>NW_025335083.1:26000000-26600000 GCF_018152115.1 Drosophila rhopaloa | reverse complement strand
TCGCTCCGCTGCTGAATATTATGTTCTTCGACTTCCCTTTGGTGCAATAGTTCTGGGCGATTTTAATCATGTCCTTCCTGTTATTCGAATCGACTATAGCTGGGGCGTATTTAATCTCGAAGAACATGCCCCGACGCACGGCCACCTGGTAGGCTTTCCGATTGACTAAAAGACGTGATCCAGCCACAGGATCAAAGCTTATTAGGTCTCCATTGAAGGTGGTGCAGCAGTGCTTAAAATAACTATCTTAAAAGTGGATCGTAAGAGGTGTTTATAGCAACCTACCGTTAGGGCGGCATCTGTTTTGGGCTGACCAGCAATTAGATTAAACTTTCGGAGGTTTAGGGAAACACTCTGCAAAATAAACATTTAATTATGGTGCAAATGCAAATATGATCAACTGTATACTTATATCTGGATTGCAAAGGAATTAAAATTAAAAACGAGTTACATATTATCTGGTGCAGTAGTTATAAGAACATTTATAGCAAGTATTTCTTCATAAAGTCTATTGATTATTACATTTTTGGAAAATCAAAATTAAGGATGTTTAGACCTACAATAACAATGCTCTACAACGAAGCGATTAAATAGCTCAATTTGGGGCGGCGATACTTGACAATTAACTTGTTCCTAAACTAACGGGACTAGTAACAATATAAACTAACCAATATCACTAACCATCGCATGCGCCACATTGACGTCCACGTAGAGAACGGTAATTCTCTGCAGGATCCTCAGTTTGTCCTGGAACTCCTTGCGCAAATGCTCGATCTTCTGGGGCTCGGGAAACATATCAGATCCCCGTTTGCCGTTCTCCTTTTTACTGTGATCGAAACTCTGATCGATTGCGATGGTTTTGTAGCCCACTGCAAAGAGTTTCTTAGTAATCGGGGGAAAATCATTTGAATTATTACATTTTTTCTTACATTCCACGAGCTCGTTAAGCAGAGCCCGCATCTTCGAGTCGTCCGTGTTGTAGGGAATGCTTAAATCGTAGAATGGCTTTGTTTGCTCCATTATTGGGTTTGTTTTTATTTATATTGGAGCCCCAAAAGCGTGCAACTAATGTGTAGAGTGACCGAAGCTCGTTAAAGAAAATTAGGTTTACAAGTGTGGCCAGTTCAATTAGGGCGGGCAAACAATATATTTTTTATTTATATTATTAAGTATTTTTTTAATAGATTTAATGTTATTTAACTGGGTAAGTTAAGCTAAAACTAATTCATTAAAAAATGGGTTTAATAATTGTAAGTTAAAAGAATATTTGATTTCTACCTTTATGTTAAAATTGTTCTTTGTAATATACCAAAATGTAATATTTTGAGTTTTAATAAAAAATAAGAAATTATTTAAACGTTTGTTTGGTGATTACAAGGAAACGCCAATAATTAATTTAATTGGAATTAGTACGACCCAAACTTTAGGAATTGTAAAAATAATATATATAACTGGGTATTTTAAACTAAACAAACCGCTTTCCTTTTCTCCTTTGAAGGATATTTCTTAATGTGCTTCTGTAAAAACTTGTTTTTTAGCTTTAAAGTTATCATGTGAAATGTTCTGATTAAATTTAAAATAATTTGATGAGCATGTTTCTTTAAACCGCTTCCGTATTCAAATTTAAATGACAGCGCCAATGCTAAAATCAATATCTCTTTTTATTAGCGGTCATAGGAACTAAAACAAGAGTGATCATTTTTACTACATCTCTACGAGAAGTCAATGTCAAAGCGGATCCCCTGCATCGATTGCAGTTGTCACTGGATCGTTGACTGGATTTGTAGACACGTGCGTAGTGTGCTCCTCGAATTGCTTGGCTTTAGCCCGTCGGGATTTGATCAAGATTCCGTGGCCGGGACAATCCCGATCGGTGCTGTAGCACTTGTCCTTGCAGCAGACGCGGCACAGCCGGAACTCGCACTTCGACCCCTGGGGGTTGGAGCACTCCGTGCAGTATTCCAGGCGCCTCTCGTGGCGATGCTGGATCTGGGCCTCTGTTTGGTTGGGTCTTCGCTGGCGCCTGCGCAGCTTCTTCATCCGCTTGCGGGATATCTCGTTGCCGTCCTTGTCGAAGTACTGCCGCTTGGCTCTATTGGGATCCTCGGCCTCCCGCACTTTTTCGGCGATCTTCTGGCGGTGGGATTCGGGTGAGGCGCGTATATAGGGTTGGCACAGCCAGGGGGCAAGCGGTAGTTTCTGCAGAGAGCATTAAAGACAGTTAATAAAAAGTTAATAATGGAAAAAATTGGAAAAATAATTGTTGAGAAAGGATTTAAAAAAAATCTTACATCTTCCTCTGATCCAGCCGCCATTTCTTCCGGCTTATAGGGTATTTCTCCCGTATGGAAGACTTCATACTTGGCTTGGACCTTTTGCACGACAGTTTGAAATTGTTCTAGCTGATTGGCAGTGGCCAGGCTTTGTCGTAGCTCCGAGTTCTGTCGGATATTCATACTAAAAGGGAGAGGGGAAACAATTTAAAATACTAGTGGTCTATTAATCAGGATCACTTGAACCTTACATATGGTGGAAGAGCTTGAACAGATGTCCTCGTATGTAGGAGCTGGGACAGGGATGCAGGTACACGAGCTCTAAGTACTCATTGGCCATTTGCCAGACAGGTGGAGACACTCCCTGGAATATGGCCGGATTGTGGAGATTACCCTCGGCGCTCATGACGCCATCGACTCCCGTTTCCGCCATACACCGGTGTACATCCTCCAGGCCCAGGATGTTTCCGTTCGCAAACATGGGAATCTTGATGTGCTGCCGCACCTCCTTTATGTAGCTCCAGTCAGCAACGCCGGTAAGCGGTCCCTTCTGTTCTCTGGTCCTCCCGTGCACTGTGAGGAGCTGACAACCGGCAGCCTCCAGCATCTTTGCATATCTGATGGTCTTATCGAGGTCCTCAAATATGCGAATCTTGCAGGTCACCGGTATGGATAACTTTGCGTGCAAGGTGCTCACTGAAATGGGGAATAAGTTGGTATTATAAAACCATTTAATTAATAAGCAATAAGGAATTTTTTCCACTCACCAATCTTCGTCAAGAGTTCCCACTCGTCCTGCAGAAAGGACCCGTAGTGACCCCGCTTGGCAATGGCCTGAGGACAACCCAAATTAATGTCCACCGCGTCGCAGTAATCCTGTGCCAAAAGTGCTGCCTCCAGAATTTGCTGGGCGTCGTTGCCGCAGAACTGGATGATCAGGGGCCTGTCTTCGGGACACGTCTGCAAAGCATCTTTGCGATACTTGGGATCAGTGGCGAAGAGGTTTGCATGGTACATGGGCGAGTAGCAGAGTTCGGCGCCATATCGCCGGCACAGCATCCGCCAAGCTAGTTCACTTTGGTCTACCATTGGTGCCACTACATATCTCGAAGATCCCAAGGTGCAGCGGTAGAAGTCATAGGCATTAAGTTTGGAAGTAGGGCTTCCTGCCAAACAACCCTCATCGTTCACCATGGCAAATTTACTTTACCTGAAAGGAAAATCAGAGGAAATAGATTATTTAAGAGGTATTTTAAGATCAGATAATAATTTGGTTTTTTTCAGGGATTTTCTGGAAAATTCTTTAGAATGTTTTTTAATCAATATACAAGTACAAGTTACGAATTTTCAACAAAAATATTTAAGGATTTTTAGCGAAACAAGAATTCGAGGTTTATATGTTTAAACACAGAATGAATAAATACAACTTCTTGCTCTTTTCTTTTCTATTATTAATGATGATTCTATGCAAACAAAATTGTGTGTCAGAAAACCAAGAAAGCCCATATGTAGCAGCACTATTATAAAAATCGATTTGAAAATGTCCAGTGGGAGCGGTTCCTGGCCAAAACATTACTCATCATGAAAACAGGTTGACAAATGTCCGCAATGCAGTCAAATATTGTGGCTCATTTTTTAGCGGCTTGAAAGCGGATAGAATTTCCCAAAGCACCCACGCATTTTCACAGCCTGCTAATTAGCGATACATTTGCAGCGAAAGGGAGCGGCCGAGCGACTGCGAAAATAGCCACGCACAGGTGGTTTTACATTGAGCTGTTGACAGAGCCCCACACAAAAAGCGAAAATTCAAAGGAATGTTCAAAACTTATTAAATTCCTATTTTTATGTGGAATTTTCATGAATATATAATTATTTGTTACAAAAAAAGGTAAATAGTTCATTATTTAATACTTTCCTCCGGTCTCTAATACATGAACTCCAGTTCACTTTACGAATAACGTGAATAAATATTACTTTTAGTCAAGGACCATATTAATAAACTTTAAGACGAGTTTTGCTTAATCATGGGTATTTAAAATATATTTGAAGTTTCACTTTTATTGCAACTGCGTTTGCAATGGCATTTATACCAATTAATTCGTATCTACTTGGGGATTTCTTTAATATCTTCTTTACCTACCCATTTTTCGCTTTTCCTGCTGCAATTTGCTTTCTTTTTCGGGGCTTGGCCAAGTCAAAGAAGCGTGAAAATTGCGTCAATGCACAGCAACAATTACGAGAAAAGCCAAACAGCAACAATTGCCACATAACAATGGCGCACTAATTGAGTTATTTAAGTTGGGCATGCAACTCAAAACTTTAAACTAAACTTTAAACCATTTTGTCGTCCAGAAGCTTATCGAAATTTTCAACTTGCACTTTCGGATTGGAATGCACAAGAAGACAAACGAAAGATAAATGGCTTAAAGTAAGTACACTGCATTATGTGGTCATCATGTTTTGAATTTTATCATAACCATTTCATTTTAAAACTATAAGATTAATCACTGCTCTCTTAATAAAAATGTACTTTTTCGTTGAAAAACACGACTCAAATCAAATTTTTTTGTGATCAATACTAATAATTTAACCAATATATGAGCTCTGAAAACATCAGTTCGCAAGATCTTATTCCGAATTATTCCAGATTTGTGTGCTTGTAAAGACAATAACTTTTCAAGCCGCAAAAATGTCTTGTGGTGACGAAACGCACCTGCATCTTTACACACCCGAAAACAAGGTTACCTTAGGCAGCCAGCAGAATAACTGGTATAACTCGGCACAATTGGAAATTTACTTTGCAAACGCTCGCACACAAACAGAAGCAGGAAAAAGTTTTTACATTGGAAGTTTACTGACCGAAAATGACATGCAATTTCATCAATGGCAAAGGCAGATTTCCCTCCCCCTTCTAGGGATTTTTCTACTTGTTTTTCAGGACTTTCAGACCCTCTGTTGCTTAACTTTTTACGCTGACAATGCAAAGAGCCATTTGAAGCCAATGGCTGTGAGTAATTAAAGTTTAAATTGCCAGAAAACTTTTCCGCCCCTCAAAATGTAAATTGCATAAGAACGAACTGAAATGAACCGAAATAAAGTGCAGGCCCCGAAAAAAGGGGCGTGACCACTGTTGCGCCGCCAGTTGTTGGCTTTGTCATAATTATGCCCAAGTTACAAGAAATTTGCCAAATGAGACGTCCATGCCTCCATGGATAACAAAGTCCTGGAGAGAAAGGGGAGCCGAGGTTCTGGGCATTTTGCAATTAATAACTTTCATGAAAGCGGGGAGAGACATACAAAACCAACAGCAACATGAACAAGTCCGTTAATGTCGGCAGATTGTGCATAAAGTAATTTACGCTTATAAGTTGCCACTAAAATTGCATTCCTCTTTTTATTATTTGCAAAAAAGTTTGGCACAATAAATTAGCGCAATAAATTAGTTTACTTATAGTTTGGCATAAATTCTCCGTTTTATTTAAAAGTAACTCGGCTTTGTAATACAATTTTAAACTAGAATAAGTTTTGCCTGATCAGGTACTTTTTGAATGCCCAATTTTATACCCTTGCAGAAGGTATTATAATTTTGGTCAAAAGTGTGCAACGCAGTGAAGGGGACATCTCCGACCCTATAAAGTATATATATATTTGAGATCAGGATCGCGTCCTGAGTTGATATAAGCATGTCCGTCTGTCTGTTTCTACGCGAACTAGTCTCTCAGTTTTAAAGATATCGAATCGAAACTTTGCACTCACCCTTCGTTCGAACGGCCGGGATCGGCCGACTATACAACAACTTAACGATTGGAAATGCCATAACTTTTGACTCAAAATTGGTATGCGAGAGTCTTTACAAAACTTTATCCGATTCCAAAGTGACATACTTCTAAAGACTTGTGATTCGATTTTCTAAAAGTCTGCATTCAAAATTTTTAATTTAACGTTGATCCAAATTTTGACCCATTTTCATGTTAGTTATTTCTAATTTTCCGATGTCTTGTGATAGAGTGACTCAAAATTTGACTTCTAGAGTCCATAACTTTACCAAATTTAAGTCGATTCCAAAGTGGCATGTCTCTTAAGACTCGTAATTTGATTCTCAAAAAATCTGCATTCAAAATTTTTATTTTAACGTTGGTCCAATTTTTGACCCATTTTCATGTCATTTATTTCCAAGTTTCCGATGTGTTGTTAAAAGGTGGCACAAAACTGTATTTCCGTAGTCTATAACTTTACCAAATTTTGTCCGATTTCAAAGTAGCATATCTCCTAAGACTCGTAATTTGATTCTCAAAAAATCTGCATTCAAAATTTTCATTTTGACGTTGGTCCAATTTTTGACCCATTTTCATGTCATTTATTTCCAAGTTTCCGATGTGTTGTTAAAAGGTGGCCCAAAACTAGACTTCCGTAGTCCATAACTTTACCGAATTTTATCCGATTTGGAAGTGGCATGTCTCTTAAGACTCGTAATTTGATTCTCAAAAAATCTGCATTCAAAATTTTCATTTTAACGTTGGTCCAATTTTTGACCCATTTTCATGTCATTTATTTCCAAGTTTCCGATGTGTTGTTAAAAGGTGGCCCAAAACTGTACTTCCGTAGTCCATAACTTTACCAAATTTTGTCCGATTTGGAAGTGGCATGTCTCTTAAGACTCGTAATTTGATTCTCAAAAAATCTGCATTCAAAATTTTCATTTTAACGTTGGTCCAATTTTTGACCCATTTTCATGTCATTTATTTCCAAGTTTCCGATGTGTTGTTAAAAGGTGGCCCAAAACTGGACTTCCGTAGTCCATAACTTTACCAAATTTTATCCGATTTGGAAGTGGCATGTCTCTTAAGACTCGTAATTTGATTCTCAAAAAAACTGCATTCAAAATTTTCATTTTAACGTTGGTCCAATTTTTGACCCATTTTCATGTAATTTATTTCCAAGTTTCCGATGTGTTGTTAAAAGGTGGCCAAAAACTGGACTTCCGTAGTCCATAACTTTACCAAATTTTATCCGATATGGAAGTGGCATGTCTCTTAAGACTCGTAATTTGATTCTCAAAAAAACTGCATTCAAAATTTTCATTTTAACGTTGGTCCAATTTTTGACCCATTTTCATGTCATTTATTTCCCAGTTTCCGATGTGTTGTTAAAAGGTGGCCCAAAACTGGACTTCCGTAATCCATAACTTTACTGAATTTTATCCGATTTGGAAGTGGCATGTCTCTTAAGACTCGTAATTTGATTCTCAAAAAATCTGCATTCAAAATTTTCATTTTAACGTTGGTCCAATTTTGGACCCATTTTCATGTCAATTATTTCCAAGTTTCCGATGTGTTGTTAAAAGGTGGCTCAAAACTGGACTTCCGTAGTCCATAACTTTACCAAATTTTATCCGATATGGAAGTGGCATGTCTCTTAAGACTCGTAATTTGATTCTCAAAAAATCTGCATTCAAAATTTGTATTTTAACGTTGGTCCAATTTTTGACCCATTTTCATGTCATTTATTTCCAAGTTTCCGATGTGTTGTTAAAAGGTGGCTCAAAACTGGACTTCCGTAGTCCATAACTTTACCAAATTTTATCCGATATGGAAGTGGCTTGTCTCTTCAGACTCGTAATTTGATTCTCAAAAAATCTGCATTAAAAATTTTCATTTTAACGTTGGTCCAATTTTTGACCCATTTTCATTTCAATTATTTCCAAGTTTCCGATGTGTTGTTAAAAGGTGGCTCAAAACTGGACTTCCGTAGTCCATAACTTTACCAAATTCTATCCGATTTGGAAGTGGCATGTCTCTTAAGACTCGTAATTTGATTCTCAAAAACGAATTGATTCTCAAAAATATGCATTCAAAATTTTCATTTTAACGTTGGTCCAATTTTTGACCCATTTTCATGTCAATTATTTCCAAGTTTCCGATGTGTTGTTAAAAGGTGGCTCAAAACTGGACTTCCGTAGTCCATAACTTTACCAAATTTTATCCGATTTGGAAGTGGCATGTCTCTTAAGACTCGTAATTTGATTCTCAAAAAATTTGCATTTAAAATTTTCATTTTAACGTTGGTCCAATTTTTGACCCATTTTCATGTCAATTATTTCCAAGTTTCCGATGTGTTGTTAAAAGGTGGCTCAAAACTGGACTTCCGTAGTCCATAACTTTAGCAAAATTTATCCGATATGGAAGTGGCATGTCTCTTTAGACTTGTAATTTGATTCTCAAAAAATCTGCATTCAAAATTTTTATTTTAACGTTGGTCCAATTTTTGACCCATTTTCATGTCAATTATTTCCAAGTTTCCGATGTGTTGTTAAAAGGTGGCTCAAAACTGGACTTCCGTAGTCCATAACTTTAGCAAAATTTATCCGATATGGAAGTGGCATGTCTCTTAAGACTCGTAATTTGATTCTCAAAAAATCTGCATTCAAAATTTTCATTTTAACGTAGGTCCAATTTTTGACCCATTTTCATTTCAATTATTTCAAAGTTTCCGATGTGTTGTTAAAAGGTGGCTCAAAACTGGACTTCCGTAGTTCATAACTTTACCAAATTTTATCCGATTTGGAAGTGGCATGTCTCTTAAGACTCGTAATTTGATTCTCAAAAAATATGCATTCAAAATTTTCATTTTAACGTTGGTCCAATTTTTGACCCATTTTCATGTCAATTATTTCCAAGTTTCCGATGTGTTGTTAAAAGGTGGCTCAAAACTGGACTTCCGTAGTCCATAACTTTACCAAATTTTATCCGATAAGGAAAGCTAACTTAGGGCGGAGCCGAAGTTGTAACCCTTGCAGAATACTCTGTAAATTATATTCTCCAAAATTATTCATATGATGCATTCTTAATACTCATAAAAAATCCAAACTTCCTAACTTTAAAAACACCAAAGTTATGACATTTCCAATCGTTCAGTTATATGGCAGCTATAGGATATAATCGGCCGATCCATATGAAATTTGGTAGGTCGGATTGATTGGCCAAATATAAAACCCATAAGAAATCTCAGCTTCCTAACTTTACAAACACCAAAGTTATGGCATTTCCGATCAATCAGTTATATGGCAGCTATAGGATATAGTCGGCCGATCCCGGACGTTCCGACATATATACTGCGTGCAAAGGAAAGAAGGGTGTGTGCAAAGTTTCAATTCTATATCTTTAGAACTGAGAGACTAGTTCGCGTAGAAACAGACAGACGGACAGACGGACATGGCTATATCAACTCAGGAGGTGATCCTGATCAAGAATATATATACTTATATAGTCGGAGATGTCTCCTTCACTGCGTTGCACACTTTTGACCAAAATTATAATACCCTCTGCAAGGGTATAAAAATCTGCATTCAAAATTTTCATTTTAACGTTGGTCCAATTTTTGACCCATTTTCATGTCAATTATTTCCAAGTTTCCGATGTGTTGTTAAAAGGTGGCTCAAAACTGGACTTCCGTAGTCCATAACTTTACCAAATTTTATCCGATATGGAAGTGGCATGTCTCTTAAGACTCGTAATTTGATTCTCAAAAAATCTGCATTCAAAATGTTCATTTTAACGTTGGTCCAATTTTTGACCCATTTTCATGTCATTTATTTCCAAGTTTCCGATGTGTTGTAAAAAGGTGGCTCAAAACTGGACTTCCGTAGTCCATAACTTTACCAAATTTTATCCGATTTGTAAGTGGCATGTATCTTAAGACTCGTAATTTGATTCTCAAAAAATCTGCATTCAAAATTTTCATTTTAACGTTGGTCCAATTTTTGACCCATTTTCATGTTATTTATTTCCCAGTTTCCGATGTGTTGTTAAAAGGTGTCCCAAAACTGGACTTCCGTAGTCCATAACTTTACCAAATTTTATCCGATCTCTTAAGACTCGTAATTTGATTCTCAAAAAATCTGCATTAAAAATTTTCATTTTAACGTTGGTCCAATTTTTGACCCATTTTCATTTCAATTATTTCCAAGTTTCCGATGTGTTGTTAAAAGGTGGCTCAAAACTGGACTTCCGTAGTCCATAACTTTACCAAATTCTATCCGATTTGGAAGTGGCATGTCTCTTAAGACTCGTAATTTGATTCTCAAAAAATATGCATTCAAAATTTTCATTTTAACGTTGGTCCAATTTTTGACCCATTTTCATGTCAATTATTTCCAAGTTTCCGATGTGTTGTTAAAAGGTGGCTCAAAACTGGACTTCCGTAGTCCATAACTTTACCAAATTTTATCCGATTTGGAAGTGGCATGTCTCTTAAGACTCGTAATTTGATTCTCAAAAAATCTGCATTAAAAATTTTCATTTTAACGTTGGTCCAATTTTTGACCCATTTTCATTTCAATTATTTCCAAGTTTCCGATGTGTTGTTAAAAGGTGGCTCAAAACTGGACTTCCGTAGTCCATAACTTTACCAAATTTTATCCGATATGGAAGTGGCATGTCTCTTAAGACTCGTAATTTGATTCTCAAAAAATCTGCATTCAAAATTTTCATTTTAACGTTGGTCCAATTTTTGACCCATTTTCATGTTATTTATTTCCAAGTTTCCGATGTGTTGTTAAAAGGTGGCCCAAAACTGGACTTCCGTAGTCCATAACTTTACCAAATTTTATCCGATTTGGAAGTGGCATGTCTCTTAAGACTCGTAATTTGATTCTCAAAAAAACTGCATTCAAAATTTTCATTTTAACGTTGGTCCAATTTTTGACCCATTTTCATGTCGTTTATTTCCAAGTTTCCGATGTGTTGTTAAAAGGTGGCTCAAAACTGGACTTCCGTAGTCCATAACTTTACCAAATTTTATCCGATTTGGAAGTGGCATGTCTCTTTAGACTTGTAATTTGATTCTCAAAAAATCTGCATTCAAAATTTTCATTTTAACGTTGGTCATATTTTTGACTCATTTTCATGGGATTTATTTCTAATTTTCCGATGTCTCGTTATTACGAGTGACTCAAAATTGGACTTCTAGAGTTCATAACTTTACCAAACTTTATCCGATTAGAAAGTGGCGTACTTCTAAAGACTTGTGATTCGATTCTCTAAAAATCTGCAATCAAAGATTTTAATTTACCTTTGATCAAATTTTTGACCCATTTGGAGAGGATATTATTATTTTGGTCAAAAGTGTGCAACGCAGTGAAGGAGACATCTCCGACCCTATAAAGTATATATATTCTTGATCAGAATCGCGTCCTGAGTTGATATAAGCATGTCCGTCTGTCTGTTTCTACGCGAACTAGGCTCTCAGTTTTAAAGATATCGAATTGAAACTTGCTGCTACAAAAGCGATAGTGTAAGTAACTTCAAATATTAAAGTGATAATTAAAATCCTATCTCAGTATTCACTTATAAAATTTCACTCAGATACAAATGGGCAGCAGGTGGATGGGCAAAAACCACTGTGAGAAATGTGCAATTTCGTAGACCATAGACGATTGGCGGCGAGTAATTCAATCTGCAGCCGAGACTGGCAGCCGAATCGCTTTTCAAACCTTTCGATTTCTGCGGTGCCTGGTAAAATATAATTAATAATTTCCGCACCAATTAAGGCGGCCCAAGAGCAAGAGCATGGCCAAGGCTTTCGGCTTTCACTGAAGATATAACCACCAAAGCGGGAGGCACTGGAGCATAGAAGGCCGTCAGCCACACCCCCAAAAACCACATATTGCATGTCGTGGAAATTGCTACTCCTTTTCCAATTTGCAAGTAGAGATCACCAACAAATTTCTAAAAGCACAACAATTTTATTTTTGCTGCTTTTAAGTTGTGTTCCTCCACTGTGCGTCGGCTGCTGTGTCCTTCTCAAATTTCCAGTCCTCACAGTTTTATTGCTATAACTCCTTTACATTTGTTTTGCTGTCGAACTTGTAACGCCACAAGCCAAAATAATGAAATGGTAAGGAAGCGAGGAGACAGCAGGCAAACACACCCAATAGCTCTAAATATGACCTCATTCCCACGCACACAAACGCCAATGGGTTTTCCATGAGTTTTCCTTGCAATACGCACGTAAATGGGAAAAACTTGACACAATACAAAGCAATTGCAAATCCCCTTTCGCAGGAGGTGTTAAAACTATTGTGGAAAAAATTATAATACCCTCTGCAAGGGTATAAAAACAAGGTCTATGAAGTCAGTGTCAAGTTTTCCATCAAATTAGTTAGTCTTAGTCTTACTTAGCAAATTTTAATTTTTATACCCTTGCAGAGGGTATTATAATTTTGGTCAAAAGTGTTCAACGCAGTGAAGGAGACATCTCCGACCCTATAAAGTATATATATTCTTGATCAGGATCACCTCCTGAGTTGATATAGCCATGTCCGTCTGTCCGTCTGTCTGTTTCTACGCAAACTAGTCTCTCAGTTTTAAAGCTATCGAATTGAAACTTTGCACACACCCTTCTTTCCTTTGCACGCAGTATATATGTCGGAACGGCCGGGATCGGCCGACTATATCCTATAGCTGTCATATAACTGATTGTTCGGAAATGTAATAACTTTGGTGTTTGTAAAGTTAGGGAGTTGGGATTTTCTATAAGTTTTATATTTGGCCAATCAATCCGATCTACCAAATGTCATAAGGATCGGCCGACTATATCCTATAGCTGCCATATAACTGAACAATTTGAAATGCCATAACTTTGGTGTTTTTAAAGTTAGGAAGTTGGGATTTTTTAATTTACAGAGTATTCTGCAAGGGTATATCAACTTCGGCTCCGCCCGAAGTTAGCTTTCCTTTCTTGTTTAATTTCAAGTGGTCAAGGATGGAAAAATATGGTTTAAGGCACCGTTAGTTGTGGTCTATTAAAGTGCAGGCTTGGCCAACAAAACACCCACTCCGTGAAAAAAACACCACACAGCTTAACATGCAACTGGCGACTCCCCGTGGCGTGATGGCAATCAAATTGAAAAATAAAAACTCTCTTTGCGTTCTCAGCAAAACACAGAAAAAAAAAGAAACTTATACAAAGAAAACATTCACCAAAGCACCAGAAGTAACAACTTACAAAAGGAAAATATTCATTGTGTAGGAAAAAAAAGGAAATCAATTGAAAATTGGAATTGACCATTTTAATTTTATTTACCAACCACTCAGTTATAAAGTAGAGGGTTTGGTAAAATATCAATTCGAAAATATTATATTATTAAATACAAGACTTTACCAATTATTTATAGTTATTAATATTTATTTTCCCATATCCTTCGCTTATTATAAACAAAAATGTTTATTCGATTCGACAGTATAAAACCAACTTTTAGACTGCATTTAATTTGCCTGCGAGTTAACAGTAATAGGGGGACGTTAAAAGCGCCGCTATCACCACTTAAACAAAGGCAAGATTTAGAGGTTCACATTTAGAGGCCCAGTTACGACTGGCATTTCTTATGCAATCTGGTCAAAGTCAGGGCACTTGACGCACTTCCGCACAGTAAAAAGTCACAGTGAAGTCGTTAAATGGGATCGTATATGTCCCGATTGTTCCTATTGGAGATATGAATATGATACCACCTGCAAATTTAAAAAATATGGCTTTGAAGAAAAATGACCAAAAATCTGCACTTCGAAGCCATAACTTAAAGACATCCGATTTCAAAGGGGCATACTTTTAAATGATTATGGTTCAATTCTATAAAGATCTGTGTTTAATTCTTGGTTTGAATATTTGGGTCGATTTTCCGTCATTTTCGAAAAATTGAATTTCAAAAACAGCAACACCCTGTTACAAATAACAGAAAAACAATATAGTATTTTAATCAACCTAAGAGTGATACCATATATCCATGAACAAATAAATTTATACTAAAGGATTTTTAAAGCTTAAGATCGGAAACAAATATAATATAAATATTCCGCAGTGCACGCTCCTGTTTTTAAGCCATGTGACCTGCTGACGCAATAAGCCATAATAAAAGGGCGAAGCGCGTAACATGCCCGCATTGTGCCCATTTCAAGGACAATATGATGGCATCTTGCCCCCAAATGAGGACGGGGCAAAACCAGGAGGAAACATGGCGACGATTTGCCATCTTTGGCTAGGCGTTTTACCGGCAGCCAGATAAAATTGAAATGGGGGCAAGTTACATATGAGTGCATACATTTTGGGATAAAAGTGGGTATTTTTTTGTTGGCGCTCAATCTTTACATCTTCACATGTAACCTTTCCAAATTGGTTTATTAATTAATTCTGGAACCTAGGCCAAGGATTGGGGGTCTTCCGCTTGCGCGCTGCCTCTTTCCCCAGTCACTAGTTTTTTAAATTTTATTGCACACAGCTCATTAGGACTAATGATGCTTGTTGCCTGTCAGCTTTGATTCAGATCCAGCTTACGCAGATAAAAATATTTTGAGATAGGAAAAATATTTACGCGCTTCGTAAAAATATAAATTATACACTGCTTTCGAGTATAAAAATAAAAATAAATTGGAGTATACGTTATACTACATGTTTGCCTTCTGAGTAAAAATGAATGTTTATAAATGTTTGGTATAAACATTATTTTTCCAAACATTTTCAAATTAGGAATTTTTTTTCGCTTTTGAGTCGAACGCCAATAAAATGTGCTGTTTATTTTAATGTTCATAAATATATTTTTATTTTGGTAGTTTCTTTTTTTCTTTTAAGGTTAATAATCACATGTCGGAAGATTTATATTTCTTTCGTCTCTGTGTAAAGCAACTAGAGACGAGAACCAACTCTGAGACTGTGGATGAGAAAGAGTCTGTGAGCTCAACTGATGTGACGGTAATGAAGGGCTCCAGTTGGCCTTGCATGGTATATAGTATGGGGTATGTATATCTATATATGGAAGATGTGGATGAGCCAAGGGTGTGTGCTCTTCTGTCTGCCGCTGCACTTCATTATATTTGCATGCCCAGTCGCTTTCGGTGACGAAGGTAACCAAACCAAATGGCAAAATTGAACGTGAATTTTACTGATTGACTTTCAGACAGCGCGATTTAGTTAAGAAACTAGACTAGGGAAAAGAATGTTTTTCTTGAAAAAACAAAGATGAAGAGAGCTGGTATTCTCCTTTTGATTGAGTGTAAAGAAAACAAGAGAGAACGCTATAGTCGGGTGCCCCGACTATCAGATACCCGTTACTCAGGTAAAGGGAGTGCGAGGGAGATGGAGATAGAAATTTTGATCACGCATAACTTTTTAACGAATGGTCCGATTTGAAAAATTTCTTCTACATTTCGATAGGTATTGATAAACACAATAAAACTGCATTTTTACTTTTCCGAAATATTTAAAATCGTATATAAGCGATTGTGGGCGATAAAGGGGGCGTGGCACCTTTTTGAAACAAACTTGCGCTGCGTAGGAACTCCTAGAATCTGCATGCAAAATGCCAATCTTCTAGCTTTTATAGTTTCCGAGATCTCAGCGTTCATACGGACGGACAGACAGACGGACAGACGGAGAGACGGACATGGCTATATCGACTCGGCTAGTGACCCTGATCAAGAATATATATACTTTATAGGGTCGGAAACGCTTCCTTCTAGCTGTTACATACTTTTGCACGAATACAATATACCCTTTTACTCTACGAGTAACGGGTATAAATATATATATTATTATATATATAATAATATTATATGAACAAAACTCCGAAGTATGTATTTACACTTCTAATAAGTTTAAACTATCTTTATATTTATTAGGAGCGGAACAAACATTGTGGTAAAAGTGTAATAAATTCGAAATGCGACAGCAAGCCATTACGCACTTTCAAAACGATACATCCTTGGGCACTCACGAAGCTACACTCCTTGTGTTTATCTGTTGCAAAGTGAGGAGCAGACAAACAAGCCAATGATGACACGTACCCATAAATCCCCTTCATTTTATTGCCAACGCGCTAAGCTCTGCGTCTGAGTGGGTGTGAGGTGTGCCTGTGTGCGTACGGAGTTGTGAGTGTGTGTGTTGCAGTGCGTGGGTGTGCGTGTGTGTGCCTGTGTGTCATGCGTGTGATTTGTTTTGGCGACGCAAACACACATGACACAAAAGGCAAACAGGAAACATAAAATGCCAAAAACAATTTACTTTGCTTATTTACGTACGTAAAGTATTTGCATAAATAATAAAAACAACATGCCAAAGGTCTGGAACAATAAAGAAAACACATATAATACACAAAAATAAAACTTTCGAATGATTTTACGGTGGTTTCCACCCCAGATTGGTTATCGATTATTTGTTTAAAAGTTAGTCCTTATACATATAAGGTAATAATAAAGTAAATAAATCATAATATGAACAATTTAAACGCACAGAAAATAGTTTCCTATTTGAATTCATTATAATAATGCATTATTTTCGATTTCTTAACTTAAAATATATCGATATTACAAGCATTAAATCAAACCACTTACAGAAACCACAAAATTACTCATACGCAGCGTGGAAAACGGCAGTTTATAAGTAAACAAGGGGAACCATTTCCAACATGCCCAAATGACCGCAACGGAAAGCGAATTGAGCAAATGGAGCCACTGCGCACGATAGAATCGTCAACACGTTCGAGGCAATATCCCAAAACCCCTTAGGAGCCCCACAAACTATTCTTCATTGGACTGGCCTTGTAAATATTTAAAATGCCAATAAAAGGTGGTCAAAAGCTACCTCTGAGCAACGACAATCAGCAATGATGACCCACCCATTTGCAACCTGGTGGACAATAATAGTTTTATAGCCTTCTTGTTGTTGCCACTTTTTATTTGATCTCTGCAAGATCGTTTTGTTTGGCTCACATTTAACGTTTTTAAAGAGCGACTTCTTATTCACTTAAATTCTATGGGAGCGGCGTGCATAAAATACTTGCAAAAATATTAAACGAAAATACAATCAACTTTATTTTTGTAGATTATTCTATTTTTATATTTTACAGTAAAAAAGCATAGCCCCAAATGTTTTCGAAATGTTTTCATCTCGCGTCTGCAGCATACTTATTTGTGTTTTTGTATTTACTTATTCTTCATTAAAATATCTGCCGGCAATCCACATAGTCATATATTTATTTCCATTTGGATTCTTTTTATAATGGACATCGTTAGTTGGACATTTTATCAAAATATATATTTTTTCATAATTTGTGTTTTTTCTAATTTTACATAAAATTGGCTGGGCTAAATTAGCAAAATTATTGTTTTACTTTTCAATCTTTTATTCGTTTCATACATTATTTTCCAATTTTCATACCACCAAATTTCCAGTCTCATACACATTTTAACATTTCATATCTTTGTTTATTAGTTCTAGCTTAAGTTAAAGAAGGTCCTACCCACAAAGGGCCTATCTGGAAAGTCATTAACTAAATTAAAAAGCATATTAGGTGAAACGGGCGGGGCGGTCGGATCCACCTATGTCTGAATGTTCTAAATATTTCCCTTGACTGAGAATTCAACAAAAGAGCCGAGAAGCAAAAGTTCGTTGAACCAACCAAATGGAAAAGCAAAGCAACTAAAAATGTCATAGCAGTGCGCAAGGCAAAACAAAAGGAGTAGAGGGGGCCAAGTGGAGTTGGATTTGGAGATAACTTAACTACCATTGGTAATAACAACCTGGAAAAGAGGAGGACGCGAAGGCAACTGTCTGGGCTGATGAGACATCGCACCCGATTCAGGCCCAATCAATCATAATTCTTTTCTAAATAAACGGAGTGGGCGAAGGCGACTTGAGAAATTAGACAATTTTCAAAGAAGGCGTTGCTTTTACACTGAAAAAGTGAGCCAATGCGGCATGGAGTTATTAGTTTCTAAAAGAATGTATAGAAGAAAAATTGTATCTTATTACAAACAAGAAAGGAAAGCTAACTTCGGGCGGAGCCGAAGTTGATATACCCTTGCAGAATACTCTGTAAATTATATTCTCCAAAATTATTCATATGATGCATTCTTAATACTCATAAAAAATCCCAACTTCCTAACTTTAAAAACACCAAAGTTATGGCATTTCCAATCGTTCAGTTATATGGCAGCTATAAGATATAGTCGGCCGATCCTTATGAAATTTGGTATGTCGGATTGATTGGCCAAAAATAAAACCCATAGAAAATCCCAACTTCTTAACTTTACAAACACCAAAGGTATGGCACTTCCGATCAATCAGTTATATGGCAGCTATAAGATATAGTCAGCCGATCCTTATGAAATTCGGTATGTCGGATTGATTGGCCAAAAATAAAACCCATAGAAAGTCCCAACTTCTTATCTTTAAAAACACCAAAGTTATGGCTTTTCCGATCGTTCAGTTATATGGCAGCTATATGATATAGTCGCCCGATCCGGCTCGTTCCGACTTATATACTACCTGCAATAGAAAGACAACTTTTGGGAAAGTTTCGAGCAGATAGCTTTAAAACTGAGGGACTAGTTTGCGTAGAAACGGACGGACAGACGGACAGACTGACAGACGGACAGACGGACGGACAGACGGACGGACAGACGGACAGACGGACATGGCTAGATCGACTCTCCTGGTGATGCTGATCAAGAATATATATACTTTATAGGGTCGGAAATGTCTCCTTCACTGCGTTGCAAACTTTTGACTGAAATTATAATACCCTCTGCAAGGGTATAAAAATATTAAATATACTATTCTAGCACTCCTAATATAGAATCTGTTTTTATTATTAAAGTAAAAGCTAATTTTCGCAGTGTTTAACCATCTCTCAGCCAAAAATGAAAAACATTTTCGGCTTGCATGTCAATGTAGTATTTAAACGGCAACAAAAAAATGTTTTATAATTGATGCAAAGCAATAACCAGGGCAAGAACAACAACAAGTGCTCATGACAACAAAATAAAGTTGCATTTGTAACCATAGGGAAAGTCAGGCGAGAGGGAGAAACGGCGAGCCCAATTTTACCCAGAATATTTCTGCTTTATGTCTCGTAAACAAACTCCACAAGCGGGAATGAAACTGAAAAGTCGAGGGCGTTGCCTGGCAGTTTTTCCCAGCCCCTTTTTGGGGGCGTGACCAAAATCCAGGAGCCAGAGAACATGACACGAACATCCAATTAAAGTCGAATATATTTTTATACCAAAAAATACGCACACACTCGAATGCTACTTTCGTTGATTTTAAAGCTTCTCCAGGTGTCTACAGGTGCTCAGGTGCATGCACATGGACAGACGCCTCTGAAGTGTGCCTGGATGGTCAGAGAACCGGGTGGATTTCGAATAAAGCGGAGAACAGATCAAAAAATATGGTCTCTTCGGAGTTTCCTATTTAAATATAATGCTCAATATTTGAAAGAATAAATAAATTAAAATTCCCTTAAGCCGAATAGGTTCGTGTTTTTTGGAATAGACACAGTGGCTGTTCGCTGATTCAGTTATAAAACAAAACACGCACAGCATAATATATGTGGCGCACATGTCGGATACGTAATGCCGCATGGAGGTTTCAGTGTTCGTGTGTCTCCAGGCAGCAGGTGCAGTTCTAAATGTTAACGCCAAGAGCCATCACATCAAACATTTTCATTCACACACACCCGCACCCACATATTGATACAAAGGCACACACAGATACAGATTCTGCCATAGAAGCGCCCTTTAAAGTATGCAGCGTGTTTGGCTTGCGGAAAACAACGAGGTGATATACGAAAGGCAACGAAAATTGTTGCTCCAGCTGTCAATGTAGCAAAGTCTGCATTGAAAATCCATTTATAGTGTTTGCATTATGTTATTTTCAGTCATTTACCAGGCGTCTGTCTCTTGTCACTGCAACTGAGTTGAACTCGAACAGAAGCAACTGCAAAAATGCATGTCAGTCCACCGAAGTCATATTATTTTAGATACGGGCTCAATGACACTCCAAGCCACCCTTTTCTTCTTTTTAACCGTAGCCGTGTATTGGGTTACGTGTAAGGCAACAATATTTTCAGTCAAGTCGCGTTGATTTTCCGTGTGTGGCAAAGAATGGGGTCTCTATAATTAACTTGCCATTTATTTTGGCTTCATTCCGGCGTCTGAGTGACCGAAATACTTGCGAAATGCACAGAAAAGTTAAGTTAATTAATTGGAAAGTTGTCAAAAAGGTTTTTAAAGTGTCAGGGAAAGAAGGTCATATAAAAGCAATACACATTTTTAGACTTTCCCTCCAAATGTATTTTTTTCTTATTAATGTATTTTTTTCTTTTTTTCTTTTTACTAAAATAAAAAGTTAAAATTTATTTAATCCTGATGATTTTTTTCGAAATAAAGTCATATTAAGCCAATATTATGACATCACAAGAAATAATAGTAGAAAGGTGTTTTCTTGATTAGTCAACTAATATTCCTTCGATTTCTGTTAGCTACTTCATAAAAACCTCATTAAAGCCAAGAGTATGCATGTAGTGAATGACGCTGATATAAATTGATTCGGAATGGCGTTTAAGAGAAACACTAGTAATACTCAACATCATACCACTCAGCGGACACTTTTTGTACTCAAAGCGATTCTCTTTCTACCAATCCATCTATCCTATTCCCCCGCCGGTTAAAATGGACTTTCCTGCTGTCAGATTCAATAACTAGAACCGCCGCCTGAAGGGGATGGTAAAAGCTAGTAGCACCACCTGAAACCCGGAGGGTCATATGCGTAGCTGTTGTGGCTGTCTATCAGTATAACTATCCGTGCTTTTAATCCGGGCAATCCTTGATAACTGTCCGTCTGACAACTGAGGTGGTTGGGCCGGTTGGAGGTTGTACCCAATCCAATCCCGCTTTTGACGCATTTCCATTTCTCTGCTTTTCTCGTCATGTTGTCCTGACTTGTGCCGCATTAATTATTCAGGTTCGGAATATTAAATGGGCCCAGAAACATCCGTCAAAATCAGGTTTAGAACTCATGACAATTGCCATCGGAAGTGGGTTGAGTTTATGCTTACCCCTGCATTTGAATTTAAATTAAATAATAACATTTGCGTAACAACTTGGCAGCATACTGCAACTGTGTCCTCGCCCTTTTTCCTTCTTTTTGGCTGCGGAATGACGCCAGATAGACGGCTACACGAATTCAGATACAGATACAGCCGAAGCTTTAGCTGCAGATACAATACGTAATCACACGACGCCTTCGCTTACACATTTTCCAAAATAAAAATCAATACCAGCAAACGGGTGGGTGCGGCCAAAAAGTGTAAGCTTGGGGAGAAAAGTCTCCCAACTTTAACTCTTCCACACATGCTGTTGCACATCTAATCAATTCAACTGCAAAGTCATTCAATGGATTCCAAAGACATGTTAAGTTGCACGGAAAAAGGCTGAGGGAGCTAATGCAACGATGACAACGGCGAAGTTCCGGATGGAGCAGAGGGATATAAAACAACTGCATGGAATTCATCCAAGAGAATACTCTTGGATGAACGGAAAGGTGATTAATCCAATTATAAAGGGGAGATTTAAAGTACAGAAACTAATAAAATCTTTTTAAATAAAAGCGCATTTGAAAATTATTTCAGTTCTCAGCTGAACAATTTTAATAGAACAAAATAATCATCGATCATTAAGATTTTCTTATTTGTATACCTTATTTGTACGTCTTTAAAAGCATTAAGAATGAAATGAAGCAATTTTCCAAGAGACTTAGCTTGTGATAGCGAACTTTGAAGTGACTGACCATTGATAGCATTACCATTATTTTGTGATGTGATTTAATGTCAAATTCAAATTAATATTAAAAACGTTTTTCTCTAAAAAAAGAGGTAACAAAACATTATTTAAAGAAGTAAATCTAATAACTTGGATACTTTATAGCAACTTAATTTTCTGGGTCAACTAGTATTCCAAGCTTTGTTCTTTCCTTGCTCCAGACTCTTGATAAATCACCAATTTCAAGCAAAGCAGCAACGACCGAAAGTGGTATTTAAGTTTGGCAAGAAGCCGCATCGCATCAACGCCGATTTGCCTTACTGGCCCTGACAGCTCACCACTCCAATTCCACTCCTACGCGTGCGTAATTGATTTCAGTTATGGCTTTCTATGCTTATTTGCGGATTAATTGATTGCCGGAACAAAACTGCGTACGAAAGGACCGAGTACGGATAAAGCTAAGGCTAACCTAAGGACTAAACAGAAACCATCAATTGACACTTTTTCCTATGTGCTGCTTGAATTGGAGCTAAGGCTTTGCAGGGAGCTATTAGATGCGGTCTTCCTTAGCGTTTCCCCTGCCAAACTGCACAGATTCTGGACCAGAAGCGCCGAAGAGTTCGCAGATCCTGAATTGCGGGTAAGCAGAGGCGAGGACGTTGTTTTGGCCGAATTGGAGTCGTGGTGCCTCAGGGGCTGCGGCGAGGTTGGATTCGAGAGGCCGGATTCGTGGATGGGCGACAGAGTGGGCGAGCGAGTCCGCAAGAAGTGCTTCCGCCTTTGCCGGCGGTAGACATTCCCCAAACTTGGCAACGTTCGGCTGTTCGTCTGGATGTGCTGATTGTGCTGCAGATTGCTGGCAAATCCCAGGGTTTCTGCCAACTCCGCCATCTCCTGAGTGGTCTGGTTCATTTTCCTCCTCGTCGGCGGTGGCAAGGCGGGCGGCAAGGTCAGCGTATACGTGGTCACGCTGTCGTCTCTTATCACGGATGTGGGCAGCAACATCAGTTCCTTGTGGCCGCAGGAAGGATTTGTACTAGTGCTCAGCTCGCTGCTCTCCAATGAACTTCTGCTCGGCGAACTGGCCGGCGGCGTGGGCGTGGCGGTGGAGTTGGCGTAGCCACGCCCAGCTGCCTGCAGCTGCAGCGGACGTATCTGATTCTGCTTGATGGCGGAGTTACCATGATTCTGATGCTCTTTGGCCGCGATTCCATGATGGGTCCCATGGCGACAGCGAGGTCTTCGATAACGTCCTAGCAATCGCAGCATGTGACGAAGTCGCGAGCTTCGTGGTGGAGTTGGAGTAGCGGTTGTTGTTGTTTTTATGGGCAGTTCCTGATCCAATCCGCCGTTCAGTGTGCGTATAAACTGGATGGGCAGCTCCTGGGCATTCAGTTTGGCAGCTGCTTCTTCGCGTTCGCGGAACGTTAAGGCAGCTAGGAGATCGTTGGGCACATCGGGACTATCCGGAACTGAGGCGCAACAGTTCCATTTCCTTCGCCAACGCTGGTGCTTCGAGATATTTCCAGCTGCCGTCGCCGATGAGGAGGATCCCCCCGTTTGGCTGGTCAAGGTGCGAGTGCTACTACTTCCCCCGGCGCTGCTCACAGCTCCTGAAGATCCCGCCATCGATCCAGATCCCCTTCTCAGTCGAAAAGTGCAGAGGGTACACTGTTCGGTGTACTGAAGATAAGTCGCTGGTCTCTGGGGACGAGGCTCTGCCGAGATCAATGATTTCTTAGCCACGCTGACCCTGCGCTGCAAGGAGCTTGCTGCGAAACTGGAGCAGCAATGGAAACTACTGAGCGTATCCTGCTTAACTTGAATCTGTGGAACTGTCTCCTCCAGCAAGGAGCAAACGTAGATGGCCTGCCTGCTCTGGTGGAACTCCCTAGAGCTGGCACAACAATGCAATCTCAGGGACTGCTCTGTTTGACCCACCGCCTCCTGTGACTGCTGGCCAGGATGTGGGGCACTGGAGCAGCAGTAGAGCTGGGGGGTCAGCATGGGCTTGGACGGATTGGATAGCTCAGGCAAAGAAGCCGAGAAGTGTACGCTGCCGTTCTTGGCCACTCCCACACTGGGAGCTCCCTCCAGGAGCTGCTTCGCCTTGGCTTCCTGAGCCTGCCGATGGTTCCTGATATACTCATAGGTGGTCAGTCCCAAAAATGAGATGTAGATGTGAAAGAAGCACAGGTGAAGCAGCAGACCCGCACTCACGGCAGCGAGCAGTCCCAGAACTCCCAAAAGGAGCAGGAAAACAGTTTCGTTGACACCGATTCCTCCCACTGCAGGCTGAGTTACTGTGTGATTCATTAGGCTAATCCCAGGCTGAGTTGTACTAGATTCTATCAGGGCTGTGAAGTTCTCCAGAAGAGTTGGTAGTGTGGATATAGTCAAGTTTGCCATCTCATCATCCATTGCATCCTGACGCTCCTCCTCCACCGGCTGCTGCTCCATTAGCATCATGGTGCCGTTGCCCAGGCTTAGAGTGATGTTTATGTAGTCGCCGCCATCCATTTGGTGGCTTGACCCCGAAGGGCACCAGTAGAAACTCAACCACTCCGGCTGGACGTAGTAGAAGACGATCTGGGCCACCACGGCAGCCACAATGACCAGGGTGGCCACCACCGCACTTACAACGCACATCAGGAAGGCCACATAGTTCCGCGATCCTATGCAGTGGTTCAGCCACTTGCAGTGGTGGTCGAACTTTCCCACGCACTTGTTGCACACGGAGCAGTGCTTGGTGCGGCCCGACGAGGTCCGGATGTTGCACAAATGGCACCTCCCGTTTTCGATCACGTGGCTATGCTTCGTCCGGTCGAATTCCGGGACGATCCGATCGTTGCGATGCACCCGCCGCAGCTCCTTGTCCGCCGGATCCGTCAGCAGCGCCGTCAAGTGGGAGGCAATGTGAACCAGATAGAGACCCGTTATCAGACCGTAAAGTGGTCCCTGGATACGCGCATGGAAAGCCGGAATGAGCACCCAGAAGCTGGCCACTCCGAAAAGAAGGAGCACCAGCCAGCCAAAGAGCTGGAGGGGATGCAAGGGCAGCTGCAGTCCGTGGAGGCGTCGTCCCTTCCTATGTTGGACATCAGCGATGTTATTTTGGTAGCTGACCAGCTGCGACAGCCGGCACAAGTGAAGGGGTTTCTTCCTTGGGTCAATCTGGTCACCGGGAATGATGGTGGGTAGAGGAACTACACTTCCCAGGGACTGGGGCTTACTGACCGGAGAAGCTACTCCCTTTACGGGCTCCCCGCTGCACGAGTCCGTCAGGCTGGCAGTGCTGATGGTTATGATGTGATCTGTCGTTTCTGTCCTGACTCCGTTGGCTCCTTTGGGTCCAGGTTTTAGCCCAGCTGCTCTTGTGGACATTGTGTTTTTGGGTCTGGAGAAGATGGCTGGGATGATGATGACGTGTGAGTGATGAAAGGTCCAGCTTGACAGAAGTACATTACATTGGATGCTAAGCCACGCCCTCGACGGATGATGCAATCCAGTGGTGAAAAGGTTTCATATAATTCCTAAGCGATTTTTTAGCATATTTATAAAGCTAGTTTGCAGTTATTATGAGTTTATTAAGTTTATTAACTTGGGTTTTCTTGATTTTCTTTTTTCAGTTTAATATTATTTGTTTAATTTCACTTCCATTAAATTATGTTTTGTGTTAACTAACGATTTGTAAGATTTTTGTGGTGTTTTCTTTTTCATTTGCCACAAAAAGTTCATCAAATGCTTAAACCTCTTTGAAGGCTTTTAATTTTTTTGGATTATTTGGATTATTTGTAATAAATATCCATTTAAAATTGATTTGTTTCGGTGTTTTTTCATTTTATCTTTCCAGCCCAATTTAATATTTGTGTGCCTTTATTTTAATGTCCTTCTATGCTGATTTGACTTCTTCACTTCGTCTGGACTTTATTGTTACTGTTTTTTTTTTTGTTTTCTCTTTTACAATCGCTAACTTGTATTTTTTTTTATTTATAAATTCACCTCCTTTTCAACCGATTTTATTGTTGATTTCGTGGGTCTGCCTCTCGCACACTTTTATTCCTATGCTTTTATTTTTGTTGTTGCGAATGGCGCAGTTAACGGTTCATACGTGAACGTATTTTGTTATTTTCGCTTTTATCCTTGAGTCCTTTTTGTTTTTGTTGCTGTGAGGGGGTGGTTACACTGGCAGCGAGCACAGAATAGCAGGATGGTCGCCACCCCCTTTTTTATTGCAGGATTCCTTCTCTAGGATTTACTTGTTCGATTTGCAATTTGTTTGACTCCCACACATACATATGGGTGCACAGGCGTCGCGCTATGAAATACTATTTGTTAAAACAGGCGATTGTGCTCGCGATTACCGTTACTTAAGCGCTTCAAAACGAACAACCGACTCCTTCAACCGACGCGACCAAACGAACCAACTCCACGCAGAGTAACCATCTTGGAAGCTCATAACGCTCAATTGAATCGAACATTGCTGCAACACTCAGAAAAATAATGCTTTTCAACCAAGAACAACAAATATTATTTTTTTAAGTCTTCGGGAACTATGTTTTAGGGGACATTGAAACATTTGTTAATTTTTTTGAATGTAGATCATTAATAGATAATGTAGATAATTAATATGCCTCAAATGTATTATATTTTCAGTTTTAATTAATTGGAAATATTTTATTTTATTTAAATGTGTAACAAGTGATAGTCTTAACATATTTGAATATTTGTAAAACATTTTTAAGCGCTTCACAACATCAACACGAATTAGTGATGTAACCAAGTAAACTGTTGCGATGTTAACTAGTGTTCAAACCCAAGTTCTCTCCCAAGGTTCGAAGTTGCTCTCAAACGTTAGCAGGGAGCAACGAGAGAAAGCCTCTCTCCGTTGAAAGTGATTGAATGACTAGGTTCAGCTGATTGAAGGCTGGAAAGCTTCCAAGTTAAAAACTGTCACTCGACAATTTCTGATGGGTAAACCAAAAGAGAGTACAGGAGAGTTAAAGACAGTTGTGAGAGGTTTTGCCCATGATACAATAACATAAGGTAGTCTCGTCGGCTGTCTAAACGTTCGGGTTTTGGTCAGTGCGAACGTCTTTCGAAGGGAAAGGTTGTCTGCGGACGAATTTTTTAGGAAATTAACCCTTGAGCAACATGACATTTTGCAATGTGTGCCGCAAACACGTCGATGGCGTAAAGGCACCGAAATGTTTGGAAAAAAGAGCGCTGTGGGAGGAATCGCTGTGATACTTTTAAAATAACAAAGAATGTAAACGAAACTTTTATAATCGCAGCCGAAAATGTTAATATAAGTTTAGACATAAAAAAGTTTTATTTTAAGATTAGAATATATTTTAGAATTAAGAATCTCAACAAAAGACTCAGTATTCAGAGGCAAAAACAACGACTAATTTCTAATTCAAAATTATTAAAAATTAAATTATAAAAAAAATTAAACTCCTTTTATTATGAAAGCCAAAAAAAAACCCCCTGAACCATCTAAGGGTTAATCCACACATTCTATTGTCGCTCTGCTCGCACTTACTAAACAGTTGCCATTTCACTCGCACTCATTGTTTTAATAGTAGGGTTCCAAAATTTGCCGACGAGACTACCTTATGTTATTGTATCATGGTTTTGCCGGTGCTGCTTTTCAATTGAAGAGAATTAGAGGGTGTGTGAAGTCAGTAAGGACCCCTTAACAATTATTTCAGATACTAATGTTTGTAAACAATATTATCATTATTGAATGAAGAAAATAATAAGACAACTGGTTTTCCAATTTTTGGCTTCCTTTTTTGCACAAAATAGATTATTCTGAAAATAACCGATCACCTTTTTCTACTTGAATAGAATTGTCGATGGAAACTTGCGTGCGCTACTGTTGGATGTTAAGGGAGGGGTTTTGCCACGAACTAAGAGCATATATATTCCATTCCAATACGCTTTGAAGTTGGGTGGCAATGTTTTCCTTGGCGTTACAGGGGGTGGTTTAGCATGAGAGATAAGTTCGTGATAGCTTAAACTGAACTTTTGAACTTTTACTGTTTAAAATTATTTTGCTATCATTAAATTTTAAATATAAATTTTTATATATGTATTTACTATTGATTTGTTTTGTTTATAAAGAAACCTAGGGAACATTCAAACATGATTGGAGGTTGGGACTTGACTCTATAAAATTCAAAATGCATTTCTTACAGGTATATTTATCCAAACGAATATTTGTTTGTTAGCCGAATGACTCACGCTGCCATCTCTTGGGACACATATCAAAGCAGGAAGTAACTATATGTAACGTTAAATGGGACTGGGCACAGAAGGCCGTTGGAGATTCAAACGCACCTTTCGTTTTCTCTTTCTTTTTTATACCAACATAATTTTTTATTTATGCTTTCGATAGGGGACGAAAAGTAAAAGGGGCGTCGTAGGTGTTAGATGAAATGGAAAGCACACTCGAGAGAATATTTGGAGCACGTGCTGCAGCAAGTACATTTCAGCACATGATGTGATTTTATTTAAATGGAAGATACACGATAAAGGGCGAGAGGGGGTTTACTTTTCCAAGGAAGAGTCAATGCAGACATACCGACGCCTGACCAAACGATTGGTAAATATTTATGCCCGAGATGCCCGCAATTTAGAGTTGCCCATACGAAAAACGAGGCCACCGCTGGAGAAAGCGGGTGGAAAATAAGCCCAGACGGAGACAGCGAAAGAAAAAGACGGAAAGAAAAACGAGGATTTATGTAAGCCCCAAACAAACGGTTGGGGATCTGATGAAGCACAACTAATGAGGCGGGCTACTATGCCGATTTGGTATCGTAAAACCGAAACGGAAATTTCAAAAACAAAGACTATGCATTTTGGATATCAATAAAAGGCCAATTTAGTTTATTTCGCATACGATAGTAGTCATGGTACGGGCAACGCTTTATGGATGCCATTAGACCATCGGTATGGGCTAAGATATATTAAAATTACAAATATTATTAAACAATTTAATTTTAACCTTCTTTAAAACTGTTAGAATATGATATATTTTGAGTACTCACGAAGTCGTATGTGACTAGACATTTTTACCGAAATTTACATTTCTACATTTTTTTTAAATAACTAGAAAGGAAGCACACTTCGGCAAGCAGAAGTTTATATATATTTGGAGCTCTTACAAAAATTAAATATTCCACAATTCGATTTCAATGTTTACAATCAATATTATCAAGTTCGGAATATGGCGAAAACAGTCTTAAAGTAGGCAGTTTGAATATAGTTTAAAATTAGAGCCCCATTTGAAATTAGTTTTCATATAACGCTCAGAGAACAACTGTTTATTGTACACAAATATTTTAGGGAATAGTAAATTAAAAGCGTCAGGATGATCGATATATTGTCCCTGCCGCGCCGGAACAAGGTGTCCGGAAATCCGGCCCTGCTGAAGATGATTTCCTACAAGACCGGACTCCCTATCAACAGTCTGCCAGGATGGGAGCTGATCCCCCTCAACTGCAAACTTCCCATGCTTAAGTGTCCAGGGAATCAAGTCATATTCTCGAAAAACAAAATTGGACAGGATGTAAGTAACTACCAACTTTGTTAATTAAAAAACAATAAATGCTTATTATACCAGCATTAAATTATTTACATAATTTAGATTGAAACCAATTTAAACTTAGTATATATGTATAAAATACATCTTCTAATTTAATTCCAGTTCAAAAGTGGTAAGCAGGAGTTTGAGAGCTCTGTTACTGAGCACATTCCCGAGTACAATCCGCTTCACGACTCCAACCTGAAGACATTTTACTCCAACGAGCGTAATCTGAAGCGTTTGCGGGAAAACGGCGAGATAACACAGGGCAACGATGTGATCTGTAATCTGAAGGACTTCAATCAGCATCGCCAGGAACTGCACAAATCGCAACTGTACTATATTTTGCAGGCTTACAAGCGACGAGAGTCCGAGCAATATGATCGAATGCTGATCGCCAATGCGGAGTCGATCACGAAGAAGGATCACCTTAATCTTGCAGCTCGACACCAGTGCACCGAGGAGGTCTTGGCAAGAAAGCAGTTGCAGGAGGAGGAGCGGCACGAGAGGAAGGTTCACTTGTTGAACATCACATATGAGAAGTTTAAGCGTTTGGAGAACCTGGCCACCATGCAGAACATGCTGCTGGAGCACCGTAAGATGCTTACAAATATGCGAGTTGCTGCCCATATCAGCATGTGTCAGGATCTAAAGAGGAAACTCTTGATCAAGCAGAAGAAGCTCTTCCAATTCAAAAAGGATCGGTTCAACAAGAACATGCGAATTCTTCGGAAACAGAGGCTGATAAAGAACACAGAACACCAGATCCAGTCTTGGAAAAAGAGGCTGGATGAGCGCATTGCCAATCAGCGTAGGATTAACTACCTCCTGCAGGAAGTGGAAAAAGAGCGTGTGGCGTTTATAGACAGACACAAGGCGCTTTACAGGGAAAAGTGGCAGCGGATTCAGGATGAGATTAAGGAGAGAGCTCAGAAAGCCGTCAAAGCTCGCCATCCCAAGAGGAAGCGGCGCAAGAAGAAGAATTCGATACTTCAGGAGCGAAAACCATCCTTCTGCGATGAGTATCAGGCCACCTTCGAGGGTTTACTGGACAGTGAGCTTTGTTATGCATTGAATGCAGCCATCGCCATGGAAGGACAGACAGCTCTCAGCTTTGCCCCGGATGATCCCATCTACAAGGCGGCGCAGTACATACTCGACTACATTATTGCTGGATTCACCGAGGACCTCAGCGAAGACGAGTGCGCCCTGCAGGTGCTGATCTCGCGCATCAAGGACTTTGTCTGCGATGCCAAGAAATACGTGCACTATGTGAGTGGTTGCCATTAGTCCTCTTTGAAAAATTGCTTATTGTCTTCCACTGCAGAAAGCTTATCAGATCATCGGCTTTGCCAGGGACCACAAGGCCATGGAGGTGCCGCCGTCGGTGGCCAAGCCGCCAAAGAACCACTCGCGTGCCTCCCATGTCTCCTTCAGTGGCGTGGCCAGCACCATTGGCGTGGGTAGCTACGAGATTCATCCGTTCGTGGATGTCCGCCCCTGCGGCGAGCGTCGGGCCACGCCGGCGGGCTCTTTGGCCTCGCTGGTGGTCAGCCAGATCGGGGAGCAGGTGATCCAGGACAAGGTGCGCCTGCCCCACCTGAATCGTAACCAGATCGTCTTCATAGAGCATTATCTGGTGAAGTTCAAGCGGGATTTGCTGGTGGGTCTGGATAAGCTGGTCTTTGCGGCCATCCAGTGCCACTTCGAGAACCGAATGATGGAGGTGCGCGAAGAGCTCCTGCTGCTGGACAGGAGCTATCTTTTCGACCAGATCGCCAGGGGCATCCTCAGCTATTCGGTTAACCCGCTTAACTACCAGTCGGTGCTGAAACTGGCCGTGAGCGTTCTGTCCTGTGAGATCATCTGGGAGCTGCAGCAGACGATGCTTAAGCCGGGCATCGATCCCCGGGGTCAGAATCACCCCGTGTCCTGCGGGACTGAGCGGGAACTGGAGACCCTGGCCCTGTGCATACCCTAGGATCCTGATTTGCAGTTGAGGGTAGGGAAAAATGGGTTTCACAGTGGGGATTGCTCGGCTCTAGCGAAAAATAGTCCGTACAAATTACATGTACATTAGAATATTCTGGCTGTTCCGGCACTCGGGTGTGCTAAATTTATGTGATGTTTATCGTTATTTTTGCAAATGCTTACGGTTAATAAAAGTGTTGCTTGTTGTTCCAAGATAAATCCTTTTTAATATGCAAACTCGATTGTGTGGGTCCAAAACTAAAGCCTGTAGTAGTGATTTTTCATCGGAAGGAAATTAGTTTATTGTAAAATAGTAAGAAGAAAAACTCACCGTGCAAACTGTGAAAATCCGTTAATCAATATTTACTTATATGTTCATCAGTTTTCTTGCAAATTTTAATCGTAAACACAAATTTTTGTGGAAAAGCGTGGAAGCAACAGCTGGCAAAACATGAAAGCAGGGCGATACTTTCCGATAACCAGGGCTGCACAAGCCTTACCTATTATCGATAAATAGGCTCGTGAAATTAACATTAAGCAAATGTTTAACATCGGATTTAAAATGGTAACGTAAATTTCGATCTAGAAAACTATTTTTTTGATTCGACAAGGTTTTTATTTGAAGCCTTAAGTATTTTTAAACCCGTTACTCGAAGTTTCGTTGAAAAGTATGTAACAGGTAGAAGGAAGTATATATGTATATTTAAAATATATTTATTCTTGTTTTGGATCATTAGCATTTATTTTTAATTATTAGAGGTTAGGTTAGACAAGCAACTCGACTAAAGAGTTTCCCCGAAAAACCGATCCCTCTATATTTTTTGATTTTAAATGCTTTTTATGTGATATACAATTTAACATTTTGTTGGCGCATATAACGCGGCAACATAATGCTTGTACTATCCTCAGTAACTAACTTATGTGATAACTATTTAGAAAAACTGAACGGCGCCCCATAGGGATACATCATGGAGTTGAAAGGGGCACCGGGAGCCCCCAGAAGGGGAAATGGAAACACTTGAGGAGGCAGGCTGGCTGCGGCAGAGGCGGAGACCTTCGTACCGCGTTTCCGTTTCTGCTTGGACACAGGTACTGGTTCCGGCTCATCGCTGGACTCGGACTCCTCGCTCTCGCTGCTGGCGTCGGTGGCACTATCCGCGTCTTCCTCATCATCCTCCTCTTCTTCATCCTTGGGCTCCACTTTCATCCTCTTTTGTGGCGTCTTCTTGGCTTTCTTGATAGCCACTTTTTTGTCCTTATTGGACTTGGCCGAAGTAAGTCCAACTTGCACTGAAACTGGAGCTGCGACGGTGCCAGCGGGAAAGGCGAATCGTTGATCGCCATGGAAGGCAGTCATCTGCTGCATAGCGAACTCCATAAATGACTGCATTGCAATGTTCAGGTTGGGCGGATTCGGGCACTTCCTGAGGCCGTGATACCGACCAGAGCAATTCCGGCAGATCATCTGACACTGGAACGAGGTATGGGCCTGAAAACATACACTTTTTAATACTTATAAGTAGAAAACCTATCTATTACATACTTTCTTATCGCAGATGCCACACACATCGACGGATTTACTCTTCTTTTTTCGTTTTCCCACCATCTTGTCGTCTTTATCTTCTGGCTCGCTGCTCTCCTCTTCATCTGTGATTGTAAACTGGCGATCCTGAGAGCCCATGCAGACCACATCCTCCTCGATCTCGTCTTCGTTGGCCGCTTGTTTACTTTCTACCGGAGGCCGACTGTGTTCGTCATCGGAGTCCGAGTCCGAGTCCGAAGAGTCGGTAGAGGAGACTGGTTTCACCGCCTTCGGTTTTGGCGTGGATATCACAGCTATCTTCCTGGACTTTGTTTTTGGCGAGGAAGTCACAACTGCGGGCTTAGTGCTTCTGACCACTTCGCCTGGTTCGGGCTCGGATTCCTCATCCGAGCTGCTGGACGAAGGTCTCTCTTTCTTTTCTTTTGGAGACTTGGGTTCCAGTTTCACAACTGGTTTCGGTTCTGGCTTGATTTTGATCAGTGGGACAGTAGGTTCTTCTGGCGGAACAGACACCTCAGGTGCAGGTGGTAGCTCCAAGGCGGCACTAATGGGGTTAGGTGGTAGGCTCTCTTGCCTCAGAGACGAGGCAGCAGGTAAGGAAGCAGTTAAAGATGGATCCTCGGTGAAATCGCCCAAGTTGTCGTAGTACAGCATGTGACTCTGGCCCGGGCTGACATGTGAGTCCTTGCCGTGCCAGGAGTTGTTGCGGCCACCATTATTGGAATCCCTGCCGCGTTGGCCTCTTCTGCCTCCTCCTCCTCTTCCTCCACCACCTGCTCTTCCTCCACCACCTCCTCTTCCTCCACCACCTCCTCTACTCCTCCTGCCACCTCTTTTGTTTGTCTGCTGCTGATTATTCGGTTGCTGCTGAGGATCCCTGAACTTGTTAAAGGCGTTTCCATTGTGGCCTGCAGGTTCTCTGTCAGGCCAACTGCCATTAGATTGGGAATTCTGGCTCTGGTTTCCACCTCCGCGCCCTCCGCAGCTCCTATGATGATTGTTTTGGGAGTTGTTCCAGTTGCCGTTGTGCATCCTGGAATTTATAACATTTATTAACCGCTAGCCGCGGCGCACGTGTTGAGTCGATTGGCGATGTCGATGATAGGTTATCGACAGCAGCGCTGCTTGCTTGACTTTATTAATGCCAAATTTGTCTATTAGGATAGCCAGACTTAATATAATTTTTAAGCCTATTCCTAGAGTTAAGCTTGACATTTCTATTAAAGGCAACACAGTAGCCTGAAGTAAAATATAAAAAATACTTAAGAAAATAAACTTTTAATAAAAATTTATAGCTTATTCCAGCTAGATTCGATAGTTTATCCCCACTAGAAATCTGTCACCTCTAAGCCGTGTGGGGACATAGATTCGGAAATAAATAAAAACTGAAATGAAGCCAACAAGGCAGGATAAACATAAGGCCCGATTAGACCAACGCACCAAAAACTGGGGCAAGGCCAAGTTCAAGCCCAAGAAGTATGTGAGACCGGAAGTTTTGCCCGAGCCGCAAGCCACTGCAAAACCCTGGCAGCATGTGAAGAACGACATAATCGACGATTCGGAGGATCGTGGACATCAGGATGTGGACAGCGAGGACGCTAGGAAGTTCATGCAGCAACGGGAGCAGAACCACCGGCGGAATATCATAGAAGCCAACCGATCGGAGACCACCATATGGGAATCCTTTGACGAGGAGCAGTTCTCCACTTCCAAGGAGGAGCGGTCCGAGCAAAAAGATAAGGCATCAAACGAAAAGTCCCGTCTGTGGGAGTGCGACATTTCCCAGGGAGAACTGCCCACAGTGGTTGAAAACTTCTCGATAGTGGAGCGCAACTTTTACAAAAGAAGGATCACATTGGGCTTGAAGACTACCGAACGAGCAGGAACACTTCAAACAGCTATAAACGATTTAAAAAAAAATCAAAGCTGGGCACGTGGCAACCAAATAAAAATGCCCGTCCAGAAAACGCGAGAGAAGAAAAAGAAGCCTTTTCGGAAAAATAACCCTTTTCATAAGAAGGGCAGTGGAGAAGTCATGGAATGAATCACAATAGCTTAAACTTAACTCCTCCTAACACTTAGGCTAGACTTTATTCCTGTCATTAATGAATGGTAATTAAAAACTTCGATGTATTTTTTTAGAAATTAAACGATTATAAAAGAATATTATCTGCCCAAAACCAGTCCGAAAATTGAAAAGTAGCTTTTTGGGTGACAAATCAGAAATGTATACACAACATTACTACACACTTTATGTAAATCTTAAAAGTAGTGGTACAAATACATGTGGAATAGGTAGGCGAAAATAAATAAACTAAACATAATTCAACTGCTCTTCCGGCGGGAGGAGCAAGAGGAGATTGAAGCGACGCCCGCTGCGCTATGGATCTAGCCAAGTCCAGCTCGGATCTTCAGCCATTGGCGTTGGCCAGCTTGGTAATTAGCTGGTTAAACTTGCCGTTGGTGGTCACCGATTTTTTGGCCGATCGCACTTGATCCGGCGAGTGCTGCAGAAAGTAAACGACGATAAATTCGAGTGTTTGATTGGCTTCCTTGGGGTACATCATGTTAAAGGTATAGTAGTAGCAGATCAGCTGGGCTAGAATGTCCGGCAGATCGTCGTCCCCGGCGGCGGACGTGGTCATTATCTGTCCTTCGATGTAGACCTTGGCCTCCATCTGTGGTTCCACACTGCCGGCCGTTGCTATGGGCAAATCTACAGGAAAAATTGAGTTAGGATTATTTGCATTTGTCTATCCAATGGTATGCATCTCAACAATATTTATAGTTCAAAGTACTCACTGACTAGAGCCACCCAGGGGGCATTTGTGGGATGCATGCTCTGCAGCGCTTCCTTGTTGAGGGAACCACTCTCAAGGTGCTTGAAAATATAGTCAGGATCCTCATTGAAATGATACGCTATGCCACGCAGCAAATTTGCGTTGCTCTCCTCCAGAGCGCAGATCTTCTTATTCTTCGAACTCTTAAAGAGCCTAAAGAAACGCTCTTTTTCGCCAGCCAGGCGCTTCTCCAAGGCCCGGGGATCGATGGACATGAGCAGCTCGAAGTGCTGGTACAGCACAGCCTTGTCAAAAATATATGGCCAATTGTCCTTAATGGCCGTGATGTCCGGAATCTTTTCGCTATTGTTGAAAAAGGAGCGCTGCAGTGGAAAACACTCTTTCATATATTCGATTATGTTGGCCTGTTCCAGGGGGGAACTGCCGCGGTAGCTGGAGATTAGAAGTTCCTTCTTCTGCTCCAGATCCCTGTTGAGAGCCAATGCTTTGGCGTCGCCATTGGAGGATACACCTCCGAATTTTCGTTTCTTGCTGGAGATGTGGATCTCAAAAGTTGCAGAACTTCCGCGCTTTTGCGGTTTATTGAGGGTATTATTCCGGTTGATCATCTTGGAGATGAGCGACTGCGGCGTGGTGGCAATAAACTGACCCTCGCGGTCCTTCTCAAGCAAGGAGTCCGGGTACTTTTCAGACGCCTGCTGTGCCACCTGCCGGAAAACCCGAATTGGGATGTGGGTAGAAATTTCGCGGAGAGCCTCCACCAAAACATTCGCCAGGGTATTCAGGCGCTTGCCCAAACTACCCTTTCCCTTCAGCAGCTTCATTATATCCCCAGGCACCTTACTCCAGGGTATTGAGAACTCCTTGAACAAAGCCGAACTCTTTGCACTTAAAGGTGTTACGCTCGACAGGGACAAAGTCTCGTCATTGGAGACCGTCGAGTCGTTTGGGTTGGACACAATACTGTTGTTAGCATAAAAGCTAGGATCTACCGAGCTGCCTGCGCGTTCAGATCGATTTAGCGGCGACGGCGGAGGCAGAACAACAAACTCATCCGACTCGGCGAGGAGCATTAGCAGAATCTTTTCCTTGGCGGCAAAAAGGAGCACGTCGTCTTCGCAGATCTCGCAGCCGTTGCTCTCCAGAACAATCGTGCTGCCACAAAGGCCGTATTTTTGGGCTAGAAAGAGAAGAGTAATTGAATTAAAAGATTTTTCTCTTCAGTTATTGCAATTACTGGGTTCCAGAATTAAATAAAGTTAGTAAGATTCGAAATGATGGCTTTACTATTTAAGTAATTAAAGGATCGTAACAAGTTTTTAATCAATCACTGAAAGCTTTATTTAATTCGATGAGTTTCCTACCTTTCTCGATCACATCCATTCGCGTCGGAAAGGACATAAAGGTCTTCTTGATCTTGCGATCGGCGCTGCATATGGTAATCAATACTTTGTCAGCCAGCTCGGTTTTGGGCTGGGCTCCGTCCTTTTCGTCCTTCTGGACCTTCGCAGGGGAATGTGTCGATTCTGCTGTCAAAACAATTGGTAAAAACATTAAGTAATCGAATAAATGGCACAGATAAATCCGCAAAACGGGTGTTTTCTCACCGCAACTATCTGGCTTTTTCGCTCCTGCTGTTTGTACACCATTTTCGATTGTTGTTGCCTTTGCGTTTGCGGCCGGCGCTTGGTTTGGAATTGGATTCGGATTGATCGGCGTCTGCTGGGTTTTTTGATCGCCGGCGGAACTAACGGGCGGTGCGGGGGCAACGTCCATGGCTTCTATTTGCGTTTGTGCGACTCCAACCAAGCCCCAAGCCCAGTTTTCCGTTTTTTTGGACCGTGAAACAAAATAATATTGCAGAATAGGGATGTAAAAAATTAATCGATGCTTGCTTACTATCGCGATGGTATCGATACTGCGCGTTCGAATGTGACCATAGTGCGGGTTGTTAAAATTACATACAGGATTTCGAAAATTTAAAAAGGGCTTACATCATAAAAATAAGGATAAATCGATTAAAAAATTCAAACCAAGATTCAAACTCAGAATCAAACCACAATTATTTAGAAGTATGAAATTCGAACTTCGATTTTTATTCACTTTTCTGAAACCATTTTTCGAAAATTTGGAAAAAGTGACGAAAAATCGACCCCAAAATACAAACCAATTTGAAAACACAGATTTTTAGAGAATTAATCCACAATCATTTAGAAGAATGCCTTTTTGAAATCGGATGACTGTAAGAAAAGTTATGGGCTTAGAAAAACAGGTTTTATGTCACTTTTCTACAAAGCCATTTTTCGAAAAATTTGGAAAGGGCTAAACTATAAAAATGACGAAAAGTCGACCCCAAAATACAAACCAAGTTGAGAACACAAATTTTTAGAGAATTAAACCACAATCATTTAGAAGAATGCCTTTTTGAAATCGGATGACTGTAAGAAAGTTATGGGCTTAGAGTGCAGGTTTTAAGTCACTTTTCTGCAAAGACATTTTTCAAAAATTTGTCAAAAATGAAAAAAAAAATCGGCCCCAAATTAAAAGCCAAGTTAAAAACGCACATTTTTAGAGCATTAAACCACAATCATTTAGAAGTATGCTATTTTGAAATCGGATGTCTGTATGTTACATTTTAACAAATATACAGCAAATATTTCTGATTTCAATAAGAAAAGTTATGGGCTTCAGAGTGCAAGTCTTTGGTCACTTTTCTGCAAAGCCACGTTCCAAAATTTGGAAAGGGGTTACATAATAAAAGTGACGAAAAATCGACCAAAAAATACAAACCAAGTTGAAAACACAAATTTTTAGAGCATTAAACCATAATCATTAAGAAGTATGCCACTTTGAAATCAGATTTCAATAAGAAAAGTTATTGGCTTCAGAGTGCAGGTTTTAGGTAACTTTTCTGCAGTCATTTTTCAAAAATTTGAAAAGGAGTCCCATCGTGAAAATGTCAATCACAGATTTTTCGAGAATTATACCACAATCATTTGGAAGTATGCCACTCTGATATCGGATTTCTATAAGAAATGTTATAAGTTAAGCATTCTTAAAGAATTGATTAAAAAATTAACCTATTTAACTGGTCTTTCAAAATTAAACCAATAAATTTCCAACAGAGTTTAAATTAGTCTCCAAAGTTGTTGAAAAAATAAATACCAGCTTAATTTATATATTTAAATTGTCACACAGTGATAACATCGATAGCACTAGTTATCGATAACAAATGTTTGCGAAGATTGATGTTTTCGATGTTAGCATCGATGTTTGTCCACCTCTATTCTGCTTCCTGCGGGTTGAAGCATAGCACGATTTATTTTTGTTTTTTTCTTTGGTTCCGTGTTTTTCCTCACTTAAAATACACTAAAAGGCGATTAAAGGACTTATCAATCAAGGAAATTGAAGGAAGAATTCCGCCAAGATGCTTTGAAGAGCTTCCAAATAAGGAGCGGGCTTCAAGCCAATTAAAATTCAACAGGCAGCAACTACTTATTGTTTTTTATTAGCGGATGCAATATTTTAACTTTCCAAGCACGTCTTACATTATGGAGATGTGAGTGATTCGCTTGGAATAAATGGTAAAATAAATTAAAATAATATGGCTATTTTTAACCCCCAGGAAGTATCTCGAAATCGCGATCTTGTGGTTGTGGGTGATCGCAGAAGCATCCGCCAGTCTGGCTAAGTTTACCACCACAACCCCAGTGAGTGCAAAGCAATTGGATGTGGAACTGGAGCCCATCAATGGGACACTTAATTACCGGATGTATGCTAAGAAGGGCAAGGCAGACAAGCCATGGTTCGACAGCCTGGACAGCAGGCACATACAGTGCGTCCGTCGTGCCCGCTGCTACGCCACCACGAACGCCACCAACACCTGTTTCGGTTCCAAACTGCCCTACGAGCTGAGCAGTCTTGATCTCACGGATTTCCACACCGACAAGGAACTGAACGAGAAGCTGAACGACTACTATGCCCTTAAGCATGTGCCCAAGTGCTGGGCAGCCATACAGGTGGGGAATCTTAATTGCATTTAATGAACACATCCCATTGAATGAAGTCTGTATACTAATCAGTCGATTACTTCCAAAATTTACTATAAGGAGAGCTTCTCCGGTTAGGGTCACTAATTTTAAATGCAATGGAATTATTATCAAAATTCAGATATGAATTGCGAACCGAGTCCTAAATATTTGTCCCAAGCCATTTTTCATTTATTTGTGTCATATATAAGTGTCTTTATGGAGGTAGTTAACGGATTTAATAAAATTACAAGTTTTTAATCATTTTACAGCCCTTTCTGTGTGCAGTCTTCAAGCCGAAGTGCGAGAAAATCAACGGCCAGGACATGGTCTACCTACCTTCCTACGAAATGTGCCGGATTACCTTGGAACCCTGTCGCATTCTATACAATACGACGTTTTTCCCGAAATTTCTGCGCTGCAACGAGACTCTCTTTCCGTTGAAATGCACAAACGAAGCGCGAGGAATGAAATTCAATGGAACTGGCCAGTGTTTAAGTCCTTTGGTTCCGACAGAAACGTCGGCCAGCTATTATCCCGGTATTGAGGGGTGCGGCGTGAGGTGCAAGGATCCGCTGTACACCGACGATGAGCACCGGCAGATCCACAAGCTAATTGGTTGGGCCGGCAGCTTGTGCCTCCTCTCGAACTTATTCGTAGTGGCCACCTTCTTTATTGATTGGAAGAATGCTAACAAGTATCCGGCTGTGATTGTATTTTACATAAATCTGTGCTTCCTAATTGCTTGTGTTGGGTGAGTTCCGATTTAGAATTTCTCTGTATCTTTATTTTATTCGATCAATGCATTTCAGTTGGCTGCTGCAGTTCACTTCGGGATCCCGGGAGGACATAGTCTGTCGCAAGGATGGAACGCTCCGTCATTCGGAGCCCACGGCAGGCGAGAATCTCTCCTGCATCGTTATCTTTGTGCTGGTCTACTATTTTCTTACCGCTGGAATGGTTTGGTTTGTGTTCCTTACCTACGCCTGGCATTGGCGGGCTATGGGCCACGTCCAAGATCGCATCGATAAAAAGGGTTCCTACTTTCACCTGGTGGCTTGGTCACTGCCTCTGGTTCTAACGATAACCACGATGGCATTCAGTGAGGTGGATGGCAATAGCATTGTGGGCATCTGCTTTGTTGGCTACATCAATCATCCGATGAGGGCAAGCTTACTTATAGGACCGCTCTGCGGTGTGATCCTCATTGGTGGCTACTTCATTACTCGTGGCATGGTGATGCTTTTTGGACTGAAACACTTTGCCAATGATATTAAGTCAACTTCTGCGAGCAACAAAATCCATTTGATCATCATGCGAATGGGAATCTGCGCACTGCTTACTTTGGTTTTTATTCTGGTTGCCATTGCCTGTCACGTAACTGAGTTTAGGCATGCAGAGGAATGGGCCAAGAGCTTCAGGCAGTTTATAATGTGAGTAAAATTACTTGATCTTTAATTTTTCCTATGCTCATATAACCTTTTTCTTTATGTAGCTGCAAAATCTCATCCGTTTTCGAAGAAAAGAGCTCTTGTCGCATCGAAAATCGCCCTAGTGTTGGCATCCTTCAACTGCATTTGCTTTGTCTCTTTAGCTCTGGAATTCTGATGTCCACCTGGTGCTGGACAACATCTTCCATTGAGACTTGGAAGCGGTACATAAGAAAGTACGTTTTACTGCGGTCGTTTAAGACATCTATAAATTTATGTATCCACTATCTTATGTGCCTTGCAGAAAGTGCGGCAAGGAGGTCGTCGAAGAAGTCAAAATGCCCAAGCACAAAGTCATTGCACAGACGTGGGCCAAGCGCAAGGATTTCGAGGACAAGGGCAGACTCTCCATAACTCTCTACAACACCCATACGGATCCCGTGGGCCTTAACTTCGATGTGAACGATCTGAATTCCTCGGAGACAAATGACATCTCCTCAACCTGGGCTGCTTACCTACCGCAGTGCGTAAAGCGTCGCATGGCTTTGACTGGAGCAGCGACAGGTAACTCTTCTAGCCAAGGACCGCGAAAAAATTCACTGGACTCCGAGATAAGCGTGAGTGTTAGGCATGTTTCCGTTGAATCCCGTAGGAATTCGGTGGACTCGCAGGTGTCAGTGAAAATAGCTGAAATGAAAACCAAAGTGGCATCCAGATCAAGGGGTAATCATGGAGGTTCCTCCAGCAACAAGAGAACTCAGAGAAGGAGGGATTACATAGCGGCATCTACTGGAAGAAGCAACAGGCGAAGGGAAAGCAGTACTTCGGTGGAGTCTCAGGTTATTGCGCTCAAAAAAACCACTTACCCAAATGCTAGTCACAAAGTGGGCGTGTTTGCCCATCACAGCTCTAAAAAGCATCACAATACTACCAGCTCAATGAAACGAAGGACAGCCAATGCTGGATTGGATCCCTCTATCCTAAATAAATTTCTGCAAAAGAATGGCGAGTTCATTTTTCCCTTCCTCCAAAATCAAGACATGAGCTCGAGCTCGGAAGAGGAAAACTCGCGGGCTTCCATGAAGATACAGGATCTCAATTTGGTCGTGAAGCAAGAGGAGTTTAGTGAGGATGATCACGATGGAATAAAGATTAAGGAATTACCAAATAGCAAACAGGTGGCTCTGGAAAATTTTCTCAAGACCATGAAAAAATCGAATGAATCTCGCAATTCTGCAAGAAGTCGTCAGTCAAGAAAGTCTCGCAAGAGCCATCATAAAACCACTGGTCTAGAGCTGGACTTTAAGAGAGATTATGTAAGGAATCGCTCCAATGGGTCACCAAGCTGCTCCTCCGAGGAACTGGACGTGGCTTTGGATGTGGGCAGCCTGCTAAACAGCTCATATTCCGGTATGTCAATGGGCAAACCTCAGAGTAGAAACAGCAAAACTAGCTGCGATGTGGGCATTCAGGCTAATCCTTTCGAGCTGGTTCCCAGTTATGGAGACGAGGAACTGCAGAAGGCCATGCGACTCCTAAATGCGGCTAGCAGGCAAAGAAACGAGGCGGCTAACGAAGATGGTGGAGGCACGGAGTTGCAGGCCCTTTTGTGCCATTCCCATCGGCATCACAGAGAGCCCTCGTTCATGAGCGAATCTGACAAACTCAAAATGTTGTTGCTGCCCTCAAAATAGCAAAATGAACGATCAATTAATGCATTTACTTACACTTTCAAAACTGTTTTTAAAGGTCCTTCAAGTCTGTTTCGGTTTTTATTGGTTTATAAATCAAATGTTGTGGACAAGTAGATGTTTTTGATGTCTGATAAATTTTAAGGTCTTCACTTGATTATCATTTTTACATGATTTTTATCATTTCTGTGTCAATATCATTTGCGAACCACAAAATTTAATGCTAGAAACTACGCGAATAATTCGTAAAAGCTTTTTAAAAATCTTATACCAATCGATTACTTTGTTGGCGTACAAACCGATCAGATTTCAATCTTTTTAATGCGTTGAAATATTTTTCTAAAATTCAGCTTACCATTTATCTTTGCTGAAAAATAGCTAAAAGTACTGAAACTGAATTATTGTATAGTTGTTTATTGATTCAAATATGAAACATAAGTGATATTTTATATAATCTATTGATAGATTTAAACCTGATCTTTAAAGAAACCTGAGTAGAACAAATCGAAATTAAACCACCATACCGGAAAAACCGAAACAACTACAACTTCAAATTACGAATACTCATAGACAATAAGCTGCGAAAGTTATTTTATAAAATCAGTGTACGTTTTTGAATTATTTTTTTCTTAATCCTGGTACTTAAGCCAAAAAAAATCTTCAGGGAAAGGAAATTAAATTTATTTTCCTGATTATTTTCCTTTTCCTTTGAGCACTGAGCAAAACCGAAAAAGGCCAAATGTATACGTTTCCTTGACTTTACATTGCGATGGCGCTATGGTTTATTCTTAATTTTTTTACTGAGCAGAATAAGCGAAACTACAACTACGAATTACGAATACTCATTTACATTAGGCTGCGAACGTTATTTTACAAACTCATCTTCCCATTTAGATAGTAAGCATCTGTGTACTTTTGTGAATGACTGTTTCCTTAATGCTGGTACTCACACTTAATTTTATTGATTATTTTCCTTTGCCGTGAGTACTAAGCTTTAAACTAGACTTTAGATTATACATTAAAGTAGGATACAAATAAGCCTCTTTGGGCAAACAAATTTTACCTCGAAAAGTGCCTACCATTTTATATAATATCTCATACTTTTGTGTATGTCAATAAACCGATTTGAAATCCTCGACTCTTAACACTGTTTGGCCTTTTGTTGCTTCAGCAGCTTGAACTCCGGTTCCCAGACGACGCTGTTGACGAACTCCCCGAGCAGATAGCACACTATATTAAATCCCACCAGCAGGGCCAAAAACAGGTAGCGCAGGTATAAAGGCAGCACCTCCAGAATAGGATATACCCACTCCCCGCTGAAATACCGAACAATATGCAGCCAGATGATGTAGAGCAATATGAAGGAGACGTTGCCCGTGATCCCGCTTAATCGACTCGGATAACGGCGGAAGCAGGTAAACAGATCCATGATGGCCAAGAGTGCAACATTCGTGTGCACCACGTGATTCAGCCAGCTAGAAGAGGTACGAAATGCAGGTAAATTAGAATTGCCTATTGAAATGGAAGTTTTGAGAGAAAAATGAATGCGGGCCTAAAATGATTATAGAGGGTTCTCCACTGCCACGTAAACAGATAATTCAAAACAACCTTTGCACTTGCCTGGGAAAAATCGTATCCAGCGCAGTGGGAAAGATGAGCTCACGGTCCCACATGTAAATGACCCAGAACGAGAGGCACACGTTGTGAGCGACTGGAAAGGCAAAGGCGGCAAAGACATAGTCCCTCGCCGATCTCAACCTGGACTTTGTAACCCCAGTGACCCGGTTGTCGCCAAAAAGATCGTTCAGAAGGGCCACTGTGTGGTAGATGGCCTGCAGAATCACGTTCAGGAAGGTGAGGTACTTGAACTTGCCACCCCAGCGCGCCTTCAGCTCATCCTCGTCCTGCAAATCCGTGGGCCAGTGCACCCGAAAGTAGTGGTAGTAAATTCCATAGGAGAACTGAGCCGCCGCCAAGAGGTGGACCAGGAATCTCAGGTACTTGAAGGCCCCATTCGTGTAGGCATCGTTGCAGGTGTCCAGCCGGGAGTCTGTGGCCTCGGCCGCCTCCTTGGCGGCATGGAATTCGCGCACCTGCTTCTTGCTTTTGCCCATTGTCGCCGGATAATAGCCGGAGACACAAAACGCACGCCGAGCAAAACAAAACAAATACAAGCTGGCGAGCAGCTGATTGGGGCCCACCACACGACTTTATAGCTAAACAGCTTTCTAAAATCCAAAAGCCTCCACATCATAAAAAATAAGTATCAAAAAAAATCGAAATCAACAACTTATACTGATCTAAAAATAGGAAATTAAGTAAAGAAATTAAAAATTTTAACATGTTTCAAGGAACAACCGCTATTTTATGCGTTTTCCCCAATACCAAATTTTTTGCGCAAGTTGGCAGCTCTTTGGCGCCCCATTTCAAAATAATTTTTCGCAGTCAATCAAGAGTTTAATCGGCTTATTACGATACTAGAATTGAATTACAGGTTGTAACACAGGTATTCAAAGAAGGTGTTGGTGTTAAAATTCCTTGATATGAGGTGGTTGGAATCGAAAACGTAACTTCACTTATCTGATTTAATAAAAAACGAAAAAACTACGGCTATAATCTCAATTACAATTCGTAATAAGAATAGAATGAATATCATTAGCAAACGGTTTTCTATATTACGTTTAAAGACTTTCACAATTCATTAGGTATGTAAAATATTATTAGCGAGTTTATCAGGCAAGATGATGATTCGATTATCAATTTTTCAGATATTTTGTGCCGCTTCTTCGGTCAACTTTACAGTATGGCATGCATAATTAATACTATCCTTCTACTATCCTGGAGATCGAACAATATGGGAAAAATCAATAACCGAAACAGGCCTGTCGTTATTTTTTATTTTGTGGCTAATTAAACGCGACTACAAGGGACAGAAACGGGGCTCAGCCTACTCCTAGTTGGATTTGCGCTTGGCCAGCTTCACCTCCTTGGCCCAGACGGTGTTGTTGAGGAACTCGCCCAGCAGATAGAGCGACAGCGTGAATCCCACGACGACCACAAAGAACAGGATGCGCTGTGGCAGCTGGAGCACCTCCAGCACTGGATAGACATAGACGCCGGAGTAGTGCTTTACAATGTGGATCCATACCAGGTAGGAGCCCATGAAGATGGTCAGAACAGCGAGTCCGTGGCTGCGTTTTGGGTACGAGCGGTACGAGATGAACAGCTCCAAGACAATGAAGACCACGATGTTGGTGTGCAGGACATGGTTAAGCCAGCTGCAAGAAACAAAGGAATGTATTACAGGTAAGCCTCTTCCCCAAGAATATATTTCTCTGTCTCAGTTTATCTAATAACTTTAAGGCAGATTATTAATGTGTACCAAGTATTCCCGTCACGTCTTCATTTTAGATCTTCATTCAAAGCTTTGACTGAACAAGATACGTGTATAAAGTGTTTAATTAGTTTTAAGTAAAATTGAAAGCCTTAACATTTAAATGTTAATGTAAATAGAAATCCCTGTGGTATACAGAAAACTAACATTTTGTATACTTTAATATGGGCTTGAATAATAATTTAATATCATCTTGAATAGGATTTGTTTGGAACTGTAATCTGATGATGAATCCTATGGATTGTTCTTAAAAGAAGTCTTGGCTGCCTTGATTCCTCTGTTTTTTTAAATCTCACCTGGGGAAGACGGGGTCCAGCACCTTTGGGAAGACCAGCTCTCTATCGATGGCGTAAAGTGTCCAGAAGGTCACGCCCACGTTGATAGCCACGGGGAAGGCCAATGTGGCCATCAGCCAGTCTTTGAACCGGCGCACCGCCGGAGGCTTCTTGGGGGTCAGCTCATTGGTGCCCACAAAATCGTTGACAAGCGATACAATATAGTACAGTGCCTGAATTATCTGTAAGTGGAAGAGCATTTGACGTGTGTGAGATAATGTGTCTGAATTTGAAGGGTTGCTTAAGTGGAGTGGATAATTCCTTCCACTTGGCCAAACAAAGTTCCACAAAGCAATTTGTAAAAAATTTTTTTGGAATTTTCAATTTGCTACTAAAATAGATTTTTAGATTTTAACTAGTGTTTCGTTTCCAAAGGATAGATTTAAAGGTACTATTCGATCACCTGTCTTTTTTTAAACCTACAATCCTAGAATTATTGGTTGGGGAATGAAAAGTTTTATTATAAGTCAAGTTATGGAATATAAAACTTTGTTAAACGAAAAACTTAGGATATATAGATTTCGTCTTCTTTTTCCGTAGTAAAAAGAAAGATTACTAGAACGGTACTACTCCATTAGCTCTCTTGAATATTTAAAAAATCGAATGAATGGTTTTTGTATTTAACTAGCTGCAAGAAATCAAATTTCCGGTATGTATTATAGAGGCCATGGAAATATCCTCTTATCACTGAATTGAACTCCAAACTTATAACCGCTTTTTCTCATCTATTTTCTCTGTGTGGCTTAATAGATGCGTGTAAACCAGTTAGACAGTTCAACAGTTCAAAGAAACAAACCGAGTGAACTTTAAGCCTTGTGTGTTCGTGTATTTAATGGGATATTACCGCATCCAAGAACGTTAAATATTTGAATTTGCCCCCCCAGGGATGATGAATCCGCATCTCTGGCCCGCTGGTGGGGAACTCTACGTAGGTGAAGTCGTAATAAATGCCATAGCTAAATTGCACGGCCGCCGTTAGGTGAAGCAAAGTCCTCAGAGCCCCGTAGACTCCCTGGTACAGGGAATTTCCTCGCACCGGTGCCATTTTCCTGCTGCAGCTGCTCTGCTCACGATTGATTTTTCAAGGCACCAAAACACAAACAAACCGGTCTGGTCCGTCACTCTGAGAATACGCGAGTAACCACCCCAAAAACGGGGCTAGCGGTGGAACAGTGTGGCCGACTTGGTACACCTCCAAAATACCAGGTGTGCAGTTATTTTTATCTTTTCGGAGGGTACCGTGTACTTGTAAAGTTTTAGAGTATACTAGACTCTGATAGAAACTATGTAACAGTGAGAAAGCACCTATAATGCGGCACTCTTTAAAATATTTAATATGGTCATCTCGCGTATGATTTATTAATTATTATTATTTATTATTGCGGTTATGGTAAAAAAGTAAAAGTAACATTTTGCAAGTCAGTTTTATTGGCTTACCGCACAAATAAAAGTAAGGAACTTAAATTTTCCGGCGAATGGAACCGTGTTGGGCATATCAAGTGTGTGGAAAATATACACGCCATAATTGAACTGTAACACCGCCGTAAAGTGGAGCAGCAATTGCACCGCCTTGTTAAAACCCGGCGATGTGGAACCTTTGCTTTTCGATTTTGTCTTGGGCTTGGCCATGTTGAACCTAGTAGTGCCAGATAAGTACTGATTATAGTATAGCCAGAGTCCAGTCACCAGCAGCAATTGTACATGACATACGTTACAGTAATCACCCACAAAATCAAAAACTGCTGTTTAATTAGTTTATAAATGTATTTATAAAATAAAATTTATATTGCTTTGTCCATTTGTAAAATCAATAACAACTACTATAAAATATAATTTGTTTAGTTTCTTCACAGAAGTTCCCTTTCATTCGTCACTTCATTTGTTTTTAAAGTTACGTTTATTTAATTGGCCAAAATGGTATAGTAAACTGAACTCGAGCGAATACTGTATGTATTTTTGCTTTCGCTTTGATACTGATAAGGAGCGCTTATCTACCACACTCTCAATCGCCGTGGTACAAAGTATTTCCACTCGAGAATAAATTGACAGAAGCTAAATTAAAATCTGAAAACGGACGCTTAATCCGCACTGGCACTCGCCTTTTCAAGAGCGTTCTATGAATAGATGTGGATACACATGAACCATATTTAAGAGCCGAGACAAAGGCTCCTCGAAATATGTTCGCAGCTAATGTCAACTATCGATTCCCAGCCCCCAAAGCACCCCCTAGTGAAGGTCAAGGAGCAAGGCCATCGCGACAAAAGGCGACGTCATTAAAGCCCCGCTAACTGAATTATCTGGTATCATTACCAGGTGCCCTTTGGTTTCTCTGAGCTTTTGTTACACGCTATTTATCGATTGTGCGTATTTAATTGACTTTCGGTTATGTCATATCCAAAAATAATCCTATGGTATCCGCCTCTAACTTATAAGTGAAGTAAACTTTTGGAGTCAACTCCTATAGCAATCTGGTTTGGAAAGTATATCATGTAATTACAACAACTATTATATTCGTTAAGGAAGAAATTTATTGAATAATCGAAACAACTTCATTGATTTTAAACAAATGTTTCTAAAATGAAATAGAAATGAAAATTTTTGTTATACATGCGGGCATATATACAAATCGTATTGCCCAAGTTAGGTTGATTTCTAGTTTTTTATTTGCCTTATTGAGAATAACCCTATTAGATGGTCTCCTCATCGGTTTCATCATCGCAGGTTTTTAAATTAATTTCACTTAGTTCCTGTTCATCCACGACACTACTGGCATCCAGATCACCCGCCTCCATTTTAGGGGCACCCAAGCATTGTTCCTGTTCCTGCGATTCTTCGGCAGATACGTCGATTGCTGCTCCATGCTCAAACATTGGATTGTCAAAGGACCGTTCCCTCACTTCACCGCTCTCCGGATCATAAGCCATTATACCCAGACGATCCACACCAGAAGCACCTCCCTCACTGGAGCCACCACCTGCTCCGCCGTTTTCAAATCGATTAAACAGCAGGTTCCTGCGTAGTCTCACACCCAAGTGACGCCATCTCCAGTACCGGGGATCATGGATCCACTGGGGTATCCTGTTTAGGTAGCGATTCTCCGGCATAAAGTGGGCCAAAATTACCACGGATACCAATCCAACCAGGGCCATGCAGAAGAGTATCAAAATGATCGAGGAGAAGCTCACATTTGGGTTGTAGGGTCGACCGGAAACCTTCAACGTAGTGCCCGATTTATTCCAATAATCGATCTGATTTTGCCAGAATTCCATGCTCCGTTCATTGTATTCAAGACGATCCCGATTCGTCACTATAGCCTCCAGGAAGTTTCCAAACTGTTGTGAGCCCACAAACTCCACATGGAGTTGGATATGATCCTTCAGACTTTCCTCGCTAATAAGGGTTCTTAATTTAGTTAGGATTTCCTTTCTACTGCCCTCTGTGCAGTGACTCGTCGGTGTGGACAGAATCGCCCCGCAAATGAGACAACAGGATCCGAAGGGTCGAACTGGAGATAAACAGTGGGGGGTTTCACACTGCTCCTGAACATTGTGGCAAACGGGCTCCAGCAATCGTTCGAAGTCCTTGTGGCAGCCACAGAGTTCTCCTCTATAATACTCTACTTGGACAGCCTGAGCATTGTGAAATAAAAACTGCCCTAAATCTCTGGTGATGAGTTGTTCCAAATAGATTTTGGAAATAGAGGAACCAGCCAGGATAAGTTGGCCCAGTCTCAGATACTGCACGTTTTCGAGATCAAAAGCCAATGGGCCGTGACCCTTAATTATAACCTGCTCGTCATCGCAGGGTATCCTATCAAGTTCCGGTATGAATCTGGAGAAATCTTTGTTGAATTTATCTGTCCAGGTGCCAGGATCAAACCATTTACTCGACTTGGGTGGCCTCAAATAGGCTTTCTTCTCTCCACTTTCACATATGGAATTTTTCTTTGAACCAAAGGTTATGGTAGATTCCTCAGCCAGAAGAATCGCCCCCTCTTTGGCGAAAACTAAACCATCAATAGATATATCCTCGGGCAAGGGCAACAAGGCTGGATAATATTCCGGAAAAACGACTAAATCCTGGGCACAAGGCAAGATGTCATCTATCCAGGCAGAGGGATGATTAAATTCTAATCCTCCATCGTACCACTTCGTGGCTTCAGCCGCTTGGAGCCAGATAAATCCCCAGATCAGCCAATGCAACCACATGATGCGAGCAAAGTGAATTCCAAACTAAATTACTAATTTGTCAGAGTATTTCACTCGTTGCTGATGGTTCATATTTGGGGGCGTTTTATTTTACCCTCTTCCCTCTGCGATTCCCTCAACTAAATTCTCGAATACCATCACAATCGCGAGATTAAGAGAAAAAGTAAACCATGGGACTGCAGATGTAAACAAGGCACCAGATACCTTGTATTAAATAGTTGGATACAATTAATCAAAATGGTTAGTGAAAACCTAAAACATTAATAGATTTTTCGAGCACAATAGCATTTTATTAGGCCCATAAATAAAAAAAAGACTTACGGATAACACGCTCCATAAATCTTTCATTAACAAAATTTCACTAATAAATCGTTCCAAATCGAACAGATTCGACGGTCCCCAGCTAACAACCATATGCAGTATCTATACCATACATGTATACTATATGGATTTGGCCTGAACATACAAAAATTTTTTCTCTTTCGCTTTCGCTTTAGCAATGCAATTGTTTGTCGGAAAATAGTTGAAGTTTATTTTTTTATTTTGAAAGCGCTGATATAAACAATTAAAACCTATCCAATGCTTGACGAAAGCCATTGGAATGCCCACAAGAAAGGCAAAAGAAAAAGAAACGGAAAGAAAAATAATTGAACCGGATGGTAATGGCACCAAAAAATACTCGTGCTTGTCGATGCAAGGGCCTACATAAAAGCAATTCGCCAAAGAATAAATTAAAAACAAGCGAGTGCAGATCTGTAGATATAAAGCACTTTATGCTCACCAGATCAAAGTATTTAGCGATTTGGGGCTAGCGGTATTAATCAAGGGCACGTATAGTCGCGCAATAATAAACATAAACATCACTGGAAAAACCGCACGGATATGGAAACTTTGAAATACTCATGTATTATTATGGTCCAAATAAATGGTAAAAAGAAAATCTGAACAAAGCTGTTAATAGAAATTAACTTTATTTACAAATAGTTTATATAAAAAACAATTATACCAAATAATATAATGTAAATAAAAGGAAATATAAAAGTTTGTTGGTCTCATCTTAGGACAATTAACCATTTTGTTTTTATATCTTTAGGAAACTTTCTATATAATTTTCAGTAGTCTTTATTTATTTAGTCATTAGTCATATTTAGAGTAAGGACCAGAACTCAAGACATATTTATTTACCTATCCGAAAAAGAAATTAGTTATTAAACGATGACAATCACTTTGTGTTATTTGTGTGTGTTTTCCTTTGTTGCCAAGTAGCTGCGAGAAAAAAGCAAAACCAGAATTTTTCGAAGCAATTTTACCGATATGTAAATGAGGCATGGGAAAACGCCAAATACCAAATCGAAGCCAACTGCTGCATATGGCACATTTACACTGGCGCCCATCAGATAATCTGGCATTCGTCAGTCCCATAAATTTGCGCCCGCACAGAGCAACAGGAATTGAAACCGAAAATCTGAAAAACCGCGAACATCTGAGCAAATAAATACTTGAGGCAAAAAAACGATTGTATGCAAAATATGTGCAACGACAACAGGGAAAGTGCAGTGCGAATAAGAAAATTCGGCAGGCGCAGCTCTTGTTTCTCCTCGATATTCCACAGTTGTTGACCCCGCCAGGCGATAAAAAAATATAAAAGTACGTACATGTTCGGAGAGGGGGCGATCCCCAACGAGCAGACAAACAAATAAACAAACATATGGCAGACATAAATGTGAACAGCGGCATACAGTCATAATAAGAACAATTTGTATTTCGCTGATTTTTCTGGTCTCGACACTTGAAAGAACCGAAGCTGGTCGCATTTCCGTCTTGTTTTTTAATTTCCCGTAATTTATCATATATCTTTCGGTAGTGGTTTCAATGGAAACATGTCTACTCACCAACGACCAATAGGACAGGAATTTGATTTTCTGGGGCAGCGATTCCGGCACCAGTCGGCGATTAAGGCTGGTCTTTAGCTTATAGCTCCTCTGGATTTCGAAAGAGCTGTAGTAGAGCCCATAGGCGAATTGGCCCAGGGCACACAGGTGTATGATTGTCACAAAGACGCGTGACTTGTAGAGCTCCACTTTGGTCATCTTGAAGACTTCTCACAGATCCTACGTGTGGAAAAGCCAAAGGGGAACTTCAAGTTACTCAAAAGAAAAAAAGTTGTAGGTATTGTATCTCATTGCAATTTGTAATAGCTTTAACCAATAATTTAATTTCAAATTTTCAATCAAATTTGCGTATAACATTTTTTTTAATCTTTTCAAAGGACATTTAAAAAGTTTATTATCATTTTTTGTTTCATTGAACTTAAATTTTTTGAAAACTTAGTCCATGGAAACCGACATTTAAATAATGTTTGTTCTATGCATTGCAATGGCTGTGCAAGTTCTACAATAGAAAAGAAGAAAACACAAAAGAGACGTCGCCAAGGTGTTTATGGCCCTTAAGTCGACACCTCGCGTTCGTCAACGTAAAGCAGGCACAAATATTAATCAATATTTGCGTCACCGACATAAATATTTAAGCCCCTAAAATTAAGACAGGAATTGCTCAAAAAAAATGTAGAATATCTCAACTGCACTAAAAGAAGTTCCCCCGCGGGTCTTGTTTATAAATCGGCTATGTTCATAATTTGATGGTTTTATGGCCCTTTAAAACAATTGTTGATTGTTTCACATTTGATTTGCACTCTCTAAACCAATCACCAGGTCTCGGACACCCGCACGCTTGGTATTTTTCCTGATTTCTTTTTGGCTTTGCTCGGGGGAATAGGTCGACTGCGATTTTCCCTTGACCGCGGGCACAACTGAGCGTATGGAAAACTGGAGTCGCACTGGATGTTGCCCATACGCCGTGTTGCCCCCTGCCTTTTGTGCTCGGTTAGCATTGTACTTGTGCTGTTGCTTCTGTTTCTGCCTCGGTTTCTCGGTTTTGTGGTGTCGGTTCCTCCATTTGTTCGCGTCAGGTGCGTGTTGCGCATGTCCGGACTATGGACTCCGGTTTTCGCATTCCGGGCGTCGGATCCGGATTCGGGAGTGTGGGCTCCATGTTTATGCGTTAATGATGGCCAATCACCTGAATGAATCGCCTTCACCCACACAACAGCCCGTCACAATTTATCTTGTTAGGAAATAACTAGATTAGAGCCATGCAGTTATATCCAAGAAGATACATTTCAGGGCGATAAGAATCTTGCTTTATATTTAAAGAGTACACATGGCAATTGCGTCAAAGCAAAAGATAAAAAATATATAAAAACAAATAGAGCGTATTTAAATATAGATAGCAGTTCGGCGCGGACTTTTATCGATAATAAATGTGCCTTACTCGATAATAGAAACTACAAAAATTATTAAAGTACATCAAATTGTAAATTTTCAAAATCATTAAAAAACTTTTATTTTTTTAAATTATTTTGATGTTAAAAATGTTTACAAATGTTGCCTAACATATGAAATTATGAAACTAGCTGTTGTGCCATTGACTGTATACATTTTAAGATTGTTCTTATTTGGGGACATTTTTTTCTATGCAAATATTTTAATTTAAGAAGTGTGTTTTGATGCTATTGGATATTTTGGTCTATTAAAAGTTAGGAATGTGATTGTGATTTCTATAAATTCACAAAATAAAGCTTACCCATTTAAGTACGATTTTGAAAATCGATTGCTCCGCTCTGCAACTGCCAAGAGGGAAAAGTGGGATTCCGTAAACTGGCCACTCTCTTCCTAGTTTCATCTTGCTAGTGTTTTTCTTTCAAATTTAATGTCATGTCGTAACCCGAAACGTCTTAGAAACGGTACCCAAATTCTCAGTGCAGGCATTTTCGGTGGAAAACTTCAACTTCAGATCAACACGTAGTCATGTCAACTGCCTCGAGGGTGACTTTGGGCATGGCAGTCACCGTTTCCACGGCCATCATAGGTTATGTGCACTATAAACAATCGGCAGACCGGTAAGTGAGTCGTATATTCCTGAGGGAATCTATGTTTAACCTGTGTACTTCCACTTGCAGACTGAGACTCCACGATGGTGTCTTGCGGGATGTGGAACAGCAGCAGCGGCGGAAGCACGAAAACACCTACACGCTGCAGCAGCAGATTGACATTACCAAGCAACTGAAGGCCAGAGAGGCATCCAGCCACTCCTCTGAAACGCCCACACCTCCATCGAAAACCCCCTCGCAGGGAAACCTCCAGGCGGAGACAGATGCAAATGCGTCACAAAGAGACCTGGAACCCGAGCTTCAGCAGCCGCAGCCTGGAGCCGAGGGTTCCGGTGGCGTTTCACAGGCTGAAGACAATTCTGCTAGTCCTGATGCCGTCAGCCCACCATCAGACGAAGTTTGACCACCGAAATGCCTTTCCATGTGCACTTATTACATACTGTAAGACTAACTCGGGTAAAAAGATTGCTTTTGTTATAAAGGTTAAAGCTTTACGTCGTTTTGTTTATCTTCGATATCTTGATTTTTTTGGACGGAGAAGGGCTAGAATAAAAGATTTCCTTGTTAAATAATGCCATTTTAATGATAAATATCTTTCGTCTGCTGTTATTAATAAGTAAACCTATCTGTATTTTAAGGTATCCTAAAAGTGAAGGGATCTTTATTATTGTTGTAAGAAAATCTTGAGACTTAACCATTCATCAGTCTAAAACCCTTTAGTCTAGTCTCTAAAAGCTGCTATGATCAAAAGTTAAAAGAAATTATATAAATACATAAATATAATATAAATATTTGGATTCGATTTTATCAGTATGCCGCCACTTTAAAAACATAAATTTGCATGTGTTTTCTCTATTTTTTTAAGTAATTTACTTAAATTTTAAATGGCCCTAATTCAAGAGCTGATTTGCGCAATGGCAGCGGCAAGTTAGCTTAGAAAAGCCTAATTAATCATATTCATATGTGCTAAGTCCAGAAGGAAACTTCAGTTCCAGTGTGTAACACAAGAAATACAGAATATTTAATGAATACCTAACTTATAGATAATTAAACTATGGCTTACAGTAAAATAAGTCAGTACAATAAGTCAATTTTTGCTCTAATCATTGTATGTTGTGTACCATACGTACCTTTTTTTTCATGACAACTACAATCCAGCTTCCTTTTTTTCTGTATACATATAGTATTACTCAATTTTATTATTACGAATGTGTGTATAGTAAATTACAATTCTAATGGGCGCTCGGTAAAGTATTTCGCGGGGGGTTTGTACATAGGTGGTGGTAGAACACCCCATCATTCTTTTCCTTCCTCCTCCTCTTCTCGTCTCTCCTCCGAAGTGATATTAAAAACGTGGAAAACTAACGCAAAAAATAAAATACACGATACGTTTTTGCTTATCGATTGCTGTCTCTCTCAGTTGTTACCGTGTTGAAAAAATGTCCAGGATATTTAATACCGTCCACCGCCGCCGCCGCCACCACCGCCTCCTCCTCCTCCGCCACCACCGCCGCCGCCTCCTTTACGGCGATCGCGATCGTTGCCGCGATCATTGCCGCGCATGTTGTCCCGCTCGTTGTTCAAGTAGTTTCCTCCGCCAACGCCGTCGCCCCTTCCGCCTCCGCGTCGCCCCGGGGATCTTGACCTGCTGCGGGATCCCCGACGGCGACCAGGGGAGCGGGAACGGGAGCGGGCTCGGCGGCGGCGGGAGTAGAGGTACCGCCTCAGCTCCCGAGAAATGGGCTTCAAGTGCATGAAATTGCAGAAGCCGGAGCGGGTGCACTCGCCCATCTCGTACTGTCGACAGCAGGCCTCGCGGAAATCGGTGACTGGTGACAGTTCCGAGTAGACCGGCCGTCCACCGAACCACCGGTTATTCAAATCGTTTGCCGCCTTCTCCGCATCTGCCTCGTTCCGGAATTTGATGTAGACATTGCCGACCAGGTGATCGCCCAAGTTGTCGCACACGTTCATTTCCTCGATCTCGCCGTATTTGTCCTCGCACTCGACGAACACGTCCTCGAAGAAGTTGTCGTAGTGCTCCTGCATCTCCTCGTCGGAGACATTGGCCACCAGATGGGAGCCGTCCGCGGATTTGGCCGAGTTCTGGGGATTCACGTATAGATTCTGGAGCAGCACCGTCTGCGAGAAGGTGGGCTTGTTGTGGATTCTCGAGCACCGGTCGCCGTGGCGGCAGGCGCCGATCTTGAAGTAAAACGAGCAGTTAACCCTGTCGAATGAAAAGCAATTAAGTCATTTTTCCCGGGATAATAAATATGCCATGCGACTCGACTCACTTGTCCTTTTCCGTGCCAAAAATGGATGCCAAGTACTCGGCCATGGTGGCGGCTTTGCTGTGTTGTTGCTGCTGCCAAAATGTGTAACTTCGCTGCGCGCTTGCCTCTGCAACGCGTTTGAACTGCAATTATGTGCACCGCCCGTTTATTTGCAGCCTATTTTCAATTATTTTCGGATGCCGCACGTAAAAAAGCAGCGTCTGGTCGTATTTGCACGGCGTTGCCAGCTTTGAATCAGAGCTACAACAAAAATCGATGTTTCTTCGATACTATCGATTATGTCAGTTTTTAACAATCGATATATAAAAAAGAAACACCGAATTTCTTGTCAAATTTTTTTAAAGAAAAACCTACAATAATTTTTTTATAAGCTTCCGATTTTTTGATAATTTAATTAATTAGATTGTAGAAAAATCTGTATTCTATAAAGAAAACCTGAGTCTTCGCATATGTGCAGCCAAGTTCTGAACCACGGTTTAAAAAAAACACCAATTTCAATCGATGCTACATTGACAACCCTGGAGATTTACTTCTAGAAAAGTCGGCATTTTTCGCATTTTAACCTGGCACGACTCGCAGCGTGTTTTACTCAGCAATAAAAAAGGAAACAAGGACAGTGAATAGCCACCGTCATCCGCTCCGCCAGCAGAAATGGACAAGGTAAGCAGTCGGGACAAGGGAATCGCCACCTAAAGCCATTGCTGTTTTTGCAGGTGAACGAACTGAAAGAAAAGGGCAACCAGGCGCTAAATGCCGAGAAATTCGACGAGGCGGTGGCGGCGTACACAGAGGCCATCTCGCTGGACGGCCAAAACCATGTGCTCTACAGCAACCGATCGGCGGCATTCGCCAAGGCCGGTAAGTTCCAGGAAGCCCTGGAAGATGCGGAAAGGACCATCATCCTGAATCCCACCTGGCCGAAGGGTTACTCACGCAAAGGAGCCGCCGCTGCGGGTCTGCATGACTACATGAAGGCCTTTGAAGCGTACAATGAGGGTAAGTCCAGGTTCAGACTATGTGCCATATGTAGTAATGAATCACCCTAACCTCACTTTGGTTACTCAAACAGGTCTCAAGTACGATCCGCAGAATGCTATACTCCTGCAGGGTCGCCAGGATATCACTGCCTCGGCCTTGAACTTCATGCAATCGCATGGGGACATACCCATGGATGTTGATCCTCAGCAGATGCGCAGCCGAAGGGCCCCATCGCCTCCGCCTGCGAAAGCACCTGAGCCCCAGAAACCCGCTGAACCACGAGTGGAGGACATGACAGAGGAGCAGAAGAAGAAGTACTTTGCCAAGAAAGAGAAGGAACTGGGCAATGCCGCCTACAAAAAAAAGGACTTTGAGACGGCCCTGAAACACTACAATGCTGCCATCGATCACGATCCCACAGATATCACTTTCTACAACAATATTGCTGCCGTTCACTTCGAGCGCAAGGAGTTCGAGGAGTGCATTAAGCAATGCGAAAAGGGCATCGAAGTGGGACGCGAGAGTCGCGCCGACTTTAAACTGATAGCCAAGTCCTTTGCCCGCATCGGCAACACCTATCGCAAGCTGGAGAACTACAAGCAGGCGAAGGTGTATTACGAGAAAGCCATGTCCGAACACCGCACGCCGGAGATCAAGACCTCGCTGAGCGAGGTGGAGGCCAAGATCAAGGAGGAGGAGCGAACAGCTTACATCAATCCAGAGAAGGCCGAGGAGGAGAAGGAGCAGGGAAACCACTTCTTCAAGAAGGGTGACTACAGCAATGCTGTGAAGCACTACACCGAGGCCATCAAGCGCAACCCGGATGATCCCAAGCTTTACAGCAATCGTGCCGCCTGCTACACCAAGCTGGCCGCCTTCGATCTGGGCCTCAAGGACTGCGACACTTGCATCAAGCTGGACGAGAAGTTTATCAAGGGCTACATCCGCAAGGGAAAAATCCTGCAGGGCATGCAGCAACAATCAAAGGCCCAGGCCGCTTACCAAAAGGCCTTGGAGCTCGACCCCAACAACGCAGAAGCCGTAGAGGGCTACCGCCAGTGCTCGATGAACTTCCAACGAAATCCGCAGGAGGTTCTTAAGAACGCCATGTCCGACCCGGAGATCCAGCAAATTCTGAAGGACCCGGCCATGCGCATGATTCTCGAGCAGATGCAGAACGATCCCAATGCGGTCAAAGAGTAAGTACTTGTTGAAACTCGCGGAGCATGAGTAACCCGCTACTCGGTTCGGAGACTTAAAACTTTCGGTTTTCACGGTGTGCAAGCCCACTTGAATTTAATTAGCATTTATTAAATGCTTTGAGGCCTTGAGTTTTAAATTCGAAAAGGCTTATGGTTTAATTTTGAGACTTGGATTTTAAATTTTGCAAGGTTATATTTGAAACTTTTTGAAGGAATGAGAAAATATAAAGGGGCGTAAATTAATTTGTATACCTCAGCACTTTATATTTAAGGTCCTTATATAAAAATCATTAAATACTCATATAAATCTAGAATTACATCCCTATTTCCTCGAGTATCTGGTACAAATGTGTTTGAACTCGCTTTTAATAAACCACTTTTTATTTGCAGACACTTGCAGAATCCAGCCATCGCCGATAAGATAATGAAACTGCTGGAATCGGGAATCATTCAGATACACTAGGCACTCCGCCCCCACAAGCACACACACTCACTAACTCACACAAACCATATTGATAAACATTCAGGAGACAAATTCCCTATAATATGCATTATAAAAAAATGTATGGCACCTCTAAGCTGGTTAAATAATCGTTTTTGATAAAACGGGCCACAATTAATGCTAAACGTAATTACCTTAGAAATCGCAACGCCTAAACGCAGAACGACGATAACTACCACTAACTAATGAAATAAAAACTAAAAGGAAAAAACAAAATCATTGATAAATGTCTGCCTAGTTGATTTACGCAGATGGATGGAGTAGCCTCCAAACGTCAAGGTCCTTATTTTCTTACTACAATAAATATGCTGTAGCTTAGCTCTAAAATAAGTTTTTGAATGTAAAATAAATGAGTCAAAGAATGGTAGCCAATGACTTTGAATTTCCCGCCCAAGTGTTGAAAATTTTGCAACGCCCACAAAGAGTGTCAAGCATTAACATCTGGTTATCATCTTACGTTTTTTCAAGGGCCGCCAAATTAATTAAATACCTAATTTAAAAATTATTGAATTTATATAAGTTTTGATAGAGATCATTTGAAATAAAAATAAATTTATTAAAGACATAATTTAAACTTTTCAGCAGTTCATAAGGAATATATTTGCATTCCATCAAACTATTGGTGCTCAAACAATTATAATTAATATTAAAATTCGATGCTAACGTCATTAGCCCCAACCGTTACGTAGTTTCGCCATGGCCAACACAGGAAACCGCCAGTGTTGGCAAGGTCCTGCTCTCAGCAAGTGGCATGGCAACAACAGCGCTGTCCAACACTGCACGATTTCTACTCAAGAAAATTATGGTGTGCTGATATATTGTGATTAAACCCCGATTTCTGTCGTCCAAAAGTGCCGTACGTGAATGTTTTGATCCAGCTATGGTTGAGAAATTTCCACGCCAACGATAAGATCCGAAAAGAGCGTAAAAAGCACAAAAATTCGAACCTTAAGCCAACCAATTTTTTTAACTAGTGTGTCGTAGTGTCCATCGTGTGCTTGGTGTTGGTGCGTATATGCGTGCATGTGCGTCGGTGTGTGTGTGTCAGTGTTCCGTCGAATCGCGAAATCAAGAATATAGAAAGATGTGTTCCATTCGCTGGTGGTGGTGAGCTATAGCTATATAGCGAATCGAGAAGCGAGTAGTCCCCGCAACCAGAAATCCATTGTTTTTTGGTCCACCTTTCCAGCATCCGCATCGCAGGAATTTCAACTCATTTAAAAACCGCTAGAAGAGTTACAAAAAGTGAGTATTTGCGTTTCGGGGCGCTTGGCAACAGGCCCGAGCACGTTAGACCGAGAGAGAGATAGTGGGGCGGATGGGGGCGAGAGTGAGAGCGAGCCGGGACGCCAGCGATTACATGCCTCGTTTTTACACCGAGTTGTTGTTGCTTCTGTTGGGAGCAATATGTGGGCAATATCAAATTGGGAAGCAATAACGCTCCGTGCCATTGATTCCTTGAGAGACGAGTAGAGAGTATACTTTTCGCAGCTGATTAGGTCCAATGTTTAGCCAAATTAATATCATCATAGGATTGGCAGAAGTTTGCTTGGTATTAGTATGTTGCTTTATAGTCTCTGATTCAAGATACAATCATTAGGAGCTAATGGAATTAAGTATAAAAGCTTAAAGATATTTTGCTGCAAAACCCCGAATTACATACCGGATTTAACTCCCGATAAGTTATTTCTGCTATTCTGATGGGATTTTCTTTTAGTCGGAAAACGAGCTTGAATTTAAAAACTTAATACAATTTTAAGAGGGAATAAAGCAAATATATTATGATTTAGTCTCTAAAATAAGATTCATAACTTCATGCATACTTTTCTCAAATATATTAGATCGTGTCCTCCACGTAGGATTGCTAATGCTACAAATGTGTTGTATTTTTCAGTGCAACCTTCCCCGCTGCACTATTCGACCATGCGGCCGCAGGCGCCCGGATCGCTGGTCGATCCCAACGAAGACGAGCTGCGCCTGGCACCCTGGTACTGGGGCCGGATATCCCGGGAGGTGGCCAAGAGTATCCTGCACGGAAAGCCTGACGGCAGCTTCCTGGTGCGTGACGCGCTCTCCAAAAAGGGCGAGTACACATTGACCCTGATGAAGGACGGCAGCGAGAAGCTGATCAAGATCTGCCACATGGAGCGCAAGTACGGGTTCATCGAAAAAAATCTATTCAACTCGGTGGTGGAGATGATCAACTACTACAAGGAGAACTCTCTAAGCATGTATAACAAGGCGCTGGACATAACGTTGAGCAATCCCATTGTGCGAACCTGCGAGGACGATGAGTCCCAGCCGCACGGGGATCTCTGTCTGCTGAGCAACGACTTTATTCGTACCTGCCAGCTGCTCCAGAACCTTGAGCAGAATCTCGAGCAGAAGCGAAACTCCTTCAATGCGATTCGGGAGGAGTTGCAGGAGAAAAAGATGCACCAGAGTGTCTTTGGCAATGCGGAAACGATATTCCGCAATCAAATCAAGCTCAATGAATCCTTTATGAAGGTCCCGGCCGTCGGCCCGTCAACTGAGGCGGGAGGTCCCGGAGATGCAAGCCCCGGGTCCGCATCCGCTGCGGCCAATGCCAACACCCGTCGGAGTCTGCAGGAGAACAAACAGAGCCTCCTCAACCTGCTCGAAGTGCTTCAGGCCAAGGGACAGGTCCTAAACCAGTACATGGAAAACAAAAAGAAGGAGGAACTGCTGCTTGAGCGACAGATCAACGCCCTTAAGCCGGAACTCCAGGTATTGCAGTTGCGGAAGGACAAGTACATTGAGTAAGTTCATTTCTTAAAACTTTTCACAAATACAAGCATATAAATGTACTCACTTTAAAAAAAGCATTGCATAAGGTAGCGATAGAAAATATTCCTTTTTATTGCAATTATATATCGCTTCAGTTGTTTTTGACTGTAAACTGTTTTAAACTTTTTAGTATTTGTTAACCGAGACCATTTTTTAACAGCGTGTCAGGGCATTTTTCGGCAGTATGACTAACCTTCAACCATTTATAATGGAATATTGGTCTACTGGTTTTGTTTATAACAAATGCTTAAGTGAAAATCCTATGAGAAATAAATAAAAACAATCCCAAAAACTACGTCAATAACAATTTACAATTGCAAGTTGTAAAATCAGCTTGAACACAAAGGATCTCTTACACAAAAGGTCGCATAGAAACGACTATCCACAAAATCAGGACATCGAAGATGAACGGGATTGAGAATACCCCTTTGCCACATGATTGCAGTTTGCAGTTTTCAGTCAGAGGAAAGGAATTTTAACGCTCCCCAACGGTTCTGGTTCATTTTACAAGCGTCTCAGACGCCGATCACTCATTCGGTCGGAGTGTCGGCAGTTCGTCTGACTGATACGATACGATACCGATTATAATGGCATAACAATGTTAACGGAACCCGCTTCCGCCCGCTCATCTCCCGAATTCTCCACGCCAGCGAAGCGTCTACGTGCCTGACCATTCGCCTTTTCCATTTACCCCTGTCGTGCAATTTTCCTATAATACAGGCCGGCTTCTCAGGGATTACTAACTAAAATATATCACAGGAAAACTTACGCTCTTAATGACTTCGAAATCAAATAAAATACTCCAAAAGCAATATAACTTTGAAAGTTACAAGGTTCGACCCAGTAAACAGCAACTGTAAGAACATTTATTCCTTGCTGGAGGGGACGACAAGTAACCCCTCCCGAACTGGAATATATGAGAACCTTATCCCACCTTTCTTATCTGCGTGATTTGCAACTCTTGGATTTTCGTCTCCAAATCAAAGCTTTTATCGGATTGCTATGTGCAATATTTGTTTGTATTTGGGTAGTATATATTATTTTGCCTTATCAAGGTCATTTCGAGTGGTGGTGACTTTTAAACGTTGAAGAATTTATTTCAAATATTTAGATAACTTTATCGTCTGTTTATGGATATGCCTTAACATTTGTGAAATTGTTATTTGCATACCAAGGACACAATAAAACTGTATTTATTTGATGAATAATGTTTTTTTAATAGATTAGTATGTACAAGTTAAGTCTTTTGTTATATAAATTTAACTTAATAATTTCTCAGTGCTACATTAGAATTAGGTTGGTAATTGGAAATAAATGATCCTTTTTATTCTGGAAAATAAGTATTTATTCCGGCAATTTACGTAGAATTTCAAGCACAATTTGCTGAGTCTTTTTTTTAAACGGACCACATGAGGTATTTCATCTCCTTATTCTTTTTGTGATTAGCGAAACTTGTTCACTTCTTTGGATCCATCTCCGCGCTTCCCACAATCTCCGGACGTTCGGTCTAGGGCGAAAACCAAAAAGCAAAAAAATGACTTTCGCCTAGCAACAGGCCTTTACACTTGGGAGTACGTCATCGTTGGATGAGTTTACTCGGCTCTATGGTTATAACCTAGAGTGTGGAAGCGCGAGTGTCAGCGAAGGAAAAGTGGCAAGTAGAAGGAGGGAAGAGGCCTCTAGATAGGGCTAGCGCCTTGCTAAAGATAGCTACGCTTATCAGGCATTAAAAGTCTGCCGAGTGCTTAATAATTCTCTCTGAGCTTCTTCTCTTCTATATACCCCATGTCTCTCTCTGGTCTTTGCAAACCTTTGCTTGAGGCCAGCAGGCTTTTGTGTCTCCAAACTTATCGAGATTAGACGTTCACCGTCATGAGCTAAAAGCCTTCAAGTCTCCTGCTCTCCCACTTTACCACGACCAGATTAGATAAAGGTCTTTTGGCGGTGCTATCTTAGTTTGTCCTATCTTAGTTTCATCGCTTCGAAGATTCATGATATCACCCTGCCTTACGCTTATCGCGCCTTTGCGACTTAGTCACTTGGATAGCCAGCCAGCCGGCCAACAAAGAGTCCCCCTGATTGCCTGATCGTCTCATCGTGATGCGGAAACCAACGAGTCTAGACTTTCGTAGACCAAACGGCGGCCGGATCACGGCAGTCGCATTTGGTTATCAAGAGTTTCGCCGTCAGTTGAAATTGCAAACGGGTAGATGTTGCATCTATATCAGGGAAAATCAAACTTAATGGCTAGTCATCGATACCTCCTCAATAAAAATTAAATTAATTTTGTAATTTTAGGTGAACAAAAATATCAATAGCTTTTTTCTTTTTGAAAACGTCATTTAGTAAAATAAATTTCATTTCGAAATTTAATTAAATTGGAAACGTCTATATAAATTTCGAACTGATTAGATATGGAGCCATCGTCATGAGGGTAACCCGAATTAGTAGCAGATTAGCCACGCCTAGAAGGTCACGTACACCACGCCTCCATAAAGTTTGTGTTCAATATATTTGCGAAAAATGGTTTTTAAAACCAATAATTTGTTTCCAGTTCTCTCCAGGAAAAGTTTTGACTGTACTGAAGTTTTACATATCTTACACCATATTCCACAAAAAAATTTAAGTTTAGTTTGGACAGTCGTTTTCTCTTACTGCACGTAAAGTGACTACTAATGTGTTCCTTAATCCTTTTTTCTTAGAAAACTTTCTTTTGTAATGCCAAACACATTGTGTAAAAAATATGTATGAGCTCCACTAACTTTCGGTCACAAATTCTTGTTTTCCTTTAGGCGTCTGAAAGGCTTCAACCTCAAGGACGACGATCTAAAGACGATCCTCGAAATGGGCTTCGACAAGTGGTTGCAGCACTACGAGACAGTGTCAAATCAGCCCCACAGCAACGAATCCCTTTGGCTGCTGAAGGATGCCAAGCGCCGAGATGCGGAGGACCTTCTGATAGGATCGCCACCGGGCACTTTCCTGATTCGGGCGAGAGATGCGGGTCACTATGCTCTGTCGATTGCCTGCAAGAGCACTGTGCAACATTGTATTATTTACGAGACGGAGAGCGGTTTTGGATTTGCCGCCCCCTACAACATATATCCATCGCTAAAGAAGCTGGTGGAGCACTATGCCAACAATTCGCTGGAGGAGCACAACGACACGTTGACCACAACGTTGCGCTGGCCCGTTTTGTTCTGGAAGCAAAATCCACAGCAGATCTTGGCCCAGTTGCAAGAGGAGATGGACCTGGAGTACGAGCAGGCGGCCACGCTAAGGCGGCCAATGATGGCCAGTAGTGTTCCGATTCCAACGAGTCGGTCCCGGGATCACGATCAGGTGGACGGATTGGGGGGCCATGAAACGGAGACTCCTCCCGCCTCCATTTCACCCTCAAGTTTCAGCACTTCGCAGTAGGAGCCGCGCATCTATTGTCCCGTTGAACACGCCCCCAACCTCAGGCTAGCTATCTATTTCTCTAAATCTAGTTTGCTCCAAAGCCCTAACTCTCTCTATCTCTAGATATAAACCCGGTTGCGGTCTAAATAATAGCATTGCAGGCTCTGTTGAAAGCCTAAGTCTTTCTTAAGAATGCCTTACAAGTCACACAATTTCATTTTAGGTTCAAAGTTAAATCATTAAGCAAGCAGCTTTCTTTTCGAAAGAATCGCTTAGCAAGGGCTGTTTTCGATTACTTTAACATGTATTCAAATTAGTTGTTTAATAAGCCCAACTGCCAAGATAATATTTTCAACTGAAAAAACGTTCCCTGTCACAACATTATCTTCTTACCTTAGATGTTTCAGCTCTTAGAGTTTCGATATTAATTAATGAGAGTTCAAAGAAAACCGAATTACTAGTAAGAGTTACTGTTGCAGTGCTATTATTTCGGCCATTATCGAGTATGTACATCGCCATATATAGGCTACATATGCTATATATCTATGAATATTTTTTGTGTGTGATGGATGGCGCTGGCAGTCCAACTGTCCCCCGCCTTCCCCTCAGAATCAGAAGGCTATAAAAACAGAAAAAAGAAACACAACCGAGTAAAAATTTGTGGTGATTATGTTTTAATGGCTTGCTAGAAGCTTTTGGTCGATGAACGAAAATTTCTAATTGAGCAAGTAATCTTAGTAATATTACAAGTATGATTAATTTTATATACATACTTATATACATATATATTTTTTGTAATACTGCATTTCGCGTGATAATTGATAAGTCAAGCTATCTGTTGTTGTATCAGCTCCCTCTCCTGTTTCCCTTATAATTATTGTTATCACGCTGCGCGTTGTCACAAGGGGCGGGGAAGGATCGTGAAGAAATTTTCTGCATTTCTTCAGCGCATTTATTCGTGTTCATGTAAATATTCTAAAAGCGAAACAAAGGAGCAGCCGCTGGCGAAACGTTTGCGAAATCAGGTTAAGGTTTTGATAACCGACACCCGCAACCACCTTGCGCCCCACCCCTTGCTCTAATATTTGTTGTTATATTATGATTGATTCGAAGTAGTTCTAAGTGAAATCTACGTACGTTTACTGCATGTGATCAGTTGAGTGTTGCTAAAATAGTAATTTCCCTTAAATTGTTTTTTTGTTTGGTCAATAAGAAAGCTTTAACTTTCATAAAAACAACCACACGTAACACATAAACACTGAGTTGAAACAAAGAAAATATGTACAAAGAACAAAAATTAATTCAAGAGAACTTCACACACAAATACAAAAAAAAACAGCAACAAGCTAAACAAAAACAAAGTGCAATCGAAAATGTAATAATTAAATTTTTAATATTTATTAATTTATACAAGGAAAGAAACAGGAAAAAAGACAAATAGTTGCCCATACAATAAACCGCTGCAATAGGCAAAAACGCTGATTAAGTTTTCATTTTACTCAACTGATATTTAGCATTTAAATAGGAATGCAAGTTTACCCACCTGTTAGGCGTTTTTTTTTAAATATTCTTTCCTTATGAAATTATATTTCATTAACTACAATAAACCTCGTTTTTTATATTTTTGCCTAAAATTACAGCTGCAAAATAATTACTGCGAATTTTTTGTTTAACGTTAAAATTGTTTTTGGGAATGGGTATTTTTTTGATTTCCCTTGTTCTCTTGTGCCACTCTAATGATCTAAGCCAGTTGAAAACCTTTCAAGCTTCCTGTTTGCATTCTCCTTAAATCGGTATTGAATTCGAGCGATCCACTAACAAGCACACACAAACCCTGGGGCGTTTTTCAGATATTTCTATATATATATAATCATTAGTTTATACTTTACGTGTAATTCTTAATTTAATTTATTTAAATTGTAACTTGTGTGTTTCATTTTGCTTAAATTCTATGAGATTTTGGCGGATCTCGTACGTTGTAGTATTTATAAGTTTTAATTTTAGTTTGTAAAATGCGTTTCAAACAAAAAATAACACACAAAAAATAATAAAAACGAAAACAAAACAAAAATAAGAACAAAAAGAGAGCAAGTAGCAGAGGAGGATTAAATGTATTCAAAATATGATTGATCGACATCATCAACTATGATTGAAAACTGATAGAAGATGACTTTTTGCCATACCTAAATGTTAAAAGGAAATATTTGTGTGTGAAATTTTCTATCTCTGCTTCGCGTCTGCATTATTGGCGTAGATCGGAACAAGAAGACTTAAAAATTAAAACAATGGAAGGCGACGAAACTAAATGTGAAACGAATTGCAAATTTGTTGTATTTTTTTATATGAATATATTTATGTATATATATATAAATATATATATAGATATTTACCCACACATACCTATTAAATATGTATGCTCTAGAATGCTATATGTTGTAGATCTTTAAGTGCTAACAGTAACCACAACTGAAACAACAGCAACAACCATTTTTTGTAGTAGTTTTTTAAAGAGATGAAAGAAATCGAAGAAAACATTGTACGTATTTGTATTTGTGTCTAAGAAAAATGTTCGTAAATAACATAAACGAGAAAAAACCATAATAAAATCGAAAGAAAAGCAACATCTACAAAAAGTTTTAACCGATTCTTTAGTTGTAATGGAGTTTTTCCTCAGGTTTCATAAATATTTCGCTGTGGGTTATGCTTTCAATGAACCTTTGACGACTGTTATCCGCTGAGCTGGGCAAAAAGCTATCGCAAAAATAAAACAAAACAAAAAAGAAAAGCGAATATCACGAGTCCGACGATGGTTCGGAGGTAAACATGCACTTCATAAGTGTCTGGCTTCAAATTTTGCGGAAATCGTATTAGACTGACCTGGATATCATACAGCCTATGTTTTTGAGCCCTTGATCTTCGAACTACCAGATATATCGGGGCTGACAAATTCTGCAATGGTATTTTTAAAGTTAAAATGGTTTTAAGATCGTAAGAGGGTTAAGATCGTATTCTACAAACCTGCTCCTAGAAATAATCAATCGGTTTGAAAAGTCAAAAACAACCATTTAGTCTAGGGAAATATATATCTTAGTATGCCAATGGACTTTTGGGTGCTTTTAACTTTCTCGTATGATATATGTAATAATCCCTTCCCTAAGCGAAAGGCTTGTTAGTTGACTTTTCAAATCGATTGATTTTTTCTAGGAGTAAGTCGTTTGTAGACAGCATCATTGCAAGTGAGTATCGTTACCAAAGTCCTTCTTATCTTTAACTTTAATCTATTTTGAGGAGATCTGGGGCTTGGCATTATCTTTTTATACGATCTTTACGCTTTCCTGGCCGCTCAAAGTCATAGATCCGAATAGCTTTCTTTCCTTAATCTTAACAAACGAGTTTTTGACCCTGCCTATAAAAGATTACTTTATTAAACCATGAGGTTGATTTTGTAAAGTCAAACAACTTTTCCTTTAATTTAAGGCACTAAAAAGATCTTAGCTTTAAAGTTTATCATTTGGAGTAAAGAGGCGATAAAGTTTTTACAAAATAGTTAATTAAATCCTAAGTGTGCCAATAATTTTGTAAGTAATTATTTCTAAAATAATTTTATATTTCATTTAAATGTCAGCATATTAGATAAAGAAAAACATTCTTAATGTTCAACAAGCTAGTAGTGCCAATAATAAGGGCGTCACTGTATATAGTTACCGATGTGCCTGTTCAAAAAGCCAGCTGATCACTGTTAAAGCGGACCAGGGCCGGAAGAGTGGGCTTTTAAGGGCTTAAAAAAAAAACTACAACCATAAACCTAAATTTGTTAAAAAATAGATATATTTATTAAAACGTATTTTGTCTAAGTATTGATAGAATAGTCCAAAGCTTTGGGTAAAAAATATCTGAATTTCTATCTTGCCGACAGCTTAATTGTCAACTCTAGCTGGTATTTTTTAACGCTCCCGTCTACGGCCACACTAACAAACGATTTAGTGGAGTGGTGCATTTTTTTACTCGCGGTCGCGTTTTTGGTCTTTCTAGTTTTTTTTTAATATTTTGAATGGTTGACAAGTCTCCGGGGTATTTCGGTGTTTTTGGTTGCAGAAATGCAAACGGAAACGATAATAAATCAGTGCAAAAGTGCCGCGTGTCAGACACAAAAAAAATAAACCAAAACAAATTCAACGTGTGACTTTGGGCTTTGTATTTGTTAGGAGATGTTGCAACCAAAAACAAACAAAACAAAAACAGCAACAACATCAGGAATTCCCGCAAAAATCTCACCAAACTTTAGTTTAATTGCAAGGCAATAACAATTGTTTGATTGTGTCTGATTTTTTCTGCACAATTACTTCATAACAGAGTGTCGTTCTCTCGCTCGCTCCGGAAAAGCTCCGCTTTTGGCCCTGTCTCTCTTGCTCAGGTAATTAAATGTATTTAAATTTATTAATCTGGCAAAAAGCAATCGCCAAAAGTGCATGTGTGCGTGTGTCCGCAGAAAAATGAACCAAAATTTTAGAACGCAAACATATTATTAAATAACACGGCATTAGTGAAAAAAGGAGGCAGGTGGCCATTATCTTTCTCGCTCTCTCTTAGTGGATCGGCTTAGACTCTCTCTCTCCCTCCGAGCCTAGAAATGCCGTAATCTTAGTTATTCACCCCCCAGAGGACGGTGGAGGGATAACTGTGGGTGGTGGGGAGTGGGGGCCTAATCGATCGGTGGGGGTGATCTCATTGCTTGCTTTTAAGCTGAGCTAATCAGTGCTGCTTATCAGGGGCTCTAGAGTTCAGAGGGGTTAAGGGAAACGCACGCTGCAGAGGCGGGGCAAGCGATAATCCCTAGAGAGCAGTTGGTGTTCAAAACGGTTTCGATCCCTTCGGAGATGCAAAACTTTAGTTCGTTTATTGCTCTTGGCTTAGCAGATATTCAAAGATATCTTATAAGGCAATTATGTTTTGACCTAAGTTTAAATAACCCAGTTATTGACATTGAACTTTTTATTTTGGCTGACAAATTATTAACTTTGTAATAAAAGTTTAACTCTAATCTACTCTGATTGGATGGGTTATTTATAAGTTTATTTCAATACTCATACTTACCCTTTTTGTTTCTGTAACTTTTCCATTGAATTAATTGTAAGTTGATAAATATTTTACCTTTGTTCTTATATCTCAGATTTAGTTCCTGCTTTGCCATATGCTTGCTGTTCTCTCATAATTCTGTCAGTATCTTGGTTAAATTTGCTGCTTCTTCCACTTCAACTACCCTACTCCCCGACACCTCCCTATCCACACCCTCTTCAACCCCAACCACAAGAAACAAAAACAGCCAAAAAAAATGAAAACAAGCAAAACAGCACGTTGTAAATTATTATTGTGGGTCGCACCCAGGCGCCATTAAAAAGCCGAAAGAAAATTTGAGGGGTCTTGGGGAGGTGGGGAGAGTGTGCGGTGAATACAAGTGTATAAAAGTAGCAGCACATATCGTACATAACTTTAATTACAATAACCACGCGGTATTGCGAACGAGAGAGAGAGAAGTGGGGACTTTCACCCCTGACCCCCATCTGTTTTTTTTTTCCTCTCAGCCACGCGCAGATGGCCACCCGATCACCCCTCGTATACTACCCCCAATAAATCTTTCGGCTTCAACCTTTCATATATATTCTATAAATAAATCTCATTAATAAATTCAACGTTTTAGCGCAGGAATGTCCTTCTCCAGCACCAACAACTTAACGCCCGAACAGCCGTGCATAAACATTTTTATACCCTTGCAGAGGGTATTATAATTTTGGTCAGAAGTTTGTAACGCAGTGAAGGAGACGTTTCCGACCCTATAAAGTATATATATTCTTGATCAGGATCAATAGGGGAGTCGATATAGCCATGTCCGTCTGTCCGTCTGTCCGTCCGTCCGTCTGTCCGTCTGTTTCAATACCGTCTGTTTCAATACCGTTTGCGAGCTCAGTTTAAAAGCTAGCGATCTGAAACTTTCACACTCGTCCTAAAACATGTGTACGCAGATCAAGTTTGAAAATCGCCCCGATCGGACGTCTATATCCTATGGCTCCCATAGGAACAATCGGATATATCTTGCACGAATTGATGATATTTCGCGCAGTGTAAAAGCTATTGACATGAATCTTTCCAAATCGTATTTTTTTATGCATACCTTGATCAGGGTAAAAGCGCGTGGCGATCGGACGTCTATATCCTATAGCTCCCATAGGAACAATAGGGTAAAATCGGTCCAAATTTTATGTTTTTCAGAATATTTCGCGCTGTGTAAAAGCTATTGCTATAAATTTTTTCAAATCGTATTTTTTTATGCATTCCTTCATCAAGGTAAAAGCGCGTGCTGATCGGACGTCTATATCCTATAGCTCCCATAGGAACAATCGGATATAACTTTCAAGAATGGAAGATATTTCGCGCAGTGTAAAAGCTATTAACATAAATCTTTCCAAATCTTATTTTTTTATGCATACCTTGATCAGGGTAAAAGCGCTTGGCGATCGGACGTCTATATCCTATAGCTCCCATAGGAACAATAGGGTGAAATCGGTTAAAATTTAATAAGTTTAAGGATGTGCGAAATCAGTATATAAGCAATTGACATGAATCTTTCCAAATCGTATTTTTTTATGCGTACCTTGATTAGGGTAAAAGCACGTGACGATCGGACGTCTATATCCTACAGCTCCCATAGGAACAACAGGGTGAAATCGGTCCAAATTTGTTGGTTTTCTGAATTTTTCGCGTAGTGTGTAAGCTACTGACATACATTTTTCCAAGTCTTATTTATTTACGCATAAATTGATTAGGGTAAAAGCGCTTGCCGATCGGACGTCTATTTCTTATAGCTTCCGTAGGAAAAATAGTTTTGCAGTATAAAATCAATTGACATCAAACGACGCAAATCTAGTTTATTTATGTATACCTTATTCCTTTCGCTACCTTTTCAGTTTTAGCAATTTCGTCAAAGTCTGCAAGGGTATTAAAACTTCGGCTTGCCGAAGTTAGCTTCCGTCCTCGTTTAAACTATTTTTGATAGACTCTCGTGCTCACAGACAGACCCGAAAAAAATCAGTCTATACCCGAAATGGCAACGTCATCATCGCTTTATAAATAAATCAATTGCAAATACATTTTATGTATTTTTTTCGGTAGTTGCATTTGGTAAACAGAATCTCCACGGTATTTTTATTCAAAATCACGTAAAAGGTTAATTTTTCTTTTTTCCATTTCCAATTGTTTTTTTCTCGTTGAGTTGCCTGTCATTCATTATTAAATTGCCCCACAATAAGCAAAACACCAGTCAACCACAGCACCGGCCTGATAAATAGACTCGATTATATAAGGAATTATCATGGAAATGTCTTTCGTGTAGTCTTTATAAATGTTTAGGCCCTATGCAAATTATTCAAAAAACAAGAAAGGAAAGCTAACTTCGGGCGGAGCCGAAGTTGATATACCCTTGCAGAATACTCTATAATTATATTCTCCAAAATTATTCCTATGATGCATTTCCAATCGTTCAGTTATATGGCAGCTATAGGATATAGTCGGCCGATCCTTATGAAATTTGGTAGGTCGGATTGATTGGCCAAATATAAAACCTGTAGAAAATCCTTTCTAACTTTACAAACACCAAAGTTATGGCATTTCCGATCAATCAGATATATGGCAGCTATAGGATATAGTCCGTTCCGACTTATATACTGCGTGCAAAGGAAAGAAGGGTGTGTGCAAAGTTTCAATTCGATAGCTTTAAAACTGAGAGACTAGTTTGCGTAGAAACAGACAGACGGACAGACAGACGGACAGACGGACATGGCTATATCAACTCAGGAGGTGATCCTGATCAAGAATATATATACTTTATAGGGTCGGAGATGCCTCCTTCACTGCGTTGCACACTTTTGACCAAAATTATAATACCCTCTGCAAGGGTATAATGAATACCAAAATGACGGGCTTGTGGTTTCATTAAGATTAGGGTGACACAGTTTTCTACACCGAAAGGAAATGCTCTAATTAGCGGGTTACAAAAGAAATTTACTATCAATATTAGTATGTACATTGACACTAAATAGTGTTCTTCTTTATAAAAGTTAATTTAGTTCCAAAAGCTCTCTGTAAACAAACAGACTGCTAGTTAAAACACTTGTAATTTTCTTCTTTCCACTAAGAACAGAAACAATAGGCTTTTTAGAAACCAATTAATGTACAGCTTCGCGACACTCAATAAATATTTAAGAAAGTTTTGATTTGAAACCTTTTTAAATTTGGCTTTCCGAAAAGTTGCGTTTCGTTACATTTGTCTGGGAACTCATGACCTTGGTAAACAGACAGTTTTGTAGATAAAACACCTGTAAATCCCCACTTCAAAGGCAAACCAACCACGGCAACAATAGAAACCAAACCGACCCACACACAATGGGCACAACGGGTAAAACAGTGGCATGAGTTGGGGCCGCCGAATTCCCACCGGATGTAAATGTTTTATTTGGATTTAAAATTTTCAGCTTGCTATTTTTAATGCACGCTGATTTGTTTGGAAGAAAATAAACAATTCTAAAATTTATTTAGTGAGGATCTAGGGATCACATGGCATTCCATTCAGGCTGCTCTCCAACATTTTATGGCGGAATAAAAATGCAATAATAATGTCTAGTTGCTCTAAGTATTTGGCCCAGACCCTGGCTGATTATCACATGCGATCTTGGGTGACTTCGATTAATCGTGAGTCACGCTACCATCTCCCGTCCGGGACCACCATTTGCATATATTTTGTAGTCCACCGAGTGACCTTGAGGACGCCGAGCCGCAATCAATCAAGCGTACAAAAAGAGGGAGGGGTGGTGGTTCGGGATGGAGTGGGGCAGAGCATCTTGCAACTTTCGCCTTGTGAAGACAATATGGGGAGAGACACAGAAGCGTTTGTCTCACCTTGTCAATCACTTTCGGGCAAAATGAAAATCGAGAAAAGGGTGGAGACGAAATGTGGCAGCGGAGCCCCCGAAATATGTGGGTCAGGCCTTAAATATTTTCCCGCGTATATTATCCCTCACCACTGAAATATGCTTGGCCCATTTCTGATTTCCTATTTCCAATTTATAAATTAGTTTTTTGCATTTGCCACTGTGTAACCTTAGTGAAGGGGTATAAAAACTAAAAAGCAATCTTTAATTATGCACTAAAATGTGAACAATTTTATGTTTCACTTTTTTTTCAACTTCTATTATTTAATACAATTTTATAATTATGATATCCATTAGTAAATTTTAAATATACATAGTTTCATGTTAGGTCTAACATAATGTCATCAAAGGCCTTTTCATCGGGCTAGCAAAGTTATAATTTAAACTAAATATTTTTATACCCTTGCAGAGGGTATTATAATTTTGGTCAAAAGTGTGCAACGCAGTGAAGGAGACGTCTCCGACCCTATAAAGTATATATATTCTTGATCAGGATCACCTCCTGAGTTGATATAGCCATGTCCGTCTGTCCGTCTGTCCGTCTGTCCGTCTGTCTGTCCGTCTGTCCGTCTGTCCGTCTGTCTGTTTCTACGCAAACTAGTCTCTCAGTTTTAAAGCTATCGAATTGAAACTTTGCACACACCCTTCTTTCCTTTGCACGCAGTATATAAGTCGGAACGGCCGGGATCGGCCGACTATATCCTATAGCTACCATATAACTGATTGATCGGAAATGCCATAACTTTCGTGTTTGTAAAGTTAGGAAGTTGAGATTTTCTATGGGTTTTATATTTGGCCAATCAATCCGACTCACCAAATTTCATAAGGATCGGCCGACTATATCCTATAGCTGCCATATAACTGATTGATCGGAAATGCCATAACTTTCGTGTTTGTAAAGTTAGGAAGTTGAGATTTTCTATGGGTTTTATATTTGGCCAATCAATCCGACCTACCAAATTTCATAAGGATCGGCCGACTATATCCTATAGCTGCCATATAACTGATTGATCGGAAATGCCATAACTTTCGTGTTTGTAAAGTTAGGAAGTTGGGATTTTCTATGGGTTTTATATTTGGCCAATCAATCTGACCTACATAATTTCATAAGGATCGGCCGACTATATCCTATAGCTGCCATATAACTGATTGATCGGAAATGTCATAACTTTCGTGTTTGTAAAGTTAGGAAGTTGGGATTTTTTATGAGTATTAAGAATGCATTATATGAATAATTTTGGAGAATATAATTTACAGAGTATTCTGCAAGGGTATATCAACTTCGGCTCCGCCCGAAGTTAGCTTTCCTTTCTTGTTTTTACCTAACTTAGAAAGAATTCTAAACTGGAGCGAAATATCACGTTATATGATATAAAAGCAATTGTTCAGCAGGGGTATTGGAAAGTCAAAAACATATCTAGGCTTCCTGTTGTCGATTGCTTTTGTTCCTCTATTTTTTCGTGGCACATGCGCGCGTTCCGAGTCCGGATAATTTGACTCTGTGCTCACGTACGGCGTGTGGTGGGGCATTAAAAATAAATAAATACATATAAATTCCCGGCTGCATTGGATAGCGGCAAACAAACCCAAAAATCAAACTCAAATCGAGCCAACACACACAATATCGCTCAAATTGGCATTTTTAATTTGATTTTCTGCCCATTTCATATGCTGATTAGGCAATGTGATGTCCACATAGACATCGTCCCCTTGTTTCCACCGATGATTCTGCCAAACTATTCAGCAACTATCATTAATTCTGGTTGTAAAAGGTGTTTGCGTTTCTGTATTTTAAAATTATTCCTCACTCGGATTCCCCCCAAAGAAAGGTTTCAATAAAGTGGGAGAACCGCTTTCTTCTTATCAAAACATGAACATTTCGCCGCGAACGCTTTTCGCAAAACAAAGACAAAACCTGGCAACGCAGATAGAAAGCTTCTCGAAAAGAGAGAAGTTCTCAGAGAAAAACAGAGAAGCGGACACGGAAGTGAGAAACATGGTAAAAGCTCTTGTATAACATTTTCCGTGCAGCAGTCTGTGGGTCAAGAGGGTTTCTGGTGGCGGAACTCATCCGAAGCTGTACGCCCAGAGGCGGAGTTAAAATTTCCTTTGGGTGCCTATGCGTGGCGTAATCCCATCGTAAATAGAATTAAAAACATGTTGATAAAATAATTTTTTTTTAACTTTTCTTAAAATGTTTAGGCTGTGACCTACTTTCAAAAGAAAATACAAATTTATAACACAAATTCAACAATGTTTATAAAAAAAAGAACCTTTTATTTTCCTGTATTTTTCTATTCTCTTAAGTATTTCCCTAGGGCTTTAACAGCACTGCAAGAGTTTTTATAATTAATCAACATTTCCTTACCTTGCTTTGATCCAAAGGTCAGAGGTAATGTAAAATGTTTTCCTTTTGCCCGATTTTTACTCCCTCACTCACCCTTAGCCTACGCCTCTGCTTTCTGTTTGGTATGACAGTTTCTCTTGGCATTTTTCGTTTATTTACAATTTGACATTTTGAAAGCACACGAAAAACATTCTGTAGAACAGTAGCTCACCTTCCCTAAGAGAGAAAGAGGAGCTCCGGCTCTCTCGACGTTGTCTCTATTTTTGTATTTGAGCAGCATTGAGGTTTCCACTTAGATTTTCCCAACAGACATTCATCGTACGCCGAAGCGTTCGGTCGTGCCAACGCAAGATTTCGCCCCGATAACCATCCCTGAGATTTTTCATTGGAGGAACCCCTCTCCGGGTCCCCAGAATCCGCATCCGTATCTGCAGCAGCCGTGTGCGTGTGTGTGTGTTGTTCGTATTTGTGCTATGTGACTAAGCCAACCAGTTAAAAACTATAGCTAAAACTAGAACTGAAGAAGGCATTCAATGCAATATCCCCCAACTACTTTGTGGGCCGGAGAGTCCATCTTGCCTTGTAGACGGGTGCAAAATCTGTAATTGAAATTTCGCCGCTTACGAAATTCAAATTGCCCTCAACGAAGTTTTCATCTGAAAGTCAAAAACTTTGGCACAGGTAACTCACAAAAAAAAACCTTTTCAATCTGTGGATTTATCAGGAAATGTCTTGGGCGGGGGAATTGGAGTCCCAATTTCGGCACCACACACACCCAAACAAATCAAAATACAATTCCATTCAATTTATTTGTTCAACATCGTTTTTTTCACGGCTGCCTAATTGAAAATTTTGCCCGAAAAATGTTGTTGCCCTCTCTTTTCTTGCCCCTCGCTCTTGTTTATAAGCAAAATTCGGCGATTGCTATTTGAGTTTCACCAAACTGTTTGCTGTGCCTCGTTCCATTCTCGTTCCTTTTCAAGTTTAAATATTTCGCTTTTGATTTAGAAAACTTGAAAGATCTCTGTCGATAGCTGAGCTAGTGATCTGTGGCGGGACGTGGGGTGATTTGTCAATGATTTTGCGTCGCTGACGCCGGTTGTACTTGAACTGGTAACGATCGCGTGGGGTGGCGCGTTGCTCAAAAATCTGATTTAGTTGCTGCCAGTGGAAATCGGAGACTTGGCCGGATAACGCTTCAACAAGTCGAGCGCATAACGCGCGAAGCGAGCTTAATGTTGTAGAACTTTCCGCGACAATTGGCACGACATCCCTGATATTGCAAAGAAGATTTGTTTTCTTTTAAGACAATTAAGCTAATTTTACATTAATTTTCGGAAAACCGGTGACAAGGTGTTGATGAAAGAACGCTGTCTGTGATAAGCAAATAACTCCTTGGTCTTAGTTTAAGTAAGTAAGCAACTTTTAAACCAGGATTTTTTATACTCTTGCAGCTCTTAAACATAAATATTCCATAAAACGACTATAATTCGATTGTTATGCGTATATGCTTAAAAACAATTAAGCAATGTCGATTTTCCGGTAAATATTGACCAAAATAATAATAGGTATTGCCAGGCTGAGTAACATTTAGTTAGTTGGCATGACTCACAGATATATTCTGCATATTTAAAATAATTTTTTTGTAATTAAGAAACTTGATTGTAAAATAGAAATTTAATATCAATTTGGAAACAGACAATATTAGAGGAAATTAAAAAAGGATTAAAAAAGGATTCTTTCGAGAACCCCGCTTCAATTGCTATTATTGAAGTTTAAAATCAGGTTTGCGCCAATCTGAAGATAAATTCGGAGCGGAAAAACTACAAAAAGCTAATGAGCTGGGCATCAGATATCACATCAGCTGCCAATTAGCGAAACGCTTTAAGCTGCCAATTTATGGAGTATCCGCTTTCCTCTTTCGTTTTGCAGCATCCACTGTTGCCTGTCGCATTTGCCACCCTAGGCATTTCTCAAGTTGGGGCATCAGCTGCACCACTGATATGCAATTATACCACTTAATGGCTGCACCACGCCCTGTCATCTTCGTCTGCTTCCGCCTCCTACTTCAGTGGCATTCAAAGACCGCTAGTTTCAATCATTCAAACACAATTAAGGCATTAAAGGACCCGAGCGTCAGATAGAACAATTAGCGTGCGTGGGTGTGTGCTTGGCTCATTATGCTGACATGGCCATCCTGCTCCACTTCCACTTGTTTTTCATCTCTGTCCGCCATCCTCTACCCGCCTCACACCGTTTACCACTTGAGGCTGCTCATTAATTATTTAGCAGTTGCCAACGCAAAACTGCAAAACTGAATAAAAGTCGCGCATACGCAGCTTAGACCACTATAAAAACTAAACAACTATCTTGGAAAATGTGCTTGAGTGCGGAAAAAGATGTGTCTTGATTGATATGCGAACGAAGTCTTATCTCTATTTGTTCAATCCAATGGTTACATGTTACTCATACGCACCGTGATCCCATTGGATGAGTTAAGTTTCATTGGGCTAAAAACATATAATAATGGTTTCTAAATGTACAACTTGTCAGTTTTGTATCTTATTAAATTTAATTTAAATAGTTCTTAGAAAGTACTGAACTTTAGTGTACCGGGCAGCATCTGCTTTTTAACATAATTTCCTTGCGACTTTCTCGCAGTGTGGTTCCCATTTGGTTGATTTGGTTATACACCAACGCACAACGATCATCTATCATTATAATGAAGCGTCAAATCTAATATGTCGGACTTTCCGACCGGCATCGGAGGGGGGGATTGGGGCATGATGTTTATAGGGGAAGTTCTTATTCCTGCTCTCATTGCTGCTGCTGATATTGTTGTTACCGCCTCATGATAACGTTGACAAACTAGATAAAAGCGTGATAAAAATGAAAAAGGGAACCAAAAAAAATGTCCACAGAGACAAAAACAAAAATGCTAAAAATAAAAAAAAACACAAAAAAGAGACTTTAATATGAATTTGGTTGAGAGATATAAGCCATAATTAAAGGGAGCTAAAGAGAATGTAAATTTGGAGGCCCACTGGAAAGGAAGAGATTCTATGAATATGAATGAGATTACCTGCAGATTCTTTGTTGACGTTGCTCTCGTTAATGAGCAATAAACGTAACCAAATCGCCACTCACTCCGGTTATGCTAGCGGAAATATCGCTATATGCTGATTAATTGGACTGTATCGGAGCTCTAAAGGGTTTTAAGTTGTATACAAATTTTTCCCGATAAAAAGAGCTTGTTTTTTATATTAATGTTGTTAACTTACTTGTTATACTCTTGCAGAGGTTCTTTTGATTTCAATAAAAAGATTGCCAAAGCAGTCATTTCCGACCATATAAAGTTGATCAAGCCATGTCACCTGTTTGTCTTTTCGTGCGCTCGTTTCCATGAAAACTAGCTATCTAAATAAAAGTTTCCCAAAAGTCTAATATAAGTCAAAACGGGCTGAAATCGCGCGAATATCGGAAAAATAAATTATAAAAAGTTATTCCTTCGTTGTTTATTAACATATACGGAATTATACGCATATACGCATAGAACAACTATAACTAAAATGTATCGGAAAATCGACATAGCTTCAGTGCTCATAAGCATATACGTATACAAACGAAATAAAATATAGAATATTTAATTTTTGTAATAGCTGCAAGGGTATAAAACTTCGTCTTGCCTTGCCGAAGCTTGGTTTCTTTCTTGTTTTAATATTATTTATTTAATATATTTGGAATGATAATGTGTTGTTGCTGAGTTGGTTTGCGGTGACTCTTAAATGTGGGTTTAATTAATAATTATCATTTTCTGTCGCAAATTCATTTTGTTTGTTGTGGTTTTATGTAAAATCTCACCCTATCGCGATTATGCATGACCACAGTCATCATAGAAAACTGTCAAAATTTTACAGATAAAGTCAAGCTTTCCACAATCAAAACGAGTGGGCTGATGTTACAAATATAGTAAGTGCCTGCATAATCGAAGAGCCCAGCAAACAAATTAACAGCCGAATGCACATAACTTACCCAATTAATGCCGCACATTTGTTTATTTGTTTATTTTGCTTATCCTACGTGCAGTTAGTCGAGCAATTAGCTGTAATCGAAATCTGTGGCAGTGGCAGACGATTTATGGAGGTTCTAGTGGTGCAGGTGGTGCTGATGGCATGGTAATGAGTGGAAAAAACCAGACTGAATTGCTGGAGTACGCAAAACGTATATTGAAAGTTATTAATCATGATAATGCTAGAAAATGATTGAGACTTAATGGTTACTAAAGTTGAACAAGACAATAAAATGTCCTGATATCCAACTGGAAAAAAGTAACAAACTCTATTTTGTGTGTATGAACTTGAAATAATGATTTTTTTATGACTGAGGTTTCGTTGTCTTAAGGGGTTATCCGGGTCTTGACACTTCAAAAAATTAATTTTTTTCAAACTTTTTTATATAATAGTACAAAGTTTCAGGAATGTTGTCTGAAAATTTCAAGTCGATCGAAGCAAAACTGTAGGAATGGGAGAAATTTAAAGCCCAGCGCGTCGAACGTCACAACGGGCCATTCGGGCTCTGGCGTCGGGCAGATGCGGCACTTTAAACGCGTTTTTCTCAAAACCACTTTTTTTAAGTCGGTAGTCACGATTTCTCAAAAACTATTGCACCGATCAACTTCTGCTTTTGCACACTTCTTTTAGACATAATTCTCTTGTCCTTAACGGAGGGATTTTTTTAATTTTCAATTACAACTCATTTTATAAGCCAAAATATGGCCAAAATTTACGTAAAAAATGACACTTTTTATGAAAAGCGCTACAAAAAATTCAATTTTTAATTTTTTTAAAAAATGGCTCGTAGAGGACAAGCGAGACACATACACTATCAGAATAATTTTGGTTTTTTGATTTCAGATAAAAATTGACGAAGATATTTTGCCTACCGCAAGGACACAATTTTTTATAAGGTCAAGTTCAAGCCTGCCTCAACGGCTCAATTTTAAAAATATTTGGTTCAAATTTTTACACAATGTTGTTCAAACCATAAACATTAATGTACAATAAATGAAATTTGTGAAATTGTCATAAGATCTTTAAAAAAAATTCACGAAAATAGTCTTTTTTTCGTGCTCCAAGACCCGGATAACCCCTTAAAGCTTTACTCGACAAAAAAACAAATCCCGCTTCCTTTTGTTTTCAAAGCTCTAAAAGTATGCTTTGGTGTTCGTCCAAACCGCAGGTTCATTTTACCCTTCATCGGAGGCCAATCAAACATTGAACTCATCGCCAGCATTATAAATAGAAATTTTAGACAAACAACTGCCACGAGCCAGCGGATAGGGGCTCCGAAATGTGGGGTGAGAAAGGATGATTACCTAGCGTGCCATTAAAAACAATTGTTTTGTCAATATTTTCACAATTTGACTATCGGGGGGCATATACAATCGGCGAGGTAGGGGTTACTAAACTTCAATGCAAAAAATTAAATGAATGACGAAATTTTCGTATTATAAATGGGTTTCACTCGAATAAGCTTTCCTCATTTTTCTCACCACCGCCAAAAATAACTAAAAACGAAGTGTGTATATTTTTGGGGGTTACAAGGGTCCAGAAGAAGGCTCCACACAAGAACCACAGAAAAACACTAGGAACTTGAATTTTCCGCCGGGAGCAGTTGTTTTGGGGTGTCATTGAACTTAATTTTGTTTTTCACTTGTTTTACCACACCTCACCTTCGCAACCCCTTTAATAGGCTTTGTCCAACGCCATTTCTTTTATTTTGTTTGTGCGCTACCGAAAGAACGACTGTTTTAAGGGCCAAGGACAAAGTTGATGACTGGCACCCACCGTCAAATTTTCCAATCATCTCCTCTCCGAATAATAAACTTTTAATAGAAACCAGGAAAACAGAAAGAAGAACCTGGAAGGAAATAAAAGAAAACTCTGGCAATATTTTTAACATTGAAGCCCAAAAAATTGGGAAGAGAATCGAACAAACCTTTCTCGTTATTTATAAACTATTTTTATAGCCTTGCGAGGGTATTATTGTATAATAAATTTATATATAGATTTCCTAAAAGGAAAAATGGTTTATAAAATAAAACCATGCAAATACAATTTTCGTTTTATAGAATAATAAATTGATTTGTAAAATCGCAAGGGTATATAAACTTCGACTTCCTTACTTTCTGGTATTCTTTGAAGAAAAAAAATATGTTGTAACCAAGAGAAGTACAAATTAAACTAAAATATTAAAAATCACAAAGGAAAAGGGAAAATTGGAAAGCTCAAAGAATAAGTAGCAAAAGGTAAATCATCTTACAGCGACCTTAGGGCCGACCTCAGTTAATATTTGATGTTCAGCTTTGTGTTGTTTTTTGTTCGGGCTGTAAACTTTATGTCTGAGTTTGAAGCAGTTCTTTGAAATTGACTTTTATAATTTACCATGCCCATGACAGAATCCCATTTATGTTTCGAATCTAGATACATTAAGTTTGACTCAAAGTTAAAGATTGAACTATCGATTAAATTGTTCGCAATGTAAGGCATATTTAAAGATCATTTCTTTTTCTTAAATCGCTGGCTGTAACGTTAGCTTTTTAATTTTTAATGGCTGCCAAATGCGGACAGAAACCATTTTGGCATACAAGCAAATATAATTTACCCTGCCTAAAAGCACTAACAATCAAACACTCGACAACAGGAGCAGAAACAATGGAAACAACAGCAACGACAAGCTAAAGCAATTAGTTTAATGTGATTCCCTTCTGGCCTTCGCATCGTCTTGGCCAAAAGAGATGAAGCCTGGCAAAGTTTTATGTACCACAAATAAAATTATAGTCGGTACACACAACACACATACTTCGAGCGCCACAGGCAGTCGCTGCAATTTCCGCGCTGGAAAATGATAGAGAGTGAAAATCTGTCGCTCCTAAAAGCATGCTACAAAAATGTCTGCCACCTCCCTTAGCGTTTTCTTATCTTTCGACTCTCACCTGCTTCAGTTTTAAACATTTTAACTTTCCCTTGGACCCGCTCAGCCTTTTCTTCGCTTCTCCCCCGCATTTCCCTTGGTTTTCCCGGCGACGCTGTCATGCACATTAACCAAATAGCTGGTGCCTTGATTTGATTATCATGTTGGTGTCTGTGTGTGGAGCGTGTTGCTGGAGAAGACTGCCGTTTGACAAGCAACTTCCGCACACTTCCCGGAAATGGTGGCAAAGAAGGAGCTAGAGAGAAAGCCGTGTCACCCGTGGCATCCCAATTCATTCGGAAAGTTGTCCTAGAATTAAATGGACACTTAAGTGCAGGTACTTAAAAGCCAGTCCTTAGTGTACAAAAGAATACACAGAGAGGCATTGGAAAAGAAAAAAGCTTCGAACACCTATTAACTTTGTGCTCTTTAATGAATTTCAAAAAATTATCGGTAATTGAATAATATAATATAATATTTTTGGATCTTGTATTTATTATCACCATATTTCACTTGAGAGAATGAGAAAGTTTATTAGTACATTACGACTAGACCCATTAAGAATTGTAAGTAAATGTTATATTGCACATCAGCAAACTACTTTTCGAGCGGAAAATATTTCTATTTGATCCATAAATTCGACTAAGGTTCAACTGGCAGTCGGCAATAAACCAGCCAATAACAAGTACTCCATGGTTTGCCGCATATATCAACATTTAACCCTTGAATGTGAGCTGGCAAAGGAAAACATATTTTGACTGGCACTTTGATTTATGCCGCTTCCTGTCGAGATAGGTAGAGTAAACTGGGGACAGCGAGTCAGGAAAACCTGAGAGAAGGGGAGTCTGGAGCAAAGCGTTTTGTTATGTTTCTGTCGCATGCATGATTCATGGCATCGCTTTATTTCTCTTTATTAGAGAAAGCGAGGGGGAAAGTCACTTGAAATCCATGTTGGCGCTTTGATTTCCATTGTGTATCCGCAGTCACAACCCCCCACTTTTCCATCCTCTCTGAGGTACATCTGCAAATTGACTGCAATAAATTTTTGTCCGTTTTTCATAAAACACTTAAAACGATTTGCAAAGTTAAAATAGGCAGAGCAAAAAAATGCTATCATGCGGGCAGATAATGGAAATGGTAAAAATCGAGCAGGCACATCCCGCATTTTTCATTCCACTTACGATAACAATTTTCGATATCGACACGAAGTCCATTTGCCCTACCAAAAACACTAGAAAGCGGAACACCAAAGTAAATAAAAATGCTTAATTACTTCCCCTTTTGGCAGCCTGCAAATTTATGACCTACAAACTCGTTTGAAAACAGAAAATAGCTAGGAAAAGGCAGAGTTAATTCACAAATTCAATTATATTTGCGAAAACAACAAATACAAACAAATGACTTCCTTCAGAATACATGTGTGAGTACAGTAATGATCAAGGCACTGTAAACATAAATGAATATATTTATAAATCAATTTATACAAATGCTTTTACTAATGTAAATACCTTTTCTTCAATAGGAGATACAAAAATAAATTTATTTCCAATCCAATACTATCCAATTTATTTATAATTGTGCAAGTCTAACTGCCTTTTAAACATTTATTTAAGTATTAACATTGGTTTATCCGTGGGAGTCATTCCCAAACTTGGTTAAAAAACAAAACATTTTGTTGTATCCTAATTAGGTATAAGTAATTGTTTTTTAAGTTTTCACATTAAGTTTAAAATTTTTTGTTAATTTTTCTTTATCAGTGTACATACATGGGTGTTGTTTTGGGTTGCTGAATGTGTGTTGCCTTTGGCTAAAAGTTTTGGTTACATTTTCATTGGGTGCTTCTGTTTTATTTCAGTTACTGTTTCTGTTTCTGATTCTGTTTTGGTTTGAGTTTCGGTTTTGCCTGGCGGATTTGACTGAAATTGGTTATGACAAGGTCAAAAGAAATTACGAAAGTATTAAACCTGTAGTCACGTGTGAGACTTTTCCTTTTTCTATTCCACTTCTGGATAAGCTGTCATCTCAGTCTTCCTAAGTGGATTGTGCCAAAATTAGGAAACCACTAATTTTACTTAAGTTGCGAAAACAGCACTGGATGTCTATTTAAAGCCACTCGATAATGCTCAGGTTAAGAGTTCTCTGTCTGCTAATTAGAATTGAAAATGTTTGTGCGCCAAATTAGCGAACCGAAAAACGGGTTTCCTGCATAAATGAAGTGCACCCGAATACAAAAAACAGAACCCAAACAAAAGACAAAGGGGAAGGAAACTACAAGGGAATATCGCAACACAATGGCCGACGACAGCAGCCCGAAAATAGGCAAACAAAGCAGGCAAGCTCTGAATGGGATGCCCCCCAATGAATGGAGTTCCATTGGTGAATGAAAACCCCATTATAGGGTACAGAACACGGACCTTGGCTCCTGACCTTTCTGAGTTCCCGTAATAGGGTTGACCTGCATCAGCAGATAAACAAAGGCGCCAGACTAATCATGCAGCCTTTTCGTCTTTTTGGAAAATTTCTATCTGTTCGACGAGACTCTTTTGGAAGTAGAGATGCACAGGGCTATCATTATATACAGATATTAAAATGATTTACGACATTGGCTACTCGAAATTGGTGACCTTTTTGAGGGGTCTGCTTTAATTTAAACTGAATAAATACCAAGTTCAATGCATAAACCAAAACAAAAACAGAAATGTTATAGATAATCAATATTCGTTAAGAGACTAAAGTAATTTTAAAGTGACTGACTTGTTGAACCGATTATTTTGCTGACCAACTTTTTCCCAAGTTCAATGCATAAACCAAAACAAAAACAGAAATGTTATAGATAATCAATATTCGTTAAGAGACTAAAGTAATTTTAAAGTGACTGACTTGTTGAACCGATTATTTTGCTGACCAACTTTTTCCCATTTCCTTGTGCAATTTCAGTAAAACTTAAGCAGCACGCGCCCGAAATTTGAATCAAGGCGCAGAATGCAGCCAAAAAGGGTCGTAGGCGAGGCAAAAACAACGGCGCTCTAATTGTGGCCCGGGCCACGTCCATGATTCGGACGAGAACCAGGACCATGGAGTTATTTGTATGCATCCAGGTGAATTCTGCGACAGAAACAGCAGCAAGTACAGCTACGGAAATGGCGAGCAGCGGCTAAGCGGAAACTGGAAGCTGCAGCGATTCCAAAAAGCAACCAGAAAATCTAGAGTGTTTAACAGAGTTCGTCGAGTAAAAAATTCGAATCCAAAAACCAGTCAGTATGATGAGCGCCGGAGGAACGTACATCTCCACAGCCAGTGTGGAGGTCCCACAAGCTTTACAAGATGGGGAAAAGTTCATTCGATGGGACGATGTGAGTATCAAGCATTAAAAGATAAAACATTTAAGCTTTATCAAGTATTTGAAATGAATATTTCTTCAAGATTATTTGTAGTGGAATCTATGATTGATGTTATTAATAATGTTCTGAACAATTTACTTGATTCATTAGGTGTAAAATATTGCTTTATTCGTCTTCCTAGAAAATATGATAACATAGATATGGTCATCAATTCCATTCCATTTTTGATCTAGCTTCTTAACTATTTGCTGTTTATTTGTCATAATGTAACATACAGATATCAGATTTCAAAATAGCATACTTCTAAATGATTGTTGTTTAATGCTCTAAAAATCTGTGTTCTCAACTTGGTTTGTATTTTGGGGTCGACTTTTCGTCATTTTTATAGTGTTACCCCTTTCCAAATTTTTAAAAAATGGCTTTGCAGAAAAGTAACCTAAAACCTGCACTTCGAAGCCCATAACTTTTCTTACAAACATTCGATTTCAAAGTGGCATACTTCTAAATGATTGTGGTTTAATGCTAAAGAAATTTAATAAAATTTTCCAAACAGCTGCAGGACTTTTCTGGACTTGGATTGACTTGGTTTTTGTATACCCACGGAGTAGGAACATGAGTTATGACAGAAAGGGCTTCCCTATATTCTTTGAAAAAGAAGCATTACTTAAAGTATCGTTGCCTAATTAAACACAGATTGGATTGATTGATTACAGAATGTTCGTTTATTATGTGATATAGTTTCGGTTATCGGCTTCTGGCCCTAACAGTTCTCGTTGATCCAATCCTTAAATTCAGACACCGCTGTAAAGACAGAGGGATATGTGGTGGTTGCACATGGTGTGTATCCCCAGGAGACGATGCCCACCTGCTGGACGACGCCACTTTCGGACTTGGTCACCAGCGGACCGCCACTGTCTCCGTTGCAGGCTCCGTCGGGTTTTCCGGCGGTGTAGCTGCACACATTGGACTGAGCCACCGGACTGTTGGAGGGCAATGCAGCTTTGCACTCACTGTAACCAATGACGTTGGTGTCCAGCTTCTGCAGATTTTCTGGCAGGGATCCCGAGTTGTCCCGACCCCAGCCATACAGAAAGCCTTCGCCGGTGCCCTCGAATGTCTTGGATGGAAGGTTCACTGCAGACACCGGATTGCTGCCATCGCGGGAGACGGCGTTCAGGTTGAAGGGATTGTCCTTCAGCAGGATCAGACCGATGTCGTTGGGTCCCACACCACCGCTGTATTTCTCATGGACCACGTACTGCGCATTGGTGAATTTCCTGACCTGGACATCCTCCTTGTTTTTGTAGCTGTGAGCGCCGGCTACAACCTGACCATCTTTGCTGGTCAAACAATGAGCTGCGGTCAAAACGACATCCTTGCGCAGAATGCTTCCTCCACAGAAGTGCGAGCCGGACGTGGACTGCAGGGATACGATAAAGGGAGCTTCCCCCTTCTCCGCCTCATAGCCGTTTATAATGCGACCCTCGGGGAATCCCGGCTGGGGGATAAAATTAGCAGAGGCCGTAGCCAGAGCCAGTGCAAATAGGACCACGAATTGTTTCATTTTGAGTTCCCTGTTGAGTTTGTTGTTCTGCCAATTCGGTCAGCGCCTTTTATAGGTGAGTCCAATCTCCAGTTTGAACCCCAAGCTCAGTAAGATCGGTTATCGTTATCTTTTGAGGGATTTATGATTCTGACCGGCATATTCTTGGCCCCGTCATGATTTCGCTTTGTCCTGTAGTGGCGCCTTTGACTGATTAGCGTGCTAATCTGCAGCGCCTGATTGCACTTGAAGCACAGAAACGCCCTCTCTGCAGTCAACTTGTCTAGTTCTTGGCCTGAATCTGGAAGCCACTATACTATATATTGCCACTTTGTTTAAGAGTCTTTTGGGGTTATCTTGAGTTCGTACTCCGCTGGTCATAAAACATTAGTAAATCTTGCATAGATAGTTAATGTGACTTTCGCAAACTATTCGTGATGATTAGATAAGTGAGGTGTGAATAAACCAGAACTCCAATAAGCTTTCTGTCCCTGATTGTATTTACTTATTTTCGAAACTGTATAGAACAAAAATTAATGTATGTCTTATTACAAACAAGAAAGGAAAGCTAACTTTGGACGGAGCCGAAGTTGATATACCCTTGCAAAATATTCTGTAAATTATATTGTTCAAAATTATTCATATGATGTATTCTTAATACTCATAAAAAGTCCCAACTTCCTAACTTTAAAAACACCAAAGTTATGGCATTTCCAATCGTTCAGTTATATGGCAGCTATAGGATATAGTCGGCCGATCCTTATGAAATTTGTTAGGTCGGATTGATTGGCCAAAACTAAAACCCATAGAAAATCCCAACTTCCTAACTTTACAAACACCAAAGTTATGGCATTTCCGATCGTTCAGTTATATGGCAGCTATATAATATAGTCGCCCGATCCGGCTCGTTCCGACTTATATACTACCTGCAATAGAAAGACAACTTTTGGGAAACTTTCAAGCAGATAGCTTTAAAAATGAGGGACTAGTTTGCGTAGAAACGGACGGACAGACGGACGGACAGACGGACAGACGGATGGACAGACGGACAGACGGACATGGCTAGATCGACTCTCCTGGTGATGCTGATCAAGAATATATATACTTTATAGGGTCGGAAATGTCTCCTTCACTGCGTTGCAAACTTTTGACTGAAATTATAATACCCTCTGCAAGGGTATAAAAATAGAAAAGCTCAGTGATTCTTAAAACGTTGGTCAAACTAAATAGAGAATAGAGCAATTTTGTATATTTTTATACCCTGGCAGAACAAATATCAGGGCACATTTCCGACCCCATAAAGGATACATATATGTATATTCTTGATCAGCTTGACCAGCAGTCGATCTAGCCATATCCGCCTGTCCGTTTCTATGCAAGCTAGACTCTCAGTTTAAAAGCTAAAAACTTTCCCATAAGTGTAATTTCTAAGTCGAAACTGATCAGATCGGACGACTTATAACATATGGCTTCCATTGGAAAAATCGCAAAAACAAATTGAAATGACTTCGTCGGAAATACTGCGAGATATAGTAATTTTAAGCCATTTCAGAATAACGGTTTTAATATTATAAAATTTGACGAGCTGCAGTAGGAACTATCAACAAATTATCAGAAAATGAACATAATTACTGAGATTCACTGTTTGAACAGTAAACGCAAGCAAATCGAAATATAGTCATTTTATAGACGATTTAATTTGTAAAAGCTGCAAGGGTAAATAAACTTCGGCTTCTCAAAGTTAGCTTCCCTTCTTGTTTTAAGTAGTTGGTAATTTCTGTTTTTTTTAACTTTTCTTCAATAAAATGTTAACACTGAAAAAAAGCTTCGTAGAGCTTTTTAAATTAAATTAACCACTCTAGTAAGCACTTTTCTAATCTCACCGATTGAGAGCTTCCACTCGAACGCTTTGATTGGCCTAGTGCATGACTTTCGATTTTTTGGACTCTATATGGTGCACGCCTCCAAAAGTCTTGCCTTTTCTTGAGCTTATATTAGAAGCCATAAATAAAGAGACAAACTTTTGTCTGGACGGAACCTAATCCAGCTCTGATTATCGATGAATTCGATAATCAAACATCATAAATTTTAAATATATAACCTTGGTAAGACCAAACAAAGACTGGACTTTCATTGTTTGCAATTATTTCGCAACCGATCGGAATAGAATTGAATCTTCCTTTGGTGGATATTTGGGCGTTTAATGTACTGAAATAGTTTTCGATTTTTTTAAAAGTTTCACAACATTATTGTAAAATCTTTTAAAAGACTTTCTCATGAGATTTTAGCACTGCCTTGTGTATTTGTGATTAAGCATAAACACATATCAGGTCCAAACAATTGCCCTCGGGACCTAGAACTACTAAAAATATATAAATTTATGCTAAAAGTTCAATACCTTTATGTATGATTTCATGCTTAATATAAATCATTATAAAAACTTGAACAAATTATTGCACTAATAATATAATAATAAACTCATATGCGTTAACACTAAAATCACAAATGAAGATAATATAAAAAGTGTTTTACCATTTATATTGGGACTTAAAGATTTTCGATATAGGGTCTGTGATAATACATGGTCAACCCATTTAACAAAATCGGGCTTGGAATTGTTGAACTCAGCGTTTTTGGTGCACGTGAAATTTCAAATATTGTACCTATTTACTAACTTGAACCTAAAAATGTTTAGTCACCCTTTTCAATAAATACAAAGTCAAGATAATTTTTAGTTGGATGCATTTATTCAACAATCGATCATGGCTCTGATCCAAAGTGATTCTGACCCTTGGCTAGATTTGACTACCGGTTTCTCCCTTCGATCTAGAAGAGCTTGTAGTAGGCGCTCTGGATGTCAGTAATCCAGTCGACGTAGCTGGACACCTTGGTGAAGACGGAGGGCAGGTTGGCCAATCCGCAGGGGATGTAGCCCCAGGAGACGATGCCGATCAGCTCAGAGGCGGCGTTCTCGAACTCAACGACCAGTGGGCCGCCGGAGTCACCGTTGCAGGCGGACTTGCTCTGTTCCTGGGAAGAGGAGCAGATGTTGGATTCGGCCAGAGGAGCGGTTTCCGGAAGGGCCTCCTTGCACTCCTGGAAGTTCACAATGTCGGTGGTCACAGTCTGGAGGGTCTTGGCGGCAGTCAGGATGTAGGATTTGGGCTGTCCCCATCCGTACAGGTGGGTCTCTCCCTCATGGACTTGCTCGCGGCTGGGCAAGGTGGCGGCCTGCACCCACTCGTTGAAGATGAAGGACTCGCTCACGTGGAGAAGGGCAATGTCGTAGGGGCCAACGCCGCCGCTGTACTTCTCGTGGACGCGGCCGAAGTCAACCTGGCGCTGCTGCGTCAGCTCATCCACCTCGGCACGAGTGTGGAGTCCGGCAATGATGCTCATGCCAACGGGATTGGAAATGCAATGGGCAGCGGTCACCACCCAATCCTTGCTCACGATGGTGCCTCCGCAGATGTGCGAATGCTTGGCGTAGTTGGTGGCCAGGGAAACGATGTACGGGGCGGAGTGGGGTGCCGCCTCCGTGCCGTTGATCACGAAGCCAGTGGCAAAACTGGGTACGATTTTGGCCAGCTTGTCAGAGAGCTTGGCTCCCTGAGCGACGGCCACCAGGGCAACAATTAGGGTTACAGCGATCAACTTCATTCTGCTGACTTGCGAAGAATGTCTTCTGCCTTTCCGGCGGAAAGCCCCTTTTATACTTGTCTTTCACTATAGATTACCAGATAGATTTATGAATCGTAATTGGCGATTAGTTTATTTCGTCTGAATTGATTAGGATTGGCTGATTGGGAAAACGCGTACTTTATAGTAACGTACCCTTGAGTGGGAAAAGCCCTGGAAAACTCCATCCACGTGGTCGTGCGTAATGTGTTAACTGAGGTGTTGACACGGCAAGGTCGACCAAGCCCCAGTCTCAAAGGATGCTAAAAATACTGACCCCTCTCGACGGGTTCTTCCAGCTAGCGGGCAAAGCCAATTAAAAGTGTATTTCATACCCCTGAAGTGACCGCACGTTTACGTAAACATTATCTGGACAACAGACACACGACGGGGCATGTGGCCCTAATGCCCCAACACAGGCGGCAATTATGTGCACGGATGTGCATGCGGGAGTGCACTCCACTTCGTTTTACCATTTCTCGCCCGGAAGGGTAATTGCATGTTTTATATGCCACAGCTTTACCCGACGAGGGTAATGAGTTCTAGAGCTATGGAAACAAGCTGGCATACGACAAATATTAGAACAACTTATTGCAAAGCTAAAATGGGTTCTAAGAATTATCCATACTTTCATCGTTGGATTTCATACTCGCAATTATTATACGGTACTATATTGTTATTACCGGATATAAAACAATTATGTTACCAACCTAATCTACAGATTTCTACTTTACTTTAACTTACCTTCTGTTTAAAACCTTCATAAAATTATAATACCCTTTGCAAGGGTATACAAATTAGTCTTATACCAAATATTGTTTAATAACAGAACTAGTTCTTTGGGCTATTCGTACTGATAACAAAAGCTCCTCAGTCTATTAGTATAAAAGCCCCATTCCTTTTCGGCTGCCGGCTTAGACGTTTAATAGCTCGTAACCGTATCAGTAAAAATGTTATCGCCGCTTTTCCTGCTACCCCTTTTGGCTTTGGCCGGAGCGGCTAAAAACCCGAACATTCAGCACTTGACGTTGAGGGACGTCAGTCAAGTGCCCGTGGAGATCCAGCCTCTGATCATCGATGGCTACGATGTGCAGGGCGTTGATAATGTGCCCTACCTGGCTTCCTTGTCCCTGACAAGGTCCACTTATACCCACCTGTGCGGAGCATCTATTATCTCCAAACGCTGGCTTCTAACGGCTGCTCACTGTGTCAAGGAGTTGCAACAGTTTAATGGAGATGCCGTGGGAACACCAGTATATGCGGGGATCATCAACAGATCTAACGTTACTGCCGCCCAAGTACGCTATGTGGACTTTGCCTCCACTCATCGTTCGTTTACTGGCAATGCTGGAAGTGATAATATTGCCCTGCTTCATGTCTCCGAAAGTTTCGAGTACAACGCTCGTGTTCAGCAAATCGCACTGCCCGATATCAAGGATGATTATAGCAATAAGACAGCGGCTGCTTACGGCTGGGGACTGACAGATGCCGATGGCGATGAGTACTCCAAGGAGTTGCAGTACGCCTTTGCTCCACTGCTAAACAGCACCGCCTGCAAGGAGCTGCTCCCGGCGGATGCCCCTCTTACGAATCAGCAGGTCTGCTCGCAGGTTAAGACCTGTTACGGAGACGGAGGCACTCCCCTGGTATACTGGCCCCTGGCTGGACCCGCGGAATTGGTGGGCCTCGGATCCTGGAGCTATATGCCCTGCGGCTATGCCAAGCGGCCCACTGTATATACCTCTGTACCGCCCTACGTGGGATGGATCTACCAAGTGATCGCCGCCTACTACCAGCTAAACTGAGATTTAAGGGGTGCCAAAGGGGAGATCTTTGCGTAATACTCTACCACCGCATTAAAGTAAATACCGTATCTAATCACGGAACTCGTTAACTACGAATCGAAAACCGTGTTTTATTGCCCGATAAGTGGACGGCTGATTGCTCGAAATCGAACTACTATTTACGATTGCCGATCAGCTAGTGATATATGACAGTGTGTAAGTGCTGAGTAAGTGCACCAGGAATTCCAGTTTGGTGTTGGATCAAGGTCAGAGTTAAGGTTTTTCCTGGATTATTGTGAAATTTGTGCTTACCAAGCTAGGAAGGATTTAAATAATTTTTAATTTTAAATAATTAAAAATAATTTGTTAATATGAATTTCAAAACTATATGAGCTAATGTAGAGTATGTCGAAAGCAACGCAAATCTTATTTTACATTTAGCATTTAAGCACAAGTGCAGGCTCGTAAAATGATGCGTTTTTATTTCGTTTTTATGGCTTACTATATTAACTGGCGTGGGTCTTGTCTATAAATGAAATCCCATTTAGAATGCAATTCGTTTTAGTTTATAGTGGCAGCTGTTCAAATAATTTACTATGTTTGGCGTGTTTTTAAAAATAAGAAAAGAAGGACATTTTGGCAGACCGGAATGAATATGCAGCTATTAATAAAACGAAATATTCTGTAAAAAGACTTTGTTTAAAAACAATAAAGCTACCTCGATTATTTAAAACATTTTGCGATTTTTATATGATATAAAATTAAAATCGGGTTAGTCTAATAGCTAGGGAAAGGTCTCCAGCTGGTTCCCACTTCTCCCCTCCTCATCATTAATCATCATTTCTGAGCTTTGGAGCCGCCTCCCACAGCGAACTTGGTGACGAGAATATCTTCCGACTCATTTCCAATCGGTTGGCTTAGGGAAACGTCAGCAGCAGTGGCAGGCAAAGTTCTCGAGTATCTGGAAAACTTTCTCAGGTTAATCAGGAGTAGGGTGAAATAAGGGGAGGAAATTGGTTGTAAACAGGAGCTACATATTTTATGATATAATTTACATGTAGTTTCCCCCAGCAGCTGTTTAAACTCATTTTGATAGTTTGGTCCGAGGCAACATCCAGTACATTCTTCGAGGGAGCTGAACTAGTTGCTGAGTGGTTCCTGGCAGCGTTTGCATATCCCTAACCACCACCCATCCGACACAAAGAGCCCTCTAATGCACTGCATAACTGCTCCCCACCCTGTGGATGCCTGACAGCCCTTTCAGATCTCAGTTCCCTAAGCATGATTGACGGGAGAATGAAGAATGGCGTTTGACAATCGTCACCAACAGATGGATTCTACAGCATTACATGTTACCGTATGTGTAAATGGATAAATGCACTGAAAAAATGTTAAGGGGAGGGAATCTGTTTAAATGAAAAAGATTTGACAATAAAATAAAAAGATTATGCTTAAAAATATCCTAAACAAGAAAGGAAGCAAACTTTAGCAAGCCCAAATTTGTATACCCTTGCAGCCGCCACAAAGACGAAATATTCTATATTTCGATTTCGATGCTTAAACTATCTATGGATATAGGTTAAAAACAACAAAGCTATAATTTTATTTCCCTTTTTATGGGATATACCAGTATATTGGTATATTAAGGTGTCGTACTTTTTCCACAGTGCCATTATCTAAGGGACATCTGGCTAGCTGGCAGTTATCCCTTTTTCCCTTCTTGGTTTGCAGTCCCCCTTAAGCGTTTTATATACCCGACCGACATGCAGGGAGCAGATCCAACTGTTACACCAATTGAATTATGCATGTAATCGCTCTTATCCTATTCGCACACTCACACACAAATATTTTACGCAGATACAGATGCGGATTTTAATATTTGAGGAGCGTGTCAATTGTCAGTCATTGTCAGCTCGGGCTTTCAAGAGCAGTCACGAAGTGAAAACTGAAATTCACACACAATTTCTGCAGATGTTGTATTTCCAATGAATTTTGCAGATTGAAAATGAATTACCGAAAGTTTTCCTGTCCCTCCCGCGGCAAACTGAACTCAATTAGTTTTCAGTAACTAGACAAACAAGAAAAGCAACCAAGACAACTCGAGTGGTGATTCCAATTAGCGATGGACGAGCCATCGCTCCGGATTTCCCCAAACAATCAACAAACCCACCAGCCGGTTGAAAATCTGCAGAAAATATGAGCCTAATTGAATATCTCAAGTGGGGTTGGGGGGTTGGCGAATCCGAGTAGATGTTTTCAATTTCAATTATTAGGGAAACTCGCCTGTTCCCGCGAAAAGGGGAGGGCAAGCCACTTTGGCACCTAGCGGGTTCATTAAACTCAAACCCAAAATTCGAACCCGAAGGGATAATGAACTTTTGGCTGCGCAAATTAAATATGCTCATAACGAGTATTCGGAGCTCATCAATTTTTGGTCATAGCAACGAGCATTCCCTAATCTTAATGGGCCATTGCTGGGGTCAAGGAATTTGACCCGCTAATTTTAGTGGAACCGTGGGGGAAATGTTTGATAAGCAAACAGTTAAATGCTTGGGGTTCGAAAGAACTGGGTTATAATTACCATCGACGAGGTGAAAGTTCTTAATTTAATACTAAAACTTAAGAACTTTTAGTATTTCTAATAATATGAGATATTTAACTGGTCAATAAAACGTTTGAAATTATTTTTGTTTAAGATTAGAAATCTATTCTTTGAAAAATCAATGTAACGTCTGAAATGTTTTCTGATATTTTAGAGAGAATTTAAAATTAACAAAAGGTATGAGGCATTCTTTAAAAGTTTCTTAAATATAAAAAAAAAACAGTTTTAGTTGGTTCAAAATTGTATTGCATAGCGAATCGATGATTTTGTTTTTAAATTAGAAAGACTTGCAAAAAGAGTCACTTTTTGTTTTGCGGTTATAATAAATTTACCAAATGAGTAATTGTTTTTTAGAAAATTAAAAAAAAAATGACGTGGAACTTAACTGGAAAAAAATAATTGTATGCTTATCGGAACAAATTTAAGAAAATTTCTCCAAAACATTTTTGGGTACTTAAAAAATGTTAAACTTAAATAGTATTTAAATAACTTAACTCTTTGTAATTTTATTGTAATGGTTTTAATACATTAAAATCATTAATAAGTTTTTAGTTACTTTGATACTTGTTGCTGACAGCAGAGTGGCTCACAATTCTTGAAGTAAAGCTACGGAGAAAACCCCACTTTTCCCCACTCAACTTGATTGCTTTGGCTTTACCGATCATATGTACGACTTCTGTCCACCCACTATTTAAACGTCCTTCTACATTTTTTTTGGCCCGCGCAATTAAACGCGATATTCAACTTGCTTGCTTCCCGAGACATCTTGTTCGCTAGCTGCCAGATTTGACTACCACTTAATTAAGAATACGATTTACATTTTAATTTCGGCTGCCGTTATTCTGAATCCACATCTGTTTGACATTGGTAGCTGTGCGGGCAGAGAATGTTCGCATTTCGCCAGCCTTTTCTTTTATGAATGGATGACCGGGGTTGTTAAATATTTATGGCTGCCGGCAAATGCCCATTTAATTTGACTTAAATAATAAGCAGAAAAAACATATGACAGACAACTGCACTCAGGCGGGCAATTCAGCTGAGAAATTGGATGGGATAAATTCATTAGGGGGCAGTTCAATAAACTCTGGAAAAACAATTGTGTATATCATGTGTTCATCATTTATTGGACCCGAATCGGAGGCAGAAATGTGTTTTGATTATAACATGTGCTATCAATTCCGGTTAGACTTTCTCTTCCTCAAAGCGTTTTTTGTTTTGGTTTGATTTTCATTAATAAGGCTTTTGTATCTCTAATTTCAGGACTCGGGCAACGGAACACCGGTGACGATGCGTGTCGATTCCAAGGGCTTTTTCCTCTATTGGGTCGATCAGAACAACGAATTGGACATTCTCGATATAGCCACCATACGCGATGTTCGCACAGGACAGTATGCCAAGCGGCCAAAGGTGCGTCTTAATCCTTACTCACTTCTATACGATGTTCACCACCCTTTTGATGCTTCATCGGATACTTTTTCCTGGAGGTTGGCATTCAGACCAATGCAAGATTTAATATTTGATAGGTTACAACATTCTTCGCCGTTTTTCTCATTGAATTCGTCTGTTGATTTTCGAATGGGGATTACTTCGCAGGATTTACCTCCCTTTTTTCTTGTACAGCAGCATATACCGCAGCAGCCGCATCTCTCTAAAATTAATTTGGAGAAAATAAGAAATATTAGTTTGATTAGCGCACGCTCATTGAACATTGTGTTTTTGGGTGTCAATCTGAAGCATCTGCAACTCCAAAATAGATAAATTGTAAAGAAAAAAATTAATTACACTGTGAGCTAGTGGTCATAAATGTTTGGGAACAATGCAATGGAAATGGCTTTGGGCCAATAAAAGTATTCGATTGGCGCCGGCAGCAATCAAAAGCCAATTACTGGGACAGGTTTGTGAACGGATTTCCCAAGAATAAGAGCACAGGTAATCTACAGATTGCCCCGTTTGAATTGCCCAGCCAAGTCACGTGCCTTGCGTCCCCATCTTTGGAAATCGACTAGAAATCGGTATCCCAGTGTGATTCTGTGTGTTGCAACAATTTTCCGTAGTGAGATTTGCCTTCTTCTGCGAAAGGCTTTTTCCATTTTTGTACCATTTTCTTTTCATAGTAGAAGGACTCGCCGCATTGTATGCTACTATCGACCATGTGAGGAAGTTAATAAATTTATCTTGGCAATGACAAGGAATCATGGTTAACATGGTACCTTTGTAAAGCATTTCATGCTGGCCCCTTGGACCAGAAAAGTCATTTGAAACTTTCGCTGTAATTTCAAACCCAATCCGGGTCCGAATTCTACCCAACGCTACACCATCCTAACAGTCTCCGGCACATTATCAAATTAATGTGCAATAAATGCTGCTTCATTTTTTCATCAGTGCTCCAACCATTATGGCAATTAATTGGGCTTCATTTCCTTTTTGGTTCTTGGGGTGTGGCACTTGTGCTTCACTGTATAAATCAAGCTGCTCGTCCTGGGGCCACGCCCATAGCCCGCCTCCCCGATAATAGTTGTAGTTGTTGTTGCGAAGCGCGACAGGCCCAAGGCCAAAGCCAAATGAGTTTGGTTTTCCTTTCAGTTTGCCCAAAGCAATACAAAAAGTTGGAAAATGAAAGCGTTCTTGGCGCGACTGGAGGGATTCGTTCAATGAAAAGGGCCACACTTTAAATAATTTCCCAATATGGGAATCCAGAGTAAGATAACATAATCTTTTGAGGTAAATTACTGCTGGATAGTGCTCCTTTTACGTACAAAGCACTTAATATAAAACCTCTTATTCTGGCCGATACCAAAATACGAAATTAAAAATTTTGGTTAATGTTCTGATTCTCTAAAGTTAATTGTAAAGAAGAATTACGTTCCGAAAGTTGTTAAAATTTAAATCACCAATTAATAAGTAAGCCCCACTTTAAAAGGTGAATAAAGAACAGGGAATACCTTGCATAAGAGGCCACTGGGAAAAATGTGTGATAAAATCGTAGCATACATCCGAGAGCAAGTCTTTACCCTTCCGACCCGCGGAGTACAAGTCACGGAGATCAGTTAGTTATCCGACTTTATTTAAATCACAGAATTACGATCGCTTTAAATCAGCGCTAGACACTAATAAAACGGATACGACTCCAAAATTTACAAATGCGAACTATTACTAATAGAGTAACACCAAAACAAACATAGGGCGCTGGGGTAGAGTCATCCGCAGTGGCCACCACTCCTGGTCAGGCGGTTGCACAGGCGGGTCAACAGTCCGTCCAGATCCTTGGAGATTTTCCGATCGCCTTTCCGATTCCTCCGCTGCAGGGCACGTTGTAACTGTTGAATGGCTTGGATCCTGCCGAAGTGCGTTTGCATGCGAGGATTGCCGCAGAACAGGTTGTTGCATTCGATGGGATTGCACTTGTGGTGCGGAGCTGGGTAGGCCTGATCTTTGCACTCCATGTACTGGCGGTGCCGTATTTGGCGAAGATAATCGCGCACTTGGCGCTCTCGATCTCGCCGCCGCATTTCCTTGATCAGCGGGGAATCCTCCTCTTTTGGCGGACAGCATATTTCACAGGGGCAGTCCTTATTCGGCTGATCGTCCTTACCTTTGTCCTTGCCTTTATCATTGTCCTTTACTGGCTTAGGTTTTTTCTTGCCTCCCTTACCCTTGCCCTTGTCCTTGCCCTTGTCCTTGCCGTCACCTTTCCCCTTGTCCTTTTGGTCATCCTTTTCCTTTTCCATGTCGCCATCGCCACCGCCTCCGCCACCAAAGCCATCGCCACCTGGCTTTTCTCCAGGTGGGAGATTAGAATCTGTACTACGGGGCATCAAGGGACGATCCTCCTCCGAAGATCTAAATTCCGGCTCTTTAATTTTCTTATCGCCCTTCTCGTTGTCTTTTTCCTTGTCCTTGGTATTGCTCTTCCCTTTATCCGGTTTCTCTTTCTGTTTCCCTTCATCTTTTTTTCCATCCTCTTTGCCTTCGCCCTTTCCCTTTTCTCCCTTTCCCTTTCCCTTTTCTCCCTTTCCTTTGTCGCCCTTTTCCTTTTCGCCATTTTCCTTTTCGCCCTTTTCCTTGTCGCCCTCGCCCTCGTCACCATCGCCAATACCATTATCTTTATCACCGCCTTTTGCACCGTCACTGTCACCCTTTTCCCCTTTGCCCTTGTCCTTGTCCGTTCCCTTGTCCGTTCCCTTATCCGTTCCCTTGTCCGTTCCCTTATCCTTGCCCTTATCCCTACCCGACTCACCATCTCCTCCGGCGCCATCCGGCACGAACTCGCTGCATCCTTGGGATGGTGGGTCCTTGGGATCCTTGCAGCACTTTTCGAGTGCCTCGCATAGATCATTCCGGCCATTTGGGTCCTGTACAAAGCAGGACACCAGGGACTTGTAAAGCTCTTCGTAGTTTCGCGGCTCGGGCTCCTTGACCTCCTTCTTGGCATCCATTTCCCGCTGAAAGGCTTCGTCGTAGGGTCGTGAATCAAGCTTGTACTTGGCCCATTCGTAGTCGGTGCACTTGTTTTCCACTTCGCCACATTTTGGGGGGCAGTACCAGTGCTTGCGTCGCAGACCATGTTTTGGAGGCTGGTCCGGTTTTGCCATGTCCATAGCTTGCTCCCTGCTGATCGCCGGAAAGCCCGAATTGTCTTCGAAGGGATTCTCAGGATCTGCTGGCTGGGGGCAGTGAAGCCAGGAAAACGCGTTACTCGCCTTCAGCTGGCGCTTCACGTTGGGCATTTTGTCGAGCTTGGTCTTTAGGCAGTCCTGATTCAGAACGAATGCTCCGCTAGGTTCGGGCGCCTTCCTTTGAAGCTCCCACTTGGGTTTTATGTTTGACTTCTTCGGCGGCTTGGGCAAAAGACTCGACGCCTTTAGGCTCTTCTTTAAGACTCGGTCATAGAAGGCAGCTTGTGGAGTAGGGTAACCCGATCCAACGCCATACCATCCCAGGGTATCTTTCTGGGGACTGTAGTTCCACACGGTCAGTGAATCTTCCTTTCCATAGTCGAAGAGCCTTGTGCATTGGTTGGCCTCCATAGCATCGTCGATGTACTTAAGGGTCTTGGTCTCGTCGCACTTGGAGATCGGCGGTCGAATACTGGGATAAGTTTCCTGCAGGTGCGGCTTGTTGGTCTTGCAGTTGTTCCATCGCATCCACTGGTACATGGTGCGCGGCTCCTCCGCAAAGGTGTTTAGCGGGTCGGGTTCTTGGCAAACTGAGCCCCCTTGTGAGCCCTGCCCTCCCAGAAACCTCCGAGATCTTTGAGGCTGCGCATAATTTCTCCCCGTCATTGCGATAATGTTATCTATTCTCTGCTTGGTGTGTTTCCGATTCGGGTCCAATTTTTTTTTATATTTTATAAATCTTTAAGTTCAATCTGAGAACCAAAATGAAACAGGTTTTTTTTTTTAAATTTAGGTGTTGTCTGTTGAACACATGATAAAATTCTGAGAATGGATTTGAATTGTCAGCAGATCAATATAAAAGGGATTTCAAGGCCGCCTTAAAGAATTACATTTTCTATTCCTATGTTTACATTAAAACATCGTGTGGGTACAGCAGCTGCACCGTTAAAACAAATTTAAGATATAATATTAAGCAATAGCAATGACAAGGTGACAAGGTCTTAAAGAAATGGCGCTGAGACAAATATTTGTTCGTTAAAATAAAACGGTTTTCGTAAGTACCCCCCCTTAATTAGACTCCATGACATTGGCAAACCTGTGATTATTTAAAAGTTCGTTTATTATACAATTGTCAAATTTTGAAAGAGCACTTAAACGTGCAAATGAAATACAAGCCAATTAAACGGGCCAAAACACACTTCTCAGAAGCACTCGCACATTCGCTGGGCGATTCTTTGGCGGAGATCCTCGAGGTTGAAGATCAGCTCGTTGTTGACGATGGGATGCTTCTTGCGAAGGAGTCGGTGCAGATGTTGCAGGGCGCCCAAGCATTCACAATACTCGGATATCTTTGGATTCAGGCAAAAGCAGTTGTCGCAGGTAATAGGATCCACGGCGTGCTGGTGAGCCATTGGCCTTTGACCAGCCCACTCCATGTACTCCTTGTGCCTCATTCGCCGGAGGTATTCTCTCATTTCGCGAATCTTTTCCTGGGCAAACACCGATTGCATAGCCGGGGAGATTGAAATCTTCTTGGCATACAGACAGTCGCAAATGCAGCACTCGCAGTCTACTGGAGGACAGGGTGGACACAGGTCCTTCACGTCCTCCTCCTTCTCTATGCTGAGCGTCGGGGGCCTTCCGCTGTCGGGTTTCTTATTGGGAGGTTTCTTATTTGGTGGTTTCTTAATTGGCGGTTTCTTAATTGGCGATTTGTTAGGCTTATCAAAGACTTCTTCTTTGGTTGATGGTACTTCCTTTGTATTATTAAAGTCTTGTTTGTTTTGTTCTTTGTCTGATTCTCTGGACGCATAGGAAAAATTCCGAGTGGACGTTTCGGTGGTGCTTTCTAATATAGGCTCTTTGGGCGGCTTCAGCTTCGGGACAGGGCTTCTGGGTTTCAGTTTTCCTTCATCGGGATTTTTTATATCTTTCGTCTTAGTCGTGTCCGTTTCCTTGTCTTTTTCCTTGTCGTTATCCTTGCCTTTATCCTTGCTTTTATTCTTATCCTTACCCTTGGCTATGGTCGTCTCTTTTTCAGTATCCGTATCCTTATCTTTATCTTTGCTCAAGTCCGTGTCCTTATCCTTGCCTTTAACTTTATCTTTAACCTTATCTTTACCTTTGCTCATGTCCGTATCCTTACTATTTCCCTTATCATTTCCCTTAACGTTTCCCTTATCTTTTCCCTTATCTTTTCCCTTATCTGCTCCCTTATCTTTTCCCTTATCATTTTTCTGATCATTTTCCTTATCGGCTTTATCCTTGCCTTCATCTTTGCCTTTATCTTTGCCTTTATCCTTGTCCTTATCCTTGCCGGTATTCTTTTCTATATTTTCTTTATTCCCATCACCAGTTGGCTTGGTGGATCCTTCAGGTGCAGGACCAGGACCAGATTGGCCTCCACCATATCCTCCGCCAGTGCCTTTGCCTCCTCCACCTCCTCCTGCTCCTTCTCCTTTTCCACCTCCTCCTCCTCCTCCTCCTCCTCCTACTGCTCCACCTCCTCCCTCCTCCTCCTCCTCCTACTGCTCCTCCTCCACCTCCACCTCCTCCTGTTCCAACTCCTCCACCACCTCCTCCGCCTACTAATCCAACATCGCCCTCTTCTTTTACTTTCTTGACCATATCCGCACAACACTTCGCAAAGGCCACGCAATCGGGATCTGGTTGGGGTTTAACCTCGAAGCAGGCTTGAAAACGCTTATAGAGCTCATCGTAGTCGTGCGGCTCCCTCTCTGTTGGCTTCACTTTCTGCTCGAGGAACCACTTGCGGAAGGCATCGTCGTAGGGTCGTGAGTCCAACTTGTACTTGGCCCACTCGTAGGCCGTGCACTTGTTTTCCGGATCACTACATTTCGCTGGGCAGTACCAGTGATTACGTCTCAGACCGTGATTTTGAGCTTTTGATTCTGGTTTCTCCATATCCAGGGCTCCTCTCAAGCTCTCCCTTTTAGTGGATGCCGCATCCACGCCTAAAGGGTCCATAGGATCCAGGGGCTTTTCGCAGAATAACGTTTCAAGAGCCTCCTTGGGATTAAGTTTGTGCCGCACCACGGGCATTTTTTGGAGCTCCGATCTCAGGGCCTCGCGATTGAGGATGTGGGGCTGACATAAAGGAGCGGGTTGGGGCGGTCCTGTTGGTGCTGGAGAATTCGGTGACAGCTTGGGAACCCGTCTTCTTGGACCGAAGGCATGTTCCAGGCTGCTTGTCAAAGCCCTGTTGAACTTGACGGCTTCCGGTTGGTTCAACTCATCGGCAACACCATAATAACTGAGGGACTTGTGCGGACTCATCCTCCAAATTTGGAGGGCGTCCTGCCTGCTGGTGTTATGGTCCAAGCAGCCTCCCTGATCAACCGATTCCAACAGCCAGTTCTTTGTCTGATCGTAACTGCACCTGGACATCGGCGGTCGGATGCTGGGATACCGTTCGAAAGGTATGAATTTCTCGGCTTTGCAGTTGCGTTGACGCATTAGTTCATATGGTCTGGGAATTATCTCAGAATCATGGGTTCCGAATGGATTGCAGGGACCCCCTGTGTGAGTGGAACCACCACCAGAGCCCATCGTTCGCCTGCTGCTCATATCTTTATACTTGCGATGGCGACATGCGCTGAGACCTTAATTTGTGCTTTAAAATTTTTTTTTGTTTGTTTTCTATAAAAATTTTAAATTTTGTAAAATTAAAAAACTACTTTTTTCTATCTAAACCTATCGACTATCTGAAGCCTACTGCCGAATAAAAGTCAAAAACCTGGTGCGACTGGAATGACAGGTAGTACGTAGGTTAGTTGCTGTGTCGTTAATGTCCTTCCTCCGCAATCCAGCGTTCCAAAGTTTTGCGTTCCGTGATCCTAAGCGCTACGATCGAGTTATTTTTAATTCGTGGAAATCAATAAAATGTTGAATTAGAAACTTATTTTAGCTTTTATAAAAAACTTGTTTTGCTCAGCGAGCAAGTTAATGTTTTTGTTTTGTTCTTTTCTTCGTTTGTTTAATAATGAATATGTGACATGTAATTCAATCCTATTCAGTTTTTAAATTGTTGAAGTATCTATGAAAAACTAGATAACTACTAAAATAGTAAAAGTAGAATGCACAGAAAGAAGAAATAATAATAAACAATTTATTTGATATAATAAATTTCTGTTCTTTAATAACTAGACTCCGCAGTGCGTACAATTTTTCTTTGGTTTTCTGAAATTGCCATACTTTGTTGAGTATTATGTTATTAGTACCTTTAAAATCAATAACTGGAATTGGGGGCTGTCTAAAATTATCACGGGCAACTGGCGGCCCCCTTCTCTTGCGGCCTATGATGAGCGTTCTTAAAATCCAAATTTTAAGCAGAGCCAAAAGGATTAGCAGGCCAAAAGAAGCCTTGGGATTGGGAGGCGGTGAATGGGCGGAACTTCGCGTGAGCGCCGAGCGCGAAGCGTGAGAAGCAATTAAGATAATCGCCTAAGTCATTTCCGCTTTACGCTTCGCACGGTGGCGGACCAAAAATCCGGGCAGAGACCCGTAGGAGAAACCCGGAGAGCCGGCAACAGAAGCCCCGGCCATGACAGCCATTTACATTATTCAGAAGGACAAATTTGCCGGAATTAGTTTTTAGTTAAAAGCAAATCATGACGCTCGCAGATAAACGTTACCTGGAGCCAAGCAGGGTTTGCCCCGCATCCCCAGCATTGGTGAGTTGTCGTTTATCACCGCTAAACGGAAAGTCTCTTTAATGGCCCCCAGTGCCCGACGAAATCCAGGTGAGCACGGGAGAAGCCTTTCAATTAGTCGTCTCAGCCGCTCGGTTCAGGCTTCGCATCATCCATCCGTGAGCCTGGAATATTGCTGACCAGTAAAGCCTATTAACGGGCCGTTTTGCATACACTAAAGACGAAGGAGGGGTACACTTAATCAGAAATATTATAATAAGAAATTATCGATTTTAAATTTACATTCAGGATTTTAATATGTTTTCTATTTGGCATTGACCATTATTAGTTTTAGTTTCGTACGAAGATTGCAGGTCAAATCAGTCCCCAGACATTTAAGAGCATTGAAGTTATTCGCCAGAATTTTATTGACCCCCAGCTTGTGCATTCGATGGGCGAGCTCACAAGATAACATTGCTGGTCTCCGCTCTGTCAGGCCGCTCTTAACTGCCTGCCGATAAGGTCCACCCTAACTGGGCAGTTTGACAAATGTCCCAAATGTCGAAAGCGTTCCAGGAAGAAAGGCAAACACAAAATCTCCCCAAGTCTTGGCTGGCCACAAAGTTAGTGCCAAATTCATGCTCTGACTTCCGCTTTAAGTTGGCCGCCGCCAACGCTCTGAAGTCTGTGCTCCCTTATTGCAGTCGCGCTGTGTCCTGTATCCAAACTATGTGTCATGCATTCGAAAGGACGATGATAATCCCTGGCCGAGTCCCCCCTCAGTAGGATATTAAAAGAGAAAGACGGCTGCTCGACAGGAAAAATAAGTTTTTAAGCACAATACTAAGCGGGTAAAAGTGTTGAACTAAAAAGGAAAAAAGAAGCGTATGAGTAATATTTTTAATTTTCCACAATATAAACATTTCAAGGTTAAAGTGGCTACAACTTAAACTGATGATAGTTAGTACTATAATTATATAATCAACATCACATTTTAAAACACATTTAGGACACAGTTAAGCATTGAAGTACTTTAATACCAGTTCAGAGTTATTGATTTGTGTATAAATTCTTTGGAAGTGAATACAGTTCACTGTCTTTCCATTCAAAGAAATGTATTTATAACTTTTGCAGTAACAAGAAAGTCCCTCTAAGAAGTACTCATTTGCCTGGAAAGTCTACAAATGCCACTCTTTCTTATTTGTTCTGCTTGCGTCGCGGGCTGATTTGCATTTAACCCAGTTGGCTCCGGAGTCGAAATGTTCTTTGCTCGATTGCGTTTCCCTTGGTTCAGTTCAGTTGAGTTGGCTTGTTTGGGTGGGTCCTTTGGCCAAGGATGCACGTTCTCCCGGTCTCGTAAATCCATTTGTGCCGTTTAATTGAAATATGGCACCCACCCCGGTCAGTTGAGCTCGGGAATCGTGTTTGTTTGACTGGTTTACAAGGCGAGCAAATGAATTTTGTTGCACTCGCAGGATTAGCGCGCAAGGATATGGCTTCCATTTACGACTGCCGGGCCATAAAACTTCATTTGGCGCGCGTGCCCCGCCCTTAATGCCCCTGATGCCCCAACCCCTTTGTCCGTTCGGTAATTAATAACGACCACGCTCATCTTTCGATTGCAGGACAACAAGCTACGCCAGATTGTGACGCTGGGCCCACAAGACACGCTGGAGGAGAAGACGGTGACTGTGTGCCATGGCTCGGATTTCGTTAACATGACGTTCGTCAACTTTTGCTGCACCCGGCGCGACATTGCCCAGGTAAGTCCAATCCACAATCCACTGCTCGATTGGTAGCAGTAGCCTTAGCCATCTCATTATTGGCCACTTGCGCCGGAGACTTGTGACAACTCGATGACAACTGAAAAGTATCGAAAAGGGAAAAGTCATTTACCATTTGTGGGTCGCATGCACACACGCCCAGTTCCAAGTCATTCGGGGAATTGGGTCGGGTGTGCTATGCTAATGATGGTCATTATGGTCAGCTACTGTGCACTAAAAAAATAAACGTGTATTTTTACTCTTTACATAAAATTCTCATCTAGTGATCAATCAAAAAAAAATATAGTCAAACCCTCTTACCGAGGGTATTAAAATGTTAATGTAAAGTTTCTTGATCAGCGATACCATGCGAGTCGATCTAGCCATGTCCTTCTGTCAATACATCATCGTTGTTACTTTACATATACTCATATGCACCGAAATTTAGTCATTTGTAACTATATCATAATTGCGGTTTTTCTTTTGTAAAACTCGAACAACTATAGCATACCGCTACCATAAAAACGATCGAAAATTTATCAGCAAACAAACTATCTTTTACTCTTGTTAATTATTTTCTTATTTTTCTGTTTGTGTATTTTCCACCGCTACACTAGGTTTGAGACACACCTGTGCCATGTCGCTTTCTGTTTTTAGCTATTTTTAGTGGGTCGCCGAAGGCGCCTAAAAAATTATCATGAACCACTCAACGGCGCTTTTATTGATTTCCGTCTCAGGGCGTGTCCACTGTCAGCCGTCCATTCCTCTTGTCTGCCACTGTCCTGCATTGACCTTGCCCAAAATCAATGTTCTATTTTATCAGTGGTCAGCAACCCCGAGCCCGTGCTGGTGCGGTTATTATTTTTGGCACGCGTCACGGACATCCTCAAAATAAACAAACGCAACTCGAACCACAGCAACGGCAACAAAGGAAAATTAAATTATGAAAATGCCAAAAATTTTATAAACTTTTCAAAAGGAATTTCGCAAAAACGAAATAAACAATATTGGCCATAAAAATACATAACGTATGTACGATAGTTGTGGCCTGAACAGCAAAAAAAATTAAAGCGAAATGGGCAGCGGTCTTTCACCATTTTCGGTCTAACTGACTAAGCAATCCATCTACGGCCTGTATCATGCATACGCCCTGTGTGCCACGGAACAAAAATATATCAGAAATTCCTTTTACATGAACAAATATTGCAAATGGCGTTTCCTGGAAAAAGCTTTCATTTTTACTTTTCCTTCTTAATTTTTTGGTCGAGAACTAAATTCTGTTTATTTAAAATTCAAGATAACTTTATCAATAACATTCTTATTCGTTTGTGTATCAATTAAAGCCTCTTCTTGGCAGGCAAAGAATACCAAGAAAATTCAGAAGAAGCTACCTTTAAGCAGATATCACGCAGATGCAGACTGTGCATGGGGGATATTTGATGCTTTACAACTCCCCGCCTCGCCACTTTATTTTAATCCATCTCTGCTCACATTTCGTATTCTCTTTCGGCTTTTTGCAGCTCTGGTCGGACGGTCTCATCAAGTTGGCCTACAGCTTGGCTCAGCTCAATGGGTCGGCTATTATGTTCCTGCAAAAGGCCCACACCAAACTGTGTCTGCAGGTGGACAAGAGCGGTCGCATACCAGTGAAAAAGTAATTGACAACAATCCCCAGTCCCAGATCTATCCCCCAAACCAAGCGTCCAACACCCGGTGTTCTGAGTCCGGGATCCTGGCCAACTTTCGGGTTTGGCTCCCTGGCTTTTGTGCATTGTGCGTTGAAGCGTTTGACAAATATTTGCTAACTGTAGCCATCGATGTTGAGCTGAAATTTACGCCAATTTCTATTTCGCAATTTCCCTTTTTCCTTCTGCTGCTGCTCCTGGAACGTGGCTCATGCTTCACTGGCGACCACGATGATAATGACTACGTCGATGACAACCTCATGAACACCAAACGCACCTCATTGTCCGCCATCCAACCATGCTGCCCACTACACTCCTCTGCTGCCTCTCTCCGATGGTCCAATTCTGGTCGTGACCACTTTAGCATCATAAAACTTTTCGCCCAGAACAAGGAGGATCGCAAACGTGTCGAGAAAGCGCTGGACGTGACCGGTTTGCCGTCGGGAAAGGTCGATAGCATATCGGTGTCCAAATTTCAATTCGAGGACTTTTACAATTTGTACAAATATCTCACGCAGCGCTCGGAGGTGGAACGGCTCTTTGACAGCATGTAAGTGCACCTGAGAAGTAGTAATCAAACATTTTTGTGACCTTGAAAAGGTGTGTTGATTCAATACCAATATTTCAAAATGTATTGCTTTAAATTGGTTGCTAGTGCAGTGAAATACCGTATTCTTTCGACTGCCTTTATTTTAACAGGTAGAAAGTCGATTTTAAACATTGCCATGTATTACTTTCTTCTCTCCCTTAGTGTTGGCAATTCGAAGCGCAAGTGCATGTCCATCGCCCAGTTGGTGGAGTTTCTGAACAAGACGCAGCGCGATCCCCGTCTGAACGAGATCCTCTACCCGTACGCTAATCCCGCCCGTGCCAAGGAGCTCATCCAGCAGTACGAGCCCAACAAGTTCAACGCACAAAAGGGCCAGCTCAGCCTGGATGGCTTTTTGAGGTGAGACTCTGACTTGTTGCTGCTGGGCTGGGGATTAGAAGGAGGTACATGTCAGATGGTGGCACCGTATCCACTCACTTTGGGGAACTCTTCAGGGCGTGACATCTTATCAGACGCAGTGCAAGCTGTTAGGGCTGTTAGCGTCACTTGAAGGCCCTCTCGAGTGCGAGTGCATATGCATATGCATATGACGTGCGCTGTTTTTGTTCTCGGGAAAGAGGAAAAGCGAGAAAACGGGGGTGGTTGTAAGGGGACTGTAGTCTACCCTGAGTGGTTTAGCAGTCGTGAAAACTCGCAGTTTACTGTTACAGCCAGCAGCTAAGGGAACTAAGGAGGCAAACGACAAAGGACGAGGCGAAAACTGACGCGACCTTCAGCTGAAACGGCAAGATGTTCATATCTTTAACTGCAATTTTATGGGTCGCGCAATAAACAAATTTCTACCTTTAAGTTGGTTTTAATTTTTACAGATTTCAATAGAATACAAAATTTATTTAGAAGCCATAAAAATATTACAGATTTTCATGTTTTTTAAATATACTTAAATATAGGCCTAACATATCAGTTCTCCATCCTCCACCAACAGGTACTTAATGGGAGACGACAATCCCATCATGGCGCCCAACAAGCTCGATCTCTGCGATGACATGGACCAGCCGATGTCGCACTACTTTATCAACTCCTCGCACAACACTTACCTGACGGGTCACCAGCTGACGGGCAAGTCCTCTGTCGAGATTTACAGGCAGTGCCTCCTGGCGGGATGCAGGTGAGTGAGATGCGGACTTAATACGGATACGGATACGGGTTGTGGGTCATTCAGTAGAATGCAAATGACGCAATTGATGTGGTCAGTTGCCTTCGCTCAAAACACTGGCCATGACCTTTGTACCGAGTGCGTATGTGGTGGCCTTCAGCCGAGAAACGCACACATAAAAAAGCAACTCTCTCACAGTCGCTTAAAACAGTGCGAGTGTGTGTGTGTCAGGTGCATCCACTGCAACCAAACCAAAACTTATTTTTAAATGATTATTATTTTAGTGATTACAATTTCAAATTTCTCATACCAACACTGACCTATTTCAATAGATCTATGCAGAACAGGCCATAGATTTATGTGCTGCATAATTTTCGATTTATTTCAATACCAATTGTCAGTTTTGCTGTTTGCCACCAAACTAAAACTATTCAGTTCACCATTAAGATTATTAATTATTGATGTTTAGTTATTTTGTTAGCTTATGTTAAATTGATTTCCTGGAATTTCTTTCCGTGTGCCCTATTTCCCCTTTTACTGACAACGATGATTCTGACGATGATGCACACATCACAAAATTTATTGACGCAAAAGTTGTAACTTTGGGTTTATTCTCCACTTGCAAGACTGTCAGATTGCATTCGGCACTTTGCGTGTGATTTAAAAAGCAGACTTGAAAAGAGAACGGAAAGAGGAATATAAAAACTGAAAAGAATGAAATTGTCATTTGCTCTTACCAATTTCAACTTGTGTCTGTCTTACCCGCTTTGTTGCAGATGCGTTGAGTTGGACTTTTGGAACGGGCGCACCGAGGAGCCGGTCATTGTCCATGGTTACACGTTCGTGCCCGAGATTTTTGCCAAGGACGTGCTGGAGGCCATCGCAGAGAGTGCATTTAAAACATCCGAATACCCTGTGATATTGAGCTTTGAGAATCACTGCAATCCAAGGCAACAGGTGAGCCTTTCTGAAATGGCAAATGAAATAGATATAAGAAGCACATTATGTCTGACGGAACTGTTTTAGACAAGCTGAACAAAAAAACTAACCACTTGAGAGTAGTTAAGTTAGTTTGAATGATAAAAAGAATGGCCTATCTTAAAATTTTTGTAGAAACTTAATCATTTCTTAAGCAAGTTTATTTGCGATAGGTGTGTTTTGAGGAGGAAATTTAAATTCGGGGGTATTATATCTTTCTTTGATAGACAAAGATAAGAGTGGATATTTCTTTTGTAAAACTTTTAACTAAATCTCAAAATGGCTTGTTCAATTGCAACTAATATAAAAATTACAGAAGCAAATAGGAAGGCATTAAATTTAGCTCCCACCTTTAGCTACACTAATTCGGAAAACACAGTAGGCCAAAAAGTTACTCGTCCTAAAACAACAGTCGGGTCCTCCTCACCTCATCACCATAATCCATCATTCGGCGAAAGACAAACGAATAACACGGCGGTGGTACACATGAGGAGTCCTCGAGTCCGAAAACATTACTTAAAGACCGTGAAGGGAGTCAGAGGTCCCGGAACGTGGCGAATCTCAGAAGCCACTCGAACGGTAATTGCCGGTTGCTTAAGCTCCACAAGCGGGATATTAACAAAGGCAAAGTTTTTACGGCCTGAAAGGTAAACGCAGGCTAAGGATAGAAACTGTGCTGAGGAGGAGCCGTCGACAAAAGACTAAAGTTTAACCATTAAAAGTAGTAATATAAGCCAAATTTCCCTCAGGGAGTCATGTTAAGTAACAAGACCAGGTAAAAAAAATTCCACGTCCCAGAAAGCAAACTACAAAGCTGCACGTATACAAATTATTCATAATTTTAAGTTTATTGAATTGTTTACGTGCTGTTTTAAAATCAACTAAAAAGCTATTTTCAGATCTTACAAATATGTTCCTAAAACATATGACATACATTCGATATAATTTTAAGCTTAAGAGTTATACCTCATGATAAAGTAAGTAGCTTAAAATAGCTTAGTGCAACTACGTTGTCTTGAGTTAACACCAAGATCATGTGAGCCCACTTCTGATTTTTTGACCGCTTTTGGTCACATTTCCTCTATGTGTAACAGGAAAAACTTTTCCGTCGGACAATGTTAACTTATCAAATGCCATTTAGTAGCTATCTACTCGGAGTTACTCGGAGCTAGCTTTACCAGCTTATTTACTATTCCCTGCTCTCCCTTTCGATAGGCCAAAATTGCCAACTATTGCCGCGAAATATTCGGGGATATGCTGCTCGACAAGCCTTTGGACTCTCATCCGCTGGAACCGAACATGGACTTGCCACCACCGGCGATGCTGCGGCGCAAGATTATCATCAAGAACAAGAAGAAGCACCACCACCACCACCATCATCACCACCACAAGAAACCGGCCCAGGTGGGCACGCCGGCAGCTGGCAACAAACTGGCGACGGCCAATTCAGGTGTGTTAACTAACCCTATCTCAACTCTTGCTCCTCTTTGGCAAAAACCACGTGGCGTATGCGTTATGTGGACTGAGTTATACCCGCCTTGTGGCTGTGGTTGCTGCTTTTTCAAGCCAGGGCACACATATGGTTTAGGATCGATGCTTCCACCCTTCTACCGTCTGCTCACCCCTTCCGAACCGACCCCCTCTTTCTACGTCTATGAAAAATGCAAATAAGCTCCGCACACGCAGCAGCTGCTCCGGGTTTTTATGCAAAAAGTTCATCAGCCAGGAAGGCAGGCTGGGAATATCAAATTTGGAACAGCCTTTTAGTCTGGGAGGAGTACATGTGGGGGGAGGGTGCTCTTAATGAACAGGATGTTAGGTTTGCTAGCAAATGTAAAGCACTTTAGACTTTAAGTGCTCGATACTCACTAGCTCTTTTACATTCAGCTTTAATTTTGTATACATGACGAATGTATTTGTTATGTTCACAGTTCTTTTTAAAGTTTTACTTCCAATGTTATGTAGAAGGTATAAGTAAGGTTTAGCGACTTTACCAGATCGGAATCCCATTTTAATGCAGGATACTTTAAGAGTATACGATTACCTTGCAAAATATTTACCAGGAATTACAAAGTTCTAAGATTGCGCATGTCCCTTAACCCAATCAACAAAACTTTACAAAGAGTATTCAAGTTGCTTTTATTGAAAGTTTTGCAACAAAAATGTTTTTCATAAATTTGCCGCCTGGCCACTTACACTTACACTTCCTGTTTGCGAGCTTTGAGGTCCTGCAGGAGCCATTTGCATGCACAGCTGCACAATTTGCCCCGGGGGCCGGCATTCGTCGCAGTTTCGCCAGCCACTCCCTCTTTTAACAGCCACATCCTTTTGGCATTGGCCGGATGACATTTAGCTCATGAATTGCAAAAAGCCAATTTATAAATGCAAATGACTTTGGCCCCCTCCTCCAGCTGCAATTGCCCGATCCCAGCTGTCATCTCAGGATTCCCGGGATCCCAGCCCGGTAATTGCATCCTCTTAAGCCGTTGCCCCACTCCTGGTTTACGTAATTTGATTTATACATATTTTTATTACATTCCATTAAGGAAAAACTGCATTTTAAAAGCATGGACCGTTTATTGTATATCCACAACTTTATTGGTTTACCAGGAATATATAAAAAGTATTTTCGTTTTTTTATGAGATTAAGCCCACAGAAAAAAAAATAATATGTATTGTGTAACAAAAATAATTCACAATCCATTTTTAGACAGCTAGAATAAAACCAAATGTTTTCCTACTTTTGTTTTAACCCAAACTTAGGCCGCTTACAAAATTTGTAGGGTACTTCTTACTCGTTGTAATACGCAATCAATATATTTATGCATTTTGCAGTGGATGCCAAGACAGCGGCGCAACAAGTGGCAGCGGCGGCTGCCCACGAAGATGGGGGCGCGGTCAGGAGCGCCGCCAACGGGGACATAGGAACGGGAACGGGAACAGGAACAGGAACGGGAAGTGGGACAGCGGGGCATGCACCGCCATTGCAAGTGAGTATTGTTCGCTGCTGTCGAGTACAGTTATAAAAGGTTAAAGGGCATGGCATATCTATGTATTATTGTTTCTGTGGGAGTGGCTCTGGCAGGCCTGTAATTGCATTTAATGGCACACTCCCAGTCGCATATAAAGATATACGGATATGTTAACAGCAACCGTCTGATTTCCTTTTTTACGTTTAATGCTGGCCGTTGTTTCTCCTAATGATTGTCATCGGACGGTTCTGTTAACGTTTGGTGTTTGCATACGCAATAATTATGATGGCAGTAAATGAAAGGGAGATAATAGCAATGTTGCACCGAAAAAAATCAGTCTCAAAAGTTCAAAGCACATACATTTCCTAGTAAATGATATGTAAAATAAATTCAGTAAAAGTAAAAATGTTTATAAAGCAATATTTGTAAAGAAAAGTAAGATTTTGGTTATTAATACATACGCCCTTTGACAAATATTTAGCCAGGTGTTTAGTACATATTTTTGTACAAGTGCATGTGTGCGGGAGCTCCACATAAAGTCATAAATTAATGAATGGAAATAAATGGAATAGAGTGGTTGTGGTAGGCAATGGGAATGTATGTGGCTTGGTCGGTTCTCTCATGACCAATGACAGTCAACGAACTGTAAACTGTGAACATTTCAAGTGGCAAAGAACGAAAGTCTCGGGCCAAAAAAAGGGAAACGACACATGATATGCTCAGCAATCAGAAGATACCATAACCATATCGCATACAGTAATCAAAACCTTGAGGGAATCCCCGGAAAGCAAACTCAAACGGAATTGAAACCAAAACTAATTAGACGAAATATTTTGTAAATCTCACCCTTCAAAAGTTTAATTTAGAAATTTCAATTTAATTTGCTATTAGTGCAGCGTGATAATTTATTTATTTTTTGGGCCTGGTTTGGTTAATGGTTGTGTTACGTAATCAATTCAGCTTTAGAAGGCTGGAACTAATAGAGGTCAAGCTTCTGCAGCCTACATGATTGATAATTACATTTTAGGAAGCACTGAAAGCTGTGCATTTTGGGATTAAAAGCTACTGGCGATTCGGCAGGGCCTTGGTCCTTGGTAAGCAGCACATTATCCGCACTTCCTTCGCCGGCCGGAATTGTGGGACTTTTATAAATCGATTCCGGAGTGACGTGATTCCGCCGAGACGAAGGGAAAAGGAGGCGGAAACCAGAGACCGCAGACCGCCATGTCCTGGTTGTCGTCGTGTCGTAAACTTTATGCAATGCCCAGCAATGCATTGTGTACATTTGGTCCTCTCCGTCATGAAAGGGAAACACAATCTCTGCCATTTTCTTACCCCCACTTTCGCATTATCTGCACACAGAGAAAATTACATGATTATTATTGAAATGTATGGAGATTTACGTGAAATACTTAATTAATACTTCACATCAGTGACACAACATTTTTTGTTTAACCCCCAGACCTTTATTATACTTATGTCAGAGACGCTAACTTTTAGGTTCAGACATTTAAAAAATGGATATTCAAATTTTTTTTCCCTGTGCAAAAAAGACAGGGAGTGAGCAGGATCTGGCAGCTACAACAGCACAACATATAATAATGGGTTTTATATTCCATCTGCTATTTCTCGTATGTTGCTGACCCTTTCGGGACCAGCGATGCAATGACATGCAATTTAATAGTTCCGCCTTGGGGTCCCACACTGCGTATACATAATATGTGACTGGTGACTGCTGCTGGTGACCACAGGCGGGCAAACAAATGGATTAGCCTCCAGCTATCCTAACAAGTCCCTATTTTTTGTATCTCAACACAAAATCAGCAAATCCGACAGAGTTCCAAAGACAGCACAGGATCCTCCGATTCGGACAGCTCCTCGGACGATGAATCCCTGCCCAACACCACGCCCAATCCCCCCTGCGGCAACGAACCTCCGCCTGAGAAGGCCCAGAAAGAAACGGAGGCCGGCGCGGAGATTTCGGCTTTGGTCAACTATGTTCAGCCCATCCACTTCAGCTCCTTTGAAAACGCGGAGAGTGAGTATTACTGATTCCTGATTGCTTATTATTAATCTGTTAATGGTATCCAATCCTACAGAAAAGAATCGCTGCTACGAAATGTCCTCATTTGACGAAAAACAGGCAACGACGCTGTTAAAGGAACGACCGATTGAGTTTGTTAACTACAACAAGCATCAGCTATCCCGTGTCTATCCGGCGGGCACTCGGTTTGACAGTTCCAACTTTATGCCGCAGTTGTTCTGGAATGCGGGATGTCAGCTGGTGGCTCTCAACTTCCAAACTCTTGATCTGGCCATGCAGCTTAACCTGGGCATCTTCGAATATAACGCTCGGTCTGGTTATTTACTTAAGCCGGAGTTTATGCGGCGCTCAGATCGTAGATTGGATCCTTTTGCAGAGAGTACTGTAGATGGCATCATAGCGGGCACGGTTTCGATCACGGTTTTATCGGGACAGTTTCTCACGGATAAGAGGGCAACCACTTTTGTGGAAGTGGATATGTACGGACTGCCAGCGGACACGGTGAGGAAGAAGTTCCGCACCAAAACGGTACGGGATAATGGCATGAATCCGGTTTATGATGAGGAGCCGTTTGTTTTTAAAAAAGTGGTTCTCCCTGAACTGGCGAGCATTCGAATTGCAGCTTATGAAGAGGGAGGCAAGCTAATTGGTCATCGCGTTCTGCCCGTAATTGGTCTTTGTCCTGGCTACCGGCATGTTAATCTCCGATCAGAGGTGGGTCAACCCATAGCCTTGGCCTCTCTCTTTCTGTGCGTGGTGGTCAAGGATTATGTGCCTGATGACCTCTCCAATTTCGCTGAGGCTCTGGCTAATCCGATAAAGTACCAGAGTGAGTTGGAGAAGCGCGACATTCAGCTGTCTGTTTTGACAGACGAATCCGATGCGGTGGGCAATGCCGACGAGGATCTCTCCAAGTCGTGTGAGTAAATTATAGAAGCCGTAAGGAGTAGCACCACTCACCCACTTCGAGTTGCGATTTTAATTTACCTTCTTTTCTTTCTACTTTTCTTTTTGGTAACGTTTCATATAACTTTCGGTTGTACTTTTGGATTTTCGGATTTGGTTAAACCAAACACTACCCAACCCACTATCCACCTCCCACACTCCTACACTCAAAACGGTTGACGGACACACAATCTGCACCACCTCTAAACCTATTTCTCTTGCCCACTCGCTCTGCTCGATTCTGTCTGATCCTCCAGTCGTTTTCGTCCAAGTAGGTGGCCAGAAAAAGGAGCTGCGTCCGGTTGAATCGCTTGCAACATCGCCAAAGCACAGGGCGAGTATCTCTGCGGGGGCAGCGATGAGTGTGGAGGTTACCATGGATCGAACTGATGGCGGAAGGGGGGAGGATAGCGTCTCAATTGTGGGCCCCTCCATACAGCATCAGCACTCCCTGGATCAGTCCGTCACCACCTCCATTCGCCAGGTGGAGGCCTCGCAGTTTGACGTGGATCTCGTGTTGGCCGAACCGCTGGACAAGATCCTGGACCACAAGTCCGTCAAGGAGAAGCGCCTCGAGATGGAAAAGAAGCTTGAGTCGCTGCGCAAGAAGCACGACAAGGAGAAGGTCAAGATCGCCGGCCAGAAGTCCAGTCCTTTGGAGGGCAAGAAGCCCAAATTTACCATCCACACTAAGCTGGTGAAACGGCTAAGCAATAAAAGCCTGTAAGTGTTGGGGCGGGGACATTTCTCAGTGGGCGTGGCACTGCCAGACGACGCCATTGAAATTAGTAATTGTCTCTCTCCGCACAGCGAGCCCGGCGTGGAGATCCCCGCATGCCCTCTGGATCTGGGCGACAGCAGCGAGGAGAGTGCAGCAGTCGATGCTGGAGAAGATTTGGCTGGCGGGAGCAGCAACTTGGATGGCGGCACCCAAGAGTCCCGATTGCGCAGTGCCTGCCGCGAGTATACATCCCAGTATCGTGAGCTGCAGGAGAAGTACCACGAGGCCATCTACACCGCAGCCGAGAAGGTGCTCAAGACCTCGCAAAGCGGTCAAACGAAACAGCTGAAAGCATCATTGGACAAGGTAATCGGCGAGGTGATGCACCAGCTGCAAGAGGCGCGGCGCAATGAGGTTAAGAACCTGGCCACCGTGCACAGGGATCGGGATGAGCTGGTCAGGTGGGTGGTGTACCTTTTTCATATTTCTCTCAAAGTGTATTTATCCATTCATATTATTTCATTTCAGGATGAAACGCGAGGTGGCTAGCTCCGTAGTGGAACGTGGTGTTGCGGAGCGAGTTCGCCTGAAGCAGACCTTTGACCGGCGCACGGATGAACTGCAGAAGCAGCACGATTCAGTGCGCAATGCCCTGACGGAACACCGCTCCAAGGTAAGTCCACGGAATTAAATGCATCACGTTTCAATCTTCTTTTTTTAAAGTTATAAAATGTAGCATAATTTTGACAAACCAAATAATTAAACATCTATATCTCATATTCACAGGCCCGTCAAATTCTCGACAAGGAAGCGGAATCGCGTAGCTGTGTCTCCAGCAATGGCTTCTTAGTGCTCTTCCACGGACCCCATCACCACGGATGTTCCGGATCTGGATCGTCGGCCATTTCTGGCAATAATCTCACTCTGAATCTGGACGCGGGGGCTGCCGCTGGTCATTCTGCCATTTCGCCGGCCAAGTCTCACAATAGCATAGCCGCTGCAGCAGAGATGAAAACGTAAATGGATCTCTCGCAGCCACGGTTTTCCTCTCCGCCCCAAACTATCCCTAGGATTAATTGTGGTTCTACAGTTGTTAGTAGTCAGTATTTGCAAAAAACAGAAATGAAAAAGTCTTCGTAGAGTTAAGCAACGGAGGAACCCTACCCTCTGACACTTATTTGACGAGAACTGACCTCGATTAGTTCCAAGTCTTGGGATCCTCAGACCTAAGACTAAGTGTAACTCCCACTGCTAAGGGAAATTTAAGCGAAACGCGTTTTCTAACTGAACAAACTAGTTGTAAATCTCTCTCATGTATGATGTACTTGTAGTATAACTGTTAACGTATCCTTACTTTGCAGTACCTTATCTGTATACTGTGACTATCGGTGTATATCTATGGTGTGGATACAGTCCATCGAACCCTCGTCGAACCGTACGGTTTCTTCCTATTCGAACTTCGCTGAAACTCTGAGTGTCTAGTTAAACAAACAAACGTAACAGAAGCAGAAACTAAGAATAATTTAATTTTCGAAACGATGGAGGTCGAGTGCTCCATTTATCTAATGCTAATTGTGGTTGTGTGTATTACTCTTTTACATAAGTTTTATCCGATCTAATTTATACAATTAGTTTAAGGCTTTCCCGTAAACTGTGGGATGAATCTCGTGCGCACACAAGGCGGCCGTGGGAGCGGATGCTGAAACGAATGCCGGAGCACAAGTCTAGGCCAACACTTAGTCAATTATTTTTCGGTTGGTTGCTATTTATTCTTGGTTTAGTCACTATTTTCTTTATTTAGTTGTTACAAAGCTCCAATAAAAATCTATATTGAAATGTTTTTCACACTATTTTCCCCATTTCCACCTTGGCCCAACGTATACACACACACGCGCACAGACGGCGTCGCACACAACCTACAACACCAAAAATACAAGAAAACGAACGGCCGTTTGCGATTTGCAGGGTATCACTCACCGATACATGAAGGTGGCCCTCGAGTTGTTGACTTAAGCCGCAGTCTCAAGACAATCAAACAATAAAATATGCAATTTTGAAGAGTATATTTAACCTTTTTTGTAGAACAGACGCCACTCCTTAGGTAATCAAGAAAGAAATTCAAATAAACCCAAGCTGCCTTGTAACAAAATCCAAAATTCAAGCATAGCCCACAACATACATACGAGTACGTAATCTAAACGAACACTATGAGAATAATCAAATCAATGTTGAAAGTACATTTCACTGGACGGCAGAACCACCTTAGATGTTGTAACTTCCCGTAACTCTTACTCAAGAACCAACTCAATCTCTTCCCCAAGCCCAAAAAACGTGATCTGAGCCCGCTCTATCTCGCTCGCATTTGGTCCCTTAATCCCAATTGATGTTGTAATTTTTGATGTGCGTGTGCCGTAGATTTCATATTAAGAATGTTCCACAAGATACGATATATCTACATAACAAACAAGCAATATCCAGAATGTTGGTATCTAGCTGCTGAATGTATGTACGTGTGCGTTCTCCAATATTTGCATCGATGTCGGTGTTGGTTGTCTATCGTCTATCTCATTCGGTGTCTATCTCTGTGTAATTGTGTAATTGGCTTAACTTATCCAATACAGCAGCATTAACACTGTAGCAACTCAGCAGAAATTTGAAAATAGTTTTGGTGTTGTACGTATGTAAGCATTACTCAATCAACTATATCTGCATCCGTATCTGTGTGGTGTCGATGTTGTTCACTGTCCCTACCGTTGATGTTGTAGTTGCTTTCTTAACCGCAGACTATCTTTTGCATGCCACCCACAACCTTATACCCACTTCAATAAAAGGCTTTAATCGATGTTTGTTGTTTACGTGTGTTTGTTAAGCTAAGTTAAAACTTATCTCATACATTATACGACGATGAAATTTAAATTGAAAAGCAAAATCGGTGTCAAACACCAGCAACCCGAAGAGCAGCGTATGATTTCGAAGGAACAAGAAATCAATAAGAAAATAAATACGAAAACAATTTAGGTCATAACTGAGAGCAAAAGTTAAATTTTGATCAGAGCAACTAACGAATTTGTTGTTGCCTATAACATAAACTAGTTAAATAAATGTTTAGACTTATCCTAGAGTTATATATGAATCTACATACATATTGAGGAACAGAAACCCATTGTTGCAATAATATTGCCTAGGCACTTATAAAGCGTTTACCGAAACCAAACTCTTGATGTTAGCAAGAATTAAAGAAAAAGTTTACTCAAAACTAGTAAAATTAATCCAAATTTACAAGATAAACCGAGGAACATTTCGCCCTGTACTAAATTGAATTTTTAACAGTTTACAAAACTATCGAAATTGAGTCGTTGTTTTCCATCAAATCAGATAAATTTCTTGAAGAAATGACATTCATTCAAATTAATCAGATTTCAACTAGAACAACAATTTTAAAAGCATACTTTTGGGCATGTTCTTTATTTAAGTTTAAAGCATACTTTTGGGCATTTACTTTATTTTCGTTGAAGGGGCGGAGCTTCGTCATCAGCTAACGGTTGTTTTCCAGTGAGATTTTAGTAATTTTTGCCAGCCGACACTTGCTGCGTATTATGTTCGCCTGGTATCTGAAATCCAGAAATCAAGCAATTTGGCTGAGAAAAATGATGCGTGGAGGTGCTTTTTGTCGAGCGAATTGTGAGATTTATGATTTGAAGCACCAGGCGAACATAATCATTAGTAGGTGGACGACTTTTAGTTTTTGCTTTAACCTTTTTCTGTCGATCCGGCAACCTTTTGAGTGAAATTAAAAACTATCTTTTTATGCCGATCTGGTAGCATGATCAGTTAATGGGCGGAGCTTCCTTTCCAACTAACGGTTGTTTTCCAGTGATATTTTACTCAGACTTGCCAGCAGACACATCCTACGGATTATGTTCGCCTGGTATCTGAAATCCAGAAATCAAGCGTTTTGACTGAGAAAAATGATGTTCGGAGGTGCATTTTGTCGAGCGAATTGCGAGATTTGTAATTCTAAGCCCCAGGTTAAGTTTTGGACTCCCAAAAACGAGCTTACCAGCCCCATTTCGGTCCTTTTTAGATTTCTTGATTTACAATTTGTGTATTTATCGGAATTGGATAAAATAAATTATGCAGATCGGTGCTATAGCATCCCGAAAGTATACTGTAAGAATAGTTGATCTATTTGAATGCCGCTGAAACCATTTTCCGGCGGCAATAAGTAAAACAATTTAATTAAAATGTGTACATTTTTAAATCAATTAAAGTCAATGTTTACAATGGAATTCATTAGTTAAATCAAATAATAATGTCGAACGAAAATCAAACAAAATTACTCCACATTGTTGTTGTGATCCGCAGAAAAAAATAATAAACGTTAAACCAAGACAAATACAGCGTTTTAAATTTGTTTAAAAAATTGACTTAAGACTATAGCAAACCTTTTAAACTTATGTCTAGGCAATATGATACAGTAAACATGATAAAAAATAAAAAATCTTCGAAACGAATTACAAATTGGTACAACAAAATTAAAAGCTCTCGGACCAAATTTACAATTTGTAGCTCAAGTTGAATTACAATACGATATGGAAACAATATCAGGTAAAATCACACTATAAAGCTTAAAGATTATATACTTTTCTAAGGCACCATCGGCAGACTCATTGTTTTTTGTTTTGGCTTTATCACAACATCTGAACAAAGACCAGGCTAAGCAGCGATCCCACAGCCATGCCGCAGCTTAAAGCGGCTGCCATAATGGAGGAAGCAAGCTCCTTTTCGTGCTGCCTCACGCTTTTTGGGGCCATTATGAGCAGTATGTTGGTAAAATAGCCGTTCGACAAGGCAAACATGACCATCATCGCAATAAAAGAGTAGTCGTGTTTAACCAATATAGGCAGGAAACTGTGCTCGGTGGAGTTTGAGCACAGAAAGAACGGAACGAACGCCATGCGAGCTACGGTAAATAGCAGCGAAGTGTTTTGGTTGATAGGTCGCTCTAGCCAGCCAGCCAAAAGACGTCCAAAGTAGTCGCCACAGTTGAAGATCAGATAGTTGACTACGGGCAGGTAGTAAACATCTAAAAATAATTATTTTAGAAAGCAGTGTTTATGAGATATATGTTAAGTTTACCCGTCCACTCGCTGTGGCCATACTCTGACTGCATTAGCACTGTAACCGCCGGATAGACTGACAATGTGGTGGTGTAGAGAAGGGCCAGGCAACTCGCATGCAGATAGATCTTTGACATGACCTGCTTTAAAATTGGCTCGAGTGGCAAGCCCTCTGCTTCTTCATTGCGGTTATGTGAGGGTACTGCCCGGATGACCTTGTACTTGTCGCCACCCTCAAGGTAATACTTGAAGAAGGGCTGACGTGCCAGAATCACATAGCACACTATGCAGTACAGAATGAGCACTCCACCCATGATAAAGAAGATGAAGGCGGTGGTATTGGGACCCGTGTCAAAAGCGAGCACGAGTATAAAGGCCAAGGCAGTGAGAATGCCCCCCAGAGCCTGTCCGCTGACCACAGCGGTGATGAACTCGGATGGAAAGCGTCCTGCGACTCCATACAGGGCTCCCGACATAGTAGCCGCAGATACTGCAGGAAATCAATGTTATAATGTGTTTAATTAATATCCAGAACTACTCACTATTAAGCAGCACCACAATGATAAGCGTGATCAGGAAGAACTGCTCCTGCCACGTGTCCGTATTGACCTCCACGAAGCCAGTAGTGACTCCGAACAGGGCGAGAATAACACAGAGCGTGCCCAGCATCTTGGTCCGCAGGGACACATGGTGACCGTAAATGGCATTTAGCAGGAGGAAGACTGTTCCCGAAATAGTGGCCGTGAGGGCCAAATCGCAGGTGAAGCTCTTCTGCAGCGGGGTGAGTTCTTCGTCCACATCAGTGGCATTAATTGATGCATTCCGGAACTTGTACTTCCAGTACTAAACGAGAGAAAGAGAGGGTTAAAACTTGAGTCAGCGGTAAACAAAGGCAATTGAAAAGAGAGTTATCGTCTCAGCGAGGGCCGTAGAAACAATAACAAAGCTGATAAGCAATGCGCCTTAGAACTACGCTTGGCCCAGTTGTGCAGTTGTTTTGATTTTGGATGTCCGAAGTTCAGTTTAATCGATTAGGATGCGGGTGTACAAAATTCCATTCATAAACTCACATCTTCTGCGGTGACAAAGAAATTCCAGGGGGTCATTGTGCCAATGCCCAGAAGGTAAAACACAAAGTAGGTGAAGAGCCTTCCTCTGAATGGTTCGTTGGACACCAGGACCACTTCGTCCTGCTGGCGCTCAAGTAAACATTGCTCATCCGCCTGGTGGTCAATCGGTCGAAAGGCGGGGACAAAGCTGCTCTCCGTGCCCAGAATCTCATCATCCTCGTCCTGGGCGCCCAATAGTCGCCGTGTGTCATTGCTTTCTGGCATTGTTCTATAGTTCTCTTTATCTACAACGCCATCGACTTCTCGTTAACTCATTCAGAAACAGCTGGATTTTGCAGATGTAAGGATGAGATTAGTTATATATCAGCTGCAATCAGTGTGTAAACAGCAAGTAAATTAGTTAACAAATAAAACAAAAATAGTGCTAGGGGTGGAACAAAATTATTCTTCACTTGTTAGTATCGATATGACAAGAAATTAAAATATCGATTATTTTGACTAGACAAACCAGCTTTACAACGGCATTCACCCAAGTTGGCAGCCCTTGGCGCGCAATATTATTAGATTCAAATAATATCTTAACTCTTCTTACTTATTCCCTTTTCGGGAATGTGCCACTGCATTTCATTTGCTAACCGAGCGTCCATCTCGAATCTTATTTAATTGCCAGTCAATGCAGCAACAATAAAAAACACCAATAGCAAGCAGCCCCTAGTACTGATGATGAATGAATGCAATTTGTATTTAATCAATAAGCACGCCCGCAGTGTTTTAAATCAGCGCACAGCTTCGTTTTACGGCTTAGCGCCAGTCGCAGGATGCGATCCGCCCTTCCCCCTTCGACTATCGAGTGGTTGGGAAATTTTAATTGGATTTGCATTCGCGATCGTTCCGAAACCCGTTTACACATGCTCCATCTCTTTCTGCCTCCTGTCCCCTTCTCTTTCTGACCCCCTCAATGGCCGGAACATAAATTTATTTTTAATTTACTTATGCGCGAATTTCCGAGCTCTGCCCTGCGGTTGTTTGATTTGCGAATTAAACTGAAAGGGTCTTCCGAAAAGGAGCAGCAAAAGGAGAGACTCGTTAGCGCAGTTGGCCAGGTGAAAGAGGAGGATCATCGGAGGAAGTGTCCAAGGATCGGCTTCGATTGTCATCGCTGGGCTTGCAAATTAGATTAGTTCATAATGATCGCGAGGGGGTTTCGCATCCCAGGGAGAGGCGTGCCATCTCATTAATTCCGTAAAAATGCTCCTCCGACTGCCCAACTCTAGAGGCCCAATCAATCTCTCGAGGGTATACCGATTCCCCTTTGCGGGCCACACACTCAGCCTCGATCGGCTGGCAATTTAAAAATCACATTAAATTAGTCAGCAAGAAATCACCGCAACGAAACCATCAACAAATCATCTCAAATTAAATTCATTCAGAGAGCAAAAGTGGATGTGGATGGGCTGATGAGTAGCTAGTCAGTTTGAGCAACTCATCTCCCATTCATGCCAACGGGTAGCACTACGAGATCAGGACTGAACGCTCACTAGCAGACTTGGCAATTAATAAAAATGTAAATTCAATTAAATTTATATGACAGCTGGCTGTCAGAAGAGCTCAAATTAAAAATTACTAACAAGACCTGTTCCACATCCGAGCCGAGAGCTACTCGTACTTCCCCGTCGAGAGGAGCTACTTGACGAAAAGACTCGGGTGCAGGCCACGCTTAATTAAAAATCCAACAACTCCAGCTCACAGACGGAGATGATGGAGATTGGCCAGTGGATATGGATACTGCCCACCCTCTCCGCGCTCCACGTTTCAGTCCAGGGTAATTCTCATTTGCCGGACTTCAATTTGAGTGACGTCCTCCGACCACCCGAGGTGATCTTCTCTGGCTTTTTGGGTAGCAAAGTGCCAGTTGTTTGGGACGCTGGACAGCCGCCGCTTAGCATGGAAAACTTGAAGCACTTTTTATAGAGTTCTAAGCCAAGAATTGTAGGGGCTATTTTATATTTGTCTTATTTTTTCAAACACACTCGCCATTGATAATCGTTTTAAACAGTTGTCCTAATAAGTAAAATGTCAATTTAATAAATCCTGATAAAAAACATAGGCCGTTTTTACCAAATTTCGATCGGCAAGATTTTTTAACACCAAAAAAATACGATTTTTACTTTTGCACTTCCCAAATTAACTGCATAGTTAATGGCAAAATCCGGAGCATCCGGAAAAATTAACTTTTATTGCGGTTTTTTGATCAAAACCTTGGGAAATAATGGTCGCACGATGGAATGCCATACCTCGTTGAATTCGTTATAAAATTTCCAATCGATTGGCATTCACAGCTAAAAAATTTCATTTTGGTCGATATTTCGCCAAAAATGACCCAAAAATAACCACTTATGAAAAATGACAAAATCCGGAGGATCCAGAAAAATCCACTTTTCTTGCTGTTTTTGATCAAAACTATGGGAAATAATGGTCACACGATGGAATGCCATACCTCGTTGAATTCGTTATAAAATTTCCAATCGATTGGCATTCACAGTTAAAAAATTTCATTTTGGTCGATATTTCGCCAAAAATGATGAACTAACCCTTTATGAAAAATGGCAAAATCCGGAGGATCCGGAAAAATCAACTTTTATTGCGGTTTTTTGATCCAAACCATGGGAAATAACAATCACACGATGGAATGCCATACACCTTTGAATTCGTTATAAAATTTCCAATCGATTGGCATTCACAGCTAAAAAATTTCATTTTGGTCGATATTTCGCCAAAAATGACCCAAAAATAACCACTTATAAAAAATGACAAAATCCGGAGGATCCAGAAAAATCCACTTTTCTTGCTGTTTTTGATCAAAACTATGGGAAATAATGGTCACACGATGGAATGCCATACCTCGTTGAATTCGTTATAAAATTTCCAATCGATTGGCATTCACAGTTAAAAAATTTCATTTTGGTCGATATTTCGCCAAAAATGATGAACTAACCCCTTATGAAAAATGGCAAAATCCGGAGGATCCGGAAAAATCAACTTTTATTGCGGTTTTTTGATCCAAACCATGGGAAATAATGGTCACACGATGGAATGCCATACATCGTTGAATTCGTTACAAAATTTCCAATCGATTGGCATTTACTAACCCCTTATGAAAAATGTCAAAGTCCGGAAGATTCGGATTTATGATCAAATCCCTAGGAAATAATGCGCATATGTTGGAATGTCATAAAAATTACAAGTTTTTAACAAAATTATTAAATACATATAGCTGTTTTATATCTGCTATACTAGGCGTATGGTTCTATGCAGTTAATTTGCGAAGTGCAAAAGTAAAAATGGTATTTTTTTGGTGTTAAAAAATCTTGCCGATCGAAATTTGCTAAAAACGGCCTATGTGTTATATCAGGATTTATTAAATTAGCATTTTACTTCTTAGGACAGCTTTTTAAAACGATTATCAATGTCGAGTATGTCTATTTTTGCTATGCTTATTACTAGCTGGCAGATCACCCAGAAAGGCCCTGGGTCAGCAAGACGGAATCCGACTCGGCGGCAGTGCGACCGCCTAGTAATTAATAAATTAAAAACAAACCAACACGCACATGCCATCGCGGGGAGGAGGGAGCAGAAAATTAGCTGAGAGGTAAAATTAGACGGGATAAAGGATAATCAAATGCTGATTTATGGCAATTTCCAGCCAGCTCTTCAACTTCCGGTGCCAGAAATTAACGAACGTCAGCTGTGTGAGGTCCTGGCGCTCCGACTGACCCTTTTTCATGTTCTGATGCCTTCTCGTGTATGTGTGTGTGAAAATTAGTAGCTAATTTGGCTTGTCATCATTATTGTGTGTTGTGCAAACATTTGTCCGTCTGGCTAACGTGGTGAGGGCAGCGCTGGATGGGATCCGCTGGATCCGTCGGCGAAACAGAGGAGCTCCAAGTCAAACAAGCTGAGCATGACTGGGCATGGGCATTGCTGTAGGTCGCCACTCCCCTTTCCGCCTATCCAAAGGGGTTCACATGGTCATAGTGGGTTATTAATTGAATTCCAAGGCATTTACATGGGAGTTGAGAGATCTCAGATGGAGGAAATCAGATAACCATGAAAGACTAATAAAGAAAGTTTGTTTCACAACTAATCAGCCGAAAGTTCGTGTTGCCCAAAAACAATCCAATATAATGTCAAAAATAATAACTATATTCATTCGCAGAAAAACTTTCAAAGTCCAAGAAAAGTTGTTTAATTTTTGTAAAATTTAAAATGTATTTTTAATAAAACTTTAAAGGTATATCTATAAGCTGTCCAATATTTTTCAAACTAAACCCGTAATTCCGTATCATGGAATTAGTTCATTCTTATAAGATAATAAGAAGGAGAAGCTTTCATCTTTATTCCCGCACTGAGCCTTTACTAAACGCTGCGTAAACTAACACTTTATTTTTAGAATTTTTAATGGCCAATATTGTCTAAAAAGTAGGAATAAAATACACATTGTGGTGTTTTAATACAATATAATATAGATTTAAAAATAGTTTGTTATTTTAGCTCAGTGTATATAAGAAATTAAGTATTTAAAAACTCAGTCAAGCGTAGCCCACATTCAATGCCGTATTTAAGAAGCTAACAATCTTGTGACCTGTCCAATTAATAGCGGCATTCTGCATATTCATGACCCGTTCGATCAATAATCTTCGATCGCAGACATCGACCCACGCCCGATTCACAGCGGTAATTTTGGGGGCGTGTCCCGACATTAAACGTTATGGAAAATTATGCAAATGAAGGCGAGACATGTCAAAATGAAAAAGCTTCAGAAGCTGCGAGCCAAAAGAAGAAAGAAGGTTGAAACGAAAGACTTAGGCAACGAACTCGTTTCGGCAGCGGAATCGAGCGGCGGAATTGTGAAGAGAAACAAAAGAGAGCGAGAGAGAGACACAGCCATAAGTTGATTCATAATTCGCATTAACGATTAATGCTAATCAAATTAATTAAAAAGCCGCCTAAGCAAAAATATGAGATTTTGGCATGATTAATGAAGCAAAGCTCGCGATCTCGGGTCTCAGGCAATTAGCCAGTTTCCATTCGCGATTGTTTGCTAAATATATGCTTCGATATTGTTTCCGCCCCGGTTCAAGTTCAATGACAGCCACCAAAATACTGAAAATAAGCAAAAAGATTACTCTAATCAAGTGTCTGACCTTAACCGAACCTTTTTGCCAGATAATGCGGCAAATGAATGGACCTTAATCACATTAGAAACAATTTCCTTCGTTTTGTACGTGAGGAGGCCCTAAAATTGTTGCCAATTCGGCCGACGAGCAGTGTGCGAAAATGAGAAATCGATTTTGATTACAAACCACAGAAATTGCAATCTAATTTGTCCGAGGGCGTGGCTCCCTCTGATTTAATCTGCTCTCCCAAATTTCGCAGAAAACAAACACAAATCGAAACTTACAAGAGTCAAGTTTGTAAATTTCCATCCACTCAGTGAACTGTTCGGCGGCATTAAAAACCCCCCACGTTTACATATCAATTTGAGCGGAGGCCTGCCTGCTATGCTGCCCAGAATATAAATTGGAATATATTTTGCACCCCCAAACCCCCCAACACGCTATATCTCGGGAACGTGCAAAATACTTTTTCGAGTCGTGGCGCTAATCAAATTTAGAAAAATATACCCGAACCCAAGCGAAACGAACTGTGATATGGCTGCAGCGAAACTTATTCAATTACCCACTTTGTGTCTCATATGCATTCAAATTAAATTATACTACAGCAACACCAACAAAGGCCAGAAAAGAACAGAACAATAACAACAATGTTGGACGTGGCTTTTACAGCCATAAACCCGACAAACACGAATCGCGTGCAGAAACAATTTAAAAAACAATCAGCTCTGCCAATGGCACCGTAAAATATATCAAACGACCGAGAGACCAGATCCCCGACCTCAACCGTGGAGTGCAGTCTGCCACCCACTATAGTTTATAGGGAATATAGGGGAAGTAGGGGAATATCAGGGAACAGGTAACAGGGAACAGCAGGCATCTGTGACTGGCGGGCACTTTAACACTTACCCAAAATGGTAAAAGTTTAAGTAAACAAAAGTTGAGTGGAATGCTCGAAGTTGAAAATGCTCTACAGGCAGGGAAATCGGTTAACGGGGTCTGTCAAATATAAAAAAGGACTTCTTTTTGGCTAATCCACTCTCATTACATTCAATAGATTCCTTCTCGCTTAGATTAAAGCAAGGAGAGGGAAAATAATATTGATATTAAAGAAATCCATGTATACCTTTTTTCTTTATTTTTGGATACAACATTTGGAGATAAATATAATTATATACATAAGCAGTTCTACCTAAACTTTATAGTTTATTTAAGGCAAATCCTCTTTATGACGTTCTATATTTAAAAACTATATTATTGGTAAGCTTTCAGGGGCCCTTAAAATCTGAAACAATTTTTTTCTTTCAAATATTTCTTAGAAACGTTGCGATATAATTTACTTTGCTTACTATTCCATTTTTAGCACACTCAATAGTCGCCTTAGTCGAAACTTCTCGCTTTTCCGGCCCCTTTTATGCGTTTCATTTTGATTTCATGTAAATTGCCTGTCGACGACAACAACTCCAAACACCAGCAGAACAACAACACAGAAAGCAGCAATAATAGCAGTAACAAGAAACCACGACAATGAACAACTACCCACACCAACTTCAAGTAACTCTCTTTTGAATAAGGCTCTCCGATTGGCTGACTCTTCCAAAGGGGCGTGGCCTATCAAAGCAGCCAAAAGAGATAGAAACTGTGAGCACAAGAGAGGGGCTGTGAGAGAGAGAGAAAGGCGCAGGTGTCGCCGGTGCAATTTGGAACGATGCCTCCGCCTAATGGAAGAGTTGATTTTGAGTCAAATTAAATAAACTAGCTTTGGGATTGTTTGAATGTTAGTTAGGGTTAGCGAAGTCGTGATAAAAAAATATATTTTAAAGGGTACACAGTGCTGGCTTAAAGCTTACAAAATCCCAATAAAACATAATTTTATTATATTTCAAGCCTCTCTTAACAGTGTTCTTAGTGATTGTATTTAGGAGGAGGCAATAACATTAATTTAATTTAGAAAACCTGATAAAGTTGCTATTTTTCCGTACATCTTCCAAATATGGATTTAAATAGCTAGAAGCTCATTAATAACCATTTTTAACTCCGTATAATAGCGACACTCCCTCCACCACTTAGCTCTAATTGAATATGCATTGCTAAATGACTGTCAACTGGTCGCACACTCCCCATACAAAGTAGGTGACACCTTAAAAACGATCCGGAGAACGAACCATCCACCGATCGATCGATCAGTTTGGCCCTCTTCGGAGGAACTCGTTTCGCCCATGCCTATCTTTGGGAGCCCAGAACGTTGAGTGGATGCTGATGTCTGAGAATCGAGGATCGAGGAGGGGCAACCACAGATCGAATGCCAATCACGCGTCAATTGTAAAGGCCAATGGCCATAAAGATGCGATCTTCGATCGACCAGATATACCCAGATGGAGATGACGAAACGCCTGTCAATGTTGATGAGTTGATTCTGCGGCTGACAGCCAGAGGTCCTTATGCAGGAGCAGCTCCATCCTGCATCGCCCATTCCCCAAAACCCCTTGTGACCGACTATGCCCCTGGGTCGAGGGCATACGTTGCTTATCTGCTGTTGTTATACGGCTCTCGGTGGTTTTTACGACCCATTGTATCGAGCTATATCGTACACCCTGAGCTGTGATACAGCCATTAACATTATATTGGTGTTGTCTATCCCGTGTTTTCGGATGTATCATGAGTCACGTGCGGGCTTTTGATGGGTGGCCGTGAGTCATTGATCTTTTTGGGAGTCCATTACGTTCACCTGCTCGAAAGAATTCTTCTCCTTATCAGACTTCAATTCAATTAAGCGAACAATCAATTATGATTTGTCACGCGAGCAACGAAAATAAGTCGCAGGTTTGAGACCGCAACTCTGGTTTCTTGTACTCTTCTTATCACATGACGCGGGCCTCTCGTTTTATGTTTGACATTTCTTAATTATTGATTCTATGTTTTCGCTACCTTTTGAAGATTGAAACATATGTTCCGGGACCGCGACTACGAAACGGAAATGAAATTAATTGGAAAAGTGCGTAGGGCAAAGGAATATTTTGGGGTAAACCCAAATAAAGTGAGGTCACGCATCGGAAATGTATTTATCAAATCATTCAGAGATTTTTTTAACATTGTTTTTTCATATTTCATAAAAAGTTAAAGATCCTTGTAAAGTTTTGTTTTGTACCATTATCATTAAAAATTCTTATTTTTATCGTTATTCAATTTGAGTACCTATTTTTATGTAAAACAAGAAAGGAAAGCTAACTTCGGGCGGAGCCGAAGTTGATATACCCTTGCAGAATACTCTATAAATTATATTCTCCAAAATTATTCATATGATGCATTCTTAATACTCATAAAAAATCCCAACTTCCTAACTTTAAAAACACCAAAGTTATGGCATTTCCCATCGTTCAGTTATATGGCAGCTATAGGATATAGTCGACCGATCCTAACTTTACAAACACCAAAGTTATGGCATTTCCGATTAATCAGTTATATGGCAGCTATTAGATATAGTCGGCCGATCCCGGCCGTTCCGACATATATACTGCGTGCAAAGGAAAGAAGGGTGTGTGCAAAGTTTGAACTCGATAGCTTTAAAACTGAGAGACTAGTTTGCGTAGAAACAGACAGACGGACAGACGGACATGGCTATATCAACTCAGGAGGTGATCCTGATCAAGAATATATATACTTTATAGGGTCGGAGATGTCTCCTTCACTACGTTGCACACTTTTGACCAAAATTATAATACCCTCTGCAAGGGTATAATAAATGTATGTGTGTTTTATGTTTAAGATTTCGATGGTTTGCAAATAGGTGACCTAAAACTTGTCTAGCTTTCAAATCTTGATTTTAAAGTTGTACACTTGTTAAGATTTTTAAATTAATTCTAAAATTGTCTGCATTAAAATATTCATTTTAACTGAATGACTGAAAACCGTACTTCTAGGGCCCATGACTTATCCCAATTTCAAAGCTTTTAAAAATGTTATGGTCATTTTCTCTAAAAATCTGAAATAAAATATTTAAAAGTTGTTTAATTTGTTCACCTAATCGGCAATAATTACTACAAGATAAAGAACGCCCTGGATGATTTGGATCTGGTAAGATCCGTAAAAATTTAATGATATCGCTTCAAAACAGAACAGCAGTCAAAAAAGTAAGATCTCGATGTGCTCCTCCTTCCTTTATTAAAAACCCATTGACATGTACACTTCGTGACCCAGTGAACCGCGTTTGTAATGCTACCCATAATTAAGTGTCACTGCCACCACGAACGATGTGGCAGACGCTGGAGAGGAATAGCAACTGAATCTTGTGGAGTGGCAAGGAAAGCAGGAAGAGGGGCTCCCTGAGCAAGGAGCTGGGAGCAGGGGCCAACGAATTCTTAATAAGCGGCGGCTGCTGCATAAATTTTCTGCTAAAAACAAACATTCCAATCGAATGTGTTTTGCAAAAAAAATCATTTGTGGTGTAACAACAGAAAAAATACCGTATAGGCGGGCTTGATCAAAAAGATAATATCTTGGTACAAAACATAATTAATTATGTCAAATAAATGTATTTTGCCTTTTACACAATCGATTTTGTTGTATTGAACTTTCAAAACTTTTAATACCTTACTAGTTTTCTTGCAAATATACGTCATATCTATTTATTCATTTGAATTTTTATAACATAGCTTCTTGGTTGTTTAAAGTTTTTCAAATTATAGATCACTACGTTATTATAATCTTGTCATTATTCATCTTTTAGATTGGCGAACTATACGTTTTGGCCATCATACCCTGACCAAAAAGGAGTCTGTACCTCAGCCGGTGCGTAGCACACGCAATGCAAAAATCTTGTTGCAAACTGTAACAAGTGGGCGGAGCGGGGCACAGGCGGCAGGGTCTTGCAACATGTGCAAATATGCATGCGTAATTATTGCAACAAGTTAATTACTGAAAAGGTGCCTCCGACTTCGAATCCGACTGCGGGTGCGGACTTCGACAATTCCAGCAACTGGCTTTGACCATTCGATATTCGATTAATATATGCAAGGCAGCGCATTCCAGAGTTGTACACAGTCGAGTCGCAGATCCTTTTAAGGCCGGGGCTCCAAGGCTTTGGGCCAGGACAGTTGCCGAGTTGCTGAAGTGCAGCTGCAGCAGCGTGATCAAAGTGTGAAATGACTTGTTGCTGTGTGATACCTGAATACAAATTGCTTAATGCCTTCGCTTGGCTTGCCCGAAAACGATCTTTCTCCTCTATGGACGATCGAACCTTAATTAAGTTGTTCTCCAATGGCTTATGGGGAAGCGAGACTAGAGACTTATTCGCTAACCACTAACAAATTATTGCAAACTAATTACATTTTCTCCTAACTATTCAACAATCTTATAACAGAAGTTTGATAAGTATGGTCGATTAACCTCCAAATGTTTAATGGCAATCTTATCAAATATTTATTGAAATTTTCTCTTATTACTTTGAAATACTAAGAAATGGCTAATACAAATATACCTTAAAATATATAATGCACTAACCAATGAACAAATTTTACCGTGATTGCTAAGTTTTATATTCAATAGAACTGTTCATATTTTTAAAATATAACATTTCTTTTTCGAAAATACAGCTTCAGATGTTCTATTTTTGGTAAAGCGCATTTCAGGAACTAACAAAATAAATAATGCATCTTTTCAAAGAAAGTGCACATCCAAATTCTTTTTAATTAAAATCAGAACATACGTATGTTCTGTTCGTGTTGATAGTGACATGACTCCGAATAGTTTAGCTAACCGCGATTAGTGTCCAAACCATTGAGATTATCACGCTTTGGGCGGCGTGATATCACCCTCAAAACGGACGTCAATCATATTCAATTACTGATATTACTTTAAAAACAAATAAATAAGAGACTAGCAGTAAGAAATGACCTAGTTTGGGTGCAGTGAAAGAATTGTTCGCTGTCTGCAAGAAATTGTACCCAAACATTGAAGCATCGAAACGATCTTCATAAGCAAGAAGAATTCCCCTTGTGGCTTAGCAAATCAGATAAGAGGGGCAGTAGATCCCCGAGCACGCGTCCATAACAGATGGCAATCAAAGCCGCAGCGCCGATCTCCAATTAACTAATAGAAAAGAACCACAAAAAGAAGCCCCGCGATGAAAAAAATATCCAAAAGACCGAGAAGAGGGCCAAGATCAGCGCTCCATGGGTCGCCTTTGTTATGGCCAACTAATTATGGGACTCTATCGATTAATAATAAAAGGAGTCGCCAAGGTAGTTCCACTTTATTTGCATTTTTAATTTGTTCCTAATTAAATATTCATCTCTCTGTGCATCTCACGCTGTGTCACTTTATGGCACTTGATTTATTTGAATCTCCGCTGATTAATTGAAGCCGACTCGCAGGAGAAAGTCGGCGAGGTATAGTGAAAGAGAGGCTCTTTCCACTATTAGGGCTCGTTAAGAGAGTATGAGTCTTAAGGTGCGTCCTACATTCTCATTTGCTACGGTTAATTTTTACGCTTGAGCCGCATAATTTAATAACCCTCATCTCGGGGATCGTCGAATTGCGGGAGGGGGGAGTTACCTATATGAGTGCTAGCCCGTCCCGAAGACAAATGGGTTTATTATAAGTATGATGGCTGGAAAAATTTATGCGCGCTATTAAATTGTTTATTAAACGACCGCACCAAGCCACAAATGGCGAAAAATAAATCGCTTTTCACTCTACACGATCTCAACTCTTCATCCTTCTTCCGAAAAAGAAGTTGGGAGCTACTACTCCGGCTGTTGATGAACTCATTTGTCAACGTCACCTTCCCGACTTCGCGGCCTCCCGAAGATCTCCCTCAGAGGAAGCCCCAGCCATCTATTTAATTACCAATATATGTTGGCAGGTAGTCTCCACATAATTGCATTGGCTCGCACCACCTCCTTGACCGGGCTGTTAAGTGGGTACAGTGGGGATAAATAAGAAGATTACTTAACTTGCTATTGATCGCAAAATCACAGTTTCGTTAAAATTCCATAATTTATTTATTCAAATTAATGATTTAACGTGCAATGGTTTCAAGCGGAGGCCTAGGACGTCAGATTTTAAAAACTAAATGTAAAACTCCGTTTAATAAAATCGGTTGTTGCCCAATTCCATCGAGATTTCTGTGCTCTAACATTCCATAAAAAAATTTTCTACAATCTTATTCAATCTTTATTATCATTAGCTTATTTTCACTGTACGTCAAAGACGTGGCTGACCACCAAGCTTGATTCTGTGTCAAACGGAAGCCGAGCTTAGCGCGAAATGAAATTTAAGGTGCGGGCCATAGAGAGAGGAGCATAGGTTTTGCAACTCATAAATGAAGGGGCATCTGCCTCCTTTCACCTCCTTCTTCAGAATGAGTGACTGACTGACTGACGGTCTGGCTGGCAGGCCACGTATGAAATTTACATTCATTAGCTCGTTATCAATCTTTATGCCCCTCGTTGCTAACTTTTCGCTCGGCTCTCTTTGGACCTGCAACTAATTACAAAAAGTAATTATGTTTGAGCCCCGCTTAATGCTGCAAACGGCGCCACAAAGAACCGAAAAGGGAGAAGAGTACTCCTTCAGGGGCCGCGTGAAATCAATAAATTAAATATGCAAACTGGCCATCGATTGACAGGAGGCTCAGAAGGCCAGAGGAACCAACCACCAAGTAAACAATCCTAGAGTAACGAGCCAAAAGGGGCGTATGCGCCATACGGAAGCCAGTCAAAAAGGGGAAAGGAGAAAGGGAACTGCACTCAACATCATTTACAAGTCAATAAAATCAATTTGGGTAGCCGAAGAACAAACAAATTGCCGACAGCCAACAACACAATAGCACACAGGATATTAGCATTAGGGACAACACTTCCATATATCTCATATCTCCTGTATAGCTCGGCCCCGGCCACAGCCCAATTATAATTCTAACGATAGCCCCGAGCAAAAGGTCCCCTCTTTCCCACTTCGAACTCCTGGGACCAGAAGCCGGCCTCTAATTAATCAATTAAATAAAATACAACTAAAGCGATGATCGAAGAGGTCTAAGGAAAGAGAAACAGAAGGACGGTAAAAGGAAGGGATAAGGGTGCATTTCGATCCCAAAGTGCTACAGAACCTATCGACAGCTGCCACTGGTCAGAATTTAGTCGAGATCCAAACTGGGCAACAGCTGATCTAACCCATTTATGGCTTAAATAAAAAAAAAAAAACGATGACGAAAAAGCGATGACTTTATCACGACTAGGGTTACCTTTTTGGATAAAAGCATTGGACAAACATTGATTGGGGTCACCTCGAATGTAATATAAATAATATAAAAAAAATAGTTCCATTTTAGCTATGTCATAATTCCCATTTTTCTGTTTCGTAACATTTTAATGATCCCCATCCTTGAAAATACCGCTTTAAACCCATTAAACGCTTTAAGCATGTTAAATTATCCATCGATAAATAATTACGAATTTTCAAAAATGTTCATTTTATTCAACATGGATTTTAATAATTTTGAACTACCACGAGGCTTTAATTGGTCTGGGCAATTATAATTATATTTAATTTCCACAAAACAGTATGAAGATAAAGTTTAATAATTTAAATTGATGCGCACTAAACTCGAATTATCCGAAACATGCATTTTTTGTTTTGCCAAATTCAACAAAACGTTCGAAACAAAACGAAATCCAGGTGGGGAATTATTACGGGATTCCAGGGGGACGGGTCAGAGGGGGCAATTAAGCCACAGTCGGTACACGCACTAATTACCAAAGCATTTCACATTTTTATTTTGCCAGGACAGATGGGGGGGCGGCGAAACTAGAGACCATGAGGGAGTTTTCACTATTAGATTTACGAACAAATGAAATTACTTCGCTTTCGTTTTAATTGCTGCCTGCTTATTGGCCAGGAATGTGTACGTGTACATACATAATCAGCCAAGCAGAGGGGCCTTATCGCTGGTTGGAAATCTGGCAATTTTGGGTTGCATAAACCAGTTAATAACGCGCTTCCTCCCAAGTCAATTTCGGGCCTACACGACAATTGAGTGAAAATGCAATGTCGCCGAAAGCAACGAAAGCAAGACAAACCGTCGTATTAAATTACCAAATAATGATCGAGGGGCGGGCCAAGGAAATACCAGCCAAAATACCAGCTATACCTGGTACTCAGCCATCAGCCGTCAGTATTGTGTACATATAGCTGCCGTCGAGCGACAGTTTTGTTGGGTAATTATATCCCACGCCTCGCTCGCTGAGTGAACCGCAGCCATTTGTAATTGAATTAATGCCGGACTCTGAGAATAATCGGATAGTTGGGTGTACTATTTATGGGCCAGGTGACGGGCGGGGCCTTATCGCTGGCATTTCATCGCCCGACTCCAGTAACCCTAACTAATCGCACGTAATTAAATATAATTTGGTATCGTTTACAGTTGGGTTTCGTTGGCTACACCATTTTCACTGACTTGATGGTTCGGTGGATGAGGGAAATCCGAGTCGAAGTAATGGTTGTAATTGGGTAACTTTTTTGGGTAAGTTTCATAAATAATAACCCCACAAATTATTCATACTTTCAGTGAACAGTGGAGTGGGAACGAAAAGTTTGTCGTCACAAGCAAGATCTTTACAAATTTAATTGTTAAAATATTGATCGCTTAAATGCCTTTCAACTTGTCAGGATTAAGCACTTGTTATGTTTTAAGTGATTCGTTGTCTCTTGGGTAATATTGGAAAAAGATTTCCCAAGATAAGAAATTTAATAGAGTATGCCTAAGTCTTGGAAATTAAAGGATACATTCTTAAGAGGGAAGACTTTGGTTACCTAATGGACGGCGGCTCAACGAATTCTTTCTTCCAACTGGCAAATGGCAACTGGTAAATGCTTCTATCTAAGCTGCATAATGAATAAGACACCTCAGACAGCCGATAGGGACGGGCCAAGAGGACTTGGCCACTTGGCTGCAATTTGTTTGATATCGGCCAAGAGAATAACATCGAATGACTTAGGGGGGAAAAAGAAAAACGCGGAGCAGAAATAAAATTATTTAATTGCGCAATTAAGTGCACATTTGTAACGTTTTGCGCGACATCTGTCCCATGTGCAGGAGTGGATGCAGACGCACAGCTCGGAGTCGAAGTCGGGACCGGAAATTCAATTGTTGAGATAATAATTACATTAGGACGTGCGCGCATGCGCGACTCTCTCAATTTGAGCCTCGGTCTCTTTTTCGCTTCAATACGATCGGAGCCGGACTAAAGACAGCCTAGAGTGGACCCGAATCGAGACCAAAACGGGGAAGAACGACGACGACGAAGTTTTTCGACTTTAGAATATCTGGTACTGGCTTTCCTTTCGCCACTACTTGGAAAAAGTAATACAGCTGATGATAAATATAACAGCAAATTAAGTATTCTTTTCCTAACCGCTTTTGTTTATTTATATTTGAAATAGTGTAGGCAATCTTAAGAAAGTTATCCCTCTTTAACAAAAAAAGAAAAGAAATCAATTATATTGGCAAAAATTGTCTTAAGCGTTACATAATTATGGGGCCTACCGATCAGAACCATATGATATAATCAAAGTAGCATTATAATTCTCATTATGAGTACTTCTTTGAAAAATATATCATGTCTAAGATATTTTTTCAGTTTAGTCTGTTTAGTGAAGAGAAAATCCATCTTCTCTTTTAAGGATAAATGCAATATGCCCTTCCGTTTCAAAAGTACTGGGTATAACAAGTGCACACCTTGCGCGACGAGCTGATTGACACGGCCACATGGGGACGAGAGATACCATGCACGGTACTCAGTATTCCCGATCTCGGTCTCAGTTTGCTGTCCATTGAACCCGTCGGCCAAATGGTCGCTCCTCGTCGGTTGATGGTCGCCGGTCTTTTGTTTGCATTTCGCCTGTAAATGAAGCGTGAAATTGGCTGCAGTGCAGCGGACTCGATCCAACTCCAACTCCGATTCCGATCCCTATTCCGATTTCGAATGGAACTCGGAGAGCGTCGCATTGTTTACTTCTTGTTAAGGCCCGACAATGAGATAATATGGCAATATAATGGCAACACCAAACTATTTGTATGCAATTGCCATTAACACTTTATTTATTGCCCGGCGATACGAGCAAATTGGGCAGTGCATGGAGATTGGAGCAGGGGCCAGCTTTCAGGGCAAAATGCAGCTGGAATGGAGCTGTCGATGTATAAGGTCTGTTAATATCAGGCTTAATGAAGTAGTTATCAAGGAATGGAATCTGTTAGGAAATGGCAAGACCAGGATTGAGTTCAGTTTTTACAGCTTGAGCAGTAAACTGTTTTCATTGGATTAATTACATTTAATTATACTGAGCCAAAAGTTGGAGATGGGATGGTATGGCAAAAAAAACTGAGAAATGATTTAAATTAATCATATATAATTCCGAAATCCAGATATTTATTTGGACGGATATAACGAAATATACATAACTAGGCTGCTGGTATATATGTTTTCACTGATGAAATATCTTTAACAATTAAATGCCCAACTGTTCAAACTGTTCTTTAATTTATAGTACAATATTTATGTTAAAATATTCCAATCGCAATTTATCTTGAGTCACCTGGTTAGCACTCTTAAAAGCCCTTTCTGTGGGTCATTGCGTTTCCTCACCTGACACCCTACCTCCAAAAGGTAAGCCCGTTCATAGTCTGCGTCCGATTCCGGCAATCATCCAATAAAGCCAACAAAGTCATTAACGAGGCCCTTAACACTACCAAAATGGTCTATATGGCCGGGTCTAGGTCCCCAACCCCATCCCCATTCCCACTCCACGAAACCCTTTTACCCATATGTCTTGGCTAAATTATTTAATTTATGAGCCGCAACAACTGGAAATGCAAACGCGTCTATGGCAACCAGAGGAAACGCGTCGAGCTGGGGGGCAAATAAATTTCCATTTTGCTAATCAAATTTATTGCACTTTGTGCGGGGCTTATTCAATTACTCCCCAATCGAAGGGTGAGCGAGAGAGAGGACGGTGCGGAGCGACAGAGAGGGGTAGAGAGCACCTCCGCCATTATTTCGCTCCGCTGAACGCTGGCTTCCCATAGGTCGGATCCCCGGAAAGAGGTGGAGTCTGCCTCCTGCTCACCTGCCGCCTCACCAGCGACACCTGCGACGATCGATCGACACGCTCCGATCGCATAGCTCCCTCTCGCTCTGTGCCACTACAAAAAAAAACAATTGAAGGCCAGCAAACCACTCTCGCAACATCGGAAAACAACAACTCCAACCGGTTGTTTCAGACCCACCTGAGTTTTCACCGGCGCGCCGACTGCTCACCGTGTAGTTTGCTGGCGGCTCTGGAACAGCCCGGTCATCATCGTCGCGTTCGGTTCTTTCGGTTCCGATTCGAGTAGTGGCGAGTTTGAAATATATAGTTATTCCCGAAGAAGAGTGCGTGAAGTTCTGGCAAAGTGTCGGCAACCTGTACGTAAAAGGTACATCCTTACGTATTTCCCACTATACCGCGATCCCATTGGACAGTTAAGACCTTCGATTGACGGAGTGGCCAAAAGACCGTCGGCAAGTGTTTCGGTTAGTGTGAAAAGGAAACGGTCGAAAAGGCCGGTGGAGACAAAGGCGGCTATTCTAAACACAACAGAAGATAATACTGACTCTAAGGGGTTGCCGAAAGCTACATCTATACTATCCTTAGATAGGTCTACAAACAAACAGGATAGAGGAGAAGGTGAGTCTATTGCAGCATAAAACTGACTGGTAACACCTGTCAATGCAGAAGGTTATTAAATTGAAAACATAGAAAAGATTATTATGTATTTCTAAAGTTCCGAGGATGGCTTATTAAAGGATAATCTTATATTTATATTTGTTTATTTCTTGACACTATTTAACGAGCATTTGCGACTATTACGATATATATAAAAAATATTACTTAAATACACAGAATAAATATATTGATCTGAATTCGAAAAAAAAATACTTTACAGAAATATGAGATTTCTAATCGGGCTGTTTTCAAAATTGCTACTCTTTGCCTCTAAGCCAATGGTTCAGTTCTTAGCGTATTTCTGTAACCACTTTCGCTATCTCCCAACTATTTTCTTCAGATTTGTTATGCGGAGATTTCTTCAACACCGCCGATAAGAGTTACTTCATTTAATAAGACTATCTCCGTACCTCCTATTCAACATACGTTTTTAATTAAATTGTTCTAGCCTTTAGCAACGGATATTTGCAAATCAATTTATAGAGTATTTTATTATTTCCAAATAGCTCTAGAGATCAACACGACCTTTCACCCTTTCCATCTTTGCCCCGTTCTAGATAACTTCCGTCACCCCAGACCCCACGAATCTAAAATCACACCTTGGGCCTAACCTACTTCTCAGCATGATTGACAAATATTACAAGTATAACCAAAATATATATTTCATAATTCCCCTGTCTAATCATCCCAATCAGCTAGAAGTGGGGAAAAACAAACGGCATAACGAAAATTAAATACAATTAAATTTGATTAATTCTCCACCTGGACACATCAAATCAGACAAATATCAAGCCAAATCGTATCATCGCTGTAGAATAAGAATTTGATTAACTCAATTTTGGGGGGCAGAAGACTTTGCCTTTGCCTTTGCCTCATGCTGATAGCTCGATAAGTTTATCGCTGATTGGGTTTAATTAAACACCATTAAAGAGTACAAATTGTCAGCGGCGCAGTCAGTGCCAATAAATCACGTTTTGTCTAGCTGATGTTTTTCCAATTTTCGGAGGGGGTTCAATGGGAAGTTGGGGGCACAGTCTTGTACATGTACCGGTGTGTACCTACAGAATAAATGAAATTAACTGGCCACAGCTATCACTCGCCGATAATCGTGTCAAAAGCCTCTGACCACTTGACTTCCTGACGTGGACGAGGGCCTCGAGCTCATAGTGAAAATAACACACAGAGCACAGAGCTCAGATAAGCAGCCAGAAAACTTAGAACCCACTGAGGTATCCCGAAGTTCTCTTTCCCTGTGATAATCAAGCACTTGCGGACTGATTTAATTAATACCTATAACGCATGTGACTTGTCAACACAAATTTAAACGAATTTGTGACGCAAATAGCGCGCAATGTATTTGTATCTCTGAGATAGCATCTTGCCGAATAGATATTGCCCGAAAGATGCTCATTGCGCGATAAGATTGGCCTGTTTTTTTGGGCCGCCTAAAATTAAAATATGTACTCCAGGGCACCAGCAGTTCAATTCAATTACGGCAACATACAATTAAAACTTGTTGCCAGATACCGAATTTTTGGCAGCTATCTGAACCCGAACTCTGATTTGATTTGATTCGTTGCTGTTCGATGGTTTGACAGCTTCCAATTTGGGGCGCTGTCTTTTGAAGGGTTGATGGCGACACACCCCCGGAGATGAATCTCCTCCATCGGGAAGATGGCGCCAGAGCCCATTGAGTTGTGCTTCATTAATTCTGGGCCCCAACCCCCCACTAAATGGAACATGCAAACATGAGAAATCAACGTCGTCGTCCTCAAATTGCCCACTGTCTGCCTCGGATTCGCTTATCAAGCCACACAAGACAATGACAAAGGGCAGAGCGGAACAGACGGCGATGGAGATGGCGTCGGGCAACAGTTGTCCAATCCCCAGATCCCCCGAATCCCGCGAGCCCCTCCAGCCCCACTTTATACCTCCTCAGATCGACTGGTGTTCTTAACATGCATTTTATGAGTAATTGGCCCCGCATCAACATCACCAACATCGGCTAAGCTTGTAGCTACAGCATCACCATTCACCATTCACCATCAACAACATCATGGTCTTCTGTCTGGGTCTTGGGCATCTGACTCTGATTCTGACTCTGAGTCACAACTTGAACCTGCGACTACCTTAGGGCTACCGTCCCGGCAATCTTCTCCATTAGGTGAAGATTTACCGAAGCTCAAATGCCCTGGAAGAGCCCGAAATTCAGTTACGTTTCAAGTCCATAAAAATGTATTGCAAGTCCATTGTAATAATAATGTGCTGAACTAATAGTATTTATTCTACACAGTACCCAACAGATTATTTAGGGCCTACTATATATTTAGCGATTCCCCTGTTAGTTATAGTCTATAATAATAATAATTTTTGACAAACTGTTAAAACGAATTGAATTTGAATACCGAGTTTCACCCAAGCGAATAATTGTACTGAAACCAAAGATTATTACGGCTTTTTTCATTAGAGGGCAACAGCAGCACCTATGTTTTCACCTGGTAGGGTACTTTTCAATTCGTTCCAACTCCGACTGATAGCCAGTAAATTGAATTAAGATTGGAGCAAAAGAACAACAAATGAGGCAGCAGCTTCGACACAGGATATGAATAAACTAATTATAATTGGAAGTGTGTGCATTAGAGGTCCATAACGTACTCCCCAGAACAAGGGAGACAGAGACGATGAGGACGGCGCCTGCCAACAAAAAGAATGCTGCCTTATCGCACCTGGACCAAAAGACGGCGCCAAGAAACAAGCAACCGAACAACTGGGAGGTGAACACCGAACAACGGACACCGAACCACGAATATCCAACGGAGGGTTCAGGTGCAGCTTGAAATGGGATAAACACTACGGACTCCGCTCTCAGCTGCTTGCGATATCAGTTTTATGGATTTCTGGGTGACTCACAAGATCTGGTCGAAAATTAATAACTGACTTTATCGAACCGAAACTATTAGGCGGGAGTTCATAGCGTCTCTGGCCGATCCATCAACTTCTCAGAGAGACCACACATTGCTATCGGTGGACAACCAGTGAGCTTTCGCCGGGGGTCAAAAGTTAAGCCATCTAAAATGCTTGCCATTATCGTGGCCCCGGGGGCGAAAATACAATGCCGATCATCAAAGTGTGACTAAAGTGGTTTAGCCTAATGTAAACCCATAAATAAGCAGTCCAGATACTGGCCAGACTGGGGACTGACTGAAAACTGGAGTCTAAAAACTGAAAGCTGAAAACTGGAGACCCGAGACGCAGACTGAGACGCATTAACAAAATGCCAGAAAAGAGCTTCTGTTTGCTGTTCTACCTGATGCCGTCCCTCCGGCCCAGGCTTTTAATGAAATATGCCAAGCACAACAGTCCCCAGACACCGAGAATCGAGGATCGAGGATCGGATCGGGAAGATCGGGAGCTGGAGGAGCTAAAAACACAAAAGTGCAACCATAAAAACGACACCAAACATGAAGGAGCCAGCTGAAGACGAGTCTTTTGCAGCGCAGAGTTCGGCCGAGTTGAGTTGTGGAAAGAGCAGCCAGGCAGGGCAGAAACATTGATGCTTATCGAGATGACAGAAGTGACGACAACGGACGTCGACCATCGGACAGTGTGCCAAAGACAGCGGACAGTAGACAACCGCATAGAAGTACCGCCGTACACTTGTTTCACATTACGCATTAATTTCTTCATTTTCTTATGTCTACACTGAAAGAATGACGTGTTTGAAGGTTTACATGAGATAAATTGTAGGTTCTTCTAAAAACGATTAAAGCTGGAAGGAATTTTGTAAACATATTTTTGTCAATTTGTTTTAATATTATAAATAGCATTTATCAAGAACTAGGAAAAGTACATAATATATTTTCTTTGTTTTATCTTAAACAGGGATGAAAGTACAAATATTCTTCGATAGGCCATAGCTTTTTTCTCAGTGCCTTTATGACTGGACTGGGTTAGGCAACCCACACAGCCTACAATGTTGCTCTTAAATATTTCCCCAGACACTAATGGAGCTTATCTCTAAACGGAACAAGCAACCGCAAACAAGTTGCCAGACTCGGGCTCAGACTGCAACTCAAAAGCCCAGACTTTGACTGAGATTCGGAATGGAACTTGGTCGGGAAGTTAGACTGGCGCTTGGCCTGATTAGCATGCAGGGACTAAGAGCCCAAGACGCCGAGAAGTTGTGTCAAAATGTTAGCCACGAAATCGCCCCCGCCAGAAGTCCGCAGCCACATCCCCACCCATCCATATCCCAGGCTTCCTGGAGTGCCGGGTATCTGGATATGGGCTGAGCAAGTGCAGCGTTAACTTGATTAGTTGTTGGCCGGCCACTGACTAAAACTAAATGAAGCCATGCCAACGCGACCAGGCCAAATCGGTAAGCAGACGTCAAAAACTTGACAGTTTCCAGCAAAGTCTCTGCCTTTTAATTACCCAACGAAACGTCAATCAGCGGAGGATGCCTTCTGCTCCGATTGCCTGGGCTATAATAAAGTCGTAACGCGGATACAATTATAAAGCGGCTCCACAACAAAGCCGTACGGCATACATTCCCCACATAGCTCTAAACTGCTCTACGGTTCCCATTCGCATGCAATGAATTAATCAGTGCGGGTCTATAATGAACTCAGGGGGGAACTTGTAGCATAATTGCAATTCGTACAACTAATTTAATAATTTGCAGTCCGCAAATTAAGTTTGTCAGCTGTCAGTGCGCGGAATTCGTTGACAGCATTGGAAATTGACAGCCCAACTCATAACCGAAGTTATGATCGAGCCCAGAAATGAGTTATGAACTGAAGTTTTACTGCCAGGAAAGATTCATGCGGAATGCTCCAGCAAGGTGAAGAAAGATGCCACTCAAGCTAACCCTCGCTGACATTGGCAAAGCTCATGACCGGGTTGATGTGCACTTAGAAAAAGATTTATAAATATGTAATCAAGTTTAAGGCGTCTATGATTTCTCCACCTTTGTTATCAATGATGATCATTTTGTTAACGCTATGTCCCCTCTCTATTAATGCAAATAAATAAAATTATTTTACGTTCCAAATTACAATCAATATTTTCAAGTGCAACATTTCTTTCTCTCGTCTGGACTCGATTGGTTGCCGGTTGCAACTTCATTCCGCGCAAGAATGCAACTAAATCAATCACCGCCACACTAATTTGCCATTTAACAAGGTATTTGGACAATTTTGATATATGTAGAGATGTCAACAGAAGCGGCGGCCATCAATCAAGTCGAGTTTTGGGCATGGGACAGGGCCTGGATATGTGCCCCTGACTTCTGAAGTTCAGAGATGGAAGCGAATTGAGAAGGTTACACACCGGGTCTAACCATTTAGTTGTCATTAAAGACATCGTATATTAATTAGCAAAACTTGGAACTACCAAAGCCAAACTTCGAATGCATTTGGTAAGAGAAAAACTTGGGCCCAAACTGGCACCTGATATTAATTTGATCTGATAGAAGCGACTTGGACACGGCTCTCTAAACTGCCCGAGTGCAGCCGTTGAGTTGATGATGATGAAAATGAAGTTGCCGCCCAATTTAATTAAAATTCCAAACGATCTGGACATGAAAGCTGCTGTTACCGGAGAGCAAAATAAACCCAACTCAGTGCCCGATGAAAGACGTGTTGATGGAAGAGATCAGCTGACGGACAGCCCCATGCTGTGGTCATCGATTTGCATTGAGGCAAGTTCGTCAGCAGCTGCAACTTGCCAGCGGAAACCTCAACCCGAAGATGAATCTAGAAATAAAGTGGAAGCCATGACCATGAGGCACGCTTCCAGACCGCAGAGGGGCCAACCGACTAACTAACCCACAGGAAAAGCACTTAGCTAAGCGAACTTTAGCACTTAAACCTAAGAAAGGCTCTCGGACCTTCTGGTATAGAAAGTAATAAATCAATATTTTGTGTTGGTAATTAAATAGGAAAATGTTAATGAATATAAAATTAAACAACTGGTTTTTAAAGGTAAAATATTTTGTAATTAGTAGAATTTCTTTCTGCCACACAAAAATGTTTAAAATTTATTTAGAAGGGTATTGAACACACATAATAAAATATTAATAATTAATTTTTCCACCAAATCAGAAATGGTCTGGGCTGCATTGACCCTATCTCAGGCTTATTTTGGCACTCCCTCTCCAACGAGTTCTGTCACTCCCTAGACCCTTAACCATAATACTATGTTGGCCAGTGTAACCGCAGCTAACCTCGAGCGGCGAGTCCCGACCCACTCGATGACTTGGTCATGGCTAGATGGCAAATTACGGAAATTGGCATAATAAAGTGCACGATAATTGCACGTTTAGCGTTTATTGAATTATGAGCTTCTAATGCGCGACTAACTAGATATATCTACCCCTTTATCACATGAGAAGTAAAAATTATAAAGACTGGGTTTACTAACTTTTATTGATTTACCTACTCATGCAGTTTAATAATTAAGTTGTTAAGCATTGGTTGTAAATATTTATGATGAACTAAAAAGATTTTTAACAATAAAGGAAGTAAGATTTCTCACTTTAAAAACCACTTTTTTTGTAAAATACATACAAATGACTTTAAGGTTTAGAAACTGTACGTATTTCTTGTTTCTTGTTTGAAAAGCCACTGATCGGACGTCTATATCCTAAAGCTGCTGTTTTTGAAAATTTTTAAAAAATCTACATTATCTACATACATCCTATTGTTTTATAAATATTATGGTTTAATACCAATTCGGATTTTAAGTTGACAAAATCCTTTTGCTGTAATATATCTGACATCTGTAAAACGTAGGCTTGCCAAAGCTAGCTTCGGTTTTCGTTTATAAATATTTTTACAAGAACCTTTTGGTACCCAGAACTGGTAACTAATATGGCTTTATTTATTTCTCCCTGTGCAGCCGCTGCCTGCGAGTATAGATCAGATCGCCCTCCTGGATTATGGGCATATCGGAGGAGATCAAGCTGGAGGAACTACCGCAAGAAGCCAAACTAGCGCACCCGGATGCCGTAGTGCTGGTTGACCGTGCCCCCGGATCGTCGGCCGCCTCCGCCGGCGCAGCGCTAACGGTTTCGATGTCGGTTTCTGCCGGAGCGCCAGGTGGTGCAAGTGGTGGAACAAGTGGAGCGAGTGGGGGCACCAACAGCCCCATTTCGGATGGGAACAGCGACTGCGAAGCGGACGAGTACGCCCCGAAGCGGAAGCAGCGGCGCTATCGCACAACCTTCACCAGCTTTCAGCTCGAAGAGCTGGAGAAGGCCTTCTCCCGGACCCATTATCCCGACGTGTTTACGAGGTGAGTAACATATGACGAAATGCGATAAGAATAAAGCCGAACAGAATGAGTGCCCCAGAAGAAAAGAAATTTGCATAAATCGCTCATCGAGGCGCGACAAAGGCTGGAAAGTCAATTCTCGGTTTTACGATACGAATATGGAAAACGTTCAGGTGATAATAATAATGCCCATAACGACGAGACCCCCCTGAGTGGATTGATTGATCTCGCATGGAGCAGTTGTTTATAAAGGCTGGGACTGGGACTCCTCCTGAGATAGCCGCAACCACACCATCTTAGATTCCTCGCCCTAAGAAACTGTAAAGAGCGCAATTAGCATGCAGCAATGTGGTTGAAAGACAGCCACAATAATTGCCATAAATTAAAAGTCACTTCTCAGTCGGGGAACCAAAGTGAACGCTAATTGAGACCGCACGAAACTCAAGCCCAAACAAAAAACCGAAATAAAAAAAAAGTGAGCTTACAAAGTCAATCGCAGCCACAATTAGATCAACTTTTTTGCCGTATCGCTGGCAATTTTCAATTCATTAAGCTGCGGGTTCATTTAAATGCTCAGCAATTAATTAAGCAAATAAATCAAATCACCTTTGATTTCTGTATAAGCTTCAATTAGCTTATAAGTGGTTGGAATGAGAAGCTCGGCGAGGTGAGATTAGGTCAACCATATTAGAAGGCAATTGAGGATTACAAGTCAAAAAGAAGTCATTCCAACACCACAATCATATTTAATATAACGCTACACCGAATCCTTTTTAAAGTATTATTTATTCTGGAGTTTAATCATGGGGCGAAATTACAATTATGTAAATTAAACGGGCACTATGGGCCATGGAATGACTGCAAGTACTCTCACTTAGCCAAATATTTGGACAATCGCACAGAAAACGTTGTTTATGTGACTGTTGATGCCAGACCATTGCAATTGATTACCTGCCCTAAATCAATGTAGTTTTTCAAGCTAACCGAGGTTTCTCTTTCATCTTCTTGCAGAGAGGAGCTGGCGATGAAAATTGGATTAACCGAGGCGCGCATACAGGTAAGCATTTCTCAAAGAGGAGAATTCAGGGCTCGAAGCTGCGCAGATTTGCGGTTAATTCGCGTGGACCACGTGCAGCCAACAATGTTGAAAATTGAAAAATAATGGAGCATGTCGCTACTAATGAAATCGAGACGGGGCTAGACGGACAACCAGCGGAGATCCGTGGCGGGAGAAATTCATTTAATTCTCTTTTAGTGCCAGTCATTACATGCCCGTTCAGTTTATGGCCGGGAATTCGCCGCTTCTTTTTAATTACTGCTCGTGCTAAACAACATTATTTGCCTGCATCCAATTCAACTGGCACTCGGACGGAGACTCCTTTTCCGGCTCCTATTCCGAGGGCAATCAGTAGCCGGCGTCCTGGGACGGACTCCGTATTCAGATTGTTATGTTAAAAACTAATTAAAGGGGCGTTTTCAATAACAACGCCCATTAATTGGATGCTTTGAGAGAGGAGTATAGAGTGGATGCTCCACAGTAGATGCAGATACAGTAGCCTGCCAGCAGAACATAACTCATAATTCTCATCCCTGCCATCTTTTCCAGGTCTGGTTCCAGAATCGGCGCGCCAAGTGGCGCAAGCAGGAGAAGGTCGGCCCTCAATCGCATCCGTATAATCCCTACCTGCCCAGCGGCGCCGCCACCATGCAGACGGTGGTGGGGGCCGCCCTACCGCCTAATCCCTTCACCCACCTGGGCTTCCAGCTGCGCAAGCCCTTCGACGCCCAACACGCCGCCAACCTGGCCGCCTTCCGCTACCCACATCTCTCCGCCGCCCCCATGATTCCGTCGGGCTACTTCAACCAGTTCCAGAGGTCAGTAATGGCTCAATAAAATTAGTAATTATATTTCAAATCTAACTTAAATTTGTTACCAACATGGCCAGGTGCCTCTATTTAAGTTTTAAATATTTCTTTCCAATTAATTTGAAGAAACGTGAGACTACCTAATTTCCCTTGCATTTCTTTTAACTTCCCAAAGGAAAAAATTAAAATTAAAAAAAAAATATTGAAAGTCAAACACTTACTCCTGGTCATGTTGTTGAAGACTTTTAGAAACATGAATCCGATTGCCCGTATTAAGGTTACAAAATGTTCAACACTTACGCCACACTGAAATCGGTTAGAAAAGAATTTTTTATAATTATAAAAAATAATGGTTAAATGATGGTAAAGCAGTTACTTATTCTAATGACGCACTATTAACTCATAGTTGGATATTAAATTATTTTCTAGACCTTTTAAATCGGTATTAATTATGCATTCTCTTTATTAAACTATTCCAGGGCTCCGCCCCACATGTTGCCCCATGGGATGGCGGGCATGTACTCCCCATCGAGCTCCTTCCAATCTCTACTGGCAAATATGACGGCAGTGCCACGGGGTCCTCCGCTTGGAAAACCAGCCGCCCTACTGGTAGGATCCCCCGATTTGCATTCGCCCAACCACCTGCTCGCCTCACCGCCCACTTCGCCCGCCTCCGGCCACGCCTCACAGCACCAGCACAATCCGGCCTCCCATCCCCCTCCTCCGCAGGCCCCTCCACAAATGCCAGTTGGAGTTCAGCCAGCTCAACTTTCGCCCCAACAGTTGGTTGGCATCGCCTTGACCCACCAGGCGCCCTGTCTATCGCCCACCCAGACTTCCCCGGTGGCTTTGACATTGTCACACTCCCCCCAGCGACAGCTGCCCCCACCACCCCAATCGCATCAGCCGCCTCCCCCTCCCAGAGCTGCCACGCCCCCCGAGGACAGACGCACCTCCTCCATTGCCGCATTGCGTCTGAAGGCCAGGGAGCACGAACTGAAGCTGGAACTGCTGCGGCAAAACGGACATGGAAACGATGTGATCAGCTAGCTGGAGGTGGAGAATTTGAAGGATACGATAGAGGATACGATGGTCAGGAAGATAATCCCAAACCCAAGTGCAAAAACATTGCCCGTTCACAGTAGTCTTAAGCCAATAAGTTATTCAATTGTTTGTATTTAACACGGAGTTTCTAATAAATTCAACAAATAAAATTAAAATATTGTTTCTCTAGAAGGAAAGATCTTTTTTTTTCAAATTTAAATGTGAGTTATGTAATTAAGTTAAAACTAGTAAGTGAAATAATGTTCTTGCGACAATAAACAATGTGTATTTAAAGAACTCCCCAAATCATATCACAATCAAAATATACAGTGGATTGAAATTAAGAATCCATTCCTCAAGGATTTGATATTCCGACTGTAAAAACAACTAAACAAGCATTATAACTTAACCTTTGACATTCCCCATACTTGAAATAGACAATGAAACAAATAGCTCTTCATATCTTTGTCATTTTCCGGTAATTCCCACAAATTAACCATAAGCCGAACCCTAATGGACAAAAGCCCCTTTATAATGTGCTTTGCAACACCTACTTTCGTGGAGAGAGGGAGAAGCTTAAGCCTACCCAGAAACTGAATCACAGCCAGTCCGACCAGATCTTGGGAGTACGGTATGATTCCAACTCAGATCCGGAGTCGAAGCTGCCATTAATCAGTGGTCTTTCCATAAATCAGCATGAGAAGGGGCCGCCGAATGGAGAAGAAAGGAGTTGGCATGATCAAAAACAAAAACAAGGCAGGCATCTTCTGTGAGAAGGTGGCACAAATATAAATTTATGAATAAATTAGAAACAAATTAAGTATGCTAATGAGACGCGCCATCCGGAGACGAATTCAAAGACAACAAAATTTAAAGAGAGAGGCGGACACTAACCAAATCTCAGTCGCTCTCGCTTTTGTTGGTGAATTATGCGCGGTAATTAATAAAATGGAATATTTATGATAACATTTATAAAACACGAAGTTGCCTAATTCGATTACCAGATTTTTTAGTCTGCCGCTCATTTTTTTGGGCCAAAGTCCGAAGCGGAAAAATAAGAAGATGCAGAGGCTGAGATGGACAGGAACTCCTCCTCAGATGGCCTGGTAATTGCGATGAGGTGGAACTGTGATAATCATGTTTAACCAACGGGCCTGCATAATATTTTTGATCTCCCTTCAGGGGCTGGTAACATTTCATGCATTTCAATGAGTTCGTCAAATGCAGAAAGCGAACGAGAACCCAAGAGAAAGATCCAAACAATTAATTTGCATAGTAATCAAGTCAAGGGGAGTGCATAAATATATATGGTTAGCCGAAGGGGAAGGTGGGGTCTCAACGACCATATTAATAATCATTAATTAAGGCGACTAATTAACGCTGACATTAAGAGACTGAATTTAAATTACTACCCCATTGATTTAATATTGTCTTAGCTTATTTTTATTTGGTTTCTGTTTCACTTTAGCGTTTGCACAACATTACAAATAAGAAATATACGGAAAATATAGTGGCAAGTCATCATTTGTATTTTCTAAAAATAATTATTCAAGCCATTAATTACTATATTTAAATTTTTCTACTGTAGATTATTTGAAATTACACACATCTTGTGGAATAACAAAATGTATTTTTTTTTAAGTATTAACATTTATTAAGTGCTACCACTTATTTAATTTCTAGGTCCCTAACTTATAATTATAGTAATATTTACATTAATCTCTAGCTATTTGTCTTACATCTCTATTCTATTTCAATAACTGCAATTCATTTTAATTTTCTTTTGTTTGATTTTAATTTAATTTAACTTTAACGCGAACTCGCTTGTTAATTCCACGAGCCGCTATTCAGCAGCAACAACAACAAAAAAAACCAGGCCCGTTTTTTCCTGCTTTTTTTCTTTCCTTCTCCATATATTATTTTGTTGCCTTGCGAGACAAAATGCAGCTTTAGTTTTTTTTTAGGTTTTTTACTTTTTTGTTGTATCTGCTGGATATGTAATTGCCCTGGTGCACATGTGTGTGTCTGTTTCGTGTGTCGGCGCAATTAAGTTTGCGTTTAATTTGCAATTATCCAAACGACTCAAACTAATTAGCGCCACTTTGATTAAACTTGGCAACAACAAAAATGGAAATGAAAATGTTTGCAATTTTTCACGACTAGTAACCGCAGAAATGAACAAATGCTAATGAAAATTCGCAGAAATCTTAATTCAATTTAAGTTGGAAACAAAATCCGTTTGGCCCCGAAATATATATAATCATATTTATAAATGCTTATCAAATTGGCCATAAAATCACATTCCAACCTTTTTTGCCTTATATTACTACTTTGCGGTGGGAATTGAGCGAGAAATTATAGATTCATTGAGACAAACAAAAGACTTAGGCAACGAACTTTATGCTGGAGATGGGAATGAAGGGAGGAGGGACAAGGAAAAGGGCAGCAACATAAAACTGTTCGGATACGAATGAAATGAAAAATACAGTTATTTATGCATATATTTGTGGAGCAGTTGAGGGGGATCAGCGATGAGATTATCTCATCGATATAGAGAAATGGACAAATTTATCAGTTTATATTTGAAATCACCTTGTCGAAATATATGATGACAAAAAACACTTTCCACTATAAAATAAATATATGTACGGTTTATCGCATCCCAAACGGGCTTGTCACAATTAATTAAGTAAAACCAGGTTTTTTTGATTCGCTATCCTTATAAAGTAGGGCTTGATAAGAAATTAAAATGAAAAGCAAAACTTCATAAGTATTAACTGTTTCACAAGATTTGTTTATTTGTTTATAAAATTAAAACCTTAAATTCGAGTTTTCAAATTATTATGTTCCTTGAAATAAATAGAGCCCTTTCCTAGTATTTTTTTTATCGAATTTTTTCAGCGCATGCACAATTGTGTGTCAAAGTTTTGAATTCAACATAAATCATTAGGGGATGAGGGGTTTCGGAAACTGTGTCCTAATAACCGCCGACAAAACGGTAACGATGTGACTTTTATTATACTTCACTAAGGCGATACGGAACCCTCGAGGATGACCCCAAAAACAAAAACGAAATAAAAAACATTTGGCGCCGTGGCAATTAGTTATCAAAGACGTCGCGCATTGACAAGCAAAAGTCAAGGCACTCAAAGCCAACGAAAAGGAAAACGAAACACCAGAGGAGATACACTGAAAGAATGTAGAAAGAGAGAAGAGTGGGGAATTGGGAAAGCTATATAAAGTGGATATTATCCATACGAATGATGACTCATCACGAATGCCTTACAAACTGAAACACAACTTACAGGAAGGTGGAAAAGGGACGGGGATCGACTACTGAAGTGGCTATAAGTGAATCCAGCTTGGGGACTTCAATGTCCCCAGTTTTCTTCCCCTTCCCGCCAAGAAAAAAAAAGAATACCTTTTCGGTTTTCGTGGACCCGCCCCAAATCATGGCAACGTGTGCCGGGCCAAGACAATATTAAAACGTAGCCCAGCTAAACATTGATCCTTATCGACATCTTTGGGGAGTTGGGTATATATATGGCAGGGATGTTGGGAATATCTGCTCATGGCTGCCACTTGATCACGGGATCCCGAGGAGGGACTGTTGCAATTGGTAGCTGAACGAAGACACAGAAGCAGCAACAACTTAGCACGAAACACTTCACGACGCACACTTCACACGCAAGGCGAGTTCAGGGATTTGCTATCAAGTAGAGAGCTCGAACTGCAGAGAGTTTCTAGTATTTATGAGTAAAAAACTTCAAGGACAACAAGCAAACTATAGGACACTAAAATGTAAATATTCCATTATTAGCACATCACTAAATAACTATATTTCGATTTTTAATCGATGAAGTTATGTCAAGAGGGACTAGAACATGGCTAGATCGACAAGCCCGATCAAGAATGTATATACTTATAGGGTAAATAAATAAATAGCCACATTATAGTCTTACACTCGATAGTCTTTCTAATATTAATTGAATATTATTAGATCATTTAATTTGATTAGAGTCTATTGCCATTGAAAGAATGTTGACTTAGCATGATATATGGCCTTCTATATATAGTCCGATGTGTAACATCCTACTAACCCATTCCCATGCGGGCTGTGAATCCATAATTCGAATCAAATCAAGTAGAGTCGGAATGAATGCGCTAATTAAATAAACATAAAAGTCTCGGGTCGGTTATTATATACGCCTCCTTAGCTTATCTGCGAGCAACATGTGTAAGAGATCGGATCGCTTAGGGGAATTAGCATATTTCACTCGACTTGGGGATCCAAACCCACGCAGCTGGGCATTAAGATCGATAATGAGCTGATTAAAGCGTTTTCGACTATTTTTCAGACGTAGGTGTTGCAGCGTGCAAGATTAGATTAGACTAATCATCTGGATCAGTCGCAGTCGGGATAGGAATATATAAAAAACAAAAACCCAACTATTGTTGTAAAATGCCGTTCATCGTGCAGTCGATAAGTGGAGCGGTTACCTCTCGATAATTGCGGGGCTGGAGTAATTAACTCGGCCAACGGCCACGTCGCAATGCGAATTATAATTCGAGTTTGCCACAAATTAAAATAGCCATCCGACGAGGCATCCGCAGCATGCGACGGTGCAAAATCTGACAACCGGCAACAGCATAATAAAAATATGTATGTGAAATGTGAAATAAAATAGGACGCTGAAAGCAGCTGCCCCTAAACACCGAGCGAAATTGGGGACAGGATATACCAAATTAGAGAGATTGGAGATACCAAGTAAATACATTCAATGAAACGGGCACTATAGTTATTCAAAAATTATCAATGGTTCAATTTTTACAGAAAAACTCCAATTAATTTGCAAGTTATTAAAAGTTTCACTATAACTCAAAGTTATATATCGATCACTTTAATATTTAACACGCTTTTGTTAACCATTTAAACAAGCAAGTTTTTACGCAAAACTAAGGGATAAATATTAAAAAACAGGTGACCTTAAAACCTTAATAGATCCAGTCAAAATGTGGGTGTAAGTTGGTGTAATTAAAGCAAGACAGTTGCACTATCGCCAATAAATATACAAATTTCTAAGATTTTTCGAAATATAATTTTTTTTCGTAGTGCATTTTTGTTGACACATTTGGACGTGCCTACCAAAAAAAAGGAACTGCCCAGCCTACCTTTTTTGCCGGCTCGGCTCACTAATTTGCCATTTAGTCGGGCATCCCAGGCATTTTAGTGACAAGAGCGAGAGCAAAAGGTTTCTCCTGGCCAAAACTTTAATGGCTCAATGTGGCAAATGTGGCAACGAGGTGACTCCGGATCTGGCCCAAAGCGTTGGTCACATTTCGAGTAATTCCTTCGCCATTTGCCTGATATTTCAATCTTACGAGCAATTACCCGCAGCAGATCGCTTAAAATCTTATTAAGTTTTGTTTGTTTTCATCATTATTTTCACGGCCGGGGCCATTTTCGGCCATTAAGAGTGAAAATCTTGTGTAAATCGAATTATTTGTAATTTATGGTCTGGCAGCAGCAGAGGATTATTACCCATCGAAAGGAGGCATCATCATCGGACAACCAAGTTGGAGTGCAAGTTCCTGATCCAGCCAAAGCTAAACCAATAACCATTAAGCGTGCTAAAATCAATCGCAATTGCATGCACCTCCCCCCACAACCAAACCTTCCAGATCCCCGCCAGAAATGCTCCTCAACCACCTTCATCTGCGGTTACAATTTGCAGACGATTTGCGGTTCCGTTTTTTTTCTTTGTGGGTAACATAAAAGCCAACATGGCTGGAGGATCAACGAGTTAGGAAAGGAAAGGTGGAGATTCTGGAGGGGCAGCGATCAGCAAACCAAACTGGTTCAAAGAGATTATCGATTTTCAATTACCGATGCGGCGAGTGTGCGGCTAAGTAGTTTGGTTTTTGTTTGGTCTAGCAATTTTCGAGTCGAGCTGCAGCTGGCCCAGCAACCATTTAGCAACTGAGCGAAAGAGAGGAAAAAAGGGAAAAACTTGGTAAATAAAAATTATAAAATGAACTGTGTATAACCGATGAGGGGAGTGGAAGGATCTAAAAATGAAACAAGATTAGTTGTGGTTTGAAAAATGTGACTAAGAATGTGTTTTTAATAACTGGAATCGCTAATAGTGTCTACTTTCAAAAGTTTATGATTTAAGGTTAAATTTAAATCAAATTGTAGCAATTTCAGTGATGAGGCCTTCTTACCACATTTATACATGTTATGAAGGAGTGAAGTCTTAACATTTTAGCACTGAACCAAACCAATTGAAAGCTATACGTATGCCAATAATTATATATCAATCCACCTAAATAAATAATAAGTTATAAGCTCGGAAACGTAAGGCACTGAGAAATAACGTTCGTGTCCTGAAGGAAAATTCAGGATGTAAGCCAGCTCAAAGCTTTTGCTGATTATCTGGGCTAACAAATTGAGTGCGACACTCGGCAGCATGTTCCCATCAGATGCGTCTGTCACTCGCTTGCTAACTAACTTAGTGACTATAACTGACTAACCGGCCAAATGGGCGAGTAAGTAAGCTGACCATATGCGATCACGGACATATATATACAAATCTTATCTAACGAATCGTTTAGCAAGTCTAACCCGTTTCAGTGGCGTGTGACTTGGCCGTACTGGCGATCTATGAATGAAAGCGGCTGACTGGGATTGAGATTGGAATTAGGGTGAGAGAAGAGAAGATCTGGAGAGCGGGGCTATGCTAATCGGTGGGATTATAATTAATTAATTAGCCAGCCGGCAGCGATCTCTACAGCCCATCTCTACTACTTCATGTTCGGACTTGTGCAGGTCTTCGCGAACGAGTTTGTAGCCTGAGTCTTTCGTTTCGAACTTTTTGTGGGGGGTTAATGCTTCCAGCGAAGCGTCAGAAATTTAATCAAAAATTTTATAAACGCTCGGCGGCCAAATTGCACATTTAATGACAATAATTTGCGTAATGGATTTTCATGTTCTCGTAATTGAATTTATTTTAATTTAAACTAAATTACGCTACGCGTTACACGAATTGGGATCGGAGCAGCAGTCTTTCGGCCTCGGAATATATAATTTTATGCGCTCACGCGGCCGCTCCACTAATTGATTATAATTCTGTCAGTCGCCACCGTTGCCAGGCTGCCGCTTCAGGTGGGCCTGCTCCACTGTTTCCCAGTTTTCGGGCTCACCATCTCCCTGCTCCACATTTCGCGCATTATTTCGCGCTCGTTACCCGGCTCGGGGCTGCAGATCCATCCCATCGCCAATTCCGTCGCCCTGCCCATCAGCATAACCAACTCCATCACCACTCGCAATGCCCATCATCAGCAACAGCATCATGCTGATGATACTTGGATACTTCTTAGCTAGTGGTGGGCTAAACTTTCATCGGGAATAGCCGTTCTTATAAACAATATTTTGTAAAAATATTTTCAAAAGGTAAAGGAATCTATAGACTTTAAGAACGTGTGTCCTTTAAAAGTTTAAATTTAGAAATTTTACAATTTCAATGATTTTTATTAATTTTAAAGTTATTTTGCACACTTATTACCAAGAATAGTTATTTAAATTATGGTCCAACCATGGAGAAGGAACATATAATTTTAAAGAGGCTTTTAGTTTTTTAAGATACAAAGAAAAAGGATGTTTAAAATTTTCCATATCAGTCACGCACTCCTCTCTAGTTTGAAATTGCAGTGCCCGACAGGTGTTTAGGCATTGAAAAGGCGATCGATTCGCTTCGTCGCAGCCTGTTAATAAATACTCATCGCCTGGCACTTTTAAGAGGAAAGAAACCAAAGAAAATCGGGGCGCGGTAGGTGCGCTGTAAAATTGTTTGATAAATTTCATAATAGTGGGACATTAAGTTTGCTTCCGCTCGCTGTTGCCACAATTTACTTTTTATGAATGTCAATGGTTTTTTAATTAATTGCAGGCCATTTTCGGTCTGCCCCTTTCCATACTTTATGAGCTTTTCTTTTTTTTATGCAAAATCTGGAACCACTTGGGATACTGACATAAATCTGAAATTGATCGGCGGCCATTAATGCAACCCAACTCGATTTAATTTAACGCGATGCGATCGGATCGTTAAATTTTTCTCGCTGATATGCCAATAAGAATTTTCTATGTGCCATAAAAATAATTTCCAAATTATATACAATTCGCTGATTTCTGCAGTCTCCCCGATATTAAATGGCATTTGTTTAATATTTTTACAAGGTATTTATAAATCAACGGGTATGCTGCTTTTGAGAAGAAGAATATGAAATTATACAAGAAACCCAAATTGTTAAAAAATCAATTCAAAATAATAAATTAAAAGATTTTTATTTATTTTACTTTTGACTTAATCTTAAGAAAATGCATAGAAGGTATTAAATACCGGATCCCTTAGTCGAAAAATCTAACGAAGCCCATCGTACCCTCTCGATCTGTTCCACTGTCAGTTCATTAAAGGCGCTTAAATTGTATTTCATTGTGGGACTTGGTCTTGAAATCAGGCTTGGCACTCCACACGAGCGCCAGAAGCGCAGAAATCCAATCAAAACGTATCCCAAGACGCCACTAACACCAAGAACTCCGACTCGAAATCGGAGTTGCTGTCGAAGTTGCATCTTAAAACCAACACCGATGTGGCCCAAGTCGACCCCCTGTGCGAGCCATTGTCGTAAATCACACATTAAAATATTTATTTGTATTTTTACTTGTTCAGAAATTAGCTAAGAGCCCCAGTCGGGTTCGAAATCGACTCGGGGTCGGGAGCCGGAGTCCGGCTTTGTTGTGCGAGTGAATTTTAATTTCCTTTTTATGATATTTTAATTTATTTCAGCGTAAATCAAAACCCAAACGAGACCTGCTTTTGCCCTCTTTTTTCCCCAGCCAGAGGCTGCACTTTTAATAAATTAGATTACCCTTCTTTTTAACACTTCAAATAAAAAGTATAGACTAAAAAGCATCCCTAAAATTAAAAACATTTATTTTATAACTTCTTTTTCTGTAATATTATTAAAAAACGTTCTAAGAAATATATACTTAAAAAACAAGCTAGTTGTTGCTTCAACTAAACTTTAAAAAATAATAGTTATTTTAATTATAATTAAATTTTTGTATTTCTTAAGTGCACTCAAAAAAATAGTGTGAGTCTTAAATATTATTGATGCCAAACAATTTTTTTCAGTGCACTTCTTGTGTGCTCCTATTCGGTTTTTGGAGTGGAGCGCTCCCTCGGATCTCCGAGATCCGCGCGAACTGCATAAATCTTGAAAGGCTCCGTAAACCCTTAGAACGAGGAGTGGATCGGATTGGGAGTGGATTTGAGGTGGACTAACAAGCTGGAAAAACACTCTAGAGGCCTGGCATGCAGACAAAGATTGCTTTTTCACAGCTTGTGGTACGTCCGGCAGTTTATTAATTTGACGTTTCCAGTTGCAGGCCTTAAGATGATCTCGGCCTGAAACAGCGAGAGCAGTTAACGGTGCAACAATTTGTATACATTTTCAGCTCCAGAGGGTGCTCCTTCATTTTGGGTGGAGACGTGGTGATTTTTAGAAGTACAAGGGTTTTTTTTCGAGCATTATTTCTAAAAATTTTTAAGAGCATTAAACCACAATCATATAGAAGTACACCCATTTAAAATCGGATGACTGTAAGAAAAGTTATGGGCTCAGAAGTGCAGGTTTTAGGTCACTTTTCTGCAAATCCATTTTTCGTAAATTTGGAAAGGGTTTGACGAAAAATCGACCCAAAATTACAAACCAAACTGAGTATACAGTTTTTTAGAGAATTAAACCACAATCATTTAGAAGTATGCCTTTTTGAAATCGGATGACTGTAAGAAAAGTTATGGGCTTCGAAGGGCAGGTTTTCTGCACAGCAATCTATTTTCAATGTCCGAGTCTTAAAAAAACAACAGTAGCTAAACAATCTAAGAACTACTTCCGAAGTTGTTTTTATGAAAATTTTCTAATGCTATTAGCATTAATTAATTATTTATTAATTTGTTTATGTTTTTTCCCTTCGTTTTTAAAATTTTTAAAGCTCATAAAAGCTCTCTGAGCTTGATAATAATTCCAGAAGATGGCGTCTTAGTTTTTCACTCAAAATATAGAACAAATGTTAAAAAATAACGCTTATGGTTCTCCCGATTATTGGTTTCAGGAATAATTATTATATTTTATATATTTTATGAAAAAAATATTGTCAACATTGTCTTTCTCCTAAAAGTATTGTGTTTGTTGTATTATTTTCAAAACCTTTATTTAATGCATAGAACAGCGGTAATATGTCAATTTCCAATAAGGTAAAAGAACGAAAATATTTTAAGGATTTAACACGGAAGTAGAAACGAAGCGAACACGAAGGCAGCCGAAAACTCACAAGCTGGCGCCCTCTAGTGCCTTTTCCTTGCAACATCAGTCTTATACGCACTTAGCAGAGTTCTAACAGCACTAGTTGGATAAGAGCGGTTCGAAGAGGAGAATCGGTTCGAGGTTGCAGTGCGCTCAAAACGAGTTCGATGACAGCCTTATTAACATCTGTTAGGACTGTAGCTTACAGTGAGGGTCTCCCAGGGTCGTGGCGGGTGTGGGGGAGCGGGGCGCAACTTTTGGGGGTCTCACGTTGGGGGCCGAGTTCGGAAAACTGAGAAATTGGGGAAAAACGGGTAAAGTTCAGTTTGACGGTCTGGCAGCACTGTATTTTGCACATGGGTAACACACGCGACGGGAAAACTGGTGTATTCGATCACTTTTCACGGAAAACTGATCGCGGCGACCTGCCCTCCACCCCCGGCTCCCATCGACGTCACTTTTTTCTCGCGGAAAATGCGGCGGAACGGAGAATTTCGCGACACACAGATCTCAGGTCCAGGCAGTGTGACCACCTTTGGGTTCAACGCAAATATAAGCGCTTTCTGGCCACTTTCGCATAGCGTTACGGGACTTCCTGCGTTTTCTCCAATGTGGTCATACAGTTTTGACGCCGTTGTTCAAACTTTTTAAGTGACAATACTTGCGTTTTTTATATAATGGACCTCCTTTTCAGGCTTAAATTCTTTGACATGCCGCACCTGCGCGCCCAGGTGGAAAAGCACCTCCCACAGGTGGATTATCCGCTCCGGCCAAGCGGGATCCTTAAAAACTTGGACGGCGTAAATCGTTTAAAGGATCACGGCAGGTGTTTCTACCTGATGGTAGACGTCATACACCTGACTGGGGTGGGTTCCAAGTCTTGTGTATTTTTTTTTAACAATTTAATTAAAGAATTTACGCACCCAGCCGACGCCGGGACACACGCTAATAATGATAGGAACCTCAGATGACGGGTCCGTGAAACAGGTTGTTTACACCGAAGTGGTAAGTAGCCCCAAATATCTAAAACTCATGCATATGTACTTAAATATATTTATTTACCTATATAGAAGAAAAGTACATTTACGGCCATGCAGTTCGTGGCGGCGTTTGAGCAGGTGCGGGAGGCCATCGCATTAGTGGAGTTTGAAAAGCATTTAATTGCAATTATTGTGGACGATTGCCCCAACAACGCCTTGCTTCATGTCCACAGTGGCTATCCGGTGATGGCAGACCTAAACCACCTGGCCAAAATAGTCGCCGCGGACATGAAGCATGTGCTGCAACTCCTGCCCAATATCCACACGCGGATGGTTTTCCGGGAGCACAACGCTCAGCAGAAGCTGGAGCTGGCCTGGAGCGGGATGAGCCACTTTCCTGGCAGTGCCAAGAGGCGCGTGCGCGGCGAGATCCGCGTGCTACGGGACGTTGTGAGCCGCCGGTTTGCCATTTGCTCGACGCCGTTCAACTTGAGGTAGGCGAACAAAGGAGTCCTGGAGACCACCGGCCAGAAGTGGGCCTCTTTGACGGCCGAGTTAATGGTCGAGGCCTTTACGCTTGAGCCAAATCTCAGCGAGCTAGAGGTAGAGGTAGTAATAATATGGCTCGAGCAAATGAACGTGTTTGTTTGAAAAATTTTGTTTGAATGTTTAATACAATTGCAGCTAGCATTTTTCTTGCACAATGGGCCAAATTGGCAAATTAACTTTGATTTTTGCAATTTGCAAAGGCAAATTTGGTAGGCCAAATATATTGGAATGGGGACCACTGTGAGCGACGCATTGAATGCATTTCAGTGGCTGCAAGCTTTTTGACTGTCACTTGCCAGCAACATGTCAGCCCTGACGCAACGGTGCAATCGACTCCTCCAAATTTTCAAAGATTTAGTGGAATCCCATTTTCCGTTTGTGAAAATGACCCTAGATTAGAGAAAGTGGCTGAGAGGGCTGCCAAGGCAGCTTTAAAGAAATTGCACAACCAATTCGAAAAGGTATTGAAGGAAGAGAGGAACCGTTCCAGTAAGGAAGTCGCAGCAGTGTTTTCGCTGCAGCAGCAGGCCTATGACATGGTTGCAGAGAAGGTCTGCAGGTTTAAAGGAAGCGAGCCGGAGGAATGTGTGGACTCCATCCTGGAAGGGAACCCGGAAGAAGACCTAACCGCCGATGACGCCTTGAGTGTCGTGTCAGACGAAGCAGGAGGCACACCTCCTGCTAGGATGAAGCTGTTCGAGGAGGAGACGCTGACGAAGCGAGCTAAGATGAGCTTATACCAATGCAGCCTTTGCCTAGAGAAATGCAGCTCGTCGGTGGCTCTTTATGAGCACCGACTGGGGTGTTTCTACGAAAAATACAACCACGAGTGCGCTTGCGGCCGCCTAACCGTGTTGCATTCCCAGATGGCTGGCCACCGCCGATCATGCGGACTCGGCAGTAACCTTATTGGTTTCTCTGTTACTTTGCCCCGTCAAACTTGCTGCCATTCAACATTTTAATAAAACTAGGTCAACTAAAGCTATATGCCGCACCAAACATCTTTTAACTCCCTATCATGGTTTTAACATGGTTCTCCTTCGAATCTGTTTGGTTTCATTGTTCTCTATGTTACTTTGCCCTGTCAAACTTGCCCCATCGACTGGAAGTGTTCATTTTCGTGAGGGGTAGGCAGAGTGAATTCTTAACAGATTTCTGTCCAACAGACCCTTGAAAATTGTTTCCCAACAGAACTTTGCACCCCCATCTGCATACATCTGCTGGGCGGAAAGCAGCGGATAAGTTAATGTACAATCTCTGTTCCCTTTAAAAGCATATGAGGAGATGTTTTTTTTATGCCTGAACAGACTTTGCCGCGCACCACCAATCCACCCACCAATTGCTGTTTACACGCCTTGAGATGAGGGGGTGGCATTTGCATAAAGCAGCCATGTCGGGGATGCGGAGGAGTCGGATGACGATGACGATGTCACCAACTTGTTAGCGGACGCTGGCATTTTTACTTGCATATGCAGAGATAATGCGCCACCCATTGCCACCCAATGGCCACGTCCTTGCCACCGCCTTCCCACACCAACCACCATCCACACACGTCAGTGGCAGTCCTTGCTCCTTGCCCCTTCTCCGTATTCTGTGCAATGTCATGGCTGCGTGCGTAGCTAAGAGAGCACATAAGTCCCCCGGAAAGACTAGCCAGTCCGTGTCCGCTCCTTTCGGTGAGGGATGCCAAGCCGGAGGGACCTGGGAGTCAAGGACGCGGACTCAATCTTTGCTGATTAGTGATATATGCATGGAAATGTGGGGTCGTATAAAAAAGGATTACGATTCTCCTTAGAGGAAAATAATGAGACTTAAGGACAAGAAAATGAATTGGGCGAGCGGAATTTTCTTAGATTTAGAAAATAGTTAAGATACTGTTGTAGCCCATAATACTTATTAAAACATATATGCATAAAAATCAAAATATTTATAGAAAATATTTTATTTTCGTAGAAGCTTCAAGGGTATATAGCTTTTACAAAATATAAACATTTTGTATATATATTTTGATTTTTATGCATATATGTTTTAATAAGTATTATGGGCTATATGGGGACATACCCATTAAAACTATCATGCACCGAATATTTTATAACAAAAAGTCATCCCAGCCATACATCAAAACATACAATTTTTATTCGTAATTTAAATAATTCACAATAGTTGCGTGTGTTTTAGTCACATGTATCAGCGTGTATTGGTAGTCGTAGTTAATTCTAGTGAACATCTTTTAGTGTTCGTCGTTCATGTGCTCCTGGTGTTCCAGTTGTTCCGGTAACGATTCTTCGGTTTTCTGGTCTTTAATTTCTTTTTCCTGAAATTTTTTTTCGTTTACGATGGAACTCTCTTGGTCCCTTTCGCTTTTCCCTAAATGGTTTCCTTCAGATTCCCGTTTATCCTGGTGTTGTAACTTATTAGTTCCCTGATTGTGGGATTCCGTTAAGATCTGTTCTCTTTCTGGATCCCTATTTTCTTGAGATTGCTCTGGAAAAGGCAATGCTCGTAGTCGCTGCACCATATCTTCGAGTGTTTCGGGTGCCTCCTCTTTGGCAGCTTCCTTTTCAAAAGATCGCTTCTTGGCCGCATCATCCTTTCGGGTGGCAGCACATAACTGAGTTTGCGACCAGCTCTTCATTGTCGTGTGTTTGGGGATAGCTCCCGTGGATTGTAGTTTCAATGCCAACTGACTGGGGGTGGTAGTCACTGTTACGCAACAAGCCGCTCCCTCGACTTCCTCCTCCGGCTCACCCACAATCCTAGTGCTGGCTATGGAGTTGACAGAACTGGTGGCCTCTTCGGTCGGCACCGTTTGCTCTATAAGTTCCGCCTCTTGCCGCCGAATGGCTTCCCTTTCCGCAATTCTGTTGATCATGGCGGTTCCCCTTTCGGATGTGGAGCTCAACCTGGCAATCAGTTCATTACCCTGCGCCTCCAGCAAACGTAGACGTTCGGCTCTATTAGCCGAAACCCTCTCAATGTCCTCTAATCGTTGCTCGACTGTTTGCGAGATACTAGCAGAGGTTTGAGGCTGCTCCTGCTGAGGATTAGGACCATGCTGTTCGTGCAAAGTATCCAGCTTGGTGGCCAAGCTAACGCCGCGTTCGGCGTTTTTTGAGAGCTGCGATGTCAACTGCCGACTCTCTTCCTCCAAACGTTGAATTTTCGCTGTTCTTCTGGATGTGTATTCCTCTTCTTGAGCCGTTAGTGGAGATAGAGTTGAAGAGGATTCATTTTTGGCTGCCGGGAGAACAGCTTCCTCCTCAGTATTACTTTCAAAGCTCGCCTCCCGACTTGGTGCTCTTCTAATCCTGTCTAGGGATTTTTTAAGATAGTGCCCTCTGTCTGCAGTGCGCTTAATCCTTGACATGAGCTGGCGGGACTCCTCCTCCAGGCGTCCCAAGCGCTCCGATCTTTTCCTGGTATACTCTTCCTCCCGTGGAGTAAGGCTGCCTGTGGCTGGTGCTGAACTGGCCCTGGTCATTCGCTCTATACGCTTCCTATTAATAAATTCCTCCAGAGGCACAGCATGCTGCACAGGTGAAATGTTATCTTGGAACTGGCACAACTGAATCTCGAGGCGTTCGCGATTGCCAGAGGTCTCCAAAACCTGCTGGATGAGGTTTTTGCATTGCTCCTCCAGCTTCTGAATGCGACTAGCTGTACCTGGATTTCCAGGTGAATCTCCCTGGCTTCTCTGTCTGCTTCTGGAACTGTGTTGGGTCTTTGGGAAACCACCGTGCGCTCCATTTTCGTCTTGCTCCTCATATTCTTCGCCTTCTTCTTCAGCAGGATCCGCCGCTTCCTCTCTCCAACCACAAGTCGGTGGAGCACTGTTCCAGCGAAGAACAATATCCTCGGTCTCATCTTCTTCGCCTGCGAATGCCTGGCGACCGGGTGAAGTGCTTTGCATCCGCTTAATCTTGCGCGTGTGTTCGAATTGATCCCTAAGAAGCTTCCTACGACAGACAGCCGATAGGGTGGGCGCCTCCACAGGGTCTACAGCTCCTAAATCGGCACTAATGCCCTCACGCTCCTCATCTGATTGAGGTCCAGAATCGCTGTAGCCACTCTCCGCTGAGTGATTAGCATCCTCCAACTTTCTCCTAGCAAACTCCTTCCGCCACTCGTCACACTGCTCCTGGCTCTCATCGTTTTTCGCTCTGGCCAAAGCCCACTTTATTCGGCAGTACTCCAGCTCATCCTTAAGTTCGCTCAAGAGACGTCTCTTTTGCTGCAGTTGGTAGCGCAGAATCTGCTCCTGCGTGTGAAGCTGGCGATGTTGACGCTGCATCTTGCCCACTAGGTGCCAGGTTTTGGTTAGTTCCAAGCTCACCCCACTCAAACGCTTTTCCTGCTGGTTGAGGCGGTAATCCAGGTGGCTGTTAAGCGTTTTCAGGCGGTTTGTCTCCTTCACCAGCGACTTCTTCTCCATGATGAGGTCCTGTAAAATGACAGGTTAGGTCTGATGTTAAAACTTTAAAGTACCCTTTTGCTGATTAAGAATATATATAAATATTTTATAGGGTCGGAAATGTGCCCTAATAAAGTATTATGGTAAAAATAGTTATGCTAAATCTTTGAGATTAAAGAGAAGACCTGACTAGCACCAACACGTAATTCAAAAAATCTCTATTCAAGGGTAGCAATATGCAACATGCTCTGAGTCAACGGCAACTGACCGATAAATTCAATTATGTGCACAACAACGGACTCGGCTGCCGGGACCTTGTCCCAAGGACCCGCCCACTTTCCCCGATGCACTTCCACTTCCTTTCTACATCGATGCTCGGCAGGACGTCAGCAATAATGAAGCTGCTCGTGCTCGGCCCCTTGCTCGGCACTAGACTATATAAAGCGCTTAAGTGAATAATGCAAAACTTTGCAACAGCGACAGCCGGAGATCCATGAAGCGAGAATCTCGGAGGGGAAAAAGTGGGACTCTGGGAGGCTGCACTTCATCAGCAAAACGGATACGACAACTAACAAGTCCGATTGTCCGCAGCACTTGAAAGGACAAGGGTACAGTTGGAGAAACTGCGACTAAATAGGAAACAAAATCTATAATATTATAATTTCAATACCCAAATAATTTATAAATAATAAATACAACAAAAAAAATCAAAAATCTACCTATATAAATGGTAAAATGATAATTACGTTAAACGCAGTAACTCATAGGCTATATTAGGTATGATTTCTCTGGGAAGTGCGAGGTCACAAAAAAAAACTATTATTATACAAATTTTAACACTGTAATCTTTTGTTATTTTTCTCAGTGTAGTAACTGGAACTTGGCAACTTTGGCTCACCTTCAGTTTGATGTAGGTCTTACTGACGCTAAGCTCCGGTGGCTTGCGGTGGGACTCTACTCCTTCCTTTTCAGGAGCTGAAGAGGAGGAGGCTTCGGGAGCCGCCGTCGAGGACGCACTTCCACCGCAGGATGGCAGCTCCTCGAACTGCACGCGCTCGATTTTGTGGTGGCTCAAGAGCTCCATCAACACTTTCCAAACTTTTGGTAAGTTGCCAATGATTTCTTGGGCCGAGGCAACTTTTCCCATAATTTCGGGCTCATGGCTCTTTGACGAAGCCGCAGTTGCACCGGCTGCCGAACTCTTCTTTCTGTGTTTTTTTATGACTTCTCCTACTGGTTGACAATTGTCCACGGTGTCCTCGTTTGAGGGCGTGGGCGTGGCGCTGCGACTTTTGTCAGATTCCTCGGCGGAATCCCCATGACCAGTGGCCTGCTCCACGAGTTCAAAGAGCAACTTGGGCAGAGTGGCGCCATCACTGCAGCTGCCCTCGGCTTGGGTCATTTGATTGAGGAGTTGACGATTCTCCTCCAACATTCGATTTAGACGGTCGATGTCCATATTGCTCTTGTCATTAAAACCGATGATCAACTGGCTGAAGAGCTGTAGGCGAGTACGACGGTTATTTAAGAATTATGATTCAATAAATTATCATACTACTTACCAAGTTGACTGCTCCCACTTGCTCGCTTAGCAGACGCTTCTCGAACTTATGCTCGCTGCACTCTTCCCTTAGTCTTGCCAGTTCCGCATTCCCCGTCTCCACCTCTTTCAAAAGGCTCTGATTGCGCTCCTCTAAGTTTTTGGTCCTTGGTTTAGGATGGTAAAATAAATATTAAGTCTTTACAAATTATGTGTGAAATTATCTTTCAAAGGTTTTAAAAACTCAATAGAAGGACTATTTATCGATTTAAATGCGTAACTAATTTAAAGCAATTAGTTAATTATTAAACGACCTTTTGGCTAACGATTTAATAAGTACTAAATACATATTACGTATGTATGCCACATTTTTGAGAGAAATGATTAGCTACTTCTTTTCTGACAAAAAAATGTACCTATTATTTGGTTTTCTAATCCTGCGTGACTTACTTCTCCTGCTCGGCCGTGAGCTCATCCCTCTTGATCGTTATTAAACGCTGTAGATTCTCATACTCGGCAGCAGCTACTCTCTGTCGTTCCTCATAAAGTTGCCTCAGCTGTCGGATATTCACCAACTGACGTTCGTACTCCTGGCGGAGGTTATTTGACATAATCTTCATTTCACGCTCGCTGAAGGAGTTCTCTATTTGGGTCAGTTTCATCTTGAGCTTTGAGTAAAAATAGTAATAACTTTCAGAAGCGATTTGTAAATTATTTTATTTACTAGCTCACCTGAGCACACTGTTCTTCCTTGACACTCAGCATTTGCTTGCAGCAGGAGATGACTTCCTTGAGGGTTCCCACCTGGCGTTGAATCACTTGCACCTCGCCTCGCAGCGAGAAATTTTCGGACTGGGCTTGCTGCAAGGCCAATTGGGCACTGGCCAATTCAATATTGGCATGGCGACTTCTGGAACTGGGATTCTCATCATCTGGATCGGAGTCTTGGCTTCCAGAAATAGCCGTATTTTCACTCTGCACCTGAACTCCATTCTCAGCACCTTCATCTTTGCTTCGGTTTTTAGATTTTTCCATAGCCAATTGTTTTTTGAGACTAACAATTTCATCTCTTAGGTCCTGCACAGCGTTCTGGCGAACTTCTCTTTTTTGACGTAGTTCTTCCCTGAACTCTTCTAGGGATTGTTCTTTTTGACGAGAGCCTTCTGGTTTATCCTCCATTTTAACAGGAACGGGAGTTTCCCGATTATCCACTGCTAACTTTGGCTCTACCTCTGTTTTTCTCGCTATTTCTTGAGGGGCCTGTTCCAGAATGAGATTCTCATGCTCGATGTCGTTCCACCAGGGCTCGTCAGCAGTTGCCTGCTGCACCTGCATCTGCGTATCATCTGAAGACTGTGTGGACTCAGCATTTCCCATTTTACCAAGAGAACAAAGGAGATCGAGCTGTGGTATGCGGTTGTGATGATCTGTTTACCCGATGCAGATACAGATGACGGTGTGGATGGTCTTCGCCTGGCAAGCGTTAAATTTACGATCCGCTTTAATGCGACTTTTCTTCTCTTCGTCGGCACAAAGAAAGCCCAACGATCCACCGATCTACAGATCGCTTCCAATTGATATGAACACCAATACAGGGGCCGGGAAAATACCAACAAAAGTCGATGTGAATATATCTGCGTCTGACTATCACACACGAGTTTTCCGATTTCGCAATTATATATTGACTTTCACTTTTCAACCAAGGATGTTCGAGAAAATTATGTCTCGTTATTGGTTACAAATACTTCACTTAAAAAACAAACTTCGGAAACAACGGAAAGTAACCAAAGTAATTATATAGTATACATATGATTAAGTTATTTATGTATTTGTGCCGTTGGAAAATTTTTTCGATTCTAATTTTCTATCCGTACGTCGGTCGAACGCAACTTTTCGATTGGGCTGCTCGGAAAAAACTGAGAAAACATCGAATAGACTGGTCTATTTTTAACATACTTTGGTCTCTCCTGTCCTCACACAATTTGGCTTCGCTCAGCCTGATTTCTTTGTGCATTAGAGAAACTACATTTTATGCTGAGGGCTCAAGAACTAGTCTGAGAATCTTCCTAGGACCCTCTCCCTCCGGATTTCTTAATTATTGTCCTAAGTTTTATGCAAATTTTAATTAGAAAAATAATGAAACAGTTTAAAATTAGATCCACGCGTCATTTTTATTATGACTAATGTGCAAAACAAAACTCTTGCCACATCGCATGTCAAGAAAATGAAGATCACGACCAGTTGTCAAGAGATGCCAGAGATAGATCTGCAACACTTACAAGGTTATTGATCTTCAATTGTGCGAAAAGGATATTGTCGCGAACTTGAACTTAAGTTGTTTCACCTTTTTTATATTTAATTCTTAAAGTAGATAGTTCGACTCGTGTGGTAATGCTGGTAAAGATTACTTATAATTTATATATAAAATATGAGTACACGTTTGATAATACCCTCTTCATTCAACTTTAACTTTTCCTAACGCAATCCCATCTGACCCACATCCGTTTTTTATTATCAGTCACCAAAAGACTATACATCTCTGGACCTTTATCAACCAAATTGTAATGGTGGCAAAGGGTGCAATGGATTTCAACCTCAGTGGAAAACTTTTAAATGAAAATGCATTTGGTAGCTGATTTTTGCAGTACTCTTTTTTTATCTCCAGTGCGCGCATTTGAAAAGTGGGAAGCACGCATCTGTGACTTTCCGAGGAAGAGCAGGTTGATAGAGGAAGCACACATTTGGCAAAGGGTCGCCAGGCTTGAAAATGAAAATCAACAATGCAATTTGTTTTGGTTTTCTCTGTTGTTGGTTGAAATTCAAAAGGGGCAAAATCCGACTAAAACTTGAAGCGCCAGCTCAAAGTTCGGCCCAGCCACGCCCTCAACTTTCACAGAGATTGCACACAGGCAAATGTGCAGCAAAAAGTTGCAAGGAAAAGAGAAGCACCCAAGGACAGCCGGAAAAAGTAGCAAGAAAATGCTTTGTGTTTATAATAAACCGTAGCGAGGCCCACACCCTTTTCTTCAGGCTACTTTAGCTCCACAGATTTTACCTTTCTTACTTGGGGAACAGTCAACCTTTGCCCTCTTAAGCATTACAGAATTTCTATTTAATTTTTCAACTAATTTTTGCGTAATTTTTAAAACCTAAAAGCATAAATATTTAAAACAAAATATAAACCAAAAAGGTGTGTCTAGATTTTCAAACTTGAACTTGAAAATGTGTTAAAATTTCTATACTAAAGATACCCAATTGTAAGATATAAGAAAATTAAAAGAAAATTTTGTACGAAAACACTTAAGATATTATTTATGGGTATCATCGAGTATCTTTCAAGCTTGCACATTACATTTTAGTTTTCAATGAAATGTTTTTTGGTTATCGAGGGCTTAGCATTTTTACTGTACTTGTAAAATTTGAGCCCGGCTTCAAGTTCTCTAACGACTGACTTAATTGCCAAAAAGAAAGTTTCCGCAGAAGCTCCATTATCCTACTGGCTAACCGTATGTCCTTTTTACCAGCTTCCGGAGCCTGCGGTTAATTAGAATTACTTGTGCCGAAAGTCAAAGTTAAGAAATCGTTTAAGGACAATGTAGGAAAATGAGATTTGGTTGCGTCTTTTAAGCAAGGGAGAACTTCCTGAATAATTAAAATTTCAAATGGAGCATTCTCAAGGACATGATATTTGTAAATATTTCTATGCTCGTCGGCAGGTATCGAGAATAAATGATGAAACAAGAATGCGGTAAGAACGGGGACACCCTTCTCACAAGATCCTGTTGCAGTCTCAATTATTGTGATTTACATACCGGATATCTCTGCAAATGCTGCACAATTTCATCCTCTTGGGCCATCTTAACATCACTTAACTAAACAATCACTTTATAATTAAATTTTACCTTAATAACATACAAATTCGATTCATTTAACATTTAATTGATAAGAAAACTTATAAAGCGCGCACTCAACATCAGCTGTTTAAAAAATCTAGTTGGCAGCCCTGTTTTCTAGAGATGAGCAAAAGTTGTTTTGGAACCGGAAAAAGTTAATTTGTATAAACATTTATGAATTATAAACTTATATTAATAATACAAATTGTGTTATGTTATTTTTAATTGTTTTCCTATTTGTTAGACAACAAGAAATAATTCTTTCTTGCTTATAATTTCTTAAACAGGATTTGCACTAGTTCCGCATATGAACACCACAGACTGTTTTACACTGAAAACGGTTCAGTTCCATTTAGCTCCGAATCAAATCAACACGTGCAACGGAAAGCATTGTGTGTTTTTATTTTTAAAAGATTTCTAAAAGAAACAAACCTTCAAAATGCTGGAGGAGATGAAACAAATGAAGACCACTCCGGTGCTAACCAATTCACGGCTGGAGTTCAAGGAGATACCCAAAAAGCTAAGCAGGGTAACAACAAATCTAATCTATGTACATATGTATCTACCAATTCTCACCTTATAATTTTTACCCATACGAATAAACAGCACCTGGCAAACTTGGGAGCACCCCACGTGGACTCCTTCGACGAGATGTTGACCGTGGGATTGGACTATGTGGCCAAGCACATGATTCCCATCCACTGGCTGAGTCCTGCGGGCGAAAAGATCTCGATGAAAGTGGAAAGCATTTGGATATCGAAGCCACAGGTGCCGCAGGATGTTATTGATGTGCGCACCAGAGAAATTTACCCTACAGATTCCAGGCAACTCCATGTTTCCTACTCGGGAATGTGCTCTGTAAGATTGGGCTGGAGTGTCAATAGCGTAGAAAAGTCCCCCATAAACATGGATCTGGGTGAATTGCCAATAATGCTGCGTTCCAAAGCCTGCAACCTAGGACAGGCTTCACCAAAAGACATGGTTAAGCATGGGGAACACGACAGTGAATGGGGAGGAATCTTTGTCATCCGAGGAAATGAAAAGATCGTGCGTATGCTGATCTTGACTAGGAGAAACCACCCCATCTGCGTTAAACGCTCTTCTTGGAAGGATCGCGGCCAGAACTTCAGTGACTTGGGTGTATTAGTGCAAACCGTCCGAGAAGATGAATCATCTTTGAGCAACGTATTGCACTATTTGAACAATGGAACTGCAAAGTTTATGTTCTCCCATGTCAAGAGATTGTCCTATCTGCCCGTTTGCCTAGTCCTAAAGTGCTTAATGGATTACACGGATGAAGAGATATACAACAGATTAGTACAGGGCTATGAATCCGATCAATACTATGTATCCTGCGTGCAGAGCATGCTGAGGGAAGTGCATAATGAGAATGTCTATACACACTCTCAGTGCAGAAGCTTCATCGGCCATCTCTTCCGTTCTCGCTTTCCAGAAGTTCCGGAATGGCAACCAGATGAGGACGTTACAGACTTCATCCTTAAGGAAAGAGTAATGATTCACCTGAACGCCTATGAGGACAAATTTCAGTTGATTGTGTTCATGGTGCAAAAACTTTTCCAATGCGCCCAAGGAAAACACAGAGTGGAAAACGTGGACTCGGCAATGATGCAGGAAGTGCTGCTGCCAGGACATCTTTACCAGAAATACCTAGGTGAACGAATCGAGTCCTGGGTCCTACAAGTGCGTCGTTGTCTTCAAAAGAAGCTGACCACTCCAGATGGCCTATTAAGCAGTGCCTTAATGACCCAGTGCATGCGACAAGCAGGGGGAGTTGGTCGCTCCATGGAGTCCTTCCTAGCCACGGGAAATATTGCCAGTCGAACTGGGCTGGGACTGATGCAAAATAGTGGATTGGTAATCATGGCGGAGAACATCAACAGGATGCGGTACATGTCCCATTTCCGAGCCATCCACCGCGGTTCCTACTTCACAACCATGAGGACCACGGAGGCGCGTCAGCTGCTCCCGGATGCTTGGGGCTTTATTTGTCCCGTTCACACTCCTGATGGCACGCCCTGCGGGCTGCTGAACCATTTGACATTAACCTGTGAAATTTCCAAGCGTCCAGATCCCAAGTTGGTGGATGTAAGTACATCGAATTGAGCTAATACAGACAGGTGATCCAATGACATATATTTTTTGCAGGTCATTCCAACACAACTGATAGACATGGGCATGCTGCCGTTGTCCAACCAAAGTTCTGCTGAGACCAAACTTTATGTGGTCTTCCTGGATGGAAAACACCTAGGTCACATTCATCAATCAGATGCCTCCAAAATAGTCGAAGATTTGCGGCACGGAAAGATATTTGGCACCCTTCCTCAAATGATGGAAATAGGCTTTATACCCTTCAAAAAGAACGGTCAGTTTCCAGGACTTTATCTTGCAACAGGACCTGCCAGGATGATGAGGCCCGTTTGGAACCTGAAATGGAAGAGGGTGGAGTACATTGGAACACTGGAGCAGCTGTACATGGAGATTGCCATCGACCAAAAAGAGATGTATCCTGATTTTACCACACATCTGGAGCTGGCTAAGACTCACTTCATGAGCAACCTGGCCAATTTAATTCCCATGCCGGATTACAATCAATCGCCTCGTAATATGTACCAGTGTCAGATGGGAAAACAAACTATGGGAACCCCTTGCTTAAATTGGCCCAAGCAAGCGGCCAATAAGTTATACCGCCTACAGACGCCAGCAACGCCCCTATTCCGACCCGTTCACTACGATAACATTCAGCTGGATGACTTTGCGATGGGCACCAATGCTATAGTAGCTGTAATTTCCTACACGGGTTACGACATGGAAGATGCCATGATTATCAACAAGGCAGCCTACGAGCGAGGATTCGCCTATGGAAGTATCTACAAAACGAAGTTTCTTACGCTAGACAAGAAGAGCAGCTACTTTGCCAGGCATCCGCACATGCCAGAGCTGGTTAAATACTTAGATACAGACGGTCTTCCACATCCTGGCTCTAAATTGAGTTATGGTTCCCCGTTGTACTGCTATTTTGACGGCGAGGTGGCCACTTATAAAGTAGTGAAAATGGATGAAAAGGAGGATTGCATGGTTGAGAGTATCCGGCAGTTGGGAAGCTTTGATTTAACGCCCAAGAAAACGGTAGCCATTACCCTTAGAGTTCCACGACCTGCCACTATTGGCGATAAGTTTGCATCAAGAGCCGGGCAGAAAGGTATTTGCTCACAGAAATATCCCGCCGAGGATTTGCCTTTTACGGAATCGGGCTTGATCCCAGACATTGTGTTTAATCCCCACGGTTTCCCCTCCCGTATGACAATTGCCATGATGATTGAGACGATAGCGGGAAAGGGTGCAGCGATCCACGGAAATGTTTACGATGCCACCCCTTTCCGCTTTTCCGAAGAGAACACGGCTATTGATTACTTTGGCAAGGTTCTAGAGGCTGGAGGTTACAATTACTATGGTACGGAGAGACTGTATTCTGGAATAGACGGACGCGAGATGACGGCGGATATATTCTTTGGAGTGGTCCATTACCAGCGCCTCCGGCACATGGTGTTCGACAAGTGGCAGGTCAGATCAACAGGAGCCGTAGAGGCCCGTACCCATCAACCAATTAAGGGCAGAAAGCGAGGTGGCGGCGTAAGATTCGGAGAGATGGAACGAGATGCTTTGATCTCGCACGGAGCCGCCTTTCTGCTGCAGGATCGCTTGTTTCACAACTCGGACAAAACACACACGCTGGTGTGCCATAAGTGTGGTTCCATTCTGGCTCCGCTGCAGCAGATTGTGAAGCGAAATGAAACAGGAAGACTCTCATCGCAGGCCGATACGTGTCGCTTGTGCGGGGATAATAGCTCCGTGTCCATGATCGAGATCCCCTTCTCCTTCAAGTTCCTTGTAACCGAACTGAGTTCGGTCAACATCAATGCCCGGTTTAAACTGAACGAGATTTGAATGGAATCTAAGAATATTGTTAGCCCTTATTTTATACCATGAACTAATAAATTTGATAAAAGAAAAATTCGGATTCGCTTATTGTTTGAGATTCAGTAGGTTATTGGTAGCTTTAAAAACATTGCTCAATGGTTTCAATTTATATTTATTTATTTATTTAAATACATATTTGTTTACGTTTACAGTTAAATTCCTGCATTTGCTATATGTAGTTGTGGTTTATGTTCTTGTTGCTGTTGTAGTCGCTTTTGTTTCGTCTGTGAGTTGAATGGAATTTTTGTGGAATTTTGTAACATTTAACTATTGCACTTTGGAAAGGCTTCAACCTCCAACTGACATGCACATTGGTTGATACGAAAGGATTGAGAGTTAATCGGTAATAAGTATACGATGACAATTTCCATTATCGGTATTCAGTATCAATATCTATGAATATAATGTATATTTTAGTTTACAATTCTTTGTTCTTCGGCTGCCGCATCGCGATTGAAAGGAATTATCAGCAGATTTATGGCTTGCTGCTGCTGCTGCATTGGATAAGTTAATACTTGGTGCTATAAAAATCGCTTTCCTTCCCAGGAAGCGGCACAACATGTAGTTTTCTTCAGTTTATCTATGGTACATACAAAACGAAATAATACACAGATCAATCGAAAAATTCTGCTATAGGTATAATATTTTGAATGTTAGCTTTTTTTCAAAATTTGACTCCTCTGATTTTCAATAAATTTTTAGTTGCTTAACAGTGATTATTTAAGAAGTTTTTGTTGATCCACCTCTATTTATTTGTCTATTTTTTATGAGATTTCTGCTCCTGGGGCTTCTCCATCAAATCTTTGCAATCAAAAACACTAAACATGAATTTCGGTTTGATGCAATTGCAATAATCAATATGTGTATAAATATTTAGATAACGATTTGCATATTTGTCATTTGCATGCATCTTAATAATTTCATTGCCAGCATTTCTTTTTTGTTTTATAATGTTTTCTGTTTTTATTACAACGACGTATATACTAGGTATATGTATGTGGTTTGTATGAATGTATATCTGTGTATAAGTATATAATATCCAATTGCTACTGCCTCGAAATGATGCAACAATATATAATTTGTCATACATATAAACATAATCTAATTATGTTCTCTCGTTTTTCTACTATGAACTTTTTGAGCTTAACATTTACAAAGAATTCTGATTCGGATTTGGGTGATTAGGGTTTGGGGAAGTGAATATGGAAAATAGGTAAATTTCGGGTAGGTTTACGAAAAGAATATTCAAACAACAGGAAACAGGAAAGTGGGTAAAGCTCACTTCGCAACTCGCTGCTGGAGAAGATAAAAGGTACGTATGAAGAGAGTAGGAGTGGCTGGCATAACTAAACGCAAAGTTCGAGGGCCCTTTTTGCTTTGATATTTTTATAGGTGATTGGGATTGTGCATTGTAAAGTGGTTGCCGTGGCTATGCGGCTTCGTAGCTCCATTTCGACTCCTCCCCGTCCATGATTGTTGTGGCTTAGAACTGATCCGACAAAAGGTCGCAGATCTCCCTGGTCACGGTTTCCTTGCTGGCCCGAACTGTTAGTCGGAACATCTGAGGATGAGTAGGAGGTTTAGTACAATTTTGCACACACCTATCTGCAAGCAACTTACCTGAGCCTGCTTATTTGGTTCCAATCGCATCAAGCAGCCCACCTGCTGGGATTGCGTATGAATGATACCGGCACAGACCATATTATCCGGATTGGGATCTACCTGGTCCAGCAGCTGCATGCCAAAGCCCATCAGCTTGTTTCGGGCTCCGGCCAAATCCAGGGGCTGGGCTGCCTTGAACACTTTCTGGGACCGTTGTTGTTCCCTTAAAGAAACCAAATTAATTCAGTATTTTTGAAAGAAAACTTATTTAATTACCCGCTTAGATTCTTCCATCGCGCAAAGAAGGATTCGGCATTCATCTCGGTTGGCTCAAAGAACTTGTTCACGCTTAATGGCAGTTTAATGCTGAACTTCTGCTGAGTGCCGTTGTAGCGAAAACTGATCTCGATGGTTGGCGCATCGGCGTAATCCTCGATGCACTCTGCAGTGAGTAGCTGTTGGATCTGGGCGCCGGCCTCCAGGGTCGGCTCCACAGCCTTCATCTGCACGTTCAGCTTGAGCGCATCCTCGGCAGACCATTGCAGCACGGGATTAAAGTTCTGAAAATAAAGGGAACGAAAATTAAAATGCAAAGATATCCAACCAAGTAAATACTTACAGAGAGGGGAACCTGCGTCTTGTTGCCGTAAAACAGGCCCAATCTTCCCAGATTCTGACGGAACTCGCTCTTTACGCCGATCTGCAGCATCTCGTTTTCAAATAGAACTCCATTATTCTTAAACAAGAACTTCTTGGTGTTGTACACGGCACTCGAGTTGTTGTTGCTGCTGTACATATCTCCCAAAACATCAATGAGCGTGCTGTTGCTATTGCTACCGCTTCCAATATTATTCGATGGCGGTGTACTCAACCCAAGGAGATCCGTGTTCGCGTTGCTGTTGTTTAGCTTACTGTGCGAATTGTTCACGTGGGCATTGTTCTGCGTTACAGAAGATAACGGAGCCGGGCTCTTCGACTCGCGGATCTCGTTCTCTGGCACCCGGCCAGGCTTCTTCTTCTTCAGCACTGCTAGAATGGAGCTTTCGCGCTCTGGGAACGATGGCATCTCTTCCAGGACCGTGGCCAACACGTCCGTCGATGCCACGATGCTAAGCTGGAGATATTCGCTGGCTCGCTGCTGTAGTTCCGCATCAGCGGATCGAAGATTGCTGTGCTGGCGGAACACATCCTGGATATTGGTGCGAATCTCCGGGAACAGATTGATGAACTTGATGTACGTTGAAAGGAGCAGGGCCCGCGTCATTGGCGAACAGAGATGGTACTTCGAGTGCAGTAGCTTGAATTGCACCAGTGGTGCGGATCGGGAATCTCCGGCAATTAAGTTACCGAACTCTCCCAAAATGTAGCCACCCACTTTAACCATGTTCTCGTGGCAGGCAGGCGCCTGGAGCGCCTCGAAAACAGTTTTTGCGGCATAGCCCTGCACTTCCTCGCGGTTAATTACGATCTGAATGACGCGATACCACACTTCCTCGGACACGTAATCGCCGGCTATGCGGATTAGATTGAGTATCACATCCACATACCTTGGAAAAAAGGAAGTTTTCATAAACATTTGAAATTAGATTGTTGAAACTAGGAAAATCGGTTCTTACCAGGTGTAATCTGTGGCGTACTTCTCGGCAAGAATGGCCACCTTGAGCACCATCTCCTCACGAATCGAGTAGTCGGCCGTCTCCAGATAGTTGAGCATCTCCTGAACAATTTCCTCGGCATTTCCGCGATCGCACATGGCGTACAAAAGATCCACCGCCATTTGGCGCACGGATACATCCTTCTCCATTTTCATCGAGAGTATGACCACCTCCTGGTGCTTCTTGACCTCCTCGTGCGAAAACTCCGAGGTGGCGAGGTGGCACATGGACTCCAGAGCCAAGTAGCGCAAGTTGGTCTCCCGGTTGCTGAGGAACTGGCCCAGCTGGTTACAGGCGCGAACCAGAAGGTTCGGCTCGCTGTCGCTGTGAATTATCAAATTGATGGCCTCGAAGAGCACGGCGTTCTTGGCGTTCGAGTGTTGCACCTTCTTGCTTTTTGGCGGCTCTTGCGCCTTATTCAGAATCGTCTCCAGCGTCTCGTTCAAGCGAGCCCGCACACCCGCCTCCTCGGTCACCGGATTGTAGTTCTGCAGCAGTCTGAGAAGTTTCACGGACAGCCATGGAGCCGGCACAAAGTAGTAAGTGTAGTCCTGCAAAGGGGATTTTATTAGATTAAATGCTTCCCTACTCCGAGAAATCTTGTATTTTACCTGAAGATCCGTGTAGCTGGCAGTCACTATCCGGGACAAGCGGGATACGGCCAAATTAACACAACCCTTGTACTCGTCCGGGTTGCGCTTGACCAAGGCGTCGATCAGCGAGGTGGCCGCTGTGACTACTCCCATGTGCTGATCATTGAGCAAATGAATGATTCGCGAGGTCCACTCGCCGCCGGGAATGATGTCCGGCGAGGAGCGAAACAGGCGGAGCAGGCACAGCGCCGCCGACTGCTTCACCACGTCCATGGTGTCGCCCGAGACGAGTAGTTTGGGTATCTCGTTGGAGAAGGACTCGGCCATGTCCCGGCTGCCGATGTTGGCGATGCATTGCAGCGCCAGATTAACGTGCACCGGATTGCGCGACTGCAAATCATTCTTGATCGACTGAATGATCAGTCGAATGAGGTCGCTGTTCGTGTTCACCAGCACCGAGATGAACAGGTAGCCCTGTAATAGAAAAATATGTGTCAGCATTGGTATAGGCCAAATATATAAAATGGTATATAAAATGATGCTCAATATTTTTTTTTATTATTTTCCCCATTTACTTTAACATAACCAAGTAAAGTGTACAAATTCATTCTTCAACTGAAAGTAACCCCTTCCCAGTTAAATTGTTTCTTCTCGCTGAATAACAAAATGATTGTGGAAGCAATTATTTGGTGGACTTACGATCTGCTTCTCTGAGTATTTGTTGGAGGACAGCAGGTTGACCGCCTCCATGTGGCCAAAATCGATGTCATGGCCCAGGAGAAAGATGAATAGCAGCTTGCAGACATATTTCTTCTTCTGATATCCGTCGAGGGTTTTATCTCCTTTGAATTTGCTCCGTATGTTGGCCAACTCCTTGTTTATGCGTTTGACCTCTGCCTCTTTGCTTTTACCTGTGGGTAGTGAGGAAAAATCGTCAGATATTAGTAATCTGGGTCAAGGTCACAGAAGGAGATTCACAGTAAAACAAAAGCGACTCGACGGCGGAAGCCTTGCTTTCTTTTCCGCCCCATGATTGATCGTTGGGAGAGCCAACTTCACACTCCTCGGCTCTCTCCATTCCGCGAGTTTTCTCCGGTTCACAAAGGCGCCAATTAGTACCAGTCACCAATCCGCTGCGGAACCTCTGCTCTCCGATATGCTGCCCACAAACTAGTAACTAGTAACCAGCATATATGTAGCAAAGAGCGAGCAGTGACGATAATACCATACAGTGAAGCGTCAATTGATCACTTGGCGCGGCGACACAATTCAAAATATCTTCTAATTTATCGATAATATCTAGCAGTTTTTGGTTCACACTTATATTCATTTTCGACTGTGAAATATCTTTCTTGATTTTATTTGCAAATGATTAAATTTCCCTTTGATAACACTACCCATTTGGGATTGATTACCTAATTTAAATAATTAATGTTTTAAATAGTGCAGAGTTTAAAATTCCATATCCATCCTATCGAGTGCCTACTTTAGGTGTACTTTTGTGCCGCCCGCTTTATTGTGAGTGTTGCTCTTCGTAATTTATCAAGAAATGGCGCTGATTCCGCCCTATGGAAAATCTCTTGCTATTCAACTGCCCTGCTCAATTGGATTTAATGGTGGTTACCCAAGAGATCTGCACTTACAGTTCCTTATATCCGATATAAAGACGGCCAGGCCTCTCATGCCATCCCCCCGCACCGGCGCCATGGTAGTTAGCTTGTTAATTTTCGCTGGTTTTATGCAAACTGGGGGCGCAAGAAAATCGTCGATGAAAGGCGGCCGAGTCTCGAGGCGTTCTTATCGCTCGAACTCGACGTCAGATCCGGAGATATATAGTAGTTGCTCTCCACTCTGCTTGTCTATATTTCTCTGCTTCCGGATCACTTTCTTTGCCGCTCTTTGGGATCTGAAAACGGAAGAGAGATTTGATAAGTTTTGGGATTGCTTCAGTAATATTAATCAATCTTTGTATTTTATTGTATCTAGACGGTATTGTAGAGGGTAACCATATTAAGAAAAAAGAAGAGTGTAAGCATATTATTTAAAATATATTTCATTGAACAGAAAAATTAGCTCATATTGATAGTGGATTTATGAAATAAAACACTCCTAACATAATACCCTAAAACGTAGTTGTACCAAAGAAAAATGTTGGTTAGCGTTGATTTTTTGTTGATTTGCAATAGCGGACAATAAAAATATGTGAACATTTTTTAATATTTCGCTTAATAAGCAAAATAACATAATTTTTTTTATCGCAACAAAAACAATAATATGAACATTTTAGGTAAAGATTATGGAGGTTGTTATCATGGGTCTTTAAAAAATAAAATATGTATCCACCAGATAATTTGTTACACAGTGCAACTCAGATAATGATTTATATATTAAACATTTCGGCCTGATAATCTGTAAACATTTAATCAGTAAACTATGTAAGTTTTTTTGGATATAGATTTTTATTGCAGTGCACCTAATGTTCAGCGAACTTTGACATTTTCGGGTGGAAGTGGAGCCCCCGCAGATTTGGCAACCGATTTATTTGCAACTTGGCAGCGTTTGCACGCTGATAAAGATTCTGTGACCTCGCTCGCCCACTTTTTATCGCCTGGCGAAGTGCGATGTGCACTTGGGCATTATTTTTCGGACGACCACCGGCTTCTGTTTCTGTTTTCTACATCGCTTTCTGTTTCGTTTTATTTTCTGTTTTTCACTGCGCTCTTTGCGCCTTCTTTCTTGCCTTCATGTCACGTCACTTTTTTCATCGCTGGATGACGAAGGCGTTTTGCCCAAAAAAAACACCGAAGAAGCCACCGAAAACTAAAACATTAATGGGCGTACATATTGTGGTTTTTGTGGAGCTTACTTCTCCGATTTCCGATTTTTTCACTCGGTAACAGCGGACAAAATCGTTTGGCGTTGCGGAATTTCTGCGGCGGAGCGGAGAGATCGGAGAATTTTGGAGTTGGCTTCGCTTGGAATCACAATCAGGAATCCGGGGTGTTGGCTGCGGAATGTTTGGTCCTAAGTGCTGCACTTTATGTAACTCCAACTGGCTGGCGATACGCCTCGCTGTTTCACCGCTAATTTGATTGCTAACTATTCCTGAGCGCAGAGCAATTCACTAAAATGAAAATTTCTATTGATTTTTCTTCGCTCTCGCTGCCTGAGTGTGGAGCCATCTAGCGGGCGCGGGTGTAACGATTAGTGTGGCCGAGTGGGAGTACGGCAACTATACCGCAGATACGGCTTCAAGGGCTGGGTGCTGCAGGGCGTTTGAGTTAAGGTGGCGCGGCATAGTTGACTCCCAGATTTAGAGTTTTTTAATGTTTTCTTAATTTCCCCAATATAATAATTATTCATAGTTTATTTTTATGCAAGGTGGGGCTATTACTTTTTTCGCTGTTTCGATTGAGCCCTGCAGCTATGTCGAACTCAATAACTCAAGTCAACACATGGAAATATTATTTGAGTATCGGGTTGACTTAAAAAAATAATAAATTTTATTTATTTTTAACTATGTTTAATTTCCGCTAAAACTTAGCCATTCTTTTTATTAAATGAATAAAATTTAGTGATTTAAAAACAAATATAATGTTAAACATAAAATGCAGGAACTTGTATCAAATAAGAACCCAGTAAGCATATAATTATATCGTTTCATACAATATAACATTCATAACATAATCATATTCTCAATTGACCTAAAATTACAGCTATTTTCTTTAATGACTCAAGCGCTTTTAAACATTAAAAACTTGTCATTTATTGTGTATTATATGATTTTATTATGACTCCTTACAATAAATGAACAAAAATATATATATCAAAAAAATGTTACAGTTAGAAGTAAATTAAGTTAAGTTCAATATTGGTAAAACATGGTTTTAAGTCTCCTGAATATAATTTAGTTGGTTTTTATATAATTTAACTCACTTGCCAAAACTTGTGACGTCACAAAATGCATAAGTGCGCCACCTCGCTCTGCGCGCACCGTCCGATTACTCCGCCATTTTTTTGCGCGTTTCGATTCGTGGTTCTTATTTGTGGAAAAAATATGTGAAATGCTTCTGCGGCAATCAGCGTACTGGCAAAATTGATAGCTCAGGAACAACAGGACACACTAAACGACCAGGAGCAGCTCCGGATTTCGTTGCCTGCGAGGGAAGCGATAAGCGTGCCGAATGCAGACGCATCTGTTACGCAGCAGATTCCAATTTTTGCACCACACAAAAACATAATTGGGATTGAAGATTGGAGATTTTGGAGTGAGCCAGTAGCAGGAGCCCACAGCCGGCAGCCATGAGTTTTTCCAGCGACGAGGTGAACTTCCTGGTTTACCGATACCTGCAGGAGTCGGGTGAGTAAATCACCCCCTTTTAGCGTCGGGAACATGCCTTTATTGTCTCTTCTTTAATCCTCGTTTCCCAGGTTTTCTGCACTCAGCCTACGTTTTTGGCATCGAGTCGCACATATCGCAGAGCAACATCAATGGCGCCTTGGTTCCTCCGGCCGCACTGCTGACCATCCTGCAAAAGGGTCTCCTCTACACCGAAGTAGAGTGGAGCGTGGGCGAGGACGGCGAGGTGGCACGCCCCATAGAGGGACTCTCGCTGATAGACGCCGTCATGCCAGAGGTAAAGCCCCCCAAGCCCATTGTGAAAACAGAGCCGGGAAAATCCGGGACAGTGGACTCCTCCGCCCCCGCAGGAGGCAACCAGAACAGCAACGCCAAGCCAGAGATCAAAATCGAACCGGGCACAGGAGCAGCGGGCGCTGGAGCCGGAAACAAGACCGCCGGCAGCACCACGGGCACCAGCACGCCAACAGATCAATCGGCCAGCGAAGTGGACTCCAGCGGAAACGCAACAAATAACACGGGAGCCACCTACACCGGCAACAATGGAGCTGGAAGCAATCAAGCAAGCACCGCTGGAACCAATAGCACAAGTACCCCAACTTCAGGAGATGCAACAGCACCAGGGGCAGGTCAAAAGAAATCACAGAGCTCGAATGAGGCAGGCAGTTCATCTGGCGGCAATGCGGTTAACGCAAATGCCACCAGCACCGACGATGCAGCCTCCTCCACTTCCACAAATGGCAATAGCAGCACCTCAAGCAGCGTGGAGCAACCCTCAAGCGGGGTTGCGCCCGCCGGCGGCACTGTGTCCACCTCCAATCCTGACGCGGCAGCAGCTGGAGGAGCCTCCACGACAGCAGGAGCCAAGGCGCCCAGCGGAGCGGTAACGATTCGAGTGGGAGCCCAAGGAAACAATGTTCAGACGGGTGCGTCGGCGGCCCAGAACTCAGCGCCTAGTGGAACCATCTCCTCGTCCACCGGTGGAGGCGCCGGAACTCCTGCAGCTCTTGTTCCTATGGATATTGACGAGAGCATCGAAATACCCGAGTCCAAGGCTCGTGTGCTGCGCGGACACGAAAGCGAGGTGTTCATATGCGCCTGGAATCCGAGTAGAGATCTACTGGCTAGCGGTTCTGGGGACAGCACTGCCAGAATCTGGGACATGTCTGATGCGAACACCAACTCTAACCAGCTGGTGCTGCGCCACTGCATCCAGAAAGGCGGCGCCGAGGTTCCCAGCAACAAGGACGTCACCTCTCTGGACTGGAATGTAAGGGGAATTTATTTCTTCCCCCTAAACCATTTATAGTTCTTAATTCCTTTTTTTCTTCCTTATAGTGCGATGGGTCCCTGTTGGCCACCGGCAGTTACGACGGCTATGCCCGGATTTGGAAGACGGACGGACGACTGGCCTCCACTTTGGGCCAACACAAGGGTCCGATCTTCGCGCTAAAGTGGAACAAATGCGGCAACTACATACTCTCGGCAGGAGTGGATAAGACAACGATCATCTGGGACGCATCCACGGGCCAATGCACCCAGCAATTTGCTTTCCATAGTGCTCCAGCCTTGGATGTGGACTGGCAGACAAATCAGGCCTTCGCATCGTGCAGTACGGATCAGCGAATTCATGTGTGCCGGCTTGGAGTAAATGAACCCATCAAGACTTTCAAGGGACACACAAACGAGGTGAATGCGATCAAGTGGTGTCCGCAGGGACAGCTGCTGGCCTCCTGCTCCGATGACATGACTCTGAAGATCTGGAGCATGAACCGCGATCGCTGCTGCCACGATCTTCAGGCGCACTCTAAGGAGATATACACGATAAAGTGGTCTCCGACGGGGCCGGGAACCAATAATCCCAACACTAACCTGATCCTCGCCTCAGCCTCGTTCGATTCCACGGTGAGACTGTGGGATGTGGAAAGGGGCAGCTGCATCCACACGTTGACAAAGCACACGGAGCCGGTCTACTCGGTGGCCTTTAGTCCGGATGGCAAGCATTTGGCTTCCGGCAGCTTCGACAAGTGCGTTCACATTTGGAGCACGCAAACTGGACAGCTGGTGCACAGCTACAAGGGCACTGGCGGCATCTTCGAGGTCTGTTGGAACTCTAAAGGAACTAAGGTCGGCGCCAGCGCCTCCGATGGCAGCGTTTTTGTCCTGGATTTGCGGAAGTTCTGATCTCCCGAAGAGCCGCTGCTGGATTTCGTCTATTAAGCAAACGCTTATATTCGACAGGTGCCCATTTTCAACCCTTAATTTGGTGGACATTGAATCGATAAAATTTCACTTGCCTTAGAACATGATTTAATTTGGATTTACATTCACAAATTACATTTTCATGGAGAGTTAAATATTATTGTTTCAAATTTTCCCAACATTAACCTGTTTGAAGCTGGAATCCGGGCTGTATGTAACTCCTTTCTTAGCTATCCCGCCCTGCAATCTGTATTTGTAATTGCTTTAAGTTCTAATTAGCTCTTTAAGGTTAAACTCTTGAGATCCTTCTGCTTTTGTCCACGTCTTTTTTGTACGCTTAGTCCTGAGTCACACAAAACGAGATGCGCCTCAGATTTAATGGGCTCCAACTTGGTTGTTGTTCCCTTCTAATCAGCGGGATGCGACTCGGTTCTTTTTAAACTTAGTTTTAAGCTCTATGTTTCTAAGGTCGTCCTTTTTTATACAGAAATCGTTTAGTATAACTTTATGCATTTTGTAATTGTGTCGATCGAAGATGCCAGCCACAACGCCCCTCCCAAATCCTTAAACCAACCCATCATTTTACTTTTAAGATGATTGGATATCAAACGAGATCAGATCGGACCGATTCACGCATACATTCAGAACAGTGTAACTGCAGCCCCACGTAGTCTGTAAACGAACATAATCCTAAGAACCCAAGATTGGCGAAAACACAAAAACATCTGCAAAATCCATTAAAGATTAAAATTAAATGAAGTTTTTTATTTTGGCTAGTGCGGGCTTTAAGTTTTGGTTTTTGTCTGAATCTGAAGAAAACAAAGGATTATAAGATGAAGCTATTGAAGTAAATTGGGAGATCACAAAATCTATAAATCTGGATTATATATTTACACCCGGTAAAGGTAGAGTAAAAGTTTATATAGTTTTCGTTGAAAAGTATGTAAAAGGTAGAAGGATGTGTTTCCGACTCTATAAGGTGTATAAATTCTTAATCGGAATCAAAAGCCGATTTGAACTAGCTATGACCGTCTGTATGAACGTTGAAATCACGGAAACTACACATTTGGTTTTTAGTGTATATCATATTTGAACTTTATTAGCTCGCATACATTTTACTTAAAAATAAACTATGTAGGTAAGAGAATTAACATTAAATTAGACGGTTTTTCAAAGACTAAGGCAATATTTTACAACTATATTTCCTAAAAATCCATGACATTTCCCAGATGTCGTTGCTTGAAGAAGCGGCACTCATCGCGGATCACCTCGCCGGATTTGGTTGTGCCTTTAAAGAATTTGGTAAGCTTGGTGCCTGCATACTTGGGTTTATCGGTGTCCGGCTCGTCGAATTCCATGTCGTAGGCCTTGTCCGCCAAAGCGTTTTCCGCCGTGGACCAACTGAAGCGCACGAGGCGAGGAAATCCAAACACCAAATCGATGTGGTCGGCCAGAAATCTCTTGGTGACCGGATCTCCAGGATAGCCACTTCCGAAGGCATTGTCCTTGATGACCAAACCCTCGGGGAATTTCCAAACTTTGAGGGCATGATCACGGGTGACCTTGGCGCATATACTGGCTGCCGAGACAATGGGATAGGTAGAGTCAGCCTTCTTGGCCACGGTGATCTTGAAGCTGGGGAAGCGCTTGAGCAGCTTCTCCTGGTACTTTTCCGGCGGACCCACTGTGTCCACATACACTTCTGCTATATTAACGCCTGCATCGATCGCCTGTTGGATCAAACCCATGGCAGAGTCCATGGAAACCTCGTTCAGGGAGCACTTGGATCGCCGATACATGCTTGTGCTGATCGTATTCGGCGATATGATCTCCACGGCCCACCCTATGCAACTGGTGGCATATTCTTTAGTGTTTATATCGTTGAATATGACATCCCGTTTTTCCTCGGTCAATTGTTTGGAATCGGCGCATCCAAGATCCTCGAGAGCCTTTTTGCTATCAAGCGGACAGTACGAAATTCCATATACCATGGGTCCCAGAACAGGACCACGCCCCGCTTCGTCCACGCCGAGCATGCAGGGTTTATCCTTGCAAATATCCGGGACATCACTCAGATAAACCGTATTTCGGCTGTTTTCCTTGGCGGCTATAAAGGGTCCCAGTGTTTTCAGGGAGCTGATTCTGCAAGTGTCCTTTATATCCCCATCTTCATGCTTTTTGTCTTTCTCGTCTGTATCATGCACAGTCTGGTTTTCCTGCTTGATTTCTATATCTTCTTGGTCCGACATCTTTGCGCGCCTTTTTTATTGTTTACTTATAACATAGATCATAGTGTGCCCAAGCTTACCGCACAGATTGCAGGGTGACCATATATTAGGGCTGAAAATAAATAGTTCAGCTTAATAATGACTATATATAGAAAAAAAAAAACCACTTGCATATAATCGGCCTAGATATTAATGTTTTCACCAAATTCATTCTCTGTGTACCATATATGCATTCCTACAATAGTATTTAACTTTTTGATTTATTACCTTTTTCTTTAATGAAAATTCATTATTTTTGAATAATTTGATAAAACTTAGTTCATAATTATTATTTTTGATTAAAAAACAAATCAAATATATTATATATCAATGTTTCAATGTTTAATGTTTCGCTCAAAATAAAACTCATTTGTACTCTGCAGCTTCTGTGTTACGTATCCTTGTAATGAGATCACAAAAGTTTACCCAGAATTTACATTGTTTTCTACTTAAAACTAAAATTGGCTTAATTATTTTTTATGTTTTATTTTTGGCAATTAAAAATTAATTAAATAATTATTATTTACAATTTTTAAAAACTTTGAAAATTTTGGTTGTAGTTTTGTAAGACCTTAACAAGGATATGAAACAAGATTTGTACAAAATCTAACAAAGATTCATTTGGACCCCGTTATTGAGTTATTGAGTCCTTATCAGTCGAGGCCTTACGAGTTTTATTTTGAATTTAATTGAATTAAGTCTTAGAATAAAAATATCCCAGGAATATTTAAGTGATCCTAATACAAGGATATGAAAAGATTGGTCCAAGAAATTAAAGAAATTAAATTTAGTAATTAGCATGTAATATTTGGTGTATAAGTTAAAATAATTACAATCCCTGGAAATACATTTAGCAATATACATAACCTTTCGTTGAATACCCCAAATATTATCCATACTCTCGTGATGCTATCGACCATAGCTCCACAACCGGTTCAACGATAAGGTTATCGATGTTTTAACAGTTTCTATTCCATCTCTACCTTTTCCATCTCTTTCCGGTTTAGGATTTTGACCAGCGTGCTTGTTCTCGTCCCGAGCTAAGGCCATTTGTTATAAACAATTAATTTTTGGCAACTTGCACAATCAGTGATTAGCCACAGCACTTCGACATGTCCACCAAAGCTGAGCTCGCCTGCGTCTACGCCTCCTTGATCCTGGTCGATGACGATGTTGCAGTCACCGTAAGTTTTCTGTTCCGTGGTCCGCGAATCCTTCAAATCCCAAGCCATCGGGCATAGATATTGGATGATTTGCGGGTCCTACGAGAAAGCGAGCTACCCATTTATATGTGATAATAATATTTCTTAATTCCTAACAGGGCGAGAAGATCAACACCATTCTGAAGGCCGCCAACGTCGAGGTGGAGCCCTATTGGCCCGGCCTCTTCGCCAAGGCCCTGGAGGGCATCAACGTCAAGGATCTGATCACCAACATTGGATCCGGAGTCGGTGCCGCCCCCGCCGGAGGTGCTGCCCCCGCAGCCGCCGCCGCTGCTCCAGCCGCCGAGTCCAAGAAGGAGGAGAAGAAGAAGGAGGAGGAGTCCGACCAGTCCGACGACGACATGGGCTTCGGTCTGTTCGATTAAGCTGGCTGACACCGGAATCCCCTAGAGACCTTCTAGACAACCTGACATCCGTTGTGTTTGTGCTCTAATCCTCGAGTGGTGAACGTGTACCATGTTTCCCGACCTGCGTACACGTTTTAATGTACAAATTCGAGGAAATATAGAAGACGTTTGCTAAAAAAAAAGTGATGGTTGTCTATTTACTAGAACGGTGCTGATTTTTTGTATTTTTTGGAGTAACCTCATATTCATTCTCGTATAGTGAAATCCCTTAGGATATGAATATGGATCCTCTTCAAAGAAAAATCAAATGAGATAGAGGTTGCCCATAAATAATGACAGGTACTTTTTATCTGTTGAATTGTCTTTATTTTCATAAATAGGGAAAGGTTTTTATACTTTTTAAAGTACTTTTCGTATCGCTTGATATTTAAATATGCAGTTCTGGGAAATATGCGATATACAACGATGGAAAGGCTGAACAATTTAATCTTTGTACAAAAACATTGTCATATAGCAAGTGTTTATTAATTGATAAGAATGTAAACTAGAAGATCATCTCCTCAAGCACCTTGGCCAGGGCTCTCAGATTGGGTCCGTCGATCTGTTTGAGACCCAGTCCCACCACAAATTCCGAGGGGCACTTGTGGAGTCCGGTTCTGTTGACTAAGAATTGGATGGCGCTGCGAGTCTCATCTGTATCCAAGCCCAGGCAACAGTTCATCGTTATGGGCACCGACACGTGAAATTCCGGATTATCCACGGGTCCATGGAGATAGGGAATCACTCGTTCATCTTTTTTGACATCGAAGTGCACATTGTAAATGCCAGGAATCTTGCCCAGTTGGGTTACCACTAGGAACCACTTGTTGGCGAATCCATGGAACACTATCTCCGTGGGTACACCGTTTACATTTACTGAGAATTGCTGGTTGAATCCGATTTCACGGGGTATATCTAGTGCCGGGGTCATTTTTTTGGGTGAAATTCGAAATTGTATACAATGAGACAGCAAGAAGTGTGACCGCAGTGTGTAAATTTAAAAATACTAGCATAACTTTTTTTCAGCAGATGCCGCCACTTGACAACTGTCTTTATTCAATTTTATAGGCAATGCTCTCTGTCGGAAAAATTTTGAACTATATATAGCACCGATAACTATCTGCCTATAAAATTGCAGTTTCTTATCGGATTTGAATTAAATCGTAAACATTTGCTCGAGAAAATAGTACAAAAACTAACGAGTTTAGTTAATAAACTAAGTTTTGTAAAATTCTCACACATTCCCATGTCATTTGGCTTCTCTTACCGAGTTTTAATTTATTTTCTGGTTACCAAGGTTACTTTTGTTTGATCTATAAATAAAGTTAATAAAACAGAGATGTCTTCATGCATTTGTTTGGGTCCCAAAAGGGCCGGTAAAACGCACCTGCTGAAAGCTTTACAAGACCCAGATTCCATCGATGAGACGACTTACTCAATGCCCACTATTGGAACTGGAATCTATCGCATCCATTTCCCAACAAAATCGCCCCACGGGGATAAGCCCAGGCCCCCACCTGCAGATACGCAGGTAAACATACCGCATGGTGGGAAAAATCTTCCCAAGTCCATACAGATCCTGGAGATCGGTGGAAGTATGGCTCCCTTGTGGCGGCAGTACTTCGAGGACGTCAAGAAGCTGGTTTATGTGGTGGACACATCCAATCTCTGCCAGATCTCCGCCGCCGGTGTTCTTTTCTATTCAATCCTAACCGAGCCGCGCCTGCAGAAGGTCAAGATCCTGTTGGTTTTGGCCAAAATGGACTACTCCTACCGCCAGATGCGGAATGAGGCTCTGCTCATGCTGCAGATGTCCAAGTTGCAGAAGCAGATCCGCCAGCAGGTGACCATTGTGGAGGCCAGTGCGGTTACCAAAGTGGGACTGGATCCCATATACAATTGGCTGCAGATGCCCTAAAAATAAATTCATCGCAATTGAAATGAAATATAAATAGTAAACTAATTCTTCTATCTTCAAAAATTTTTGTATTTAGCATGTTATTTGTCTTGTTTTTCCAAAAATATTAGACTTACTATGGAATATTTATAAATTATTAACAAGATTTCTTTGTATGTTTCAATATTAATAAATGTGTTGTTCTTGTAACATATGTGTATTTAAGATAATAGAATAAATTGAAATATTTCCTAAAATATGCCAGCAAATAGTTGATTTCTTTGTTTACAATTGAAACATTTCCCAAAACTTATTTTCCCATGAGTAGTAGATGCTTCCGGGAAATCGAGTCGAGCAAATAGTTTCATATATTACCTACATGGGCAATTAACTTTTAATGATTTGAACTTAAATTGGAATTAGAATGCCAGGTAGATTCACAGGGTGTGGTCTAGCCAGAATTGTCCCAACAGGGACAAGAACAGTCGCACTGCAAAACCAATTAATGTTTTGGCCTACCAGGTCTCCATGGCAATCAATTCGTACTGCGAGCCAAACAGAACCGAACCGGAAGACCCTTTCTACGTGGCGCATATGTATATGTACATATATACCTGCCACAGGCCAGTCGATTCAGAACACAGAAAACCGCAGCGGAGGAATCAACAAATTAAGTCCCGGTGAAAAGAGGTAGGCGGGAGGTACTAGTTATGGGCATAGAAAAATTAGATGGCATGCAGACGAGCCAGGAACTAAGACCAGATTCGGTCCCAGACGAATCCGCAGTGGCGGCGAGGAAGGACAAGAACGGCAGGAAGCAGAGGCAGCAGCCACATTCCTGATGTGCCTGGATTTCGGCTTTCGAGGGGCAGAGGAATGACACGCATCCGGTTTTAAAATTCCAGTGATCAAAACGCAGCAAAATAACCCGAAAAAAACGAGCAAAACCAAGAAATTCAAACACTTGAATCGGACACAGATACACATTGCACAGAAAAAAATCAAATGCATTAAGTATTTAAAAAGTAAAAAAAAAAACTTAAATACAATGTTTGTAGCACTGGGTTAATATTTTTTAGAAATTTATATTCTATTAATTGAACAACAAATATAATTTTAAAACCTTTTCTTTTTAGGCGGAATATAAAATATTTTGTGCAGAACATTTTCCCAAGTGTAACGGCAGAAAACGAAGGACGCGAATCGATGGCGACGGCGACGCTGGAGCTGGACTACTTCAGGGCGGTGTCCCTCTACCGCCGCCGCTCCTACGAGCGCTGTGCGGAGCTGTGCAACGCACTCCTGCAGGCCGGTCACGATGGCCATGTCCAACTGTTCGCAACCAAGGAGGAGGAGGAGGTGGAGCACCAGCCGCAGCAGCAGCAGCAGCAGCAGGCGGAGCACAGCAGATTCGGTAGCAATTTGCAACGCATTGGCCCCAGGCCAAGAGCAGGAGCAGGAGGACCTGGGGCCGGCGACTCTGGGGCTTCCATGATGATGCCCACTTGGCTGATGGAGGGCGTGTGGCAATTAAAGATGCGTGCCTTAACGCAGCGCGTCTTCCTGGACGATCTGGAGGTGGATGAGGACGGGGACGAGGGTGAGTAGGTGACAATCTTCGGGGTATTTTAAATATTCTTTACACTTTATATTAAACCTTAAGCACCCACTAGTTAGAACGATTTCTAATAATATTTAACCCCCAATAAGTGCGCTTTCTTCGTTCGTTGAGAAAGTCAGCGTTTTGTGCCTTTTGTCATAAAGTCGCGACTTAAATTAAATTTGTATTATTATAAGTGCCTAAAAAAAGGGGATATTCTTGTAGCATTAATGATCCAATGAAAATATAAACAAAATCAAAAATGTACGACTTTTTCAGCCAACGAGGAAGTCGAGTTCGAGCGTATAGCCACGGCCGCTCGACCGGGGAGCAGCATAAAGACCGCTTTCCAGCCACGCCCCCTCACCAGTCAAAGGGCGCAGCAGGCAAGGAGCAGGGGTTTCGGGGTGGCCCACTCCAGCGACGGTCGCCTAAACAGTTCTAGACCAGGATCGGCGGCTGTGGCTCGACCGGGAACGAGTCTCAGTCGACCTGGATCCTCCTTAGGAGGCGGTGAAAGACCCGCGTCCCGTTGCGGCACTGCCTCCAGAATCCGAGCCACCTCGGCAGCGGCCTTCAATGTGGGTGATGCCACCGCCAAGCTGTACCAGGCATCCCGTCTCAATCCCACCATCTACGCCGAACGAGAGACCCTGGTCAAGGCCCTGTTCCAGTTCCTCTATTACCACGAGGCCGATGTGCAGAAAGCCCACTCCTTGTGTCAAGCGGTTCTGGAAGTCCAGCGACAGAAGCCCAGCGGATCCACGGCATCCAACCTGTCTTGGTGGTGGCAACAGCAGATGGGTCGATGCTTCTTGGCCCTCCACTATCCCCGAAAGGCGGAGCCCTTTCTTCAGCAATCCCTGGCCACCTTTCCCCATCCGGATACCTATTTACTGCTCTCCAGACTTTACCAACGAATTAAGCAGCCTGAAAAGGCTTTATTCTTGATCAGCGAAGTGGTGGATTCGCGACCTTTTGATGTCACTTATCGTCTGGAGCAGGCGAGGATTCATCAGGCCATGGGCCAACAGGAGGATGCACTGCAGCTGTACAGATTAGTGGCAAAATTGCAGCCCATCAATGTGGAGTCTTTGTCCAGCATAGCCGTGGGTTACTTCTACGACAACAATCCGGAAATGGCAGTAAAAACCTTCAAATAGGGATAATTAGACATCTTATTGATCAATTCATTTCCACATAGCTAATGTACTACCGGAGAATTTTGTCTTTGGGAGCCCATTCGCCTGAGCTCTACTGCAATATAGCATTGTGTTGCCTGTATGGCGGGCAAATAGATTTGGTTTTACCCTGTTTCCAAAGGGCTTTGGCCCTCGCCACTCAACCAGAGCAAAAGGCGGACATCTGGTACAATCTCAGCTTTGTATCGGTGGTAAGTAGTGTGCGCCTCTCTTCCAATTGTAATTAATAGATAATCCTTAAGCTCTCGAACAATATGATTTTTACGAAAAATGTTTAACTACTTTAAATTTGTTCTTAATCGCATCTATGTTCTGAATAATATTAAAAAGTCCTTCGAGAATACAATCATTTATTTTCTTTATTTTAGACCTCTGGTGACTTTAATCTGGCCAAGCGATGCCTTCAATTAAGTCTTACTTCAGATGCCCAAAATGGAGCTGCTCTTAATAACTTAGCTGTATTAGCAGCCCAAGGCGGCGATATTATGGGAGCCAAGTCCTATCTAAATGCAGCCAAGGATGTGATGCCCGAAGGTTCAGAAGTGTCCTTCAATCTGCAGTTTATGGATGCGCACTACAAGCTGTGAACTTAAGGAGAAATCATTATGGGGAGTTAAATATATATTTCACATTTATAAATTGTACATTTATGTTTTCGAAAAGGTTATCTATCTCAAACGGTCTATATCGAAGACCTTTAATAAATAAGGAATTGATAGCTTTAATCAAATTTGTCTGTTAAGAGAGGAATTGCAGGTGCTAAGTGCCAAGTACTTGTTAACTGTACGCGATGAATGACTTTCATTTTCCTTTCGTACCTCGGTTGCGGTCAATGCAAATGGATTCATGTTGCGAAATGTCTTAGACCCCAGAAACACCCACCAATTCTCCCCGCTCTAAGTATTTCAATTAGCGGACTCAGCAGAAAAGCTTCGGCAAATGTTGTGCAAAAGTCCAACTAGAATCGTGGAGCTTGTGGAATCATTATGCAGGTATATAGCCATTTGTCAGGTGTTCAGGTCAGCAAATCTGCTGATGCTGGAGCCAAAGAAGGTCTTCTGGCGGGGAGTGTCCCACTACCCCAACAACTCCGCCTCCTCGCCTTCTCTTTGTTTGACTCGAACAAATGATAACCGCCAAATATTTGTTGATAAATGTTTGAATATTAAATGAGCAACGTCCGACGACGTTGAACTCATCGCGCTGGCATGCATAAGCCAAATATTTATCAGCCTAGAAGGGGCCAGACTAAAGAAATACTGATTTCCCAGTTCTACGGCTCTAGTAGTTGGGGAATACAGATCCCACGGTTCGGGGGCCAAGATACTAATCGAAATTTGAATAACGCTCTCGAGTTACCAGTGGCTTCAAAAAATCTTACAGCTCACACACTATTAAGAACAATAAATTCCATGAATTAGAGCTGTGCCTCCTAATACAAAACTCGAAAATAATATTAGCACAATGTGGGCCAACGAATTCCGTGATAATCGGAAATAATATATAATATTTGTAGTGATTGAATTAAACCTTATTTTTATTTACTAGTTGTATTAAAGAAGGGCCATTTGCTTTTATTACATTTTAAAATGTTTTTCAGAAAGTGACTTACAAAAACAGTAGACCATCATGTTTGCCTATTTTCAAATGTTTAATGCAAATCGAGATACATTTTGCTGTCGTGTATATACATGTTATTTGTATCTGTATCTACACATCTACCGGTATCTCTATCTCTATCTTGTATTTGCTCATTTCCGTTTTCGAGGAGAGTTTCGTTTTCTTTTTGGCATTGAATTCGCGTTGACTGGGCTTATCAGCCTTTGGGTCAAAATGCGTCAGCGTTTGCGAGCACTTGACGGATTTTTTTCATTTTTTATCACAGACTTGCCAGCGACTTGCAGCACTTTTTTACTATTCACCTGCCCCTCAAACGAAGTGACTAGTTAATCGTTGGCGGATTCGCCCCGTCCGGCAGCAGGTGCCTCCAAAGTGTCAAGATGATCTCGTAACGCGACTCTCAATAAGCCAGCCACACCTGACAGCTGCAGATTGAGTTGTGTTGAGTCGAGTCGCGAAAAGAATTTCGCCGGGGCTCCCAGATACTCCAGATATTTCAGACACCCCAGAACCAACCCAAGACCACCCCTCCGCACGAAACCCTCTTTCCCCGGCCTGCACAAGCTGAATGAACTGAAATGTGAACAGTTGCAGCTCCTAATATAATGCTTTTTAGATCAGTTGAGATCAAACTAAAATCTACTCAATATCATCCCCAAAAATCTAAAGATTTTAAATCACCGTAATAGTTATCTAAAGATGAACTTTAAAATCTATAAAAATGTCTTTGCTTGTATACCAAAGCTTAATATAAATATTCTAAGGTTTTAACGTCTATCGGCTTATACATTTATTTATAAGGAAACGTGTGTCATGTGTGAAATTGTATATGAACCTATGTACATATGTACATTCCTCACCTTCCACACGCCTCTGTTTAAACAAGTGTTTTTTCTGCGGTTGTTTCAAATACTCCCCAAAACTGTGTTACCATAATAATCAAGGCACCCAACCCCCGGTTGTGTCCGCTCTTTAACCCATGGGAACCAAATACTTCACCGCCAATCCATTGATAGCCGAGGAATCGATGTCTAGGTTGGATGTGGGTAGACCGCAAGAGCAAAAGCACCATCATTTTCGCCGTTTGACATGGAGATGCAGCTTGGCTGCCCCGAGTCTTTCCTACTTTACCCCCCCGATTTATCCCATCCCCCAGCCCATATAAAAGATCATTAAAAGCATAAAAAAAGAGTAACCAAGCAAGGCACCAGCTACTGTACGGACCTTGGTTGATTTTGTCGATTTTTAGTTGCCACACATCCCCCTCCACACAATGTTCCTCCATGTTCCCGGGGAAAAAATCTCCTCCGAAGGAAGAAAAGCACAAGAAAGACCGAAACAGGTAAGTCAACAACAGCCAAGCAATTTGCACTGCGGAAAAATTGTATTGGTTTGTATTTAATTCTGGCAGTCTTAAACTTTAAACTAACAATCCATTTGTACTGATTTATAAAACGCTTAAGGCCTAAGGAATTTGGTAGAGTAGGATTTAGATAAGACGAGAAAGCGGGTCCAAATTAATATCTTGGTTATATTCGATTTTTATTAAGCTTCGTTAACAACTTTAAACTAAAATCATTTTTAAGTATTTTTATTTGCTTCAAGTGTCTGAATATTGTTTAAGGACCTAATTACACTTTGTTACATTTCATATCAAGCAGTTTTTTAGTGTATACATCCGTTCTGGCTGCGCACGCGCGATCTTGACGTCGGCGTCCTCTGCTGCGTTCGGTTGCCTTAATAGTGTGTGTGTTTTGTTTCCTTTTTTTTGGGCCTTGGGGCCTTGGCAGCCTCGAATCTCGTGCCTCATGTTGCCCTTCTTCTTGCTGTTAGCCGGTATTTACTGGGTAGCAGAGGAGGGACGTCTAAACAGGAGCTTAGCATATTAATATTACTAACAGTTTTTGAAGTTCTGAAAAAGAATTGAGGTGAGTTGCTCAGAGACAAATTTAGAGCAGGCAGCATTCAGGAGTTGTGACTTAAAAATATTTTAAAATTTTGCTGTACAGTATTTCTTGTATATTTTCATATTGTTCCACCCATTTAAATTTATATTCCCGAGACTTAAAATCCGTAAAGAAATTTGGTGCAGCTTGGATAACAAAGCTTATCTCTATAATTCCACAGTTTTTGGGTAAAACCAAGTCGAGTGCGTTCCTGTGAACTGTTGCTGCTGCTGATGATGATGACGATGCTAAAGATTGCAATCACGTTGCGCGCAGCGTTCAGAATTTGTATCTGCAAGATACATCTGCGACTCCTCGACTCCCTGCTCCCTGAATTTCATTTCACTGGAATTTATTTAGAACACATTGTTGCTGCTGCTGTTGGATGTTGCTGTTGCTGCTGTCGATGTTGCTACCGGGGGCTTAGCAGGACCAGCAGAAACACAGCAGCAACATGCTGCATTCCAAAGCCCAAAAAAGGCAAATCCCAAGCTACAGCAGCGGCAAAATCGATTGGCAGCCTGAAATTTCATTGCAGTTTAGTCGGATTCCCGCTCGCTGACTAAAAATTGAGAGAAACGAGAGAGAACAGATCAGATCGGTTCGAATAAATTGAATCGAATCGAATGAGATGCAATAGAGTCTCGATGCCGACTGGAAATGGAGTGAAAGTAGGGTAGGCAGATTAGACTCTGCTTTGAGACTATGTCTTCGACTCTTTAGATGGGATCTGACTCCAACTTGCGAATCTGTAAACACATCCCAGACACTATTGAAAAAATACTTTCATGTTATTATTTTACCATTCTATTTTAAACAGTGATATATTATGTGGTGTTTAGGTAATTCGACTATTTGTAACCCAATTTTTAATGGAATCATGTTTATGGATTTATTTAAAAATGTCATTAGAAAATGTGGAATTGTCTGGTAAAAGGTTTAGACTTTAAAGTTTAACTATTTTTATCTTTTAAAGTCATTATCGCAATCCTGACATTTCTAGAATATTTACAATTTTCTCCAAGCGCACAGCATTCCACATTTCACATAAACAAACCTTCAAGGGGCAGGAAAAGGTCAGAGTTGAAATTATAGCTTGGTCCGAGCAATCAACTGTGGAATTACACCCATTCACCCACCTTATATCCCCTACCCAAAACTTATTTACTTTCAGTGACAACAACAACGAAGCACAAATGCCAACGTTCCGAATAGGAAGTAAGTTAGTGTAACAAAAGTAATAAAAATACCTGGTACGATGATGGGCTGAGCACGAAGTGGTGAAAGAGGGGGTCTCCATTAACATTATCGTGGCCAGCAGAAATATTTGACCATAATAAAAAGAATACAAAGCGAATCGAATCGAGCAGCGAATCGAAGTGGAAACACAATCGTCTACTCATCGAAACTTACGATACCCTTTATCGAGAGTGATAAGGTGTACGGTGGGGCTAAACTGCATGCTTAGGATTGGCAATGGAGCAAAGGACTACAAATGTCCTTAATTACACACAATTAATTACATCCTGTAAATTGTAAGGAAACTGCTGTACATTTAGATTCCAAGAGTAAACTGCGGAATTATCCTATTAAGAAACATCTTTTTAAAGCGTAGACACTGCTTATTGTAAATGAAATCGACAGGATAATTGGTAATTAATAGTAGCCGGAGTTATCGATACTATCCTTAAGGGCAAAGAGATTCAGCGGTTGTAGAGAAGAAGATTACCAATTCAGACTATCCCTAGTAGCTGCAGTACTCTGCAAGAAAGGGTAGAAAGTATGCGACAATCGGCGATATCGACAAGCGTTCGACTGCAATGAAGCGTAACGAAACACATCAGAAACAGCAACACATATGCACCACTTCAGAGGGTTCGGACCCGCGTCATATGCCAACTTATTCAATAAATTCCAGGCCTTCTTGCCATATCATCATCGCCAACCACTTTTGGTTCTGGCCAAAGCCGAAAAACCGAGGAATTTTGAATAGAAAGAGGATCAATAGCAGCTGCTCTTGGCTAAAAGATCATTTTGTCAAACAAAAAGAAGAAAAAATGAAGGCCAGAATGCGCGCCAATTCCGCAAGAGAGATTCTGGATCCGGAGTTTGGAGGCTGAAATCGACTTCAAGGAATTGCATAAAAAATCTTGCTTCTTTCTTTCTTTTTTCGCTCTCCTCGCTGCGGTCGAAACTTTGGCCTCGACCAGGCTCCAAACCTCTCGCACAGACACAACTATATAGAAGGTATATCTACACAATGTTGACCAAGAACGTAGCGCCCAAAAGGCAGCTTACAGCAACAACAACAACCGGTCTTAGAGAACCAGCCACCAAGCGATCGACCAAAGACGAAAGAATAACGAACGGCAACAAAAAAAAAATAAAGGAAAAAACAAGAATGAAAAGCTTTGGCTCCAAGAAGTCGAAGATGAAGTTACTCTAAGATACTCGATAGTATTTCGGTATCAAGCTTTTTCAAAAGTTAGATGTAATTTTAGATTTCATATTTAAAATTTGTATTACTGTATACTATCATTAATATGATTTAACTCTTTATGTTTGCAAAATTTGTGTTTAGACCATCGAAAATAGAGTATATATAACACAGCAAAACGCATGGTACACTCAAAGAAATCGAAGGCTATGCAGAAAGTTCCCATCGTTCCCCCGCCTCCCGGCTTGCCCCGCCCCTTTGCCGCCTCCCCTGACTTCAGTCAACAAGAAGACGACCCGACCCCGACACCGACCCGTCAAGAACGTGCTCTCTCGATTCTCGACTCTCCGATTCCAAGTCTTACTCCGACTTCTGAGCAAGGGCGTAGCCACAAAACTTAGCTTAACTAAATAATTGATAAGTTGTCACTTTGGCATAGGGACCCATTTTTTATTAATTTAGTTTTTCCCGAAAATGTAGATTTTTTTTCCTTGAATAGTCAAAAAGTTCCCTCTTTTCGCCGCCCCTTGAGGGGCGTGTGTAAGCCGCATATTTAAAGCAGAAGCAGAAGGAAAAAGGGGGGCGGGGGAGAAAAAGCTAAAGCAGAAGAAGGGAGCAACAGAAAAAGGAAAACAAAACCCACGAAATAAATAATTTCGAGTGCGAGAGAGAGAGAGAGAGATAGTAAGCTATGCTGAGGAATGCGCCCAAGTGACGATATCGTAGCAGCAGAGGACGCCGGCTGAGGCAGGGTCTCCAGACCCTCCGACCCCCTCTCCGTCTATTTGGGGCTCTGGCCAGGGAGTTTATTTTTAAGATACCCTCATCGATAGCCATACAAACGCGATGGGATACTAAAGGTTTGATTTGAATTCTGCAAGCTTTCAATGGTTTTATGATGCCCCATAATTGTTTACGATTATGGCCACTTTGTGAACTTTGTAAGGTCTAGAAGTCGGCTAAAGAAAGAAAATTAACGCTGTGATAACTAGGTTTTGAAATGATTTAACTTGTATCTAAAATTCTTGAAACAATTACTTTTTTTTAAGTGTTTAAGTGTATCCTCAAAAACCAAAACGACTTCCTTTGGTATAAATAAATATTATCGCATTACTTACTTATATTTAATCCCGCCTTAAGTTTTAAAGTCTTGAGCCAAATTGTTTTCATTATGTTTATCCATTAGTGGGCTGCAAATCTGATTGATATGAATCTTAGGTACCCCCATTTGAACCTAGCAACTTTACAGGGTACCATTTGAGCCCTTGAGAATCGTTAGCTCCTTGATTTTGCCTCCAAAGGGTTCCACATTCCAGTGGCTGTAGAAGCCCCTTTCCATTCTACCCCTTCCCCTTCGGCTTCTCGCGAGATAAACCATTGGAATTCCACTCACACTCGCAATGGCATAACACACACACACACAAAAAGTTGGCTACTGGGATTCTCCTTTGGAATTTGTTTTTCTTTTATTGCTATTTACATTTTCAGTGACTGTTGTTGTTGCTCTTGGATTTGTGTTTTTCTTTTCGTTTTTTGAGATAGATGTAACTGTAACTGTGTGTGAGTATTTTTTTTGTTTTTTTTTTAAACGTTAACGACGATCTCTTTAGCTCTCTATTGCTCTCTCCCTATCACTATCGTCGCATTCCAATCTCAAATCTCACCAAGTGCTCTCTTTTCTGCTCTCTTTTCGTTAAATTCGTGGTTCGTTCAGTTTTGTAATCTTAGCGAGCGGCAATTTTTTTACCTGTGACGCTCAAAATCATAAATGTTTTTGGTTTTTCAAGATTTTTTCAAATTAAAAAAAGATACATTAATTTTCCTTTAGTACCACCTGCCAGAATATTGATCGAGTGACATTTGTCACTTGCTGAAAAGTATTTTTAGATAAGTCAACACGACACAGAAGATTGCGATAAGATACTCACTGGTTAAAAAATAGCATATGCTTTAGACAACTTTCATTTATTAAAATGGCGTTTATAATTCTTTGCGAGTTTTATAATTTAAATTAAAAACATTCATAGTAAAGTAAGCTGTCCCGTTTTTTAAGTAAATGTATAAAATTTAGTAAATCCCTAATTTCGATTAAATTGAATTTAAAATGAATACTTGTCCATTAAGTCGTTTGGTATACTGAATATCTAGTTGACTTTTTCAAATTAAATAAAAATGTATCTTATTAAATTAAAAGTTTTGTAGCTGTCAGCAAAACTTTTAAGATCCCTTTTCAGAATGATTAAAAAAATGTAAGTATTAAATATTATTTTTAGTTTTAAAAATTTGTAGACTCTCTCGAGCTCTCGCGCTCTCTCTCTCTCTCTCTCTCGCTTACTTGAAGTCTGCGCTCAGGCTTCGTTGAGTTTTTCTCCGAAAAAATCTATTTAAGCAACCTCGCCTGCTCACTCTCCCAATCTTCCAGCAGCGCGCTCGTCGAGGTTCGCGGACAAAGCAACTCCGGTTCTTACGCACTCTGCTAGTTTTCACTCCATGTTAACGATTCCACTCCACGTCAACGGTAACCGAAATGATCGCCGGGATAAAAAAGCATGTGGCTTCCACTAAAAATATGAATATAGTTTAATCAATTTACTCGAACCTTTCGGAAAAGTTAATCTGCAGATTGCGCACTTACACACTTGCTTGTTCAGATACGGATACACACACACACACATGTACGCACACATAGATACAGTGGCTCAAAAGTGAAGTTCGCTGTTCACTGAAACAAAAAAAACAGCGCGTTTCGCATTCGCTTAAATTACAAAAGTATTTTTGTTGGAGTGTGCAACTAGTGCTGTTTTTGGGAAAACGCGCCTTAAAGCCACGAAAATAACTCCGACTTGCTGAGATCAACTCAAAAACCAACTCCAAAAAGTTGGCGCTGGTCCAAAAAAAACAACCAGCTACACCAACAACTGGCCACTGGAAACTACAACAAATAAAGCAGGCAGCAGCAAAAACAAAAACAACAACCCAGCAAACGGCATTCTTTCGCGCAACAACAACGACTCCGAAGAGAGAGCAAACACACACAGATACTGCTCTCCCGCGCGTGTGTGTATCGTAGTGTGAGTGAATTTTGATTAAAAAAATTGTGCGCTCTCCCTCTCCCACACTCAGCCCCACAACCCCCAGCCCCTCCCCCTTCCAACGACTCTGGAATGCGGCCCGTTTGCTGTTGACTGCGCAGTCGCAGCGCACGTCGAGGAAGAGGTCGGAGAACAACAAAAACAACGCAAACGAAACGAAAATTTTACTGTTAGGCATTCATCGATAGCCGAATCGATAGATTTATACAAAAGTGTATAAAGAGTGGGCTAAAAATAATTATAACTACAACTTAAAAACTCAATTTTTGTGGATTACGCGAAACATCAGCAGAAGCAGAAACAATGCCGACATTTGCACCGGCTTAAGGTAAGAAAGGAAAATGTATATAAAGTATACGTATATACCCTTATGGGGCCTATTTCCACGGAATTTTAATGACTCCCCGAAAACGGACTTATAAAGCAAATGGCAAACAAAACAAATGCCAGCGAATTTCTTATCTGCCAACCATAAAATCGCCTACGTCCAGCGATTGTTTAACTTTTCGTTGTTGTCACCAGTTTTAAAACTTTTCCCCTTATTTTGCGATTTAGACAATTGTGCAATTAATCCATTTTGGCTCTTGAAACATTTGATAGTTAAAAACAACTTACACACTACAGAGGGTATAGGGAAATTTAAAAGTTATAATCAATCTTGTGACCTACTTTCATATTTGGAATATTACTTAAAAAGTTATTTGGTTCCAAAGATCAAAGAAAATCGATTATAGGGTTTTCAGTTCTCAACCAATAGGTTAAAGCTCTATAATTCGAAGTCTTTATAAGATCTTAGTTTTATAGCAATGCCAAATTTACACTTCTTAGCAAAATAAAAGTATTTATGTTTTAAGTGAATTAAGTGCTCGATTATCGGGCAGTGCTCAGGTGGTGCTTAACATGTTGTCTGAAAACGATCGACAGCGGAACAATTAATTGAAAATGTAAGTCACCTATGGGGGTGGGGTTCTGTTGTTTGTCCCGGGTTTGGGTTTTCAATCGACCATCGGGATCCGAGGAACAATAACTGAAATCGGAGACCGCCCAGCAAACACGGCAAGCACAATCAGACATCTCGAATGTAAATCAGCTGCGAAAGATAAACAAATGGTGAAAAACACACGCTTTAGGTATCAGGCTATGAGCTTTAAGCGGTTAAAACGTTTAGCGCTAATCGTTAAACGATTTTGCACCAGGCAATTATACATATGGGTAACTATATCTGCGGACAGACGTATCTGTATCTCAACATGTACACATGTATCTTTTGAATCGTAGTTGTTGTCTTGCGGTTTTTTTCGATTGAGCACTGACGTCTACATATCCATCCCCATATCTAGCCACATCTACACACACTTGACTTGAGGCCCTTGGCTTTCGCATTGAAACTGACAGCCCCAACAGCAATAATAATAAATACTTAAAATAATAATTTCGTAAACCAAAATTCCTGCACGCAGTCAATATGCGTGTGTACAAGCCACAAGTTCGGTTGCTGTTGCTTCGAACAATTCAATACAACAAATTAAACAAATTTTGAATGACAACCGGAGTCGAGGTTGAGATAAAGATATAGCGACCCAACAAACTTGGCGTGGCTTTGCCAGTTCATTCAGTTCGGGATAGACTACGGAATGACCTTTAAGGGGCACTTAAGTTCGAGGATTAATAACTAAAAATTTCAAGCTGACTTGAACTCGGTATAGCCCAAGTCATTAAAAGTTTAACTTATCTTTTTGTTTGTACAGAAGTGAATTTAAACAAACATGTTTTTTTAAAGAAACGAAATCCTGATAATCCTGATAACTGTTCGAAAGAAATAAAGCTACAAACTTTAAACAACTTATATACTGTTCTTTTATAAAATCTTTTTCTGATAAGTTATTTGAACTAGTTTGATTGTACATAAAATAAATAAATAATTTAAAATAAGCAAATTAATTCGGAGCCCACCGCAGCAATTTAAGTCAACTAGAAAATGTACCGGTGAATAACATTAGTATCGCCTATACCATTTTTTTTGGGATTTATACAGTGTTAAGAGAGCAATCGCCAAGTTAGCAAATCTTTACACTACTAGAAAACTGTCAAACCAAGGCACCCCTTTGGCACTACTAATTTTTCTAGGGTATTACGGCAGGCATAGTTTCGCACGCCTTCGATTTGTCATGCGGCGCACGTTGCGGCTTCTTTTTTCTGTCTTGCTGTTTGCTGCTCTCATTGCGGAGGCCATCCCCTCCTTCAACGTACCACCTCCGCCCAGTTGGACATTTAGGAGGGGTGTGGTGCAAAATGGTGCGGAGAGGTGCAGAGTGGTGCCAAGATAACTAAAGCCAATCGACGACGTGTGCGCTGGATACTTTTGGCCCACTCCGCCCTGATGGTTGCTCATCCAAAGCAACCATTTGTATTATTATCATCGGCTGGGACATTTCGCGCATTTCAAAGACACCAAATTGTTTGGCCATAACTGGCACAACAAGTGGAGTCTCGGAATTCGGCCGCTGTTTGGTTTTGTTTCTCTGTCGCTTCTTCGCCTCGTTTCTATTTTCTCCTCTTCGTTATTCATAGTTTGGCAAAAAGACGCCGAGTTATTCGCCAGTTGATGGTATAGTAAACCCCACAAACAGAAAATATCTTAATAATATTAGCTCCACTTGCTTTCACAATTTGTTTATTTTGGTTAACATTAAACCAATATACTAATGTATAAGGTGTCTGACAGTATAAAACTTTTACGTACTAATTTGAGAGATTGAGCTGAAGGTCTTTCTATAGACAAGTTCCTTAAATGACTATTTTTTGACCGGGGCAAATACCCAGTGATGGCCGTTTCGGGGACGTTTTTCTCCGTTCAGTTAGAGATTTGTTGAGGCTAAACCCATTTGCCTGACGACAGCCACACCCCTTTTGGAATGACACTTGTGGACCCCGTTCTCAATGACGCGCATCCGCCGCGTTGGCCAGCGTGTGAAAATGCCACCAAACTGATCCGAACTGAACTATTTCTGGCCGTCCCATTGACGCCAGTTTTCCGTTCTATCGGTAATTAAAAGGCCCAGACTTACGTAGAACCCGCTCCGGTTTTCAGTCCATTCCGGTCTCACCAGGCCAGCTCATGAGCAAAATATTCCACGTCAAAAGTTACCGCTCGCCGATCGTCATTCATTAGTTGGCGAGCTGAGAGCGCTCGAAACACTTTCAATAGAATGCGAATCCAGTTTGAGAGCCACTCGGTATTCATGCACTTAACTCAGACTCAAAAGATCGCCGTTTCTTAAAGAAGAGAGGTAAAAAATGGCTAAGAATCTCTCGACGGAGTGTGTGGGCTGTAAGGTGATTCTTAGACGCTTTCGCTTAAAAGAGAGAGACTCAAGGCTTGATCGAGTGGGGTTTTGGCATCTATTTTGATATATTGCATCAGATACAGGGCCTATCGAACTTCGATATAAATGATCATATTTACAATATGTTTATTATTATATAATATATTTGTAACAAAAAATTAAACCTGTACAGATACCCTGGGTTTGTCTATCAGCTTGATAATCCCCAAGATCTCTCTAGATACATTTTGATTCACATTCCTCGCATCTCGATTTTACGATCGTTTACGCTGCCATGTTTATTGATTTGCCCAATGCACACTCGCACTCGCATTCCGTGCTGAAATCCATATGAATATTTTCTATTTCTTATTCCGTTTCTGATTCGTTCAGCATTTCAATGGGTTGCACATGCGGTTAAAGAGTTTATTGTAGTCTTGGCTCTATAGGTCTAGGTTCCAGCACCTCACCTCGCCCCCCAATCCACAATTCTTTGCACCTCTCAAAGGTCTGGGGTCTGATCAATCGATCGGACGATTTTTGCGATTGTTGGAGCTCAGTTGACAAACACACGCCCCGAATGAGCTCAGTGCAAAGGCATGTGCAGTTGTCATAGCAGTCCGTTGAAGAGGGGCTGAGTGGACAGGGAAAAAAGTGGGTATTATTATTATAATTAATTTGAAACTAAATGAAAAAACATTTTAAGTATGATTTATACCTATTAGCTTTACAATTTCTTAGCTTCGGAATTTCCAGGTATATGCACCTTTAAAACACCTAAAACTTAAACATAAAATTGTTTGCAGTGCTGGCCGTATGAATTGCTGTCGCAGCACAACGTGGCGTATGCGGAACGTAACTGCTTCTGTCCCAGCCGACTTAATTCTCTGCCTTTCTTCTTTCTGTACCCCTTCGGCATTCGCTTAGCCAGCAGAAACGAATTCATTGCTGGCGCTTGCGCCATTTAATTGACTTTGGTCGCGGCAGAGCCCGTGGGATTTTATTGCCCCCACTCGCAGTCCTCTTTCTCCGCCAGAGTCTGCATTCCAAACGACTCACTCCCGAGCTACAACCTCGCCCCTTGCTTAATAATAAACAAAATATTTATTGCCATTTGCTAATTGTTGATTAGCGTGTCTCTTGCGCTTGCTCAGCTCCACTTGGCTCGCTTCTTTGCCACGATTTTTAATTACCAGCAAAACAACACAGAAACAAAAGTTTGACATCAATTGGGTATTCGTAGGACGTAAGTTATTGATGTCTGAACTATATTAAAAATATATGTATGTATTTTACACTTCTAGTTCCTCCCCACATTACAATTAGTGACAGGCCGATGCAGGCACATAGATTTGTTTATTTTGTATTATTAAAATATTAAACTTATGTTATGACTTAAAATAGTCAAAAAATTTTTCACTCTTAAACATGTGAAAGCAATATGTCGGCATCCGTTTCAAAAATATGAACAATCATAAGATTTATTATCGTATGATGTCAATTTTTCTTCTTGTGTACCTATTGCCCCACCTCCTGTTGGCTTTGATAATTAGCGTCGCCACGGCTTTCTTCGCTTCCCGCTCTCATTAGACAACGGAATGCGGATAATTTGCTATGATTGAAATTGTTAAATGCTTTTAATTTGTTTGCATTTCGAATTAAAAACGCTTTTTGCTCTCGCCCCCTTCCGTTGACTCATCCTCGAAGAAAACGTGATCACACATATGTATGTCTGTAGTTTATTTCGGTTTTTGGTTTTCGGCATTGACGATTCCATAATGACCGGCATTGTAGGGGGCTTGAAATTCAAGAGAAATGTTTGCGAGGGTCTTTCTTCGAAGCAGTCTTCAGCGGAATTATCGCCTCACTAACATCATGTACCCATTGATCAAGTCGTTCGACCAATCTTTCCAACCCAAAGCCATTACTTCCGGGGAAATCTCACCCATCAAACTGCGATCTGTTTGTTGTAAATGAAAGATCAATTAAACGTTCTTTCTCATTAAGGCCATGATTGTTTCCTTGGGAATTCCCATACATTAAATGCAATCTTCTAATTAGCTTCCTTTTATTGTTATAAGAATTGATAGGATCCCTGCGTTAAAGTCAATTTACTATTTTCTTCTTTTATTGTGTAGCTAAATTACATATTATTAATTTTAAATTCCAAGATTCTTGGGAACTGGCAAAGAATAATCAGTTTGCATCATTTAATGATAAAGCAATTGTATTTATTATATTAATTCAAGTTAAATATAATTGAGAAAACATTTCATAGTTACATTCATTATTCTTAAAAAATTCTTTATATTACAAAATTTTTATTGATAAGTAGGTAAACAGTTTTAAATGTAATTTCTTTAGCTACTGAATAAAACCCTATTTCTACTCAACATTTAAGTATACGTAAGTGATAGCTTAATCTAGTTCCTCTTGAGAGCTCAAAAGTGTAGATTTTTGTTTTTCACCGATAAATTCCTCGTTAATAACTCAATCGGAGCACATTAGAGACCTGGAATTTCAATTCTCGTTTCGTAATCGTCGGTGATCTGGCTTAAAGTGTGTGTCTGAGCTTGTTCTCCAGAGCTTAGCCTGGTCTAAGGTGCGCCTGGAAATCGGCTTATATATAATTGCTTTTCAAAAGCTTTTTTGGGGAGACCTTTTAGATGAGGGGACGGGTGTTACGTTTGCTCCCAGATATTCTTCGGTTTCTAATTTATGTCAAATGTGCGCTTTGATTGATGATCGCTTTTCGGTACGGAGGTGGCGGAGGCATTCCTAATTATATATTTTAAGTCAGGGCGGTTCTGCCAGCCTCTGTTTCTTTCTGTGGCATGCATATACTACTAGCTCCCTCCACCGCCGGAGTCCGACTCTCGACTTGGCTCTGAATAAATTTATTGGACGTTGATATTTATTAGACACAGAAAATGCGCCAATATTGAAATTTATGCGTCTCCACCGGGTTGGTAGAAACTGTAGTCGCTGCTGCTGCCGGCGCTCTATACAAAAAAGTTGATTTGATTCGATTTGATTTTAATTTATGCATAAAATACTTTTCTTTCATCACGAGGCTAGTTTCGGTGTCTCTCTCTCTCTCTCTCTCTTTGCTCAGGCTTTTGAAACTTTCTTTAACTGAATTTTAATATTTTTATGCCCAACGCATCGAGAGGGGGATGGAGTTCGGCTGCCACGCACGCACTGCCTCAAGTCCCCAGTCACCAAGTATTCACTATTCAGTTTTCTGTCCAAGTCCCCTGCCCGCTAATCAAGTTTGTTGTCTAAGTCTTTCGTTATTGATTGGTGAAATTGTTCGGTAGTCGGCGAGCCCAAAAGAGGCGGGCGCCATCGCCATCTTCCGCCTTTCGTCTCCAGCTCTGTCTGAGGCGGCTCCAGCGGCATCAATTTGCCTGAAAGAATGGTGCCTAACCGAGTCGATCGAGTGGCAACTTTATCGTAGTTTGATGAGCCAGAAATGCGGCTAGAAATGACGCCTGAGATGGTCCGATTTATCTCTGGAATGCGACTAAATTTCATCTTGAAATGGGTTATTTTGAAATTATTATATATCCCCCATAAAAATGTAAATCACAGAAATTACCTAAATCTATTTGTTTTCATATATCAGCGGTATTTAGTGCTTTGGATTACTAATCTTAATCTATCGATTTATTACCCTAAAAGAACCTGATGAACTAATCTATTGTTTTCTGTTTTACACAAATAGCAACGTATTTTGAACGCGCGCGCTGTATACGGAAAATGATGCAGCATGCGAGCATTTTGCACCGTCAGCGCGCCTTTGGAAGTATGCGCGTCTTCAGCCGAGCAACTATCACCAGGCTCGCGATTCCTGGCCCTGAGGTAAGTGTTAAAGGCGGAAATGGCTACCCGAAAATCTGGTTGCTTAATTTTTGTGTTATTTGCAGACTTCTGGGGCAGCAGCAGCCGAAAACATTGTACTTCCTAGTCGATGCCAAGAGTCGGGTTCGCGAGGTCTACACGCAGACATGTCTGCACTTTGCCACGCAAGGGATGCTGGACACCGAACTCTTCGGTCTGGCTGTGCTCATAGGTGAGTTTCAGTTTCTGGGGTTCCAGGTTGTATCCAGTTCGTTTCCGAGCCGTGGAGTAGCCAAATGCCATCGATAAGGCATGAAAAATACAACTAATAAACATAAACCAGTCCGCTCTAAAAGCTGCTCATCATCATCAAAAGCAGCAGCAGCAGAAGAAGAATCAGCCTCCATCCTCCATGCTGGCCAAAGCGATCTGCCAAAACACATAAAAATACCAACACAGCGGAGCAACACAAAAAATGGCAGAAAAAACGAACAAAAAGCCAGGGAACGCGTCGCCTTCATGGCGAACAAACAATTTCAGGAACACAGATGGGGGCCCAGAAAAAGGGGGAAGGTGCAGGGGAACAGACACAAGACGCGTGTTCAGTAATTCAGGTAGCCGTCGCGCGTTGCATTAACACAAACGAATCGAACGACAGCCAAGGAGGATGCAGTTTCGAGGATGGAGGATGGAGCATGGAGGCTGTATGATGGAGGAGCCCAAAGCTCCGGAGCCTGAACTGAAACTCGGAGAACGAGCAGACAACGTCTTTGGCATTGGCCTCAGATATATGCGTTCTTCAAAGACCCACGAGCACACACAAACGTGGCGAAGATTGGGTCCAGGGCAGAGCAAACGAGAAAGGAGTGAAGAAATCGATTTTCTCGAAGACGAAGTTCTGTTACTCTGAAAAAGGAAGAGCTTTAATAAAAAATAAACAAAAATAAATGTTTACAAGAATTTATACTTTAATCAATGTGGCTCTTATCACATATGATTAAGTTCTGATGAACTTTAAGAGCAAGATTTTTGATCTTAAATATCTCAATGACTTATCCAGTATAGCCTATATTTTCATTTTCGATGTCAGATCTCAAGAACACAACACGTAAATTTTCGAATCTGGTTGGCATCAATTTCGTGGCAAGAGGCAGAAGAGCGTGGAAGTTGCCTCAACATCTTCAGCAAAGAATTTGGTATGCAGTTCGAAGATGGAGTCGCTGCTGGAGCTATAGAGGCAGCTTTAACTAATTCTAAAGATGGGGCTGGGCATGCCAACGTCCTCGCCTCGCAGAGAATTCCTCTGGCTCAACTATGAAATTGGCAGTTTGCATTCTGCTTTAGAGTGTGTGTTTTTTGCTTGGCTCTGTGGCCCAGGATTCTTGCCGATGTCAGTTGACAGTGTATTTGTGAGTGGCATGCGGTTATGTTGTTGTTTCTGTTGTTGTTGTTGTTCTTGGCCGGATTCAGGTCCGTCCATCGCTGTCTGCGCTTCCTGGGGCCCCGCTTTCCCTTGCCCAGTATTTCACGCCGCACTCTTTAACCAAACTCAAAACATGTGAACACTGAAAAATATATATATAAATATATAGTATCTTGTAAAAGCAACTCAATACCCATTAACATAATATTATTTGTTATTCTATTTCATTAAGACTTAAAATTACTCTTTGAATATTTATAATTAGCTTTCGAAACAAGAAAAAATATTGGTAACCGCCATAGAATTTGTATAAATCCAGTTTTATTGGATTTAAAAAGTATTACTTCTGAAGAAAAGTGGAAAAAATTAGTCCTTCTTTTAGTGTATCCTTCGGTTTTTGGGTGTCGTCTAAAAGTTCTCAACCCCCTAATTTTCAGTGTACCCCTTCTCTTTTGAATAGCTAGCCTGGAATGTTTGCTTTTGCCCCGTTTCCGAGTTCTTTGCCTGAGTCTTTCGATTTTATTCGGTATTGCCCTAAAAAAGGAGACAGAAAAAGCCAAAATGATGTCCCGTCTGCGTCCGTTGATGGGGATGGAAATTAATTTCAATTTTATGGCCGGCCAGCGTCGATAAATTTCATCTTTATGCAAATTTTCGCTGTTCCTTTGGCTTCGCAGCCAAGACTCACTTTAAGTGGCACTCGGCCGATGGTAATTTGGCAACATTGTCATCCCAGTGGCCATCTACTCACTCATCTTACCCGATTGGTGTTATTTTTAGGCTGATGCATTTCTTGGATTCCACTGCCGCATTCCGGGGCAGGAAGGAACCTTTTTGGTTTTCCCTTGGCTCATCATTCCCCCGCCCCTTTTTTGCAGGCCCCGCCCCCTTTGTAGCTGTAATCTGTAGACCAGCATTTTCTTTTCCATTTAATGTTAATGGCTCATAATCATTATTATATGGCGTTGGCTGGTTCGTCTTCGTCTTCAATCTTTGGACTTGGACACTCGGCCTTGCAGCGGCTGCCGTCCTCCTCCTCTTCCTCATCACCAGATCCTTTCCAGCTGCTCTGCCTCTCCTCTTCGGACTGCGTGCATCTGATAACATCGGAAATTAAAATTCTTTTGGTTTTATGTTTTTTTTGTTTCTTCGTTCTTCTTTTCCTTCAGCCAGTTTCGATGCACACACACATTTATCTCTGAGGCTGCTCGTTCTTGGGATACCCTATAAACTCCACATTTGCCCTCCAGGCAGAGTGTAAAGTGTAATACATAATCAAACAAAAAAGTTTGTTCTGATATATGGGTGATTTTATTTAATATAAATGTAAAAATGTTTACTTTAAAATATTTATAATTCAAGTCATGTTTTCAAATTGTAGTCTAGGGTATTCTTTCGTCTAGTTTTACCTGTGCCTTTCTTCTGTTTTTTTTGTGGTTATTATGGCCACTCAAACTCGGACTGCAACCTTCTTGAAAATAAATCTGAATCTTAAGAATGCCAGGCCATGGCATTGGGCGCAGCTGTCTCGGACTCCGTCTTATTCTCTTTCTCCATCTCCATCTTTAACTTTAGACCCCATCTCTAGACCCTCATGCCTTCCTTCTCCTGCCATTACCTCTGGAATTCCGCCGCTTGATGAGCCTTTTTTCCTGCTGCCTATGCTTTTGAGGCTGTAATTTGTGGTGCATGTGTTTCAAATTGAAGATTTATTTTGATGCCCCTCGAAACCCTCCTCCACAAACCCGTGTGCGTGCGTGTTAATTGTGAGCGCTGAGGAATGCGATGGAAAATATGTTAATTATTAGGTTTTGGCCGCTGGGGGAGCGGACAAGGTAGAATGGAACGCAGGGATTGCGTGAGGATCCGGATCCATCAGGCCGCCGAGTGTTTACCTCAGATCGGACTCTTCTGGCCTTCACACCTGCTCGTAGAACAGAAGGATTCCGATTCCAGCACAGGCACGAATTCCAATGGAGGTCCGTTGGCCGAAAAGTCCTCGGGTGGAGTGAAATTTGAATGCGAATGAAATTTCTTTGAGTTTCGAGGTTAAAAACTGAGGCTTAAAACCGAACGACTTGCGCTTCAGCTGCCTCTTTTTGCAGCGCTGCTTACCTGTCTTTCTACCTGTTTTTCCCTCTTTCTCTTCGCTTTTTTTGTTGCTGCGTTTTGGGCTTGGTATGCAACATTCGCTCTCGCTTTGACTCCGTTCTACACTCTGCAAAATAATGAATAATATAAAATATAAATATTTAACCTCGTTGGACTTTTTTTAAAATCTAATTTGAAGAAATACATACGACAAATAATGTATCATTCACAATTTAGCTTAGAAAATTGGGAAAGTTTGATTGGTAGTTTTTAAAGTTTTATTTTTTGAATTTTCTTCGAGTGCTTCCAACTCGAATGCCTCTTCTTCCCTCTCCATCCACTAGTTGCCACTTCCACTCCAGCTCCACGTCCACAACGTCGTCATTGATAGGCACTTATTCGGTCGCTGATTATTATGATATTGTTGCTGCTTCTGCTGTTGTGGATGCTGTGCTGCCTCCATTCCATGGCCCCCTTCAACCTACTGCCTGCTTTTTTCATAATTATTATTTTTCATCTTGCTGCTCTTCATCTCGTATGCAGGAATTCCAATTTTTCGTTCGATGAAGTGTGTGTTGATTTCGTTGTTGTTTTTTCCCTGCCTTCTCAAGCATTACCGACATGCCCTTGGGCCCTTCTGCTGGGATCGGAGCTTTATAACACGGTACCGGTACCGGTCTCCTCTTCTCCAAGCATCGGGCAACGGGCAACGGGCCTTTGACAGCCTGACGTGTCGTCATCATCATCGTCTCCATCTGCCGGAGACTCCGACTCTTGTTGATGTCAATGGGTTGCTTGTTTATTGCCTGACAAACTGACAGAAGTCTGGTCGGGGTCCCGATTCGCGACAGGAGAGCAGGCCTCTCTCGCATAGTCGAAAGTTCATTTAAAATTTTGATTAGTGACCTTGACGGCATCGCGCCAAAAATTGTTTTAGCCCAACCGGAAATTCGCGGGGAGAACGTATCCCACTTGGTAAATAATTCAACATTTATCTGTTTGCCTCAATGGGCTTATATTATTGCTCGTGTTTCGTTAAAGGACGAACTAACTTTGCCTCAATATTTTGTCCTTAAAGCCGAAATGTTTAAAAATTGAAGATTGACTAGTTACGTAAGGATATTTTTAACCTTAAATGTAGTTAATAAACTTTATTTCATAAAATAGAATCATAATAATCAATTTTGTTACCTTTATATTATTTATTCCAGATGGAGAGTACATGTTCGCAGATCCCGAAAGCAAGCTTTCCAAATACGGCCCGAAGAGCTGGCGATCCTCGCACACACACGTGAGTACATAGAATATAATCAAGGTGATTTATCAAGTATATGATATATATGTTTATTTCAGGGCCTGGATGCCAATGGACGACCGCTCCTGGAACTACACTTCCGTGTGCAGTTCTACATCGAGAGTCCGTCCATGCTGAAAGATGAGACGTCCCGCCACAATTACTACCTACAGCTGCGCCACAACATCCTGCAGCGCGATTTGCCGCGAGAGCAGGCGGAGCAGGCCTTGGTCTTCCTGGCTGGACTGGCTCTTCAGGCGGATCTGGGCGATGCTCCGCCGGGATCGGCTAATTCTAAAGATGATTCGGGCGAGGAGACATCGACATCTCCGTCTGGAGGGAGCAGAGGATTGAGTGTCACCACAACGCTGCCCAAGATCAGCAAGCGTGCCAATGAGAGGATGCTGCGGCTCTCCACCTATGTGGCTTCCACATCGAAGAGGGAATCGATCCCGCTGCCACCCACTTTGCCACCGAATGGAGCGGACTACTATCGGATCGAGGATTACCTGCCCAGCGGACTGCACACTCCCTGGGCGAGAAGTGCAATGAGAGCCTGTCACCGGGAGCATTTGGGAATGGCCACGGCTGAGGCCGAGCTGCTGTACATCCAACAGGCTTGCAGTCTCCATGAAACCATCAATGCTCACATCTACAGGATGCGGTTGGCCAAAAGCGAGCAGGGTTCGGGGAGTGCTTGGTTTGTGGTGTATGCCAAGGGCATCAAGATCCTAGGGGGAGAGCGGACCACCAGCTCTTCCTCACCCGAAGCCACCACCTTTCTCTGGCCAAATATCACGAAGCTCTCGTTCGAGCGGAAAAAGTTTGAAATTCGATCCGGAGAGAGCAGGATCACCTTGTATGCAGCATCCGACGAGAAAAACAAACTCCTACTGACCCTCTGTAAGGACACCCATCAGTGGAGCATGAAGCTGGCAGCCAGGTTGAAGGAGGTGTCCAAGCGAGAGGAGGAAGAGGCTGCCGAGTCTCAGAGGCTCCATGCCAGTTACGCCTGTTCCAGAAGTCTGCTGCTTCCATACAAAAGTAAAAACGAGCAGCGCATTTCGGTGATCTCGAGCACCAGTTCTAACACCACCTCTGGGATTGTCAGTGATCGAGTGCACTCCGAGGATGAGCTGGAGATCATGATCAATACACCACCTGCTCCCTTGGCTGCTCCGTCTACGGAAAGTCTGGCCTTGGCTCATCTTTTGGACAGACCCAGTGTGAGCAGGCAGACCTCCAGTGTGGGTCAGATGTCCCTGAAGGATTTGGAAGAACAACTGGCTGCCTTGAGTGTGAGGCCACCAGACACTAATTCAAACGGAACCACTTCCATAACGAACATCTCTGTCCAGAGAAATTCCATGGGCGCTACGGCCAATGATTCCTCTACAGCTACAGATTCACCGAGCTCCCAGCACAACATTGGCTCCCAGTGCTCCTCCACCTGCAGTACCGTGGTGGTAACATCGCCTGCCAATGGTGGAGGTGCTTCATCATCAGGCGCTCCGGTTCCCGTGCACTCCACTTCTTCCAGTTTGGAGCTGGGCTTTAGTCACACCGCTCAAAACTCAGCCTTGAGCGAAACGAGTCCCGAAGATTTTCTCTCCACATCGGCGAGAGAGGAAACGGAGAGTGTGTCAGGGGCATCTGGAGTCTATACTTTAGCCCACGGAGCTCCACCCACCGAAACATCGGGCGTCTACACCATGCACAGTAGTGAGTTAACCGGACAATCCTCAGAGATGGCTGAGTCCGAAAAGAGCTCTCACTACGGTATGTTTCAGCCCCAAAAACTAGAAGATAACCATGTGCCACATCCCGATTCTATAGATGGAAAGAAGCGGGAGGAATTCAGGTTGCGATCAGATTCCAATATCAGTACGGGGAGTTCCTTTAGAGGCGATGGCAGCGATCCAACGGATAACAAACATTCGCTGCTCTCCGCCGAAGAGTTAACCAACCTGATTGTGGGCCGGGGTACCTATCCCAGCCGGAAAACGGTTTCCAGTACCCTCCACTCGGACTGTGATTACGTGACCTTACCAATGGGAAATCAAGGAGGAGCGGAAGTGGATCATCCAGAACAGGAGTTGCCACCAGCACCTCCACCGCCCTACAGCGCCAGGCATGAGAAAACTGGTCTCTGTGGCCCACCCATCGCCAAACCAGCGCCCAAGCCCATTGCTGTGGTGGCTCTCAAGCCGGATACGCCACCTTGCAGTCCCCCAGTTCCACCAGCACCGCTTCCGGCACCACCAGCGGCTCTGCGAAGAAGAGATCCACCGCCATATTCCAGCTCTAGCAAGCCCAGACCCACATCCCTGATATCCGTGAGTTCCTCGGCAAATCCTGCGCCCAGTGCCGCGGGCTCGATGAGTTCATTGAAGTCCGAGGAGGTGACAGCCAGATTCATAACCACCAGGCCACAGATAAGCATCCTGAAGGCCCACACCAGCCTGATTCCCGATGGGGCCAAGCCAAGCTATGCGTCGCCGCATCACTGCTCCTCGGTTGCCTCCTCCAATGGATCGGTCTGCAGTCATCAGTTGAGTCAGCAGTCGCTGCATAACTCGAACTATGCCGGCAGTTCCCAGGCTTCGCTGCATCACCATCATGTGCCAGCGCACCACCGACATTCCGGATCCGCTGCCATTGGGATACCAATAGTTCCTTACGGTCTGCACAAGAGCACGGCTTCGCTGCATCATCAGCAGTCATGTGTACTGCTGCCGGTAATTAAGCCGCGACAGTTTCTGCCACCACCCCCGCCCAGTTTGCCCAGACAGCCGCCGCCACCGCCTCCGCCAAATCATCCCCATCTGGCGAGTCATCTTTACGGGAGAGAGCTGGCCAGGAAGCAATTGGAACTCTACCAGCAGCAGCTCTACAGCGATGTGGATTACGTGATCTACCCCATTCAGGATCCAGCGGTTAGCCAGCAAGAGTATCTGGATGCAAAGCAGGGATCTCTACTGGCTGCAATGGCCCAGGCGGCACCACCACCGCCGCACCACCCATATCTGGCCATGCAGGTGTCACCAGCTATTTACAGGAGCACCCCCTATCTACCCCTAGCTCTGTCGACCCACTCGAGATATGCATCCACCCAAAATTTATCGGACACGTATGTCCAGCTGCCGGGGCCCGGGTACTCGCCCCTCTACTCCCCCTCGATGGCCAGTCTGTGCTCCTCATACGATCCACCACCACCGCCGCCCCTTCATCCGGCCGCTCTGGCAGCGGCAGCTGCGACGGGGGCCAGCGCCTCGTCCTCCTCGATGTTTGCTCGATCGCGATCAGACGATAACATTCTGAACTCGCTCGATTCGTTGCCCAAGGGGAAGCGGCTGCCGCCGCCACCACCACCGCCGTACGTGAACAGACGGCTGAAGAAACCACCCATGCCGGCGCCCAGTGAAAAGCCACCTCCAAGTAAGCAGCCAAATTTGTCTGTTATATACCACCAACCTCGTACTTACCTCTCCGTTTGCAGTACCCTCGAAGCCCAGTTCCAGCATGATGAGTCTGCTACCGCCCCGTAAGCCACCCACGCTGAATCCGCACCACGCCAACTCACCGCTGACAAAGACCTCCAGTGGCGCCCAGTGGGCGGGTGAGCGTCCGAGGCCGGATTTGGGTCTTGGCCTGGGATTAAACAGGGGCAACAACAGCATACTGGCGCAGCTGCAGGCTTCGATGGCCGCCGAGTCGCATGCCCAGGCTCAAGCTCAAGCGCTGGACATTGCTTTGCTACGGGAGAAGAGCAAGCATTTGGATCTGCCGCTGATCTCGGCGCTCTGCAACGATCGCTCCCTGCTGAAACAGACCAAGGTGATGGGTAATCCCAAGACGGGTCAGGAGATACCCACCTCCAGTTCGCAGTCCTTGGGAGCCACCACCAATGGTGGTTCCAATTCCTCTGGCGGAGGAACGCTAAGCAAGGTCAGGAAGGGATCCACCGTAAGCCACCGTCATCCGCAGGACAAACTTCCACCTCTGCCTGTCCAACAGTTGGCAGAGGCCAACAACTATGTTATCGATCCCGCCGTCATGATGAAGCAACAGCAACAACAGCAGCACCACAAGACCAGCTAGACTCGTGATGCTAACCGGGAACCGGAAACGGAAATGGAAATTGGGTCCAAGACAACACTCTTCTCTCTAGTTCGATTGCTGTTCGAAGTGCTAATGTATTTGTGTGCCCATGTGAAGAGAGCTTTAATGCGTTTGGAAATTTGCATAGATCGAGAAATGTGAAGAGTTTATATATTCGATCACAGTGTTTCGAAGGGTAGATATTCGCTGGGCACAAGGGTGTTAATCGTAAACCCACCGGAAAAGATCAGTAAACAGAGCAGCAGAAACATTTACATCATAACAGGAACTAACATGCATTTAACTAACAAAGTCAGTTTTCAGTTGAATAGAAAAACAAATAGGACCAGGATATGAGCTCTCGCAGAATACACCTAACAGTGGACACAAAAAACAAATCTTTTGCAGTTTTCGCACACAAAACTAAGTAAAAAAGCCGCTGAAACAACTGATCAACACCGAGTCAATATTTAAACAAATAAGACGTAGGCCTAAAGTAGCCAGTTTTACAGCCACTACAGAAGCAGGACGTCAGCAACTAAACCTCAAATACGCATTCAAATAATCATAACCCAGTCTAGTCACATAAGGGAATTGGTAACGTAGCCACAGCACAAGCCACAATGACACACCATCGGAAACAGAGAGAGAAAAAGAGAGTAGAACAAAATGGGAAGCAACAATACTCAAGTATAAAATACGACCACTACTTAATTAACTAAACTACATCGTAGAACTTTAGTCTTAGCTGCAAATACTTAGTTAGGCCAGACATGCGAATACTTAACACTAACTACTTCCGCCCAAACAACTGTGATTGATTTTTATTTAAACTTACACTAAATTTACAACTATTTTAGTCAGCAAGAACAACGCATCATATAGCTATGCAAATTTTTTAGTACGTACCAGTCGCTCCTCACACAAAACACACACATACTCACAACGAATCGGGCCAGCAAATTGGTCGAGTAAAAAACGTTCGAACTAATCGATTTTGAAACGGTTTTAAACGGTTTTACTCGATTTGATCGCTGGACGAAAGGAACTAAAGAATTTCAAGAGTGCCTAGACTTGCCCTCCATCCCACCTTAGTAGTAAGCATGATGATTATGATTTATTTTTGTTTGTTTATTTTTTGTTCGATAATTAACCCCCAACTAATTTTTGGATGTGTGAGTGTGCGTGCAAAAATGATTTCGAGTTTTTAATGGATGTCACAAATATTTGCGTAGATTTTTCTCGACTAAAAGTCTATTGCTAAATTGAGGAATGTGATCTTTGAGAAAATGTAAAATTTTTGCCATATATCTTACATATACACAAATATATATATATATAAATAAATATATATACATATACAATTACTTTAATTTATTAATTTACAAAACAAAAAACATTCAATTGATGCATTTATAAATCAAACCGTTGAAGCATCCAACAATCGCATACGATAAGTAAAAAGTCCATGAGTAAAAGGTAAAAAAGTTGTAAAAAATATCTTTGCAAAATAAAGTAAAAATTAAAATGGAAAACGTAAAAATAAAATGTATCGAGTGTTTTAGTTTCATATGGTATGTTTTATCAAGTAAAATCTCAATCAAAAGGTATTGGCTTGGAAATGATTTGTGAATGGCTTCATAATATTACTCTATGTAGGGTTTGGTATCACAAATTGTAAGACGATCTGTCACTTACATATTATATAACGCATAACTGGCTACGAACAACAAGCGTTTCGCGACTATTAAAATGATCTAGGAGAGTAAACTTGCCCTGACATATGGGTTACGCTTAAAAACTACTGTTCTCTAGTTGGTCAGCATGTCCTCATCCTCAGGAGTTCGTCGCACCCACTTCTTCGTCACCGTTAAAGTGATGCCGGTGATGAGGAAGACGCTGGCAAAGGCTATCAGAGAATAACCGAATATAACCCCATAGCTAGACAGATTAATGGCCAACTAAAAAAGACATGGCGTTAAAATGGCTTGGATTTTGACTAAGGAGTAGAACTCACCTTGGCCTTAGAAGCCAGCTCGGAGGAAAGCTCCGCGTACTGATCGAACCAGAACATGGGCATCAGGACCTTTTGGACACCTCGATAGATGCTGGTAAAAAAAGAAATTTGTTTGTTAATTCCATATTCGTTTGCATTAATCGCCAGAATATTTCGATCTCACAGCTTTATTATGTACTCACTCGAAGTCGTCGTCGGGCTCAATCATCATGTTGATCTGGATGCGGCCATGCACCTGGACAGGCACACCAGTGGTGGGCTCCACGGCCAGGAAGAACTCGTGCTTGTCCTTTTCGGGCTTCATCCCAGTGACGGCATCGATATACGACTGATCCGCAAGGTAGAAGTGAGGGAAGGAGGAGTAAATGGGCGCCTTGTCTCGGCAGGCTTTGCACTCCACCACACCTGTCTTGGGACACTCGTCGAATCGCGTTTCATCGCAGAAGCATTTCTGGTTCGGATAGTTCTCCCCGGAATCGAGAGTCTCCTCAGTGCCAACCCATTTTGTGGCAGTCAGGCCATGGTTCTCATATGTGCCCTGCGGCCGGAGGTTCATAAACCTGCAAGCATCGGTGGCAAAAATCGTAATCTCATCGTTTACATTCATTTTGGGCGGGAACAGGTCCCCGGTGGTTCCATTCACAATTCCGCAAGGATCCTTGTAGAAACCAGTCTCATTTTTGCCATTCCAATGGGTGAGTCTGCCCAGATTGGATATATCATCAGTTCCAGTGTGAATGGTGAACAGGCCATCGTAAGTCAGGGATTCATTTCGATCAGCCAGCCAGCCAAAGCGCTTGTAGGGAATGTCAATCATTGAGGTGTTAAACAAGTTCAAGAAGTCGGTAATGTTATCCTGATATCCGTCGAAGACCCACTCGCCCACCGACTTGGTAACATATAACTCGCCTCCCTCGTGGTTCAGCATAAAGTTAATAATCTTCTTGACGATCTTGCGCTGGTTTCGCATCTCATCTGCCACCGTGGCAGTAATGGCATGGGCAGCCGTCACCATATCGTCCAGAGTTCCATTAGATTTCTCAGGATCGAAGAACCACGTGCGACGCTCATAATAAGCCACTGTCGCGTTGTCGTAGAACGTGTAGTTCTCCTTCTTATGCTTCTCCAAGAAGGTGTACGGACCCATCTCCACAAAGTTTGGCTTTATGTTCGGGTTCCTTATGTCCTCAGGGTTCGTCCAGTTGAACATGTAGAAGCTCAGGTAAATTGGGATAGGTGCCTCCAGCCAGCTGTCGTAGGCATCGGTGCCAGGCTTCAGGGTAAGCCCCTAAATAAAAACAGAAGAGGGCAGAGAATTATAAATTATAAACCGAAAAATAGATCATTAAAAACATATAAATACTCAAATTAAACTTAAAATCCCATGACAATTATATATGTAATTAGCACATTCTTGAGAAGTTAAATGGTATAGCTAAAGCTAAAAGGTTTTTGGCTTAACTTTGGATTTTATTTTGTTCTTTTACCCACATACTTACATCTTCAACAAGGTTATCCGCAATACTTGGCCAGAAGACCACGGTAAGTATTCCCAGCACCAGGAAGAGCGAACCCAGGCCGAATACCCAGACTTTGCGTTGAGTTTCCCCGCAGCACTTGCAGCACATGGTGGAAAATGACGTGTGGAAGATTCACGGATTCTGGAAGCGAGCAATAACTCCTAGGCACTGCTTTGCATCTGGAAGTGGGATAGAAATCGGTTGGTTATTTTCACTTGCATAATCAAAGTCCATAAACCGTATCGCGGATAATCGGGGAATTTTTATTATTCGCCTTTTCCCGGTTCAAACCATCCTGACACCCAGCAGAGTTGCTAATAATAATAAGCCACCCGGCTTATCGCTGTTTTGTCCCTGCTTAAGTATTCGATAACCATCTGCGATTAAGTCGTGCATACTTTAATGAGACGGCTACGTCCGTCGCAGTCGCCATGACAGCTGGAGAAGATTACGGGGCAGTCCACTCGGCGTATAGCCAACTTCAAGTGCAGACATCCGTAGATCTCTCCAGTTAAGAAACACTTGCCACTGTTAAAAACTTACTAATTGCCAACTAAATGGGATCGAAACTCCAGACGGAACACTAATGGACTTATCACAACCGCACACGTCCCACAGCTGGGCGAAACTGCTTGCTAGCGGGCTTCTTGGGGTCTTTAAATGGAACCACTCGACGTTTACTACTAATCTCGCTTCAGTAACTAATCTTTGGATTTTGCTAATCTGAAATGTTTGCCTGATAAAAGTTAAAGGAAAGGACTTTCCAAAAAACTTGCATTATTAACTATGTCAAAATATAGGATTTTTAGAAAGTTAAATTATACATTTTTCGAAATAATCATTTCAAAACCAAGATTTAGTTAGTGAAGCTGTAAATGAAACGGTGCAATAACAATACAATTGACCGAACATCAACACCAAAACCAGATCGATAACTATTATAAATTGGCTCTTATAAAGTTATATTCGTCATTTGTAATATTACCTCTTTCCAAATTTACGAAAAATGGCTTAGCAGAAAAGTGACCTAAAATCTGCGCCTCTAAGTCGATGACTTTTCTTACAGACATCCGATTTCAAAAAGGCTGTGTTCTCAAATTGGTTTGTATTTTGGGGTCGATTTTTCGTCATTTTTATTGATTATAAATTGGCTCTTATAAAGTTGTTAAAACTTAAAAGACAATACTGCTGTATATTGGTCATTTGTAATATTACCCCTTTTCAAATTTTTAAAAAATGGCTTTGCGGAAAAGTGACCCAAAACCTGCACTTTTAAGCCCATAACTTTTCTTACAGTCATCCGATTTAAAAAAGGCATACTTCTAAATGATTGTGGTTTAATTCTCTTAAAATCTGTGTTTTTAACTTGGTTTGTATTTTGGGGTCCAAAATTTTAAAAAAATTGCTTTGCCCACAGACATTCGAGTTAAAAAATGATTGTGGTTTAATGCTTTAAAAATATGTGTTAACAACTTGGTTTGTATTATGGGGCCGATTTTTCGTTATTTTTATAATGTTAATTCTTAATTTAGTTAACTGATCTTCAATAAAGGCTCCTTTATATTGATTAATGAATGGAAATGCTTGGGCATAATTGTAAGACAAATTTTTAATATTATTATCTTGGTATTGCCCACATTTTTTGGTCATTTCGAGTGTTGTTTGCGATTGGCCAAGATGACTGGTGCATGCCAACTTTCACAAGGGGTTCCTATTTATGGCACTGATAAGATAAGCTGCTGGGTAATATTGACGTGTTTGATTAGCCAGGCGACATGTGTTTGGCCAGATCTGCTCTACTATATAAACATATATATATAATACTATATCTACTGCATTAACCAACTATTAAATTCAAAGTTCTAGCAATGTAGTAGGAGCGGGGCCTCATTTTATCAGAAGTCTAACGCATATTGTATTGCATTTTTAGTTTACAGTTTCCTTCTTTGTTTTTTTTGTCGTCTGACTCAGTCTTGTTTTTGTCGGATTATTGAGCTCTATAATATACTCTTTTGTCGTCTTTGTTCAATTGTTGATAACGCAAAAAAAAGGGTCTGAACTACAGTTGAACTTCTCGAACTTGAGCTTCAATCATGCTCATTTTTGTAACTCTAAATAAATTAAAGACTTAAAAATGTTGTTTTAAGAAATCTTGAAATTTCATCAACTTATAATCCCTGTTTAAGCTAACATCAAAGTCGCAGATGGGATGAGTGTTCCATGAAAACAAATTCCTAATCATCAAACCTATCAGAAACAATATAATCTATACATAAGCATATTTATAAGATTGCTTTGCAGTCAATTTATTATTTATAACAAATATTAATCTTTGAAACCCCAAAACAATTTTTTTTAGAAATTCTTTAATTAAGAGTTTTTACTGTCCGTTGACAAATACAAATCTTAATGGCATGTACACTTTTTCTGAACCCAAAACTGTGATCTTTGACTAACTTAATTTGAAATGTGTTGACATCATCGGCTGGGAATAATGTCTAGCGCTAACGATCACGGATTATTACACTTATTACCGGCTGCATATGTAAAGTGACGAATTACTCACCTTTTTTATCTCGCACACAGTTGCAGTTGTTTTGTCTCCAGTTATTGTTGTTGTTGTTTCCTGGCCTTGACTTTAAATACGCGATACTACGGACTTATTTATGGTTTTTTGGGGATTTTCGATTTAATCTCTAATGGTTTGTTTTGAAAATAGATTGAAATAGAAGAAAAATACCGTTATATATGTTTTTTATTGAATTTTAATTACTTTTACCTCGGAACTTAAGGGAAGGCGTCTTTGTAAACGCACTGAAAGCCGCAAGCTTACTAAACATAAAGGCACTTGTGTGTTGGCAGACAATCCGAAACGGCGACAGATAAGCCGCAAACTTGCAGTTTGCCTGGTTTAATTGGATTAAACAATTTATTTTCTTTAATATTCTTAGCTTTTAGCAAGTGTGACCAAGTGGGTTTCGGTACGATGTTAAAGCACTGTTAAGTACGCTGTTAGCGCCATCAGCTGTTAGTGTTTGGAAACGTTGACAACACTGGCGCCGGCATCGGCCAATCAGCGCAGACCACGACGCACACATACAAACAAAGCAGCCAGCGGCGACAACTACAACATTTTTACATTTTTGCCAGCATTTAATATTTTATTTCCCGGGAAAAAGCATGAATTGCTGAAATAGACATCATCAGAAACAAAATGCGGCTAATCAAGTGCTTGGTAGTGGTTCAACTGGCCCTTTTGCTGGTGGAGGAGGCCTTTGCTGGCCGGGATTTCTACAAGATACTGAACGTCAAGAAAAACGCCAACACGAACGAGGTGAAGAAGGCGTACCGCCGTTTGGCCAAAGAACTGCATCCCGATAAAAACAAGGACGATCCGGATGCCTCCGAAAAGTTCCAGGACCTAGGAGCCGCCTATGAGGTGCTCTCCAATCCGGATAAGCGAAAAACCTACGATCGTTGCGGCGAGGAGTGCCTGAAAAAGGAGGGCATGATGGATCATGGCGGTGATCCCTTCTCCAGTTTCTTCGGGGACTTCGGTTTCCACTTTGGCAACGGCGATCCCCAGCAGCAGGATGCTCCTCGAGGGGCGGATATCGTGATGAACCTGTATGTTTCCCTGGAGGAGCTCTACTCCGGTAACTTTGTAGAGATTGTCCGCAACAAACCCGTAACGAAACCCGCCTCGGGCACACGGAAATGCAACTGCCGCCAGGAAATGGTAACCAGGAATCTGGGACCCGGCCGCTTCCAGATGATCCAGCAAACCGTGTGCGACGAGTGCCCCAATGTGAAACTCGTGAACGAGGAGCGTACCCTGGAGATCGAGGTGGAACAGGGCATGGTTGACGGCCAAGAGACGAGATTTGTTGCCGAGGGAGAGCCCCACATCGATGGCGAACCGGGAGATCTCATCGTGAGGGTCCAACAGATGCCGCATCCACGATTCCTGCGCAAGGATGATGATCTGTACACCAACGTGACCATCAGCCTGCAGGACGCCCTCGTCGGCTTCTCCATGGAGATCAAGCATCTCGATGGACACTTGGTGCCCGTCACGAGGGAGAAGGTTACGTGGCCGGGCGCTAGGATCCGCAAGAAGGGCGAGGGCATGCCCAACTTCGAGAACAATAATCTTACCGGCAACCTGTACATCACCTTCGACGTAGAGTTCCCCAAGAAGGATCTCACGGAAGATGACAAGGAAGGTGGGTGTCTTATAAACATTTTTTAAAACTACATGGGCGAAAGGTGAAATTTGAATTTGAACACTACTTTTAATTGGAGCTCTGATTTGATGTAATATTATTTGAGTTATCAAGTTTAGGAAGTTGTATTTAAAGAGTCAAAATATCGCTTCTCGCCCCTTAATAACTTGTTTACAAGCTTACAATTACCTAATATTTTATATTTGAGACAGCTAATAATCTTTAATTTTCTTTATTTTAGCGCTCAAAAAAATACTCGACCAATCGTCCATTAATCGCATCTACAATGGACTGTGAATCCCCCATCCCCCACACCCAAAAAAGCGTTCGCCGGCTGTACTCTAGTATTTAAATGCCTAGCTGGGCAGTTTCGATCTAGAAACGCCCTCAAATCAAGAGATGACTTTGTTCAAAAAAGTTGTGCGATAAAAACAATTTAATTTTAGTTTAGCATTTTGTAAAATAGTAAAGAAAAAGAGCGGAAAACTGAAAAACTACATGCAGTTCCTGCTGACGAAAAGGAATTGCAACACAAAAACCAACCACCACAGAATAAAAAGAATTTAAATTAAAAATGCTGTTTTGGAAAGTAATTTAATTTTAACAATATAATTGAAGCCATCGATTAACTTCCCCAAAGCAACATTGGCTCAGCTGTCGATAACTGGCGCAGGACAACGGTCTAAAGAGAGCAAAGGAGCGCGAGAGCGGTACAGGAAGTGGCTAATTCGCGTTCAGAGAGCGTATAAATTTTCATCAGTACGGACGTAGGACAAGCTCAACCAGGCTTTTATTTTTTTACAGATAGAATAAAACGAAACTGAAAAGTCATTCACTGGAAAATCTGCAAACTATTTTTACTCTACTGCCTTAAAACTATCACCCCCTAAAAAAATAACCGAAAAAAACCTAACCTAAAAAGGAGAAACATTTAAAGGAATTCCCTGCACCTGCGGCCCCAAAAAACGAGACACCAAAAACAACATCGACCACAAATACATAGTATGAATGTCGCCTAAATATCATAATTTTGAGGTGAGTTGCTGGCTCCTCTTCGAAGCCTTTATAATTCCCAACCCCAAGGATTCCGTTTTCCGCGAAGAAGAAACTGCCCACCCCTTCCATTCTCTTTATTTCGCTATCGATTTTCTGCGGGGTTTTCCCTTCAACTTTAAATGACCCAAAAAAGTAAGAAAGGGTGGTTTTAGGTCAGCCGGCAAAGTTGCGTGCTCCGCAAGTTCATCCATCCTGGTTTCATGCCAAAAAAAGAGACCTTAATAAAAACCATTTCAGATTGCACTGGTATATTTTCTGCTGCTGATACCATGGCCGCCCACAAATGTGATCAGAATTCTTTGCTCGCGAGATAACAGCCGACTGGTGCGCAAGATAGTGCGCTCCAAATGGACCCCCATATTGGACAAGCATCAAGTGAGTCGAATATCTGGAAAATCTTCTTTGAGAGGTATCTTCAATTATCCAATTTCCAGGTGAAGCTCCCGCTGGAGTGCCCACTGCATCCGTTCCGGGATGTTTTTGCTCCCCGACAGGATGCCAAGCAAAGGGACCGACCCACTCAGTGGACGTGCAGGAAATGCGGCAAGAGCTTCTACCAGGAGAAGCACCTGGATCTGCATTTCGAGACACGCCACAAGAGTATCATCAATGAGGTAAAATTATGTTATGGATATGCTACTCCGTTTGTATGTTATAAAAACCACTATTGTGGTAAAATTTAAATAAAAAAACGTCTTAAAATAATATTAATATCTAAATATGTAACACCCATATTATAATGTTCCTGTATTTCTAATTAATTTTAATAGGCGGAGGATGCTGTTTGCCTAGCCGACTTCTGCGACATTATGCGGTGCGAGGTTTTCGAGACGGAGGATGCGTCGAGCCTCAAGTTCGGGGAGCAGCACATTGTCACGGAAATCGAGGTCTGGGGCGACTCCCTGGGCCAGAATTCCGCGTTGGCCAAAGCGAATGCCGCCTACTTGAGCTTAATACCAAGGTGAGCCACGCTATTTTATGCGCATACCTTTCAAATATTAAATTCCTTAATCTTTATTTGACCAGAACTTCCACACTGGGTGCCTCGCGTGCCGCTAAAGTACAAAACCGTCAATTACTCCAAGACAAGCCAAGTCAGGCCAGCAAGACGGATCAGTCGCCGGCAGGTGAGCGAATCCATCCCCACTCCCACCACCACCACCAACACCTCCATCCTCGAGAGCGTGAATCCACCACAGCCAATCCCCTTCGCCTAGATCCATCAACGGAGGACGGATCGGCGGTCAGGCCGAGATCGGCAGGCGAGAAGCTGCTCCACAAGCTCAAGGAGCTGGGCAAGGCGCACCTAAGGTCCTCAGCAGATCCGGAGTCCAGCAGGCAGAACGAAACGGACGAGAAGGAGGACGAAGAAGGCAGTGGGCATTCCGAAGGCAGTGGCCAGTCCACTGACGAGACCAAAACAGAGGAGGGATCGGGTGCCAATGGAAACGGGAATAAGGCGAGGGCCAACTGCAAGCCGGAGGAGCTAAGCAAACTGAAAAGCCGCTGTGAGATGCTGCTGAGGAGTTGCATCGGAGGATTGCTTTTGTCCATGTCGGATCAGGCCTTTAAGGAGATGGAAGGTATTTTTATTAGGGTCCTGTACGAAAAAGCGATCAATCCAATCTAATATTCTGCTCACAGAGGAGATGAACAAGGCTGTGTGCTGGTACTTGACCTGCGATCGCTACTGGGAGGATGGTCCCTTGGAGCCGCGTGCCTTCCCCTGGGGGTTGATTGTGATCCTGATCTTCGTGCTGTCCACCGGCATCTGTTTCTGCTACTACATCATCTGGATCCTGTTCGAGTAAGTGTGTCCTGGCCTCCTGGTCCTTCCATTGAGATTGAGCGAACCCAAGTCATCTGTTTCAGCTCCGAAGAGACGACAATCAACGCGAACCACTACTACGGCCAGGGAGCCATCGCCGGAGGAGGGAGCATCTACATGCCAGGAGCAGTAGCGGGTCATCACTACCATGTGGACTATGCCACGCGGCACGACCTCGACCTGGACGCCGGCGTGATAGCTGGTCAGCAGCAGCAGTTGCTCCAGGAGCAGCAGTTCTACTACCAGCAGCAGCAGCAGCAACAGCAACTGCAGCAGGCGGCATCCGTCCGGGACTTGTATCCGGAGCAAGTGCAGTACCACCGCCACAGTCCGCGGCACTACATCGCAGATCCGCGTCCGGTGGGTCCACCAGTGGGCACACCCACCCAAGGGGCCGTTCGCAGCAGCTCCTCCAACGCCAACACGCCGTTGCACCACCGGGTGCAGCAACATCCGGGACAGCATCCCCACCTGCAACATCGTCACTCGACGAGCCTGGCCTACCCACAGGACATTTTAGACCGACGCGACTATACAAGTAACTCCACGCGCCCCATCGCCACTAATATGGTGGCTGGATCGGGATCGGGATCAGGAGCGGGACAAGGCGCAGGGGCACCCGGCGATACCCAGCGGCACTACAACACGCATCCGCGGCCGCTGGAGACGAGGCATCGCCATGTGGGCTCCTCGCAGCAATCCCTTCGTGCCTCCGCCTCCACGCACGAGATCGTGCAGCAGGAGGCGGGAATGGGTCAGAATGAGCACTACATCTACGTCACCTATCCGCCGGACCTCAAGAAGCGCTACTTCGAGTGACGGAAAGGGCTGGATACTCCGGTGATCGATCGATGATCGTTCTAAGGAGACTGCGGAGGAGATAGATCGGAAGATGGAGAGACCAAAGAGCCCTCGGAAGGAGAGCCAAGAAACGATACCAAAGCCAGAGGATCAACGATAGTTGGTCGTTTGATGATGATATAGAACGTTGCAGCGGAGGACTGGCCGCCAACCTAACCCCAAAAGTTGGTTTTTTACTTTTAGCCTGCAAATTCTAGATTTGTGAACTGTGCTGTTCTTTTTTAATTCTACAAAATAAATTGCAATATTTCTGTACAATAGAAATCATGTATTATAATTTCCGTCAAAAGTTTGCAACGTTGTGAAGGACATTTCCATCCATAAGTAAATATATGTTATTGATCAGCATCACCAAGCAGGCCGATCTAGCCTTTGCCTTTCCGATTACTAGTCTCTCGGTTTAAGAGCTATCTGGATGAGACTTTCTAAAAAATATTTGTTCAATTGCAGGTAGTATAACAATATCAAATAGATGTCTAGTGAAGGATCCGAAAATGAATTGAAAAATCGACAAAACTTCGTTGTTTTTCAATATATACGCATATAACTCGATATATATTTATTTTACAATATTATGAAAACACTTTTAATTGTATGCTTTATTGTAATTATTCATACATTTATAAAAATCGTCAGCAAGGGTTTTATAACTCTGGCATGCCTAGGTTTGCTGCCTTTCCAGTTTAAAATCCTTTGTTGACTGCTCAAATATTCTTTGGTATATTTAATATTATTATACAAATTATTTTGCTATTAATAATATACATATATTTTAATGGTTCATCCAACAGTTTTAGAGGAAATTTGTAGAGAGAAGATGGTCTAAGGTTTTTTATAATTCCACTATTAACTTGATTTTCCAGTTTACTTACTCGAGATAAGGCTGTAAAGAACCATTTTAAAATAAATATAAGCAAAACTCATCGATTAACAATTACATAAAACATTTATTTCACTTTTAGGATTTCGTATATCATTTCTTTTGTTTGGTTTGTTTAAAGACACTCACGTTGATCTAGTCACAAATCTTTACGCTAAAGTACAGTGAAAACCTTTCAATATACATAAATAGATCTAAAGGCATATGTATAACCATTGTGGAGTTGCAATGGAGTGAGAGATGTATGTACATATTGCGCAATAAATAATATGTTTACTGCTATAACATTATAACTCCATTTAGTGGGCTAGCTCTTGCATTTTGTTTTTTGTACTAAAATTAAGCGTATTACATAGTTTAAAAAAGTTACAAACGAAAACATACATTTAGAAGCTTAGCTAGACATTAGATTTGTATTAGTTTCAAAAAGTTTGGTCCTTTGGAATGTGTTACGAGAGAAAAATGACATCTAGGTGGTCTCGTGTATAAGCTAAGATTACAATATTTTAGGGTAGCAGTTGGCTGGGAATCTTAGACTATAGACCAGCACGGAAGTTGGTTCAGTTCCACATTTGGCTTTGCCCTTGAATTGTTTTCCGCATTCGTATTTTATATAAGTCGGCGTTGAGAATTCTCTAAGGTCCCCTTACCAAATTTGATTAGTTTCCCGAATTGGTTATGCCTTGAAATCGCAGAGTGTATTAGGCATCAATTAGGGATGGGCCCTCGGAAACTAAACCTTCTTCGGTTTACTGGTCGATAAAGGAATAAGGGTTTTATATTCAGATACGGGGTCAAAGCTTAACAATCCTGGGACTCCCCTTAACCCTAGGACAAACAACAAAATGCTCTAGGAACCTAATAAATAATTGCACTAAAAACAAACAAAGTCTTCGGCTACTAACAGATCAAACAATTCCAACAGATATATTCAGTTTCTTTTTACTTTTTGGTTTAAGCTGCATTTGGTGGCAATAAAAAATTTAAACTAAGGGGGTTGGCGGGAAATTTTTTCCCCCCACTAATGCCGAGGCTAACACGCAACTGATACATATGTCATATTGCGAATGTATCTCAATCTGGGCTTGACCTTTGGCAAACAGCATTTAAAAATGGCCCGACTCGCTGAGCGACTAAAACGCTGATACATTAGCCGATAAAATATGTATATATCTGGTTAATTGCACGCGACTTGGACGAAACTCCAAAATCCCCAACTGACCCCCGATTAACCCTTCGTCTAACGCTGCTTACTCATGCTCATCGAGATTCGAATTTGCGCATTCCAGATAAACACGACATTTTCCATGTAAATATTGCACAGATATCTAAAATATATATATATATATATATGGTACTCTATATGATTAGGTGTAAAATAAGTATCGTAAAAGTTTAAAAATAATGATTTCCCTAAAACAACGACTATAGTTATCATTATGCTATATTCCGTTTCCTAAAGAAAATTTAAATATTTTAAAAAGTCTTGAGATTCTGGTAAAGTGTAGCTGCATTTGTATCCGTATCTTAAGATTTCTTTGTGGTGTATCTACGTGTGTGGTGTGTGTGGTGTATCTTTCAGTTAGTATCCGATTAGGCAAGCCTCTCTGGATTTTCGTTTTTTAGACAAGCCGAACACATCGGATCCTATCCAAGGACCAGAAAAATCTTTGGTAGAAGCCGGAGTCCTATTTGACCCTCCTCCGAGGGCGTTTCTTGCCTGCCCTCTGGCGCTTGTACTTCCGCAGGACACGATGGGCGTGGTAGTAGCGGCTTATCCGACTCTGCACATACTTTTCATGCAGATATTTGAGCAACTCTCGCCGATCCTTTTGGGGATCTGGCTTTTCGTCACGAATTATCTCCTCGTGGTGTATTAATGGTGTGCCATCGAATTCAGGCTGTGGTTCGGCCAATAGCTGGATGAGCTGCAGGGTGTTGACTTGCTCCACCTCCTCAGGACTCACCTGGACGAGATTAACCTGATTGGGCTCTCCCTCGACCTCCTGATCCTCCTCATTGGCCACCACTCCCAGGATATTCTCGTTCATATCGCACTGGACCACATAGAGATCATTGCTGGAATCGAAGATTTCGGCCAGGCTAATAAGCAGGACATCCTGACCATTGACGTTCGGTTCCGCTTCACCGTCCTTGCCCTCAAAATCCTCCGGGTCAGAGGCCACGCCTACTTGTTGATACATCTCCGCCAAAGCCTCCTCTACGCTCAACTCCCGGAGGGCGGGATCACGTTCGTCCGTAGATTTTGATTCCTCGAAAAGAGATGCATCCCCATTCCCTCTTACGACTAACTCTCTGTTTTTTAAGGAACTATTTAAGGCAATCTTACTAAGGTCACTTAGCTTTGGTACGCTGGCGAACCGGGAGCTGTTCACGATCTCGTCGCCATCGCTCTCCAGGATCTGCTTCAGTTTGGCAATATCGTGGTTGGAGACCTCCACTTCCTGTGGCGAATCCTCAAGGGTCTCTCCTTTCGTCATCATCTCCAGGGGAGAAAGTTCCCGCTTGGTTTCTTCGGTTTGTGATTGGGACAGTTCCTTTTCCAGGGCAGCCAGCTCGTTAAAGTCGCTTTCTTCTCCGGCCGTAGAACTCTGGGAACTGGTGCTACTGGAACTGGTGCTACTGGACGAAGCTCCATCTTCAGCTTGGCTACTCGTACTGCTGGAGTCATCGTCTGAACTGGAGCTACTGGAACTCGAACTCGAAGATGACGAAGAGGATGATGATATTGTTATACTAGGCACGGGCTTGGATGGTTCAGTTTCTATCAAAGGGACCACACTATTTTTTAGCCAGGCTTGTATTTGCTCCTCCTTATTTGGGGCAACATCCTCCACTGGGGCTTGCGCGGTGCTCTTAACCTCCTCATCCGGATCCACCCTCAAATTTATTTTTGGCGACATATTCGTATTTTCAATGTCATCGAACCCCTTAAAGTTGGACTGCAGCTCTAGGGATTTGGTGTCCATGCCCTGCTCCTCCAGATTCAGCTCGACATGAAGCTCTTCAGTCTTGTCTTTGTAGCTATAGCCACTCTTGATGACCGTTTCCCGATCTGTTCCACTCAGCAAACATCTTCTGAACGCAGAGGAATTCAAAGCCGAGACACTTAATCCCTTGAGACTGGCAGGATTATGAAGTGGTGGTCCAACAACATATTTCTTCATCAGTCTCTTGATCAGGGGTAGACGATTCTCCTTTAATCTTGTCATTTGCTTCTTCATCAGCATTTTTCGGAGTTTCCTTGTTCGACAGGAGGCGGTTCTCTTTCTCAAAACTTTGAGGACCCTGAAGTAGTGACGATACTTGATCTTTGGACTCTCGAATTCCAGGATCTTCAGCATCTGAATGCGATTACGCCGCTTTTTGGCAAGCAGCTTTTGACTGGCTCTGGCCGAAGCCTTCGGAGATAAGGAGATTACATTGTGACTTGGGTTAAAATCCTCCACCTTTTGTACTTCATAGTTTTGTTCCTGGGGTTCTGTGGTCATGCCCTTTCTTTTGTAGAATTTGAATCTTTTTGCATTTTCTCCGTACTCGCCTTCATCCTGGGCACTCACCTCTTCTGTCTCACTTTCGGAGCCTACGTTCTTGTGAATAAAGGTCTCGTACTCCTTGGCAAAGGTTGATTCATTCGAGTTCGAGCTGTTGTTCTGATCGAAGTCCATGGCCACAGGAGGTTGGGAAACATTAGCAAAGACCTCACTGTTAAGAATAGGACTGGACAAAGGAAGAGCCGAGGGTTGTTCCACCATTAAAGGAGCAGTCACGGGTTGTCGAAGAATCTCTGCCAAGGCATCACTTTCATTGACAGGTTGTTGGTCAGTGGCACTAGTCTTGAGACGCAGTTCATCCAACTCCTTCTCCACATCGAAGCTGCCAAAGGAATCGTCGACAGGAACACCACCACTTCCATTGGCCTTTTCAATATCTATGATAATGTCTGGCAAATTAATACCCTGATGATCCACGACCGCTGTAGCTTGAGGTCCTATTGGTGGCAGAGATTCGTACATGAAGTTGGGGGTTGGGTTAGACACGGGAGGCACCACCGCCACAGCCGGAGTATCCATCTCCAGGACAGCAGTTGCCTCATCCTCATCGTCCACCTTCCAGGTGGAGAGAAATTCCCGGATGCTGTAGTTCTGCGTAGCTTTCGCAGATTCCACCGAATAATTGAGGGTGGAGGGTGCGGAGGCATGGAGATTGAAGCCCACATAGTTTTCCACTTGGGCATCGAGATTGGTGAGGGGTCCTCCTCCGATTCCCGTTTGTCCCATGTAACAGCTTCCCGAAGATGAGGAACCAACTATGGCCGATCTCTTGCGATAATCCTGATAGGGTTGGCTCCGCAGAGACTGTGGCGACATCGATGGTGCCACGTAGTTGTCCAAGCTGTTGAGGGTAAGATCGTTGTAGAAGCCACCGCTTCCGGGATCCATGCCCATGCCCATGCCCATTCCGATTCCCATACCCATTCCGCCCATTCCCATGCCCAACGGGGCCGCGTATCTTTGGCCGTTCATGTTATTCGATGTGGTGGACCCCGACAGCGCTTGTGGGTTGTATCCGTAACCCAGTTGACTGGGCGTGGCTTCATAGGGGCCGTGACCCACGTACATATCAGTTGAATGCTTGAGCTTTATGGCAGTGGCGCCGGAGGATCCAGTTCCGGGATATTGTGGCTGTGATTGCGGGGCACTTCCAGCGGTTCCATAGGGTCCGGAAATCGATCCATAACCATTACTCCTTGGGTAAAAACAGCTTTGCTGGTTTAAGGCATATCCCTGGGAACAACAATTCTGGCGGGAATTCGCTGGGGCATTCTCCGTACCCGACCACAAATTACGTCCGCCGTAGGATTGCGTAATCGAAGGACCCGCATACGGATTACTGGCATAGGGCGTTACACCAGTGCTACCGTATTTATCGTACTTCGTTGAGCCGTAGTATATTTCACTGTTTAGGGTTCCGGGTCCTGGACCAGGACCAGGACCAGGTCCCGGATGGGGGTGATGATACGAACTGTTGGACACCGCCGCCGGCGGCAGAGATCTGTAGTTGGGCGAATTGTACTCCCCTCTCCAGTGACAGTTATTCGTGGGCTTCCTGTAAGATTGCAGTCCTGAGGAGTCGGGTCCCAATTCCTGCTGGCCGTACATGGGTAATCCCCCGTTTGGCGAATACATGCCCATGGCCATTCCGTACTTCTCGTAATATTGCGCCGACGTAGGATTGTTAACCACTCCACTGGAGTTTCCATTGGATCCACCGTAAACCGCAGACGTGGGCATTCCTTGGTAGCTTCTATTGGGCTTAATGGCCGCATAGTTTGTCTCCAATTGGGTTAGCTGTGGCTGCGGCTGCGTCATCTGCGACTGTTTCTGAGCCACGGCGGCATTTAGGCACATACCGTGACTGTACAATTGACTCGCCGGTGGACCCGGAACCGCGCTGCCTGTCTGATTGCTTGGCATCATTGGTTGCGACGTGGATTGGGCGGGTGGTATTTTGTACTTGTACGGATCGTACATGGCATTCGTTTTGGCCATATATCCACTTGATCCCGCCGCTCCGCCGGACATTGGTTGGGCGTAAAAGGGCGTGGCCATGGCCTGTGGCTTAATCCCTGTACTACCAGCAATCGGGTTACCGCCATATTTTACCCCTGAACTTGAAGCCAACTGGTCATAGCGGTTTCCACCTACGGGATAACTATTCCCAGGCAGTTGTTGCCCCACTGATGGGGCACTGTACGTGTTATACGGAGCTCCACTGTAATTGTAGGCGGGATCCAGGGGCAGAGAGTTTCCGTATCCATAGTTCTGGTGGTAAAAATGGGCCGGATTCTGCTGCTGCTGCTGTTGCTGTCGCTGCTGGGCATCCAACGAAGTCAGTGCCTCGCTGTAAAAAGGAGCCACTGTCGCAATCGTGGCCATTGGCATCGAGGTGGGCGAATTGTCGTAGTGACCGCCGCCGGTGGGCGTGGTTGTGGCGCTGCCGTAGCCGCTGCTGCTGCTCCCGCTGCTGCTGCTTCCGGGGCCGGAACTGGAGCCTGAGCTCAAGCCGGAGACGGATCCGGATCCGGAACCCGAACCGGAGGAGCCCACGGCGATGGCCATGGGGGCCGTGTCCATGACGGCTTGCATCTTGTTGGCTATAAAGAGAAAATTTAGTTGGGACTTATTATAAAGTCAAGGAAAGAAGGCAAATCTTCTGGCACATTCTAACTTGAGGAAATCATTTGGACCATAAATGTTGCCTTTAGTTTATAATAAAGGAATTTAGTAAAGAAATTTCGGGTTAAGAAAAATGGGTAGACACATAAATTACTCATTGTTTTTTTCGATATTTAATCTTAACTTATTTGCTTTTAGAACGGTATTACCAATGTTGATATAGAATTTTTATGAAGTTGATCATAATGCCTTTAAAAATCGAAATATTTAAATCTAAAAAAGGACTAGATGGCAACATATTTACTCCGGACACTGGCCAAAACTGTTGCCACGTGTATCCCGATCTCTTCTCTCGAGGATATCCCCTTTTGTTCACCTGGCTGCATTCTCAAATTGCATTCGCAATTGTTAAAGGTCCCCCATACGGCGAACAGGAAAAAACCATTATTCCTTGGCATTTAAAAGTAAAATGAAACCTCCACAACATAGACCACCCAACGCCCCCGCCACAATTTCGCCTTTGTTGGTCATTAAATGTGGTCTTCAACGGCACGCAGGTCCTTCGTAGTCCTGGCAAGTGTGTCAGTGGGGTTTTGATGTATAAATGCAGCGTGGTGGGGAAAACCACGCACAGAAAAAAATAACTTGATTTCCTATTAATTTTTATGCATTTATTAATGGCGATTTTAGGAACGCTCTTTAAATAACTGTACTTAATACGACTAATATGTCAACATTTTTTGTATCTAAGTAGAGCATAAAGCCAGATGATCAATTGTGGCGGTTTTTTTTTCTGTGAATAGCAGACTGGAACTACAACAAGAAAGGCGCACCTCGGCTTTGTGAAATGGAAATGTGGAATGTTCATGAAATATTAATGATTGACCCCGCCACACACACGCACACACACATCGGCAAAAGGGATGGACCCCCCTTTCCCGCCCACTCAATGTCAACGCCCACCACAAAGTGGGCCACAGACACTCACACACTGGGAAAAACCAATAATTGCCGTTGATAATTGTCAGAAGCCAATGAGACCCCGCTCCTTAATTATCAATACCTGTGGACTCCGGCAGGATCAGCACAGTGAGAAATAACTTAGGAGCTTCATTTAGGTCGCGTGTTTTTCTGGAGGAAGCCATCGCGGAACTGACCAGATCAGGTCTATATTTGAGATCTTTCATTTAGAGATAAACCATTCCTAGAATACATTATCATCTTTCATGTCCATAGGAATGGTTGCTCTTGCAAAATCGCGATCAACCTTTAAACTCTAGTCAAGATTAAGTATTAATGACTCAATAAAAGCTGATATGGCGCCGGATGGAACAACAGACACAGACTCATTTGGGACTTTCCATAGCTTTTTTTGATACTTTATGATGTGTATGTGTTAATTTATGTGTTATTTTATATTTGCATAATGAAATAAAATAAAAAAAATATATATTTCCTCTCTCGTGCCCCCTCGATCTCAATACTATATATTTTCTCAATTTAAAAAAGTAATAAATCATAATCCGCAGGAATCCGTAGCCGTACCCTTCTTGCCTTTGAAACGGCCGTAGAAGCCAGGTTGGAGTCCCATCCACAGTCCATTGACAACCACCTGCGTGGAGGACCAGGGACAGTTCCATCCGTAAGGACAACTGTTGTCCGCCGGCAGCCACATGGTTTATTGTACGAACGATTGGTCAATTAAAACAACAGAGCGACTCGCACGGAATAAAATTAAAAGCGGAGTATAGTACACCGGGCACGGCGAGTGACGAACTGGAATTCATTATGATAATTCACTTTCGCCCGAGGCGAATATTATTGATGACCCGGTATCTCGAACATTAGTCTGCTCCGGATAATCGCCCTCAGCAGTTTGATTCGGGTCGGGCTTTTAGTCTAATTGGGCGTAAAGCGACCATCCGGAATAAATGAGATCGCGATTGTCAGTCGGCAGCGATTGGAGGCTTTAATCGAAATAGGATCGCAATGCAAATCACGACTGGAGCCGGCGAACCGAAGGGGGAAATGGTAATCGAAGAAGTTCGGCTCGCTATCTGATATACTTGTATGCAAAAGCCGAGAAGCGGCGTATTTCGAGCGCATTGCGTATACGCCCAAGGGTACGCCGATATCGGAGATCACCACAATCGAATTAAATGAGTTTGCTGCCCCCACGACGAAAGGAAAATTACTGGTGTGTAAATTTATTTCACATACAAAACTTTAAAAAAATAAGTTTAGTATATTTTAAACTGGGAAGCTTACGGTCTTTGAATGTTTTGCTTGTGGAAAAATAATTAGAAATCTATATGTACTGAAACATTTATAAAATAACTTAATAGATATTAAACATGCTGTACATTCACTTAAGACTAAACTATATTAATTTCGTCTTTACTCAGTCTGATTTCTAATATGATTTTGTAGACCAATTTTAATAAAACTCTTATTGCTTCAAAACTAAAATTACAGCTAAAGTATATATCTGCTAACATCATATTTAATATGTTAGCTGACTCCTTTTTTATTAGACTTCATTATATTTTGACATACTTTGTCAATGTAGACCAATAATAATTTTAAATTAGAATTTGGGCCAACTTTTATGAAATTCTTACCGAAAATGCCAGGAATTAAGCTGCCATATGTTGGGCACAGAAAAAACGCGGGCTCACACAAACACACCAACACACTAATATACACATCCACTGACCCACACGCGCTAAGGACACGTTCGTCGAGCGAGTGTGTGTGTGTGGGGATTCCCCACACAGCGTTGCCTTTGTTTTAATTATGAAACTTTGAGGACTGCAGTTATTTTTACGAGAAGGAGGCGTGACAGCGCGTGCGACTTTCCAGCAAAAACTTTTTCATCTGTTGAAGCTGTTGAAGTCGAGGAATGTGACGTCGAAGCTGACATTGGCAGCGACGCCGGCAGCGACGCCTGCGCCGACGCAGACGCCGAAAAGGAAAAGCCGACGAGGAAAACCCCTCGAAAGAGGGTGAAAAAAGGAAAAAAGCAGACAGGACAGGCAACAAATAGGCGAGTGTGTTTACTTGTGTGGGTTCTCTATAAGAATATCCGGGTGTGTAGTTGTGTGTTCGTTGTTGTTGTGCTTGGGAAAACAAGTGGTTGCCGTGGTGAGAAGAAAACGGGTTTGGAAATAGAGCGAAAGGATTGGGATGGGAGCAGGAAAAGCGACTGCATCGGCACCCTATTTATAAGTGTCGCAAAGTGCCTGTCAGGGATCATTTATTATACCCTTGCAGAGGGTATTATAATTTTGGTCAAAAGTGTGCAACGCAGTGAAGGAGACATCTCCGACCCTATAAAGTATATATATTCTTGATCAGGATCACCTCCTGAGTTGATATAGCCATGTCCGTCTGTCCGTCTGTCCGTCTGTCCGTCTGTCCGTCTGTCTGTCCGTCTGTCTGTTTCTACGCGAACTAGTCTCTCAGTTTTAAAGATATCGAATTGAAACTTTGCACACACCCTTCTTTCCTTTGCACGCAGTATATAAGTCGGAACGGCCGGGATCGGCCGACTATATCCTATAGCTGCCATATAACTGATTGATCGGAAATGCCATAACTCTGCTGTTTGTTAGGTTAGGAAGTTGGGACTTTCTATGGGTTTTATATTTGGCCAATCAATCCGACGTACCAAATTTCATAAGGATCGGCCGACTATATCTTATAGCTGCCATATAACTGATTGATCGGAAATGCCATAACTTTGGTGTTTGTAAAGTTAGGAAGTTGGGATTTTCTATGGGTTTTATATTTGGCCAATCAATCCGACGTACCAAATTTCATAAGGATCGGCCGACTATATCTTATAGCTGCCATATAACTGATTGATCGGAAATGCCATAACTTTGGTGTTTGTAAAGTTAGGAAGTTGGGATTTTCTATGGGTTTTATATTTGGCCAATCAATCAGACGTACCAAATTTCATAAGGATCGGCCGACTATATCTTATAGCTGCCATATAACTGATTGATCGGAAATGCCATAACTTTGGTGTTTGTTAAGTTAGGAAGTTGGGATTTTCTATGGGTTTTATTTTTGCCTAATCAATCCGACATATTAAATTTCATAAGGATCGGCCGACTATATTCTATAACTGCCATATAACTGAACGATTGGAAATGCCATAACTTTGGTGTTTTTAAAGTTAGGAAGTTGGGATTTTTTATGAGTATTAAGAATGCATTATGAATGATTTTGGAGAATATAATTAGCAGAATATTCTGCAATGGTATTTCAACTTCGGCTCCGCCCGAAGTTAGCTTTCCTTTCTTGTTTTTTAAATAAAACTGAAACTGTAAAATCTATACGAACTTTACAAACTTAAACTGTATAATAAAAATGTAATGAATTAGTAATTTCCCAAAAATAAGCGTTTGAAGGAATTGCGATAATCTATTAAAAAAAATTAAATCTGTCTAAAGCTTTAGTTTAGAAATACTTGATATTTGTAATATTCATATTAGTTCAGCATACCCCTTGTAGAAATTTAATTATACATAGCTTCTCCCAGTGCAACCGCTCCCGAAGCATTTTACTAGACATGTGACAGCTCCAATTCCCACATTACACCCTGCCCGATTGTAGTCCTTAGTCCTAAAATGGGCGGAAATGAAGCCGCCATCCATAAGCAAACATGACAGCACCACGCTCCTATTAGCGTTCAAATTTTGTTGTTTGCAACTCCCTCCTTTTCCAATTTCCAGTTCGATGACGAAGCGTAACAAATAATAACAACAGTGCCTTCAAGCAACCGAAATGATTGGAAAAGTGCATCGAGGGCTTTTCACCGGGAGGTGACAGACCACAGAAAACTTTGGGGCCTACCGGAGTGAGAGTTGCTTAAATGGGGCTAAACCATTAACCACAGAAACAAATTAAGTAAATCTAGCAAACAAGCAAACCAGCGTTAATAACAAATCGTTAAGCCAAGTCAAAAAAACTCAGTTCCTACATATACTTATATTTTTAGTCAGCTTGATGTTTCTAAAAGTTAAAAATGCGGCTTAAAATATTTAAAAATAACGTTAAGTCATTGCAATATTGATTAAAAATAGTCTTTGTTGTTCTAATAAGATTTTTTTCCTGTGCAGAGAGGGCAGCCTAAAAAAGAGAATTGAAATAAACAATAAGCAGCAAATGGGCAAAAAGCAAAAGCTAGAAAAAGTGGAAAAAAGCAACAATAAAATGGGCGACAAACAGCAACTACGGGCAATCATAAAGGCAACGCAATCAAATGATAGTAAAAAGCAGCGACGATTACGCTGGCAGAGACGTCGGTAGTGCTGCCACAGTGTGGCTTCGTTCCCCGATTATTTTGCATACTACATATACGATGTCTCCAAAGGTGAAACGTAAAGAAAGAGCAAAGAAGAGCGGAAAAAGAGGGGCCCAGCCGAAGAAGCTATAGCAATTCCCAATTCCACATTCAAATGCAAAACAAATTCAAGAAAATCGAACAACAGCGAGCAGATAGAAGCTAGCGACTTTGACAAAACCGAAAGATAGAAAGAAACTTGGTGTCATAGTTTAAAAACAAACAACTGAGCTCGCAATTATAAGGTTCCGAAAGGTATTGAAAATGACCTTACCCCAAAGGGTACAGACCTCAAAATCAGTGTCAAAACAAAGATCCTAATCTTAAAAAAGTATAAAGGTATGTTTGGGCTTTTAATAGATTCAATATATCAATGTTGACAAATAATCCTAATCAGTTTTAATTACTTATCTTATCTGCTAATTTATTTATCTAACTAAACTCTGAGATTATTTTATGTTTTTTCGACGGGTATACAACAAAACTTTTTGGAATTAATGACGTTTGTTTTTATTATACAAATCAGGATAAAACCTCGTAGATAAAATCCTTTTACATTTTTTATATTATTGTGAAGAAGAATTGTAATTAATTTAAGCATATTTTAAGAGACTTCTTTATAACCATACATGCCAACAACATGGACATTACACCTATTAATACCACTGTATGGTGTGCTATTTTATTGACCCTCATTGTATTCCTATGTAAATATCTGAACGTTATGTGGCCACGACAAAATATTGATTGAAAATCAATAGGCTCGGCCGCTTGTCATTCATTCTCTATGATTCCCCGGCGGCAGAGAACTCGGAATTCAAATGTCGATGCGATCCAACTGCCAGCCGGCAAGCTCACTTCAATCAAATATAGAAATCTATATATATTGAGTATATATGTATATCTGGCATACGAACGTTAACATACACACTCGTATGTGTGTCAGTAGTTTTGATGTTCGTGCGTGTGGTGATGACAAGCTCGGCTTGATAATTTAAACACGTAGCCCTCGACTAGAGCTTCTGCCATGGACTGCGCCCCCAAACCACCCATCACCCACCACCTTAGTACTCCCCTCGTATACCCCACAATCCAGCACCCAGCGACATCACCGACACACACACTTGCACACATGCAATAACGTATAGAGCAAAACAGACGTAAAAAATCGAAAAAAAACAAAGAAATGTCAACACACTTTTATTATTGTTAATGTAATACCCTGGATAGATAGGGGAAGGGGAGTATATCAACACCTACTAAAAATTATATTGAAGTTAAAAAGATCTGTATTTAGAATTTATCTGTAGGTTCCATTACTACGTTTTTAATACACACACAAAATAAGCAGATAAATTATGTTTAGAGCAGGATAATTTACAAGAGATAGTTGGACGACTTTAGGACCTTTTCTTTGATAAGAAAAACTTTATATTTTTGGAGTTGATAAATAAATAAATAACAAATTGACCAAATAAAGTTCGGGAAAGAAGAAAAATTTAGATAGCAACGACAAAAGATAGTTATTCAAGTTTTATCCCGATATAAAAGTGTAGCCTACTTCTAGGTTGCTCTGCATGCAAAGGGTACATTTTGGTCGAACCTTTTTGGTGAGCGTTATTATTATTCCTGTCTGTGTGGCGCTTTTTGGGACTGTCGTTGTAATCGACTTTGTTGTTGCCGTCGCCGCAAAACAAAAATGCCAAAGAAGAGAATAAAGTAGAGCACCCAAGTCGGCGACGTCAGCCTCTGCAGCGACGTCGGCAGCGACGCCAACAGCGTAAGCCGCACTCAGCAAAATTGTGCGAGAGGGCGGGGGCAATGAATGGAGGGGAAGCGTATGCACTCAACCAGCAAATAAACCACGTATTCACACACACCCGTGCATACTCGACACACTTATACAGATATTTACAAAAAAAACGTACACACCAAACAAAAAGACCTATTAAGGGGACACTAATTAAAAATACAATTTCTAATTTTATTAATATTTTGTTCCACCAAAATGGAAATATTTCAAAACGTCAAATATATTAAAAAAAATAGTTTTATGACTATTATATTACAATATACTAACACGGATCTTATTAATTTGATGATTTTAATGTGGAATATCAACTTTTAAAAATTACCTTTAAATCAATATATCATTTGGTTTAAAAAATACTCATTTAATATATAACATAATATAACTTTAAAAGATTTCAGTGATTTTAAGTAAATGGTAAGAAACATTAAAAATTAATATAACTTATGATATCCTAGCTTATGTCCGACTAAAAAATGAATAAATATTTTTGACAGTGCACAAACCTCAAAAGTTTTTCGACATTTTGTTGGTGTTTTCGCTGCTGTTGCACCCTCTGCCGCAGTCGCAGTCGACGTTGACGGTGCAGTCGCTGCTCACTTAAACGTTATTTTCGCTGCGTCTGCCGCTGTTATTGTTTGTTTTTGTTGTTTATTTTTTTGCCTTGTATCGCTTGATTATTTTGTTGTTTTTTTTTTTTGTTTTTTCGCCCTCAGCTTGTAACTTGCAATATAATTTAATAGCAACTAATGTGCTTGCTGCTGTAGATAGTTTTTGTTTCTGTTATTCACTTAAAATTCGGCTACGCACTTAAACACAAACAAATTTTGGCGTTTTACCTTCAATGTAACACGAGTCGTATACGCGATATCTGCTGATAATAACGGATATCCATAAGTATTCGGTTGCACTCTTGCTTTATCCCACTTTTATTATTTCGATTTCTTTTAACTGTTAACACGAATTAGATTTGACAATTCGGAACGTCAGCAAAACACATACATTAAAGCCGGCATTGAAAACGCTCTGTTTCCCGAACTATCTTTTTCTCCAGAACTTGTACAGGTGGCAAAAAGGCAAAAAGCGGCGTGTTAACGGCGGAGTACAGAAATTATACAATGTTTTGTAGTGGTAGTAAAATACAAAAGTTAATAACAACGCGACAAACAGAAAAAAACACGCCAGAACGTAACCGAACGGAATTTAGTGATGCGATGCGCCAGCGTACGCGTCCGTGCACGTCCGCTCTCTTCAAAGACAAAAACGCGAGTGAGCGACTGGACAAACGGTAAAAGCACACACGGCGGATGAGTGCTAATTGCGCTCAGCACGCGCCACAACAGGAGAGAAAGCCGTAGAAAGAGTGCACCGCTCATTCTCTCTCCAATTGTGCGAGGGAGACAGCTCATACAGGTGGTTGGTGGGGGGTTCTTCTATGCACTAAGAGAAAAGCTCCACGAGATTTCCTGGAAATGCAAATGGTCTTATATTCTAAAAAAAAATTGCTCATTCGCCATGTTGGTTGCAAAGTCGATCAAGTGGGTGTGCTCAAACTGAAATCAAATGTGGATAATCTTTGCTTATGCTATACGTAAAGATGCATCTCTGTATCTTAAATATATTAAATATTCTAGATTTGGATTTTTGGGCTTATATGCTTAAAACCAATGTAGCTATGTTACATAGCCTATGTATGTATGTACATTTTTTAAAACGTTTTTTTATATTTACTCTGCAAGGGTATACGAATCGGACAAGGGGCTCAATATGCATTAAAAGCCTTCGAATGGTATTGGTATTATTAAATCATTCTACGTTAATCTTTCGTTCCCTGTATTTTTACCTGTTACTAGTAAACAATGGTATTGTAAACGTTAAGAGATGCTAATTGAACTCGCCTGCGTGTGCTATATTCACCGTTACTCCACAATAACCGATAGCAAGAAATTCTTTTGATTGGTATGCTATTTGCTTGGCAACGCCTGCATTCAAAAGTAACGACGATTGTTACACATTGAAGGCGCTGCCAGACGTATACGTTTTGTGGCTAAACGATTGACAATAAAGAGATCACAGTAACGAACTAAATCGCCTGAATGTGTGCTACAACTACGTGATTACTCGATAGCGGAATAGTAGGAATAAAGTTGGACATGCAATAAGCAAATGATGCAACAGGTGCGTTTAATGTTGGAAAAGGAGAAAGATCAGTTCAAATGGAAAAATGCCAAAACATTAAATTTAACTAACAATAAAAACAACAATGAAATTTGCTAATCAGAGTGAGTGCAACAATTTAAAATAGACAATGAAATGAAGAAGATTCCACTTAATAAAGGTAAATATTTTAGTTTAAATCACCAACATGAATTTACAATGTAAGCGCATAGAAAATTTCATTTTTCGGAGATCTAATATTTGTAATCCGTTAACAGTAAACTAGAAAACATTTAACAGAGCTGTTGAGGGCTGCGTTATAATAATATAACCATTAACATTCTGTATTATAGGCCCAACCTTGTACGGTCACACTGCGCTTAAAAGAAGCCAAGCGAGAAGCATAAAAGCAATTGAGAATTGCGATTGAATTGATTTAAAGATCTCAGAAAAAACTTTCAACTGTTTGAAAACATGACAGAAGACTGGCAGAGTCAGAAGTTCCGCCAGAATGTCATCTCCAAGATGTAAGTTCACTCGAAAATCAGATTGCTTTGATTCAACGACCGACTTATTTTTCAGCCACGACTTGTTGCCACCAAACGCACCACAGGATCAATCGAAAAATGCCAGCGTAATGGAGAACCACATCTTCCGGAAGTCTCGCACCAAAGACGAATACTTGGGCCTAGTGGCCAAGCTCTTCATGCATTACAAGGACATGTCCCGAAAATCCCAGCAACAGCAGCAACAACAACAACAGCAGCAGGGTGGCCCGCCCCAAAACGCCGAAATGGGCGGCGGTCAAAATATGATGCAGGATCCATTGAACGCCCTGCAAAACCTCGCCAGCCAAGGGAATCGTAATCCTCAAATGATGCCCATGGGTGCCGGAGGAGCTCCAGTGGCCGGTGGCCCGGGAACAGCCTCAAATCTGTTGCAATCCCTAAATCAACAGCGTCCCGGGCAACAGCAAATGCAGCCCATGCCCAATATCCGGGGACAAATGCCCATGGGCTCCGGCGGTGGTGGCGGAGCGCAGCAGATGATGCAGCAGCAGATGCAGGGCGGAAATGCCCCTGGAGTCATGAATGTGATGGGCGCCGGTGGCGTGCAGAGTCAGGGTCAGATCGTTGGTAATCCGGGTCAGCAGATGGGAGTGGGCATGCCTAATCAGATGGTTGGACCGGGCCCGAATAGTGGTCCCGCCGTTGGAGGAGCCGGTGGTGCAAATGCTGCACCAGGTGCGCCTGGTCAAGGGCCAAATCAAATGCAGACCGGACCAATGAATGCCATGCAACAGATGCCGCCTATGCAACAGATTCAGCAGAATCAAATGGGGGTAAGTAAGGATTATTTTTCTTATGGTCTAATGTCAATATATTAGCTCCTCCCCCTAAAGATGGGCATGAATCCGATGATGAGGATGGGTCAAGGCAATGGAATGGGCGGACCCCAAGGAATGCCAGGACAGGGTATGCAAGGAATGCCCCAGAACATGCAGCAGGGCCCGCACAATGTGGTCGGCGGTCCAGCGGTTCAACAGCAGGTGGGCGGAGCTGGGCTGCCGCCCAATGCGGTACAGCAGGGGGGAATGAATCCCATGGGTGGTATGGGGGTGAACATGCCGGCAAATCTACAGCAAAAGCCTAACATGCCGATGGGCCAGACAGGTCAGATGTTTCCCGGCAATCGAGGAGGCGTAGGAGTCGGCGGACAGCAGCCTGGACAGGCCTTCATGCGATCCAGTCCCTCGCCAGCGGATGCCCAGCAATTGCAGCAGCAGCAGCAGGCTCAGCTCCAGCAGATGCAACAACAACAGCAGCAACAGCTGGTGGTAGGTAATCAAACGCCCACGCAGCAACCACCGACTCCCCAGATGCCCACGCCAAATATGATTCCGAGTCCGGCACTGGTGCCCCAATCTAGTCCGCAGATGATGCAGATGCAGAACCCCCAGCGCAGCATTCGACAGCAGTCGCCGAGTGCCTCCATTAACACACCTGGTCAGGTCACTGGAAACAGTCCGTTTAACCCCCAAGAGGAGGCTTTGTACCGAGAGAAGTACAAACAGCTGACCAAGTACATTGAGCCACTGAAACGAATGCTGGCCAAGATTAGCAACGATGGAACAAGTGAGTTAATAATACACATTCTTTATTATTATTTTGTTAGTACTAGTAAAACTATATAAAGAGATTTGTTTCCCAATGCAGAAGAGTTTACATTTTACATTAGTATTTTTATATTTTTACCTTTCTTATAGATGTGGAGAAAATGACCAAGATGAGTAAGTTGCTGGAGATCCTGTGCAATCCTACACAGCGTGTGCCTCTTGACACTCTCATGAAATGCGAAAAAGCTCTAGAGAAGATGGATCTAATCTCCTATTCTGGCCAGCAGTTTGGCGTAAGTAATAAAAAACAATAATACAAATAAAATGAAAACAACATCATTTTGTTGATTTAGAAATCTTCGAATCCACTGCTGGAGGTTATAAATACCACACTGCAAAGTCCTGTAGCTAATCACACACTGCATCGCACCTTCCGACCCACTTTAGAACTGCTATTTGGTACTGATATAGCAGCACCAGTGCCCTCGAAACGACCGCGAGTGAACGAGAAATCTTCGCCCTTCGAGCAGGATGTTCCTCATGTGCTTCAAGGCGAAATTGCTCGGCTAGATAGCAAGTTTAAGGTGAAACTCGACACCACATCCCAAATAAATAATAAGGCGATACGATTGATTTGCTGCCTGGATGACAAACGATTGCCTAGTGTTCCACCAGTGAGCGTAAGTGTGCCGGAGGAGTATCCCTGGCAGGCTCCGGACTGTTCCTTAACGGAACAGGAGTATTCGGCCACCCCGTTTCTGCAGGCGGTGCAACAAGCACTAATTGCTCGCATGTCTAAGCTTCCCAAAAATTATTCGCTTTCACACCTGCTGGACACCTGGGAAATGGCCGTGCGTCAGGCGTGCTCTCCCCAATCAAAACCTAGATCACTCTGCGAGCTAACCACATTATTAGGAGTTTAGCTTAACTACCAGTCCTTACTTCTCCGCAACTATAAATATAGAGTACGGGTTTGAAAGTAAGTTTTTAACTTGTTTTTTTATATCAAACTTTTTATATCAAGCTTTCATTGTAGGACAATAACCCAGCTCTTCCTGCAAATATGGATTGAGGATCTAAATGCAACATACTTTTAACGGAAACAGTTATACAGCTAAAATAAAAAAAATAATATTTTAACCAACATTTAAGTCTTGCCGCATAGTGGTTAATCAAGTCCTAATCATTTCATCATTACTCAAAATTTAAAACAAACGCACTCTACTATTCAAGAAAAACATCCTGCATTCTATAGCTATACCAATCATTCGCCTTTAATTCAAAATTATTCATGAAGGTAAGACAATTTATTTATCTATAATTTCTTCTTTTATAAACTACAAATTTACAAGTTTGGCTATCCCTGACTTTTAGTATTTTTATTTATGATAGGGACAGTCTTAATTTCATTTCATTCCACCACCACACCATACTTATTGTCATAATTTTACCATTACGACATTCCATTGACCTCCTTCCCTCCCATTTGATACAATCAATTTAGGATTATTTGGAAAATATGTATATTTATATTTTCTTTTGTTGAGATTGGGATCGTGTGAAGATCCACTATTTCTTTTTTGTTTTTCTTCTCTTATTTTCCACATGTAGCAATAAATACAATTGTTTGTGTGTGTTTAAGTTTAAGAGAATTAGACCAATAACTATGGTATAATAGAAAAGAGTTAAGAAAACTTAAATATCACAGATGTTGGACGCCGAATGCGCCACTTTATAATATGTACAAGCACTAGGGGAATTCAAAATTTAAATCTGAATTAAAGAAGATCGCTAAGCTAGGACGTGTGCTCTGTGCTCTTGGAAAGAAAGTAGCTTGGATCGCATCCATTCGATTTGTGTTTAACAGATGCGAATCTTATTGAATTTGAAGTTGATATATGCACAAAACGATGACAAGATCTAGCTCTTAACTAAGCTTAAGTCTACACCAGCTAGATAATGTGAAAAACTCAAAATAAAATTCTGAATTTTAAGGTTTGATAGAACATTCTCGATGCGGGAAAATTCGATCTTTAAGTGTTGTCTTAACAAAAGATTTTATAAATCTTTACAAAAACTTTTAAAAATAGGCTTTCCAAAATCGACTCGGGTATAAATCTTTTCTGTATTTGCCTGATTTTTGTAGAAGTTTTTCCACATTTAGCTGGCGATACTGTCGGGCTGAGATTAGTTCTGGTGCTGCATTTCCTCCCGCTTTTATCATCGCTGCACTTGGATCAGGGTTCCGCCGAAGCTAAAACTGGCCTGCTGCTGTAGCCTAAGCAGATCCTGGGCGCTGTAGACTTGCAAACTGGTGGAGGAGCCGGACGAGGAGCTGGCACTGGAGGCAGCCGGCGCTATCGCCCGCAAATGGAACGTGGCATCGCAGACGGAAGCAGCTGCAGACGAGGAGGAGCTGTTGTTCGTCAAGGAGACATGACGGTTGACCCCGTTCGCCTTGTCCTTGTTATGGCGCTTAACGTGCTTGGACAGGTGATCGCTCCTCATGAATTTCTTCTGGCACACGCTGCACTGGAACTTCTTTTCGCCGGTGTGGGTCCGCTTGTGTCGAGACAACTCATCGGATCGCGAAAATCTCTTGTCGCAGTTGTCCCACTTGCAGATGAAGGGTCGTTCGCCCGTATGAACCCTTTGGTGGGCCTTCAGGTGACTGCTCTTAAAGTAGTTCTTGCCACATTCGGGGAAACTACATTCGTAGATGCGACTTCTTGTGGCCGCCGCCTGAGCTGCCGTGATTCTGGTGGTGTGTTTTTCGTCGGGCATCGATGGCACTGTGGGTATGGGCGTGGGACTCTGTTGCGCAGCAACTGTGCTGAGCAGAATGAGCTGGCTAGCTGGAGGAGCTACTGGAGCAACATAAATAGGAGTCATAATTGGTTTAATTTCAGCCTCCTCCTGGGCCTTTTCCGCTGGAGCAGATGGAGCTGGAAGCTCTGGAGCCGGTGTCTCGGGTTTTTGTACTGGGGTAAGGGCCACTTCCGCAGCCCGCTTCCTGTTCATCTTGAACTTGAGATTGCGCCACACATTGGCTTCTGGATAGTCGTCCTCCACAGTAGGTGGGACCGAAATTGTACTGATGGTTGAGTTTGAAGAGGAACTGGAGCAGGAGCTGGTGCTGGAACTGGATGAGTTCTCGTCTTGGTTACTGGAAGAGACGGCCCCCGAGCTGTTGACCCTCATGATGACGCTAACCCTCTCGGCCTTGTGCTCATCATCCAGCTTCTGATCCGGTGGAGGTGTCATGGTCGTCGCAGGCTGCTCCAGGCGGGGTTTCTTATTGGGGACCGCCATTTCCGGAGTCTCGTCTTCCGTGTCCGACGGGTTGGGTGTGATAATCCCTCCATTCTTTTGGTTCTTTTGGGCCACTAACTTGAGTTTGGCCTTTAGCAGGTTCTCGTTTAATTGTTGCTCGTCCTTAGCGACCTGAAGAAAACGAAAGAACAAGTTCAAGGTTAGTGAGAGTTCATCAGGATTGAGTTCAGGCTATCAGGAGCGCATTCACATTCCCATTCACTTTTGGCTGACCAGCAAATGACCGACAATAACTTTTCCCTGGCAATTCGCTAATTACGCCGACGGCTGGCAAGGCCGTTCACCGTTAACCTTCGCGCTCCCTGCAGCACCCCAACCAAGCCCCAGGTTCAATGATTCTTCAAAAGGCCAAGGGGACATTATTTTTGGCGGCTTTTGAACTGTTTTTTTAATTCGGTTTAGGGTGAGAAATAATGATTCATTAAATGTCGTCTTGTTACAAGCAAAAATATTCATTGATCATTAATTTAATGTAAAACATTTTGAATTTTAATGTCACGGTTTCAAAAAAGATTTGCTAAATTGGTTTTGATTACATATCTGAAACATTCACATTTTGTATTCTTTTTTTTTAAGTGCATTTCTAAATTAAATTTTTTATGAATAAAAATTTTAATTTATAAAGTTTTTTACCCATTTTCAAAATATTAATAGACCTTTTTGAAACCCTTAAGAATTCAAAAATGCCGCCAAAAAGCAGGCAAAGAAAAGTGCAGCCACACAACTATGGTGTGCCTCAGGTGGGGAATTTAATGGGGAAGGCGATTGCGAGGGGTGTATTATGACTCGTGTGGAGACGTCGAAATCTTTTTATGGGCTCGGCACGTTGCGTTCAAATGTGCGACAGTGGTTGTTTGTTTCTTTCTTGGCCAGATAAAAAAAGAGTCAGAAATGTGACATATTTTTATGGCTTGGGGCTTGGCCTGTTTGGCTAGCTCTTGCCCCCTCTCTTTTTTACCCACAGTTGCCAATTGGCAACTCACCTTCGCTCTCAAACAAAGTCGGTACTCTCTCTCTCTCTGGGCTTTTCTGTTGTTTTTTCCTAGTAGTGCCAAGTCCAATGTTCAGGGTAAGGCGCTCTCGCTCGCACTCACATATCACTAGCTGTGCATGCGGTGTTCACGTGAACGCGTGCTGACTGCGTGATCGCATGGCTGAGTGCGAGTGCGAGCGGGACATAGCACTTTTGTTTTTAGAAATGCGGCAAGTGGAAGCGAGAGCGAGCTTACGTCCGATTCTGTTTGATTTTCCGCTGCCTTGAATGCACTATCCTCACTATTCTCACTCAAAAAACACTAATAGCACTGGTACATATCCACTTTGTAGGTCACTTACGTTTTCCAACTTATTATCCCTCAGCGGGGGCGTTGCGGGTGGTGAAGGTAGCAAGGTATCCATGTCCATTGCACTTTCAACTGCACTCTCTTTTTGCGAAGAGTCTTTAAAAGTCTGTGTTTGTTTGTTTCTGCTGCTTTCTGACCTATCACTTGGTTAAATCTCAGTTTTGTGTATTTTTGCACTTTAGTTAACTTTGCACTGGCGCTTTTCGAGTGCCTTCTGCCGTTTTGGAGCGGAGGCGAACCGTTGCGTTCAGAATTCAAGAGACGAATGAAAAAGGCAAAGGCATTCAGCTCCCAGCAGAGCTGCCGCGGCCGACGTCGCTGTCGCGAGTGCCAGTGTTAGTGAGTGGAACCGCCGACGTAATCACTTGTTCGTGGGCTTGTGTGTGTGAGAGGGCAATCGTCATCAGCAGTGGAGCAACCAGTGCAATGAAACCCGGACGGACATCAGTCAGCAGCAGCGTGGGCAGCGCCTCTTCCCTCTGTCTCTCTCTAGCTCGAAAAAGGTCAGGTCTCCTCCTCACTCACCTCTAGGCAACCCACACATACAGAGAAAAACAGTTCGATATCAAAAATATATTAAAAGTCCGTATGTGAACTGTATGATATCAAGACAATCATGAGATCAAATAAGTACACAGACAAGTAAAACAAGATAGTCAAACACAACGACAAGTATCTTGGTATAATAGGAAGATGCACAGAGCATCCTTAAAAACCAGGTTCGAATTCCACTGCTGCTCGCTTACCTGTAAGGGGTATTTTTTACTCTTGATCTAGGAGTATATTGGAAATATCGTTTGTAGAGGTACATATAAGCTTGTAAAATTATTTTTCTGGTATCTGGTCGAAAATTATGTGAAAAATTAGCAAATAAATCACATCAACTTTTCTTTTGGTGCAGGAACACAGACATCGTCAGAGACAAACCAATGGAGCACGTAACTAACGCATGGACGTCATCAGCTGTTTGCTGCGGGGTCTGGTTTTTGGTGCTAGAGAGAGCGGGACAGCAGGCGAGGGGCAGAGAGCTCCATTGGGCTGTCTATTCATAGGCTGTGCATGCCCAAGCCGCGTGCACAGCGCACACCAACATTCACAGACACACCCCAAAGCCGTGACTGAATAGCTGACGCAGTTGTTGCCACGGAAGTCTGTGATTAATCGAAAAAAAAAATACTTTAAAACAGGCTCGAAACCTGGGAAGACGCCCCTCAAGCCGAAATCTAAGACCTGCCGCATATATTTGCATTAACTTTAAATCCAAGTCTGACTTTGAGCAGACGTAGATTTCATTAACAAACGAAAAGCAGAGTGGGAAAGCAAGAGAATGTGGGAGCTCAACAGTTGAGCGGCAGGCACTGCCAGGCCCAAGAAATGAAAGAGATAACAAAGATGAGTCACAAAATACACGCAGTTTAAAACAAGCTTGTTTACCCGTCGCAAGGAACTCGATTAAATCGATCACTAATTCAATTCATTAATTGGAAAACTTACTCAGGGCCCAATAATTTTCACCTGGCAATGCTCGGTCCGGCTGTAACAGTTTTCAAAGCAAAAAGGGGCTCGTGCACAGCACACACACCAAAAAGCGGGTAAGAGCGAACACAGAAACAGCTGTGACTATTATAAGACGGCGCTCGCTTGCTCTCTTGCGCAACAACAACAGCCTTAACGAATAACTAGTACGCCATACCCCACACCAGACTTGTGGGGCGACTGTTAACGTATCTAGGGTATCCTAGTGTATGATAGGAGGACGTTAATTCACGAAGATACGTCTGAAGTTGGTAGTGGTTTCAGCTAGCTGCAGATTGGGACGAGTGTTAAAACTGCGCCCAGCGTCTTTATAACAATGGTCGACGAGAGGATATTTTCAAATAAACATTTATTTTTGGATTCAAATATGTATTTGTTCTGAGTTTTTCAAGATTTATTCTTTGTGGCGACCAACGTGGTGCCGTGCTTAAAGTTCAGAATATTTAAATTTTTACTGAGAACTTGAAATGTAGATGGTATCTTCAAGTCGAACCCCAAACCAATATCTTTCTTACTGGCTGAGCGAGCTCGCCTGGGTGTTTTTCGGTGTGTGTGTGTATCTGTGTGGGTCCGTCTGGTATCACGCTTTGACCTCATGATGTTCACGTGAACATTTGTTGATACTTTGCCTCGGCGGACGAGTGAGTGAGTGCGAGCGAGTGGCGGCGATAAAAGCCAGCAGTCTGTGGCGTGCCTATCTGTGCGAGTGTGTGCGTGTGGGTGTTTGCAGTACTTGCGTTTTTGTTTTTGTTTTCTCTTCGTGTTTGTTATTGGAATCGGAATTCGTGTGTAAATTTCGCACGGAACTGAAGCGATGGCCTCCACTCTCTCGCGAATGTGGGCGTGTAAATGGGCCGACGTACCGTTACCGCACCTCTCTCTCCACTATACTTCCCCCAGATTTTGAATGCAAACTGCGCCACAATTGAGCTTTCCCACTCACTTCCACTCCTCTCAAACCATCATTCTGGAATTTATATGCAATCGGTAGCCGCAGGTTAGATCTAAAATTAGCAGCACATCTCGGCTCCCCGGCGGGTTCAAGTTCAGTTTCCTTGACTTGTATTCGCCCACGGAGATCCCACGCCCACCCACATTATCTCGGATGGCGAAATCCGGACTCGCAGAACTCACATGTGCCCACGCACATTCTCTGTCGCACGTAGACTCCTGGCCACTGGAAAAAAAACTGGTTAGAAAACTGTAGGATTTAATCAAAAAAGACAACTTAATACATTTTGGGAGATATAATCAAGCTTCTGAGATAAATAATAAATTTTAATCATGTTAAATATCTGTTATTTTTATAATGAAAGATTGTAGAAAAGTACTGATCTGAATTTGATGATCTGATTATTACCAAGTTAAGAAGTCTGAAATAATTCTCTTACAATTAATACAAATTTTTAATAGTAACATTTGAAATTTGTTCCTTAAAGAAAAATTAGGGAAAGAATAGCAATATTTTGCGTTGTGGCAAAACCTCAAATTAGAGGAAAGGCGACTAAGTTATAGCCCTTTCCTCTCTGCGGAGCGAGTTTGCGCATTGACGAATCTCTCGTCTGGCATATTATGTAGCCGACTCGTTGACTCGGTGACGTCACTCCCACGCTGTCTTTGCTCCTGTTGCGCGTCAAAGGTCAAAGCACACGAAGCGTGACGTTGGCGTGAGCTTCCGCCGGGTTCAAGGCCTCCTACGCCCTTAAATCTTTATTAATGAAAAGAGCAGTGGCAAACAGGTCACAGGCGCAGGCAGACATTTCTTGGTCGGAGGCGTTGGTCGAACGTCAATCACAGGAGGATCCTGACGTCAGAGGCCATGGAAAAAGAACCCCGCTTATTATTCAAATTCATATATCAATTCAATCATGTATTCAGCGAGTGGCACATAGTTCGAGCTAAATTCATGAGGAATAGATCTATAATTTGCCACGGCAACAACGTCAAAAGCGTCAAATGCGACGCCCGTTTTCCTATTTTCACCCATTTCCCATTCATCCTCTTCCCATGGCCCATTTCAAGTTCACTTTCTACATTGTGGCCCCACAGTTTTTGTTTGTTGTCTTTTCTTGGCACCGGGGCGTGGGTAATGTCCGATTCCTCCTACCCCCTATGTTGCCTACAACAATGCGCCAAGATCGACAAAACTCTCCATGACGTCATGAGCCTAACTCGTGACTCCAAGTGAAGATTTTGTTAGTTGCTGGGCTTCATTTTGTTTACCTGTCTTTGATGAAAGGAGAATTGAACAGAAATTTCCATTTACCATAGTTGTAAACATGTTTACAAATAAGAAGATTTTTCCCAATTGAACAGATTATGGGGTCTCTTGAAATAGGTCAAAGTGGTTTTGTGGAAACAACGCATTGAAGAGACATAAACTAGCAGAGTCGATATAGCCAAGTAGGTCTGTCAGTCCGTCCATCTAGTCTCTCAGTTTTAAAGCTATATGATCGAAACTTTCCCAAAAGTAGACTTTCTATTCTAAAAAGTGTATTATTCAAAACGGGTCGGACGACTATAAGAATTAGCTGAACGATCGAAAAATAGAGCAGACAATGGTTTATTGCTTTATTATTTTAATAGTCGTTTTATAGAATACTTAACGTTTGCTATAGCTGCAAGGGTATATAAACTTCGACTTGCCGAAGTTGCCTTCCTTCCACGATGCTAACAATATACATTTATATGTATTTATCTTTGTTATAAAGGCTCACATGACTAACTCGAGACTAATATCTAAATTAGGACTTTCATTTTAATGAACGATTATCGATCTTCTTCGACTATTGCACAATAAAGTAATCGACTAATTTAAAAAGTAATCTAATATTTTTGAAGTATTTGTGAATAATTAAATCAATTCGATTTTTGTATTTTAAAGAAAAATGTTGCAATAATAATTATATTTTAGTAAATAAAACCGCATCTCTTCATCTCTTGGATAATTAATTTTTAAGTAAGGGTTCTGTGCTAATAAAGTAAGTTACTAAACTGAGCTGTATGACCTTTAAATCTCAATATCTATAACTAGACCTGATCTTTCCGGCACCACCCCCTCATTAAGTGTTCTAGTCCCCGCACTTGTGATGCTTTTTCTCTGCCTCTACCGTCGTCTCTGCCTACGTGCCTACTGACGCGTTGCTCTAAAACCGAAAGCTAACAAATGGAACAGAACGGAACGAAACGCGAAACGATGTGAGGGAGGGGGCCCCTTTTGGAGAGCCAACGTTTACAAATCTTTAAAGCAAGGCTAGTAGAGCGGCCTGCTATAAACACCATGTAAACAGGGTGTGGGGAGGGGGCGTATACGACCTTCAATCGAGATTGCGGTCTTCCCAATGGAAATTTACGATGACGCGAAGGTTTTAATGGTTTTTCTTTACCTCTCCTTTTTTTGATCAACTCTCGCATTTATTCTCATACCATTTTTTGTTCTGGCTACCGGTAAAAATTGACCTTGGCCCAGTTCCTTTAGCTGCCAAAAGTTCCATCTGAACTTGAAAGTTGTTGTCCTTGGACCATAAACGAAATGGGATGTGAATGGCAGGGGGTTTGCGGGAAATGGCAAGGAATCAACGTAGGGATAAGGTCTGTCCCTGAACCGGTTCAGGTGAACGACTTAATGGCAACGACAGTTCACCATCGTCGTCATCAGTCGTGCGATGGGAATAAACAAACAGCATCATCAATAAGTAGAAAATATAGTAAATGGGACAGAAATGTTTCCCTTTCCCAACTAAAAGATACCCAAGGTCTAGATTTAATTGTTTCCGCATGCATACAAAATGTCTGTAACTATAAACTTATAAGGATGATAGGTGCCAAGTATGGATAAAAATATTTTATGGATCTTTCTAAAAATAAATTCAATCCTTATATTATAAGATATCTGCTCACAATATTTTACTTAAGCCACCTTACAACTGTGTTTCCAAATAGTGTTCGGTGGTTTCTGTGTTACTAAGAGAACTTTATATCTAAGTGGGTGAACTAATTTAAGCGCTTATTTTGATAGCTTTCTATCCGTTTTTATCTGTATGTCTTAATAAGAGAAGCAGATATCGAAGTTAGCATACTCTCTTAGGCACACTTCACACCATTTCCAGCAGACATCTCAATCTCGATAAACAAGTGTCTATACCGACAAATATTCGTACGAATACAATGTTCCCTTGGACCCCACGAGTACCGCGTATAAATATATGGCACAAACAGAAATAAATCTAGAATAAGCGCGCTTGATGGCGAGGGCAGGGGGTCCGTTGATAGACCCGTTTTTTGTATGCCGCCGCCGACGTAGATTCCGATTCCAATTCCGATGCCGATGTTGACGAGGTCGCTGGGGCGTCTGATTGGGGCCACGTGAAGTCAACGTGAACAGCGCGCGAAAAATAATAATAATTGCGTTATTCATAATAAGGCAGAATGTTGGGACCTCTCCCCCGGACAGTCGTCCAATTTTGGATCAACCCTACATCGGGGGTTCGGTTCGGTTTGACTTGATAAGAGAACGGGACTGATAAGCGCGATTCCCAGCTGGCCAACGCATGGCCAGTCAATAGGTCCTCCTATCTGTCCATTGGTCTGCTTGTCCGTTAGTCAGTCACAACATGAGCGAGAGGCGTGGCCCTTATCAGCTGGCTTTCTTATCACTTTCCGAACTGCAGAGAGGGTGGGATCCGTTTTCCAAGCGGCGTCAATGGGGGTTTATCAATATGCGAGGGGCTGGACTGGACTCTCGGGGATGGGAATGCGATTGGGGTCCGTAAGTGCAGGTGTTTCGGTTCGTCATCTGCATGGGTGATCTTAGACTAGATTTCTGAATGAATCGAAATAAATTATGCGGCTTTTAGGTGGCGTTATCTGGGTCGGATTTCATTCAGCGTAGTAATGACTTCCGGTGAATGGCTGACATCTGATGGCTTTTTTGGATCACAAAGTGACATATTTTTTTTAAAACCAGATCAAGAAGAAGGCAAGGCATTTCACGGCCAAATTTGATTGAAGAAATCAAGCAACCCTTTGCTTTTGTGCCTTACAGCACAATTATAAAAAATTCCGATTTGGAAAGAAACAAGAATCTATCTTTTACAATGCGCGAAATATCGGCTTACAACCGTATGGTATCTAAAGGATAAGGTCAAAGTCATATACATACGTATATATTTTATATGATCGAAAATGTGAAAGTGAAAGCACCGCTTTACAAACTTCTGACCATTTTTATTATACCCTTCGCATGGGTATAAAAATCTTGTGACTATACATATTTTCCTTATCACATAATTGGGGCACCACCAACGTGTATGCTTCTTTCTAAGTAATTAATTTAAACTTAATACTTTTATGTACAAGCTTGAGCATGTATAGGTACAGTCCCAGCAAATCCTTTTGTTACCAATGTCATCTTATAGAAAAAAAGTATGCTTTCTCCATCGCATACTTGCTAATCTCACCAAGTGAGATCTTTTGTATCTTATAAGATACGCGATTTATATCAGTAAAAGTGCTGTGCTCATCTCATAACAAATATATCTATGCAAGTATGTTTGTATGTCTCACACCACTTCCGATTTTGTTTATAAAACTCATTGTCATTCGCCGACAACGTGACCATCGCAACCGCAATTTGAATCGGGCGTGAATCGAGTGCGAATCGGTTGGGAATCGGTCGGCGTGTTTATCTAAGCCCGTGGCACGACGTAGCAGACCTTGTTTGTTGGGCGTTGGTGCCTCCACGCTTGTTTTGCTTTTGCGTTTCGTAAAAAGGGGAAAAAATTGAGTTGATAGGCGACGAACCCGCGATTAATGGATCGCCCTTGACGGGTCCGTAAACCCTTTTGCAAAATCTATAGGAGGAGGCTCGCTGCCGGCAGACAAACAATGGAAATTGCCTAAGTACTCGGAGTTCTATATATGTCTGTCTGCCTCTCTTTCTTTCGCCTCGCTTTCTTCCTCATTCATTATTGCAATTTATTACTGCGGTGTTTTTTTTTTTTGATATTTTCTGTTGGGTTTTGTTGCCTCATTGACATTGTTGCGTTTGTTGGTTTAAGTGGGCGCGTTTGTTGCTGTTGATTTGGAGATGGGAGGCGAAAAGGAAGGGAACTCTCAGTCTGCTCGCTTATCTCTGGCGATTACGGGCAGCTACGCATTGATTGCATGGCCCTTATGTAGTCAAAATCAGACGTTGTTACAAAACCCCCTGTTCTTTGCTTTCCCTATATCTTTTCACATTCCATTGAGGCAAAGTACAATCTTGGAAGCTCGTATTTCAAAAACTGGGAAATTAATCAAATTTTCTGGATTTCCATTGCTATTTTATTGTTATATGTGATTTGGAATTTACACCGTAATACTTCAAGTGGTTCATAAAGGTTTTTTAATTTCTTAAGTTGAATTTTACTTTAGTATTTTTCTCAAACATTCATGTTCGATATTTCTTGTTAACTTGAATTTCCCCATTAATACTCCTGCCAATTTTCCCAGGAGTTTTGAAAGAAAAACTGCGTTTGGTGTGTGTATACAGCCCCAAATTTCGTATCCATTATTTTTTGCGAACTGGAATTTTCCCCGTAATTCTTTGGTGATCCCCCCACCAAGCAATTTACCTCCCAATGGAGCATAGACATGAGCAAGAGGCGTGCTCAATGATTTGAGTATTTAGCACATTTTCTGCTGCCCTGCTTCTTTCTCTGATTGTTGATGGCTAATCGAAGCACGAGCGCAGAAAATGTATTTTGTTGCTGCTCCGTGCTTGCCCACATTTTATTTATTTTTAGCAATCGCGACGCGTTTTCAGAAATCAAAAGCGCCTCTGAATCGGAGCTATTGATGTGAAGATAGAAGCTGAAGAGAAGTGGCATCGTGGCACCTGAGGACCAAGAAATAATTAACATATTTTTGCAAATTATTGATCGTGTGGCTGGGGCCATAAATCGGAGATGCGGGAAATCCGAATGATCGGGTGATCGTATAAAAATCGAATATTTGAAACAGGGCATGAGTTATACATTATTCGTATTCGATGTTTGTGTTTTTTCGCCAAAGGCGTTTGCACTTTGGCAAGGACAACGTCGGAAGTAAAAATCAAAACATGAGCGAGCAGTAGCTACAAATTGCATTTAAGGTCAACGAGCAAATTCACAATGCGTTGAACCGAGGCAAGTCTCAAAAATAAAATAAAAATGGAAACAGTGGAAGCTGACTGCATTCGGTGAATGAGTAAAGCATTGGAGTACAATGTAAAGCAGGCCGGTCAGGTCCGCAACAATAACAGAAAAATCAAGTCAACAAATTAATATTGGTCATACTTGGCGACTATGGTATATATGCTGCGTATATGTTTGTAAGAGAAGGCCAAATAATACATATTTGTTTTTGTAAAATTAAAAGTCTACATATTAAAAACGGTTATTTCTTTTAAATTGGCAACCCTAAACTTTTGAAATTTCCTATTTAAAAACATAAAGTCCTATAAAGCAATAAGCTGAAACTAACAGAAGGCATTACCTCATAAAAATTTTTCCAGCTTTAGTTATGGAGTCGGACCTTTATTCTCTTTACGTCTAACATTGAGAACATACGGACAAGGGGTCATATTTAGATTTTCCATACTTATTATTATAAGAAGTTAATTTAACCTGTGACTTTGAAAGTTACAAGTAAGGGCGAACTCAACACTTGAATCACGCCCAAAACAGATTGAACTTTGGAATGATGTCACTTGAGTCACTCTCCCTCTCTATATCCCAGTCACTCCCCTTTATAGTCTTTATAGTTCACCTATAGCTTCGTTATTCCGAACGCCGATCAGTGCAAAAAATACATGCGTGAGGCGAATGATCGATGTGCAGAAGGTGAAGGTGACTCCAAAGGTGACCCTGAATAAATGAAGGAGGCGCGAAGTTCGCCAGAGCAGAATTCCGACTTACGAGTTCCACTTGTGGGTGAAGTACCGAAATACCACGGTAATCGGCAGAGTGATCGCCAAAGCGAGCATTTTGAGCTCGAACACATCACACATATTTCATCATCTTTCGCTTTTGTCTGGTCAAGCAACTTCAGGCGAATTACTATAAATAGAAACGGCGAATTCCCGTCCGACTAGAGATAAGCCATCGGCGAGGGCGAAGTCATCATTGGGGAAAATGGACACAGGGAAATCAAATAACACCGCTGACTATGTTGGGGAAAGTGCAGTACTGAATAAATTCAGGCCAAACAATAAAGTGATTAATGGGCCAGATCATATTTTCCATGGTAGTTTATCTCTTTGCTAAGCAATATATTTAAAATCAAAAATAGTTTCTGTAAAACATTAATTATATTAGGGTAAAGGACAAAGGGCTACCTATTTCAATGAAACAAATTTTTTAAATGCTTACTAGTATAAGTTTAATTCCATTTAAAATTTTATTTTGCTGATCAGTTCGTATTTAAATAAAAGCTACACAATTGTGAAAATTTGGAAAATCAAAGTTTCGCTATGTCTGATTTAATAAGCTTCGTTTTTATTTATACATAAAGTACATATTTGGACATGCACTCATAATTAGACCCATCCACTTAAAATTTCGACATTACGTATACGACGCATGGGACGAACCTACCGCAATAGCGACGTCCTCCAATTAGTATTAGTAGCGGCTATTTAGCGGGCAAGGGAGCAACCGAGAGTACGAAAATAAGAAGGGGAATTCTATTGCATTTGTTGCTTCTAAAAATACCCATCAAACCTAAATATCGGGGGAAAAAGGGCGGGACAGGCCAATTGGACTTCGGTCGAATGCAGTGAATTTTGTGGGCGTCGTCGGCGGTCTGTATAACGGCAAATGCAGAAGGGGCAGGGGCGGTAAAAAAAACCAAAAACAAAGAAGCTTTTTATAAAAATAAGTGAATAATTTTATCTCCGCTTGGGAAACAGTTTGTTTGGTTTTTGGCTCGCTTATGCCTCAAACTTGGCGAATTTCATCATCTTTTTTAATTTATGCAAGGAGCCCAGTCAAGCTGATCTTGTGAGTGGATCAGCATCAGAAAAAAAGTCAGAAGAGCCGGGCATCGAAAGAGTAAGGATCATCAGAAGAGAGTGCAAGAGATCGACAAGCTTAACGGACAAAAATTACACTGGGAAAAATGCACTTCTAAGCCCATAACTTTTCTTACAGATAACCGATTTAAAAAAGACATACTTCTAAATGATTGTGGTTTAATTCTCTAAAAATCTGTGTTCTCAACTTGGTTTGTATTTTGGGTCAGTTTTTCATCGTTTTTACAATGTAATCCTTTCCAAATTTCAGCTTTAAAAGCTGCACTGCTAAGCCCATAACTTTTGTTACCGATATCCGAATTCAAAATGGCATACTTTAAAATGATTGTGGTTAAGTCCCCAAAAAATCTGTATACTCATCTTGGTTTGTAATTTTGGGTCGATTTTTGGTAATTTTTGCAATGTAACCCATTTTCAAATTTTCGAAAATTGGCTTTGCAGAAAAAGCTGCACTTCCAAGCCCATAACTTTTGTTACAGACATCCGATTTCAAAATGGCATACTTTAAAATGATTGTGGTTAAGTCCCCAAAAAATCTGTATACTCCTCTTGGTTTGTAATTTTGGGTCGATTTTTGGTCATTTTTGCAATGTAACCCATTTCCAAACCCACCTTACAGAAAAGTGACCTAAAACCTGCACTTCTAAGCCCATAACTTTTGTTGCAGACATTCGATTTCAAAATGGCATGCTTTAAAATGATTGTGGTTAAGTCCCCAAAAAATCTGTATACTCATCTTGGTTAGTAATTTTGGGTCGATTTTTCATCATTTTTACACTGTAACCCATTTCCAAATTTTTGAAAATTGGCTTTGCAGAAAAGTGACCTAAAACCTGCACTTATACGCCCATAACTTTTGTTGCAGACATCCGATTTCAAAATGGCATACCTTAAACTTACTTTAGTAATTTTGGGTCGATTTTTCATCATTTTTACAATGTAACCCATTTCCAAATTTTTGAAAAATAGCTTTGCAGAAAAGTGACTTAAAACCTGCTCTTCTAAGCCCATAACTTTTCTTAAAGTCATCCGATTTAAAAAAGCCTTACTTCGAAATGATTGTAGTTCAATTCTCTTAAGATCTGTGTTCTCAACTTGGTTTGTATTTTGGGGTCGATCATTTCCACTTATAAATTAGTGTTCACCACATATACATGACATGGCCAACTATGCTGACAAATGAAAAACGTATGAATTAATTTATTCACAAACCAACATGGATAGTTTTTAGAAATTTGTTTGTGATGTTTATATTTTTAGTTGGAAATGTATGTTTTTTATACCTCTTGGGATTTACCTATGGACCTGACCTCCAAATCTTTCATAATGATCGTAAGTAAGTGAATGCAAACCTATACTTTTCACAACCGACTGGTTCAGTGTCTTGACCCCCATTTCTCATACACTTGTATACATATTTTTCTGTTCAGGGTAAGGTCGAATCTCCCAGGGTTGGAAACGCGCCGCTTCCGATTGGATGGATGGCAGCAGATCATCGGATCATTGCACTTGGAGGGAACACGCAAGGTAACTGCACCTTGGGTCAATGATATTCGCTTCCCCAGCCAAAAATTTCGTCTGATATTCGGTTAATTTTTGTGTTTTGTTTTATTATTTCGCGGCTGTCATTTCCATTTCCATTTCAGTCACGGGCATGGCCTTGCCGCCAGAAGTTGCTTGACCTGGAAGTTGCTCACCTCGCCTCCCCCCTCCCAGTCCTGATCACCCAATCTCTCCATCAGGCCTCCAGTCGAGTGTAATGCACTATGATTACAGAGGAGGCCGACTCGGTTAGGGATTGTGTGTGTTTATTGCGTTTTTTGGGGGACTTTGTGTTTGCCAAAAAAAATTCGTTTAAACACTACAACAAATTGGATGTTTGTCCAGCTGATTCATTTATTTTCGTTGTATCTGACTAAGAAGAAGCGCACTCATATATATGATTTAAAGCCAAATTAACTGGGATCCCCCTGAAAATTAGTTATGGCTATTTACCATTTTTTCACGGCGCCTCTAACAACATTTTCGTTTTTAGCTTAAATGAAGGCCATTATTTGGTGTAGTGCCATATTTAGAAAGTGTTTATCAACCAATTTTTGGCATTAATTTTTATAACAAAAATGTGTTTATCATATAATATTGTAAACAACAATTTTTTTTTAAGACATTAACAACATTCTTCTTTATTTAAATTATTTTAAATGTATAATATTTATTACTGTTAAGTTTCTTACGTTGTAATTTTTAAAGAATTAAACACTTTCATATTCGAAGAATGTAACTTATTTCTTCCAGCATAATAAACGATTTGATCTGCATTAACATTAATTTTTACTTAATTACATATAAATATAAACTACTAGCAACCTTGATAACTTATTATCGTTGGCCTCTTACCTGTTTTGTTTTTTTCTTTTATTTATAGGTTTGTTGTTCGATTGCCGAATTGCATCGAGAACAGACAAAAATGCGAACAGAGATTGCCTAAAAAATCAGCGACAAAGTTGAACGAATGTTGCGAAGGTCAACGATGCGTATACTTCATTAGCGATTAACGAAGGTGCTGCTTTGAAAAAAATGGGTGAGAAAAATGAATAAAATAAGAGCGCAAATGACCCAAGAAAAGGGCGGGAAAAGAGCAAACCCGTGGAGGTCGCGTGGCTAATCGACTCGGCCATATGTTAGCGTGGATTATGGCGCGCTAACTGGTTTCTGATATTTATTGCCATGCATCCTACTTTGCATGCTGCCTTCACCACCCACCACCCCCTTTAACAGCGAGTTTGTCCCGCAGGAAGCTTTTCATTTCCGCTGCTGTCGGAATTTTTCAAATCTATGAGCATCCAATGCAAAGCAGGAAGAATTTCCATTAAAACCTGGCAATAGGTGCAAATTACAAGACAAAAAGCGAAACGAAATAAAAAATTAACCAAAAAAGGAACGGAAGTGCAGCTAAATAAAATGCTGAAAATGCTCTTTACACAGGAAATAGAATTCTGTGGACGTTGCAGTAATTACTTATTTATTTTTGATACCAGAAGCTAACATGAATCATGGTTAAAGGACCTAGTCTGCTTTGCATTTAAATTATGCGCCTTTTGTGTGGCGCCCTCTGCGGAAAGCCTAAAAGTATGCATAGGTATCGGCAACTACAGCGCCAGCTAGAGGCTGTAAATGGCAACTTGTCTGCCATAACTGGCTCATAATTGCGCTAAAAGACTCGGTTTACTAACGCCTTTTGCAAGCAGTTGGAGCCAAAAGCTGTAGAAGAAAACCAGTAATTAAGCGAACTGAAAGCAAATAGACTTGGTAAAACAGCAAAGTTAATTAAGAGTGTGAAAAAGTGATTTAACAAAGTGAATTTCAACTCTGCAAGCCCCTAAATTCTGCCGTCATAAGGCAGTAGTGGAAATTCAATGAGAAAATTGTTAAAATGATTAGAATGCTTAGATAGAACGGAGAAAGAAACAGTGAGCAAAATGTGAAAACGTGCGTACAAGTTTCGGCGTTTTTGTTTTGATTCTTATCGGACTGCGAAGCAGACGCCGAAGCTAAGAAAATCCAAGTAAAAACAAAATGGAAACACGAGCGGGAGAGCCTAAATGCGCGCGCTTCAATAAGAGCGCTCTTCCTCTCTCGCGTGCTCTTCTCCCCAATTGGAGCTTTCGTTTCAATTTCGGTTTCGTTTTGCATTTCATTCGTGAGCGAGCGCTTGCTTTGAACGGACGTCTCCAAAACCGCCCCGCATGCCACGCCCCCATTCGAAAGGCTTTTGGCAAAAACACGCGACTCCATAAATAATAATATCAAGAGCAAAACACTAATTATATATCGATGCCATTCGAGATCAAGTTGGAGCTTATCGCCTGTTGCATCCCAATCGAAATTCCACTTCCATTCCGCTTCGAAATCGCGCGCGGTTTTCGCCGCGTAGATCGTTAAAAATTCATTAAGTCTTGTTAATCGCCGCCAATAATAGAAATAATACAAATAATCGCATTGATTGCCTATAATTGATACTCGCCGTGTGTGTGAGAGTGAGTGCGCGTGTGTGAGTGCCATCCGCCGGTAAATGTCCGCGAAAAGAGATCTTCCGCAGACTTGATGCCGACATAGCTGCAGATATATCTCCAGTCCCGCAGTTGGACTCGAAATGTCACGACGCAAACAGTCCAACCCCAAGCCGTTGAATAAAGGTGAGTTTTTCAAAGATTCGAGATTTTAAAATTGATTTTTATATATTATTTCTTATTCGCACACCTTTGTTCTAAATTGTAAAGGGAACACAAAGGAATTTGGGTTTAATTACCTTATCAGTTATTTGATACCTTTAAAAGTTTTATCCGACAATGATATTTACAAATTCTGATCAAAAGTTGGCTGGCGTTTTAATTTGAAACAGTAACGATTTTATATAAAAAAATAAAATAAAAAAATTATTATTATATTTGTTAATTTTAAGTCTGATATAGAAATATGTAGCTTTTTATACTGTTGGGGAAATTATGACAAATCTTTTAAAAACTGTTCTCCTTCAAAGTTTATACTTTTCTCGATCGAGTTTCCCACCTGACCACCAATTGACCCATTCAAATTTGCTCGCTTGGTCAGCAGCTCTCGTTTTTTGGACAGCAAAACATGTGAACGAACACACAGCAAACACAGAAAACAAAGAAGGGGGAATCGAGTGAGGGGACAGCTGATAAACTATGCCAAGACAAAGAAACTGAAAAAATTAAACAAAACCAAGTGAGAACGATAAAGTCAAGTTTTTGCGACTAAAAGACATCCGATATTCAAATGATTTATTTAGACTTTGATTACGTACAACTTCTCAAAAAAGATCGTTAACTTTTAAGTGAAGGAAGGTGATTAAATAGTAGAGAAATTTATGTTGCAGGTTGTAGAAAATATATAGTACTTATTGGATAATTTAAATTGTGTTTGTGGTCTGACCACATAGACCCTTCGATTATGCAAGATAGAAAAGGGTATTTAAAAATGGTCAACTTTTGTTGCTCAAATGAAATTTCTTTGTCGCCTCGCTATCGATATCGATACCTGTTGTACGTGCAGCTGACACACCTTATAAATATTGCTGGGGAGCCGACAAGAGAGAGTGTGGGGAGTATTAACTAATTACATTTCGTTGTTTGCCATTTGATATATTTATGGCCCCAAACCATTTGACACCCAATGAATGCATTTCGGAATCGAAATCGATAAAACGTGCCGGACCTGCGACACTGGACACCCCAAGCACCTTAACTCACCTCAAGTCCCCTGCCCCGGTCTTCTGCTTATCCATTTTGCCATTTTGGACTCCTTATCGCGGTCGCCGCTTTTGCTCCAAGCACGTTTCTCGGCTGGCTGACTCTGCCCCACCCAACAACACCCATCTAAACAGAACCCCCACTGCCATCCAATTCTACAATCCAACAACTACACAACGAGTGATATCAGACCGAGTCATGAAAGTGGAACTTCCACAGTAAGCGGCGTAAGCTGCCAAGAATCGATAAATTGAGCAGAGGCCAACAAAGCTTTTCATACACTCTATATAGATCTGCACATGCGGGAAGTACTTCTAATACGATCATTTAACGAATTATAGTGCTTAAAGACCGTAACATGTAAAATGTTTTTGGTCATCAGGACGAAGAAAGAATCAGGTCTTAATGACGATTTTCAAATGAACCCACAAAAATATCAATATATAAAAGACAAGATTATTTAAAAGAGAAGGCTATTTAAAGGCTCCCACTTATCAACATTCATAATTCCTTTGAATCTATTTTCAAAATGTATTTATAGCTGCAGAGCTCCTTAGACTCATTAGTCTTTATAACTTTAAACTAATTATGAAGAACTGAAGACTGTTATCAGCAGCATTCAAAATTCTTTGGAATCTATTTATATTCAAATAGTAACTAAAAACCAATTAATAGTGAAATTGTAAACTATTTATAGAGTATCGAAGAAAGATAAACAAATTCTTAAAATCTTTTTGTACTTAAATATTTTCCAATTTACCTTTTTAGCTAAAAACGTTTAACTATTTATAGTGTACTGAGGAATGGATAACGAAAAACTTTACCATTTGCGTTACGATAATTTAGGGTATTTTTATCTGCGCAGCTGTAGTCCATTGTTGGTGCCTGTTGTTGTTGTTGCACCTGCACTATCAGTGGGTTATCCCTCGGTAACCATCCACCCCCACCCACTGTCACCCCCTAACAGTTCTGCTTTGCATATTTATCTCTTGCACACTTGCTTCACTTCTGTCCCGTTGTTTTCTATAGCTTAGTGGGCGATGGGAGGTGGTTTGGAAGGCGAGAAAAAACTCAAAGCGCAACTCGATAAAGTTTTATCACAATTGCAGCAGCAGTGGCAGCAACAACAACAAATAACAACAACTTGCGTAGCTTTTGTTGGAGGTTCTCCAGGCGTTGTTATTGTTGCCTTTACATAAGCTTCAATAACTGACATTTGTATCGGAGCGTATAGTCTCGAACTCGGAGTGTAGGAATCGTGATGACAACGCCCTCGGGTTTGTTTTCGATATACTCTCGAATAGAGTCTTCTTAATATTTAATTTGGATAAAGTACACATATGCTGGGACGGCAATTTAACCGCCAAACTCTACAAAGGATTCTAAGGTATAATTCTTTTAGAAAATAAATAATTATTTTCCTGAAATATCTTATCAAATAATCAATTCATAATTTAAATGCTTTAACATACCAAAATATAGAAGAAACTAAAAAAATGTTCGATTCAAACATGTATTGACCTTGTTAATATCTTGCACTTAATATTCTCCACATTTTATTTATTTATTTTGTAGTGTATTAAATTTGTACCTAGTCCCACCTGTCCTTGATTCCTATCTCATACCTTTTAAGAGTTTCGAGACCTGAGGGAGTGCAGTCGCACATAGATAAACACTTTTGTGTTTTTATAAATTTTAATTACGCTTATCACTAATTTTATGTTAATGGCCAGCTGTTGGTTGTCGGTTGCTGAATGTACGCTTGTCTGTTTTGCTGTTCGGTTGACGACTGTTCTCCGGCAGCAGCAACAAAAGACATCGGCCCATCGACATAGCCATCCTTATGCGGGTGCCAATTTAGCCAAAATTCAAGTCAAGTTTCAGTTTATTTCAAGCGGGCCAATCACTGAAAAAAAATGGGGTAGAAAACTTAAATATGATAAAAACATTGTATCAAACTTATTTCTCTAAATACATTAAATGGAGGTTTGGGAACTTGGATCTTAAATTAATTTTAATTTTAAAAGCATCTTTTAAACCAAATTAAAAATTTGTTGATATTAAAAAAAGTTTCATCAGATAATCTATATTTATCATCAGTTAACAATGCTTAAAACCGATTTTTCTTAGCTCAATTTGTTAAAATATACTAAAAAATCTAAATAATGTTTTCAAACTCGACTTGGTTAATTTAGGTGGAATATTTCTCTGTGTGGCTCAGACTTTGGCTCCACTGGGGCCCTCTTTCTTATATCTGAAATCGGCGCGGGTACGTGTCAAGCGGTTCGCGTCGCTTTTTTTGTGGGAAGAGGGGGATTTTAAGAGGGGTTCCATGAAGCAGAGCAGAGCTGAGTTTGAGCGATAAGAAGAGCTAGCTAACTGCGTATTGCAATTGCAGTTTGCATTCGAAGAGCTGCAGTTGCAGTCGCGATAAAAAGCCAGGGCTCAGGTTGCAAAGCCAAGGCCCCTCGGGCCCCCTCTCTGTTCCCATACCCGCCGCCTCTGCCCTGACTGCTCTGTCCATTTCAATTGGCAAAGATAATCTCGAGCTTTGGCCATTTTGACATTGTATTTTAATAATTGCGATAAGCTTCTCCCTCTCACACTCTCTTTGTCTCTGTTTTGTTGATTTGCTGGAAATCGGACCAGGAAATATCACCAGATAAAACCACCAACAATATACCAATAACAACAAAAACAAAAACATTAACAAGCATTACAAATTACAAAATGTTGTTTTTCACTTTGTTGCATTTTATTATCGTTGTTTTTGGCCAGCACATTTGCATATCAAGTGAGGCGAATGAATGGCTTGTGGCATAGGGGGTGTGATATAGGGGTGAGGAGATAGGGGAGTAACTTGACGATCGACTTAGTCAGCCAGCGAAATTCAGATTGTCGATATGTATTTATTGCAGTTACGAGGTTTTTGTTTTCGGTCTTATCACATGAGAAGGGAAACTCAAAAAGTGATTAATCAATGGGGCAAGGCAACTTAATATGAAACTGATAAACATGTTTAAGGAATGAACTGAGGGATCTTAATCATTTGAAACACTTCAGATTGGTTTAAGGCCGATTTTCAATCGCGAATTTGGTATTAAAGTGGATAGACACCACCAGTACTTACAAACCCTGTAATTATTATCCTGTATTAAAAATAAATGACCTAATTTGAAAATTTATTTTACAATCTGAAAGATTATACTAGCTTCTAGACAGGAAATACCAGGGTCATTTTTGAAGAAATATGTGTCATTGAAATGATAATAAATTAGCACATAAGTCATTCTATTAAAATGTAATGATCCATTTCCTCATTATCAACGGAAACAAGCTATCAAATTGAGTCAGACTTGAAATAAACTTACAGCTTTGATGTTTAAAAAAATATCAATATCCATTTTGGAAAAAGCTCGAATTCTATTCTGTATTTTTTTCAAGTCATCCCTTTTAGAGATTTATTTTAAACCACTTATGACTGAATGTATCATGATTAGTATTTCCCACAGTTGACTAATCACCTGCGATAGTGGAACCACACTTTTCCTCGTTTCCCCACTTTTTTCCCATCTGTATCCACTCGAGGTTTTATTTTAGTTTTAATCGTTAAATGTAATCGAAATAAGTTGGAAATTTGATGCCCGCTCGGCGATAATGGTTTGTAGTCATTTCCCAAACATTCCCTTCGTAAAATACAAACAAACCAGCCAGCAAAACGAAAAAATAAAGCTAAATATCGCTTAAAACAGCTGTCGATTGTGGTTGTTGTTGTGGACTTTACGATGTTGTTGCTGCGACTGTTGTTGTATGATTTGTACAATGCTCCGGGGTCTGGTCGGTTGTTTTTTATCAGCTGATCTGATGGCAAGATTGTCGCGCTTTGCTTCAAAAATGAGAGAATGAACTCGCCCAGCAACAACAATTGTTGTCGTGTGTTTTTCGTTTATAACAATTTAAAGAGATTTTCAGCTAAAGATAAAAATGTCAATGTGATGTGGTTTGTCGGATACAGATTAAGATCCCGAGCTATGACAATATATTTATATAGAGTTTAAAAAGTGTATATACATACTCGTAACACTGTATAATATATGCCCAGTATCTGAATGATCGATCTCCACCGTTGAGTTGCGGATTTCCCTTTGGCCATGGCGCGATATCTGGCGGGTTAATTAATTTCCATTCGCCAGTCGTCGTTTGCATCTGATATCAGTTTCATTTTCGATTCGAAATGATCGAATCGGCCGGGATCGCATTGGATGACCCAGGGAATCAATGAATTTTGCTGTCGCCGGGGCGTTGATAGCGAAACATTTTGAATACCATAAATCTCTGTCAGCGCCTCCTCGAAACCTCCGAATCTGGCCGATAGGCGATGGCTATCAGTCGCCGAAAAATAGAACTGATTTCTATATTCAGTGGCACCGTCCGACGGGAAGTTCCAAAGGCACTGTTTTCCTTATCAGCGTCCCACTAACCGACCGACTGATCGCTCTAGTGTCCACCGATCAACCGATAGACCCACTATACTATATAAACAAAGAAGGGAAGGGGAAGTCCAAGGTTTAGTGGCGTTTATCGACCAAATGTTACTCTGTTCAAAGAATCTTCTATATTTTGTATGTTTAATTGACTAATATTTGTTAACAAAAACATTGATCTTATGTTTCTTGGGAGTTTCACGTGTTAAACTACAATATCTATATGGGATAATCTTTATAATTCAATATATATGAAGGTATCATACTAAATCAATTTTATATAAGAGTCAACTTTAAATGCTCACTATTAAAATAATATCGATTTGCTTCAAAACTACTCTTTAGCAATATACCCTTTAAGTCTAAAACTACCTCTTCAAATAGAAGACAGAGATGGCGATACAAGGAGAGGGAGATAGAAAGACATTCTAAAATATCGGGGCGACAAATCTCTGTTCAAATTTCGACACCTTATCTTCGTGCGTTCATCTGGCGGGTTTCCAATTTCGAGTGCTTCAAATGATGTGATGTTCTTGTGCGTTGTCAGCGATAATCGTTATCGTTATCGCTTCACAAGACGAATTCCGTCTAGTGTTGGCCCCTTGATTTCAACTTGAGATTTCAGACGATTTTCAATTTCGAAAGGGGAAACGTCGTGTGGAGATAGCCATCATCATCATACGCCTGACTACTCCTCCTTGGACTGCTCTTCCTCCTGCTCTTCCACCCACTTAATTAGTTTCGATTCTGCGCTCTCTGTTCAAATTCGTTTTCGGTTTGGTCTTTCTTTATCAATCTTGGGAGCTGCGGCCTTATCTCGAAATAAAATTCATGCCGGGGTCCTATTATCTATTCCCAGCGATCAGCGCAGCATTCGTTTAATTGACCAACCGAACTGACCCAACCACGTCCGTCCATCCATCCATCCATCCATCGATCCTCTGTGTGCTCCTCCATCTCTTCCGTCTGAATCTCCTCCAGCCCGTGTGCATTCGTTCCTTGACTGCTTCGTTGTTGTCGCTTCCATCTGCAATCTCTGATTAAGCCCGGGCCTCGCCTGCCCCGGGGCATTAGACCGCAAATCATCGCCACATATATATATATGGTGTTTATATGTTCCCTTATAGTATGAGCGCTCTTTCTTGGCGATTATCTGCTGGTGGCCGTTGCCAGTCAAAGCGCAGACCTTGAAAATTATTAAGCCAGTCAGCTAGATTAAGTGTAGATTGCTAGATGAAGCTGGCTGCCAAAAATCTATAACTAATCCTGAAAGTACCATGGCTATGTTTGATCCACTAATGAAATCAAGATAAAGGCGGCTGCCAAATGATGTTTAACTTATCCAGGAAACCTTTCCAAAACATTTACGTACTTTTTAAAGATTCTATATGAGCTTGTCTAAAGTCTTCAAACGCTTCCGCTAATAACTGTAATTTAAGGAAAAACCACAAATTTTATAAAATAGTTTATAATTTATATTTACATGGATAACTAACAACATGCTCTCAAACATACCTTTTATCTTATAAATCTAATATAAAATATAAGCTAATACATTAAGTATTACATACATTTAATCCAAGAAAACATCAAAGGACTCCTAAAATCTAAAACAAAATTATCAATCGAGAAACCAAATATTTTAATTAAATTGCTTGTTCACTAATCAGCAAAATTCCTTTTGATTTCAACTTTTCAGTTGCCCTGAAAACTCTGCTCTCGATTCACTTCTTGGAACTGCTAAGATTGCCGCTCGACTAGAATTTGAGTTTTGCTTATTTCACCTCATCAATCAATTATTAATTACAAAGTGTACAGCTCCGACTATCAAGGCCCCCTACTTCTCTCTGCTGTCCGTCTGGTGATAAATTGATTAAGTTTACATGTGCAAGGAGGAGAGAGATAGCGCAGGAGGGACGATACGTTTAGTGACATCTACTTGAGTTGCCATCGAAATCGAAACGAAATCGTATCGAAAGTCGTGGGCCGTATACACAGAAAATTAGACGCTCACGTTGCTGAAAAATTTCAAAATGAAAATTTAAGTGCTGCGATTAATTTGGCTTATCAGAAGGCAACAAAACGAAGGCAGAAAGAGCCACAACGAAGCCCGAAACAAGTGCAATTAAAAGATTTTTAAGCAAACATTTGTCATTAGAGATAAGCACCCGAAATATGGGGATATGGGTGGGTGGTATTGGGGCACCTAGGATGTCTCAATTCGAATTGGGGAAGTGGAAAAGAATGGGAACGCTAGGCATACATATTACGCGATAAACGACAACATTGGGTCTTTTACATCACCAGCTACACTGAATGAAACCAAACTGAAGGATGTTTTGTCCGTAAATGTATTAAGTATAATTACAAGATTCTCTATAAATCTGCATTAACATTTGTGTATTTATTCACATCCTGCATTTGGCAACTAAATCATTTTGTATTTAATTTATTATTTAATTTTTATTTTTTCTCTGTATTCCTGCAATCCCCACCTGCTCCCGAGTTCCCCTGCCTTTTTTCACTCCCCTGGGTATCTTCTGTTTACGCACGACAATCAAAAGCCAACTGAATGGTAGCGATGCCATCGATGGAATCGGTGGCCCAAAAGGCCGGCCAAACCAACAAGGCAACGTGCGGCAATCGATTAAAAATCCATAAAAATATATTTCTAGATTTCATTTGCTGATCGAAGCGAGGCAAACGCACTCTGTCTATGTGTAATTAAGATTGAAGGCAAGAGATGGGTGGGGGGCGCAAATGGGGGACAATATGAAATCTATTTATGCCATTAGCTTTGCGCCGATCCCACGCCACGATAGCCCAGAGCATTTGGAGCTCCTTCATGTCGGCTTGTGGCCATTTTGTTCATTTATCTTTTGCTTGTCTTTGAGCCCAACCCAACCTAAACTTCCAGTAAAAAAGAATCTAACCCGAGCAGTACCCTTGATATTGATACACTGACAAAAAACGTAAACCTATTTTTAATATTGCGAATTTATTTTCATTTACGCCGATTAGATAAAAGTTTATTTTTTGTGTGAGTCGTTCTTCTCACAAACACTTCTAATCTTTCAAATGTATTTGTCATTTTAAAATTTAAAAATGTTCATATCGTATTCATGTCACATTTATATAATAATATAACATAGCGTTTCTTTCTGTGTGGCAACTGCAAACAGTAAGTCAAAATCAAAGATTAAAAACGAATCACTCATGTTCCAGAGTGAGTGGCGAAGCGGGGGGAGTATATATTTTATTCGATTCTTATCTGCGAACTCTGCCGAAAAATTCATTTAAGACTGAAGCAGACAAATCGCGTCATCAGCCACAAAAATCTCATTAGCTCGGGTTTGTTTCGGTTCAATATCGCTGATGTGGATTTCTCTCTCAATCAAGTAATTTTGGCGCCTGGTTTGGCCAAAGAATGCGACGAATCCATAACAGCTTTAGTCGCGTCCCAATCTGGATTCCGAGCCCCGTCTTGCAGAGCACTTTAAGCCTAATCACTTGAATGGCCCACAACTTGCATTTGGTTGACGCAGGGATGCAGATGCAGGAAAGTCTGAGGTCTGTGGACCGCAGATGGGAGACAGGAGACAGGAGACATTTGCCGCCGCCGCCAGTCTTATCTAAATGCCAGCCTCACAGTCTCGTCTTCCATTATGATATGACGATAGGGGGATGCACGTGGACAGGAGAATATCTCCAAGAGCTATCGAATGCGTCGCCAATGTGGAGCCAATTGAGAGTCGAGAATTGAGGCAAGAGAGCTGGAAAAACTGAGAGTCAAGGAGACAGGATCCATATTCAGTTTAGTAACGTGGAATTAAAAATACTCTTTAAGAGAGGGCTGAATATTAGCCGTGGTATCTAATGAGGGTATTTTTTTGCTACAATGATCGTATTATGATTTCAATAAATAATTTATTTTCAATACCCTTAATACTTTCATTTAAAGTGTAATAGATTCTTAACCGGTCATTGGCTTTGTTATGGATAATCATAAATGAATTTATTTTGACTTATAAACCAAACATCTGAAACTTTGTTTTCAGCTGCTAATGACGAAGTGAATTTTTGTTTCTCATTTAATTAATCTCCATATTAGTCGAGAACTGGATAAGAAATGATAAGTAACTCATGAAAAAACATTTTTGCTGAAATGTGTATTCTTATAGCATAGCCTTTTACATCGCATTAGTTTTTTGTTATTATTACTCATTCTATATATTATGTTGTCATCCCAGCTGAGATCCAAGAGTTATTCACAGTACCCCATAATAAATGAGCTGGGGTTAGAGCACAGTCTTCGAGCAGAAGTGTTGAGGAAGCATAATTTACATGGTAACAGGCGCCATTAGGAGCTGCACAGGTCTCACTTGAGATCTGGGATCTGGGGATCTTTGTGGACCGGCGGAACTGTCCTGCCTTGAGAAACGGGTTTGCAGTGCGTGGCGGGAACAAAATACCTGTTGCAACCAGCAACCAGCAACCAGCAACCAGCAACCAGCAACCGGCAACCGGCAACCGGCAACCTGCATCTTGCAACTGGTCCGAGGGCTTGGCGCTGATGGATGCGTGTTTGTTTACAGCTTTGCTGTTTGTTCAGTTTAGCGTAATTGCCGCCGTGTCCAGCTGCGGGGGTTAAGGCGGGGGCTGCCGGGGGTTAGATGAATGTTAACAACATGTTCTGTCTGCCTTTTCGTTCTGTCCTCTCGTTCTCGCCTCCTGGCCGATCTTTTACCATTTAAAACATTTTAATTATGGGGCCACAAAATGCGTGGCTTTTTCTGCTGCTGCTGCTGCTGCTGCTTATCCACCTGTGTCTTGTGTCTGTGTTTCTTGAAAGTTGTCCCTCATCTGGAGACCCCTTCACCTACTCCCCTGACTTGGATTCTTCCTCTCTTAAATGGCATTTAGATAAGGTCCTTCGGCCCGCCCCGCCCACTTCTACAATGGATTGTCCACTGGCCATCGATTTATGAGAATGTTGATAGCAAAACCGTTCCTAGTCCCTCTCCTTTTTGCCAATTCTTGCGCATCATTCTCGTTTCACTCCGCCACCTCATCCCGGATTCTTCGGATGCTGCTTCTTGCCGCTGTCATTGTGCGTCATTTATTGAGGCACTGATAAGGCCATCGACCGACCCACCGCAGCCCTCTTTTATCGCCAAGCCCCCTCCACTTTGAACGGGCGAAATATGAATTCGATTTGAAAAGAAATTAAGCAATACCAAGAACGTGAATAAAGACATTTTGTCGCCGACATTAAATTCTCCGTCTCCACTAATTGCTGTTGGGTACCTTACTATTTATGGGGATATTGGTGTCTCAACTTCATCAAAATAGAAAAAAAATGTTATATCACTTTTTCTTTTTATGGTCATATAAGCAACCGAATTTCATAAAAATTGAAATATAATTTTTAATAAAACAAAATTAAATTATACATGTTATCTGTCAAATTTGTGTATAATCGTTAAAGTAATTTATAAGGCAGCTATAGGTATTTATAAAAATAAAGCTTTTTCGATGAAATTAATTATTTTTTTCCTGATATATCTGATGTTCAATCCTTTGAAACACAGGTTCACCCAAAAGCCCCAAATTCTCTTACGACCACAATCGTAATCGTAGACAAGTCAGCTACTGCCATAACATTTGCTCTGTCTCCGTATCCGAAAACCCGTCAGATACGAATGGAGCTGCCATTTGGGCCATCCATCTCGTCCCTCCTCCATCTCATCCCCCATCCAACTGCCCCACTCTATCTCTTAGTTTGAGTTTCGATTTCGGTTTCAGTTTCGGTTTTCTTAATTATATTTGCTCCGCTTTGGAGCATCCGTTTGTAGATCTCTTCGCGAGATAGACCAATTTATGATTTACGTGGAACATTGCGCTGGAATTTGATTTGGTTTTGATTTCATTTCAGTTTCGGTTTTGCTCGGCTCTTTCCCAGTTTTGCTTCTTCTTTGCTTTACATTTGATTTTCATTGCCTGTCATTATTTGCCTTTGCTCGTTTGCTTTCGTTTTCGGATTTCGGTTGTCAAGCTCTCCCCTCTTTTGCAGAGTGAAAAATAATCAAGTACTGCCAACTGATAATCCTAGCATTTTAAAAACATTTTGGGCTTATATTAATACACTTGAAAAATACAAATTGAAAACATAAATAAGGAATTTCCTTTCAAAATGTTACAATTGAATAATATAATATTTTGATAAATTATAGAATTATAGTCTAAACTTTTCCTTGTTGATTAATATGAGGGATTTAAATAGTTTTCGTTGCATCCCTTGAGTTTACTATATGGTTTAGCCATCAATTTTCGACGTGACTGCAAGGGACTTACAACTTCGGTTCGCTGAAGCTAGCTTCCGTTCTCGTGTTGTAACTGTTGTTCAATGTTAAATTGTTATCTTTTTGAATCCGTACAATATTTTTAAATGTTCCGTTTTCGCTCAGTGTAGTTCCCTTTCTCCCCTTCCCCACATTCTCCCCAACGAGGAGATCGAGGTCAATGATAAGGCCGCGACTTTTGTTTGGCACGTCAAAGTCAAAAGGCATTTTGTCCGATTATTCCCCGACTGGAATCGACCACACAAAAACCACCCAGTACAAAGCCTGGCCCGCATTCCTGACCTCCACTTCGTTGTTCTATCCGGGGGGACAGGTGGGTGAGGTGTTGCCCCCGACAAACCCGCCAATGCCTTCTTATAATTATTTTATAAGTGCAGCGACATCGGGCTTATCCAATACGAGACCCAGCATTATTCACTTGGCGTCGCTGAATCTCGAGGAGGAAAGAGGAGAAAGAGTGGCAGTGCGAGAGGGCTGGCTCCATGGCCGATAACTCCGTGTAGATTAGCCCCGACTGACTGGCTGAGTGCAGCGATAGCAGCACTCCACGATCCACGTTCCACACCGTACCTTGCCATATACTCCGTTTCCGATCCCGATTCCTGGTCATAATGTGCGGCCGAAAGAGGTTTTTGAGCAAAGCGCGTATCTCGAGAACTGTTATCCCAAATGTGACCGCCATCCGCCGGGCTTGATGGGCCCGCATGGCCATAGGTGATATCATGTCCCATCCTTGGGCGCGTTTTGTTTTGTCCCAAAGTCTTGGCGTCTGAAAGGTCTGAGTCATAAAAGCTGGGAGTTGGCGAGTTGGAAAAAATTGAGTATATACGTTATTAGGCCTAACGTATTTGTCAGAAATTTTATTTTTTAAAATCAAATATTTTAGGCCTTGCCGCAGCCATATTTCTGCCAACATAATCCATTCATATCGCCCTCACAAAATTCTCAGAATTTTCTTTTCAATGTTTTCCTCTTTTTGATCATCGAATATTGTTATTATTTTTTGATGGGTAGAGCCACCTTTTTTCACTCCCGTGTGGGTTGTGGATAAGCTCGTTTGCCATTCAATTGTTGTTGGCCACAAAAGGATTGAGCAAATCTCGAAAAGTTGATAAACTCTTAGGCAGTTTCCTTTGCTCCTCGACTCGGTGTTTGTGCCCCTGCCTCTTTCCTCTGTGGGTCGGGGAGCGATGGCCATCGTCCACTTTTGATTGCCTCCCTCTGAGACGTCCCTCCGCCCTATCTCCGTTCCCCCAAATACTTGATCTGAGCCGAGTGTGGGCGTTCGTGTGAAACTAATGTCGCACTTTTACCATTTCCGATGCCATTTAAACAAACAAGCCAATGCAATGACATGTCACAGTGGGGCAAAACACATTCAATTTGGCATCCTAATTATACTGGTTTTATAATACTTTTATGGCACTTACTTACAATTTATCCAATTTAAATTTCAATAATTTGCCCCAATCGGTAGATCATAAAAGATATCTTCCATGCACGTTCAACTATGAACATTCTATTTAACTAAAACAATTTTGTAATAAACTTTGGTTCCACAATTTGAATAAAAAAGCTTAAAGGTGTTTTTAATTTCTTTAATTTTTTTCCTGTTTCTCTAAATGAAAACCACTGTTTTCTGCGAATTTTTGGTTTTGTTTCGGGGCTGGACGGCTGCTGCTGATAGGTTTGTGTAGATCGTGTTGAACGCAGCTTGTTTAGCATGCCAATTAGGCTCCTCTCTTTCGAGTGGGAATCGCTCTGGTCTGGTCTGCTCCTCCCCCAGCTTTGTACCCTTCCTTTCTCCTGCTCCGCCTCCTTTTGGGTGTCCATCTCAAATGCAAAATCAGCTCGTGCAGCTTCGCAGTCAGTAGTTGGAAAAAAGGTGTTAATTTTGTCTGGCATTGCTGCTTCATCGAGCCTTTCCTTCTGCATCATGCCCTCCCCATTTCCCCGAGCTTTTAGTGTTCCTTGGGCTTAGCCAAATAGTTTGGTGCTGGCCACGTTATTGCCACAAAAAGCGCAGAACGAGCGTGCTGGTTCACCGAGGTCAGGAGTTGCAGTTGCAGTTGGTCCACACAATTTGTAGATACATTTTCTGTCGAAGTGGCACGAAGCTCTCTCCGGGGTGAGGGGTCAGATTGGTGTTAGATTTGCATTAAAATTGGCTGTGATTTATTATGCTATTTTATCCCAAAGAAAATTAACCAAAAATTCACCTTTTCATCTTGGGTACTTTTCTGCCTTCTCCTTGCAAAGTATCTTATCTCCACCATACGGACGTATTTTCTATAGGGGCGTGTCCAATTAACGATTATGATTATTATATCACAAGTGCCCGCAGAGGTGAAAAAAAACAGAATCCGGTCCAGAACTAACAACCAAGGCAAACACAACACGATGCTTATAATGTGCCAGATGGAAAGGCACTGAAAAAAATTAACGGGGATCACCAAAAAAGTTATAGTAGCAAGGAGTCAAACTTAAAATTTATTATGTCCACTTACATAGAGCCCAGTCCAAAGGACACCACAAGGAATTTAATGGCTTTCAAGAATTATATCCTGATTCCGCCACTGTTCCTAATGGTACTTAACAATAATTCTTTCCAGTGCGATAGTTTTGCTCTGGATGGGATCCCGTTCCCATTGCCCATTATAACACTTTCACGGCTCGTTTAGCTCTTGCTGGCGATCCGCATCATCGGACGAGATGATCAACGGAGTTAGCCGCCAGAGGAGCACGAGTTCTCTATTGGGCTCTCGATTCCCTAGGTTCTCCCTCCCTGGAGGCGTTTGCATGCCATCGTGATTGGTGTGGATCATAGTCCCCGTTTGCTGGATGTGTGTGTGTGCACGATTCGACACCATCTTTCATTTTGGCCCGTCTCCCAGGCACTTTGCTATCCAAGAGAAGCATTTTCAATTAATGGCCACACATTCCACATTGTGCAGGAAGGTGGGATTTGAGGGTTAAGCAGCGAGCTCCAATCTCAGAACGAAGTTGAGGGCCTAGCCAAAGTGTTACAAATACGCCAATGGCTACAGAGACTGGTTAACACTGTACTACAGGGAACCTGTAAAAAAGAAGAGTACATTTTTAATATTGAATAAGTTTTGCAATCTTTAAATTGTATAATATATTGTTTAATATTATCTATTTTTCACAATCTTATCAAAATATAATTTAAAGATAACTTTTCGATATATGTTGGTCTTTTAAGGTTCCTTACAATGTCACTGAAATATTATATTATTATTACTTTATAATTAGACATATCTCTTAAGATCCTCAAACCATGTTCATCTGTGTTCTTTATTTTGGTTTTCTGCCCAACCGCCTAGCGAAACAAATTGCATCCCAGAGTTTGCTATCAAATCAAAGCAGAACCAAGAAGGCACGACGCCTACAAAAACCGCATTACCTGTCTACCCTTGTTGGAACTCCATTCCCTGGATTTCCTGCAATCTCTGCCAGCCAAACTTCTTCTTTTCCCTGGCTTTTCCTTCTTCTTGGGACACGTTTCGTGATTTATGAGGTGCGAATTGCATTGAAATCATTTTGGCTCTGGCTTTGACTCCCACTTCGGCCCCTTCGTCCCTCTGCCTACTGCCATATTACATTGACGCCGTGGATATTCGTGGCCAACTTCCATTTTAAGCCATTTCCACGACAATGCAAAAGATGGCGTTAAAGGCGGCTAGTTTGGGTTGCTCTCTCCATTTTTGATTTGGAGTTCATTCTTCGCTACTTCGGTTAGTTGTTGTTGATTTGTTGCTTATGGTTAACCCGTAAATGGCTAAAAAGAATTAATAGTCAAGAGCTAGTAAAGAAAAAGGTACAATATATCAACAAAATATAAATAGGAATATAAATATATTTTTTAATACAATCTGCATGGTTGTAATATTAAGAAGTGCTATTAAAAAATCTGAAATCTTAGTTAAGAAATATTTAATTTTTCTAGTTTATAAGTCCTTCGGCTTTCTAGGGTTAAGTCTTTAAGCTACATTTTGAGTCCCAAAAATTCCAATTGGCAATTATTTTTTCTTTTGGTCCAATGTTTCGTCGACTGCTATTCATAATTCACTGCGACTAAGCTGTTAATATTTTAATTAAAATGTCGCGTGCAATTCGGCCATTAGCCGAAGCCGATTCCAATACAGTTTACCTTTCTTTTCGCCTGCCCCCTTTTTAATGCCAGCCTTTTGTTACAGCAGCTGCAGTTACCTTAGGTTATCTTATCAGTTCGTCCGATATTGCTCGTTGATTAGGACGACTATCCGCGAGTTCTGCACCAATCATCATTCAGCAATTGCCAGACGACCGCCATTTTGCTTCCTCATTTCTTTAACGATTTTTGTGACGGGTTTTCCGTCTGGGGTTTTTCGACATAATGCGGGCCTGAGAGTTTTTCGGTGGTGTTGATAGGCCCCGTTTATCAGGGTCGTCTCTAGGCGTCTTTTACTGGCGATTGGCGATAAAACTCTTTTCCTGCCGATGGGATGTACCATGCAAGTGGCTTGTACCAAGTGAGCAAGTATACACACATGTACACTGGTAATATCGCACTTATCGCGGGCTATATAAATTTGTGGGCGGATATAAAAACCGCTGAGCAGTGTGAACGCAGATAGCAGCGAATCCGTTTTTAAATATTACAAAAAACAGCAAAACAAAAATATAAATATTTTTTGAGAAAAAAATACAAAAATTTTCTGAAAACATTAAACATATCAAGAAAATAGTAGATGATTATAAAATGGTTGACTACAATAGAACAGAAAGAAATATCAGTATATAAATCAAACAATAGCACATATGAAATCTATAGGAAATATCTATACATTACTCATTTACATGTATAGTTATATTATTCTTATATATATTATTATAAATTTGTATTTCGAATGATTAATCATTTTATTTCCTGATTTGTTTATTCATCAAAAATTTATCACAAACTTCTCAACGTTTTCGATGTACCGCGGATCAAAGCTATTTGTATAGCGAATAAATTCGCTCATTTGAGGATGCTCTTCTATCAACGCAGGAACATTTGGGAACAGCTAAAAAAGTGTTGGAAATAAAGGGAAAATGGTAAACGTTAAATGGCAGGACGGAAGCTGACAAAACGCAAACTGCTCTGACACTGACTGATGATGTTCAGTTGTGTATAAAAAAAAGGTTTAAACTCCCCTATTATTCCACTCCCCTTATGTTAATTTTTCATGTATGTTTGTATGTTGCTTCTGTTGTTATTTACACTGTTTTTCCCGACTGCAAATGCTGACAGGCGAAACTCATCTGATTGCATCCACGCCCATTTTTTGCGGCTATATTTTTGAGTATGCCAGATAAAATGAAATAAAGCGAGCTGAGAGTGACAAAAAATGGGTAAAACGCAGATTTTTATGCAAATCTCATGCCATCTAAGAGTCGTATATCTTTTTTGCATTAGTCCAATTCCGCTGCCCCTCCGAAATCCACCGAGATACAAATCGGCTGTCCGAGTGTCGCATTAACGACAAATTTTAGTTTTAAGCTTTTAAATATTTGGCTTTTGTTGTCGAATCTTTTTTTCTGCTGTCTGTGGATTTCGTTATCTCAACCGAATAGCAATTTCCATAAATTTCTAATTTTATTGAAATCCCCGCACACAGTTGAGCTGTGATTGTTGTTTATTTTGAATGCGCTGATAAAAATTGCGTATACGCCGCGTGCTTCGATTCGCTTTGATCCCATTTGGATTCGATTTGCACGATTGGAAAGCGGTCGATAAAATTGCTTCCCTATCTCTCCCCAGATGGGGTTTATAATTTATGGCCCCGCCACAAAGACAATCGCTGATCGCCAGCCATATGCAGATGTCTGTTTAAGTGCTCAGCGATTTTTATATTCATTTGAGGTGTGATTTCGGCCTTTTGTGGCATATGAAGTCATCGAAGTGCCTTATCGGAGCTCCAATCTTGCTGGATCTCGCTGCTTTCGGTTTGTGGTCGGGGCTTTTAGATCCGCTGCTTGCGCTCTAAGTGGACCAGTTTTTGATGATCGCATTAATTGATTTTTAATAAACGATAAGCAGCCAGGGGCGTTAACCAAGGGGGGGCACTGAAAAGTAGGTTGAAGTTTCAGATAAAGGCTTGTTTTCATGCAAGCGATGGTGACGAAATTTTCTATGATTAAGCGGTCAAGAATATGATAAACTGGATGTTTAGTCATAAATACTTTTGAACAATTGCTTGAAGTCTTTAATTAAATAATTCATTTATTGCATTCTTTTAATTATATTTTTATAATGGTTGCAAGGCTTATGATATTTGGCAGATAAATTGTTTATCAATTAAAAGTTTTGTTCAAGGATTTGTTTTTAAAAACAAATTCCTAAAGAATGTTAGTACATATGTAGAATTGTTAAATATGTTTGTGTATTTATATTTATCATATTAGTTTTGGTTTTTCCTACAGACCTATTCCCAATAGATAAGCCGCAGCATCAAACCAGACCGGGCTTAAACTCAAACTGAGCTCACATCCAACGCGGTGTTCAGCCAACGAGGCTGTGTTTTGAGGCTGTAAAACCAGATTGGGGCGGCGCACTCGACTTGGGCCACCAATCAGCGTTAACTGGGGAGCTCGAGGCCCTCCATCTGCATGGTTTCTGGCCCCCCGAAGCCACTTCCCCGCATTTATCCCCCACTTTCTCAGATAGTGTGAGCGGAGAGTGAATTCAAAATGGTTGCAGACAGCAGCGGCAGATCTCCGAAAGCAGATATTGTAAAGTGCGTCGATCAGACAAGCCGGAGGAGCAGTGTTGGACAACGGAGCGAGTCGAGCGCAGATATATCTGTTCCTTGGATACCAGTTCTCCGTTGGGGAGGAAAACCAGTTTCTCGCCGCTTCTCTGGCAATTTGCATTTTCTTTCCACCTTTCGCCTTTGGCTTGTGTGGCATTCCACTCACACACGGCCAAACGAGCCAGAGATTTTGGCCAATTATCGCTGTGGCAAATCAACGCTCAGTTAAGGCGACCATCAGCTATCGAGAGCCTGTGAAATATTTCACATCATTTCGGCTGTTATTGAATTGGGTTCAAAGGTTGATGGCGAGCTTAGTACATAAACACTCAAGTGATTCCTTTTCAAATATAAAAAATATGACTGAATTGTTCAAATTATTGAAATTGGTTTCAAATTATGCAAAGCTTCAATATATTCAGAACATAGCGCAGCAGTTCCCTAAAATATTTTTTTTGTTTGGAATTTATAGTTGGGAACAATCCAGGAGGTACATTTATCCCTCACTGCTGCCCTTACCCATTTCAACTTACCCGCAGTCATTTCTCTTTATCGATTGCATTTAAATTGAAATCGCGACGACATTTCCCTGTTTGTGTGTGCAGGTTACAAAAATTTCCATTTATTCCATATTGCATTTCGCACTCTTATTTTTTTTTCAATCGCGGTTGCGGGCTTGGGTTTTTTCTTGTGGCCGCTTTCGTGTTGACAACTCGAACTCTGCCCCGTTTTTCCATCCTGACAGCCCGTGTGGACAAAACTGTTGCGCCTCGCTTTGTTTTCCTACTCTTTCTTTTATTTATTATTTTTTTTTTGTTCACTTTAGCCCGGCTAGAATGTGTGGGCGTGGCTGCCAGTGACGTTGGCCGCATTGGATTTGGTTTTGTGTTATGCGCAAATTGAAAACGCTGACAATATTATCAAAGTTTTTCAGTTTACACATCAGTGGGCCTAATGGTAGGCCCATTTTTGTACGGGGCCAGGGTAAAAATTATGAATTTTCGATTCTAAATTGCAATTTGATCAACAATCCACAATTGTTTGGTGATGTAAATTGAATTTAAATAAAATGAATGCCGATATCATCGAGTAATTAGAGTAGCCGAGTGGGTAGGAGGTTAGTTCGATTCGATACTCGCCCATATAAATGTTTATATTTCTGTGTGTGCTGGCCACATGTAATTAGTTGAACCACGTAACGAGCTTCGCTCAAGATCTCATTTATTGATTTGCCAACCTCAACTCTGTTGGTCCCCATCTCCAATGCCCCCAACTGAAAGCTTGTTATCCCATTGCACAAATCTCTGAATCTCATCAGCCGATTAGCTTTTTAGTAATTTTGAACAAAAACACGAAAGCAAATCATGATAAACTAGGCAGAATCAAATGCGATTTTAATGAGTTATGTTTTTTAAAAAATTTATCAAAGTGTACTAAATTTGCTTTGCAAGTTTTTGTTATTCCAAACAAATACCAGATGTTATATGATAGGGGATTATTTAACGAGCTTTATTTTAAAAATAAAAAAAATAATTAAGGGATGTTTGCTCGTTTTAAACTGGTAATTAAACGTTTTACATAAATTTTGAGCTTTGGATTTTAAAATTTGTAGAAGATTAAAATGATCTACCAACACGATGTAAGCTTTAATAAGATATTTTTTACCAGGGTGCCATAGAAATCTTTTTCAACCAACGTCAGTTGGAATTTTTTTAGTACCTACCGTTGATATCCGTTTTTTGGCAAAGGCAATGGAATATATGTTGATTTTCCCTGCCTACAAAAAATATTACAAATTATCAAAATTTAATCCTTTTGCTGGCTGTTCGTTAACGTCGGCAAGTTATATTTTTGGTGTGCGAATTATCAGTTAGTTGCAAGCATTTTGCATCCTACATTGCGCCTTTTCCTGCAGGAAATCACGTTGTGCACACACAGATAGGTCCGCGTGGCGTATGAGCAATTTTGCATTACGTATACGCAGAATTTGGCAACTTTTTGGGTGGGCAACTGAAAACTTTTCGACGTCTTTATAGCGCGAATCATGTCTGAATCTGTGTGTGCGAGTGCTTTACGTGCCTGTTAATGCAATATTCAAGTGATTGCAGACGTTTCCTTAGCCCACTTTGCTCCTTTCCTCCCCGGCCTGGCCGCCCCCTCAGTGTGCTTACAACTTCTTCAGCTGTCACACGAATGAGCAGGCTGCCAAGAAGGGAGGGAGAGGGAAGAACGCTTATCGCACTCTGAGCAGTGTGCATTTGCCACAGCATGTGCATCTTCCTTTGCCGCCTGCCGTAAGTTTTGTTTCCTCTTCTCTTTTTATACGGAGCAATCTCTGTGGCACTATCAAGATTCGCATTAAAATGTATCATTTTTGCCGGCTGCGTGCTGCAACAACAAGCCGTTCCTCCCCCTGCAAGCATCCTCGTCCTAAAACTTCGTAATCAACTCGTAATGACAATGCATAATAGCCGACTCTGACTCCTGACTGCCTTGCATCCTGAATTTGCCTCCTTGCTGTATCCCTATGTGTGAAAGTTTGTGTGTGCAGGAGGATGCAATCGATACACGGTGGGAAAAATATTAGTTTTTTGACTAGTGGAGGGAGGTGCTAGATAGGTGCTTGTCTCATAAATAATAATAATTAAGAATCGTCTTCATATAAAAGGTTGAGGTTTGATTTTCAAATAATCCACATTCAAATTTTTATGTTTAGTGCTGTTTCCTTTTTTTTAATTTTTATGGAAGCGCTTTTAAATAAATGTTTCCTATACAAATTCTCCATTGTGTATTAAATGCTCTCGCTGCATTAAATATTTATATATATTCCACTATAAAAGTTTCTTGCGTAGAAAATATTTTAAACTCCTATTCATTTTTTTCAGTGCAATCCTGACTCGGCTTTCTTATCGCCCGTTTTACGTTTCATAAAATTTTGTTGGCTCTTCGGAAAAGAAGAAGCACTACTTTGTGCCGCCGTTTAGGAATATTCACTATATTTAGCTGGATTTTCGACTCATGAATCATTGCTAAGGGGTATACGGGGTATATGGGGTTTCGAAGGAGAGATTAAGAAAGTTAGAGAGCTGAGAAAGCTTAATAATGTTGCTTACTTGGCGGAATTTGGGAAAGTCCTGAGGTGGCTTAATCCTGGCCGCACACTTCCCCTTATATCCTTAATGATTTATCAGCTGGACGTGTACTGAAAATATTCTTATCTGAATGGATTGAAGGAGGAGGGAAGGTGCAGTACCGAAAATAAGAACAAAACCAAAATAAAAACTGAAACCGAAGTTCGGAAATTTCCCATCCCTTTTAGCTATTAATGCGCCCTCTCTTTCTCACTGGACACCTTTATTGGTGTTTATTCTTTTTTTTCCAGGTGAAAAATGCTTATATGTTTTTGCTTCTGGTATAGGTGTGTTTGCTTGTTTACCAGCAGTTGTTGTTCTTGTTTTGTTTGTTTGTTTGTATGTTTGTTTGTTAATACTTTCGGATTGCCTCCACCTGCTGCTCACTCTCTCTCTCTCGCTCTTTTTTGGGGTCTCTCTTCTTTTTGCCGGCTTTTTGCCTTCGCTTGTGTTTATGTTGTTGTTTATCTTTGAGGCTGTTTTTATTTGCGTGCTTCACACTCACAGATAGACACACACACACACAGATACACCCCTCCGCAGCTCCTTTTCCATCGGTTTCAGTTTCTTTGTTGGCCTTTTTTCGGAATATCGCTCTGTTTCGTCTGGGGTTCTTTCTCTGGGTTTCCTGGCTTGCCTTTCTGCGTTTTTCTGGGCGCCTGTTCAATGCCGGTCGCGAATCTCAACAAAAACACAAACTAGGGGGCAGAAACTCAAGGTGAGATGTACAGATACATTAGGAGAGAAAAGGATGCCACAAGATATAGCCATCTGGAGATATATGAGTTTTGAGTTTGGGTATAGGAAGAATAAATGGTACTTATACACGAATTTTATCATATTAAGTTCGTATTATGAACTTTAGGAATACTTAGAAATATTAAATCCTTTCCAAAAAATATAACAAAACAGTCAATGTTAAATGGTTAACAAACTTTTACTTATTATAGGAGAGTGGCTCTACTTTTTGACGTTGATAATAATCTGTGGTATATTTCAATACCTTTGAATTTTCTATTGTTAGTTTAAATGCTTTATATTTAAAATTCTTACCAATCTTAACTTTAAGGATATCTTCAAGTTCATATTGTAACAAAACCTAACATTTGCCTTAAACTAACTGTTCTTATTGTTGATATTTTTGTTTTCACTTGACTGCCTCTGTGTAATTTTGACTTCTTCTGCCCATGTCCTGTTTCTTCCCTTTTTCATTGTTTATGGCAAGTTTCTCAGTTTTTAGTGCGATTTTCCAGCTATGATAAGCTGAATTATTATGTTATAATATTCCGGCAGACATCTTGAATCCCTGCCTTTCCAAAATTTCTTTCCTAACTTGCTGATTCAGCAAGTCCCTGGGCCTTGATCCTTTTGCTTATTTTTGGTTTTTGATTTGTCCTCAAAGCTGAGTTCGCATTTTATGCTCATTTATGGACTTTATATCGCTACCCCCTGAATATTTTTTTCATTTTGTCACTCCCTCAATTTGGTACCCTCATTAGGTAAACCTTAAAAGCAAAATTTGTCAACTTTATCAACTTCGATACATCAAACTGCCCCTGCACGTATTTACCCCACGCAACTTTGCTGGTTAATAAACTAAATTGTAATTAATTATGAGCAAAAGTTAGAACCTCACTAAATGCCACCATTTGTCACCTGCCCACAGATGCCTGCCATATACACATTCCGATCGAAATCGAACGCATTTCTTGGCTTCGGTCAGCGCATTTCCATAAATCATTTTAATGAAAATTTTCTTTTTTTTGTTGGGTGCGATAAGACAAAGGGGGCACAAGGGGGTAAAGGGGTGAAAGATACCCGCCAAGACATCAAGACATCTCATCTAAGTGGCGCTCGAGTGGCGCTTCAAGGCAAAACCTCAAAGACGACGGCGGCTTTTGTTTGAGGAACTTCCCGAAGGGGCGGGGCAGGTTAAGCGAGGGGAATCCGCTGATGTTCCTTATTCCAAAACTGATGGCGCTGGCGTCTTCATTATCGCTGCGACGGCGACGGCGGCAGTTGATAAAAGTCCGTTCGCTTTTGGCTCACCCAGAAAAAACTGGGGCAGGTGTGGCAGAAAGTGGAGGTAAACGAGTAGGAGAGACTTGGGCAAGGGCAACAGTGAAAATACAGTCCAGGAATACCTTGATTCGCTGCTTTGCCTTTTGTTTCACTTCGAAACGAGATAAGGAACACTTAAAAAAATCCCATTTCGCATTTCAAAAAACATTACAAACTTTGTGAACCAGATATTTAAAAGTATTTAGGCAACGCTAAAAAAATTAAAAAATTATACAAATCCATCCAAAAATAACTTCAAATATAATTTCACTGCTTTTCATTTCTGTTTTTCTTACTTCACTTTTAGACTATAAAAGATACTTTGACAAATTATTACTTAATAAACCATTATTTCGGCATTTTTGAGAAAAATATCTTGGCTCAAATTCCTAACCCGAACTGTATTTGTATCTGAAACTTAGACCCTATAACAAACGGATTTTGTTTGCTCATCGATTTGTAGTCGACAATGCCGAACTTTTTGTTTTTTTTTTTGTTTTTTTTTCCATTCGGGCACCTGTGTGGCATGCACACAATCTCCTGCCCCACCTCCCATTCCTTCCAGTTTTATGCGATCTTTGCTTGTGATTAATTAAGATTGATTGATAAGGTCTGCCCCAATTGGTGTGTGTGTGTGTGTCGTTCCTGTCTGTGTTAGTATGTGTGCGTGTCTATAAAAAGTTTTCGTTTTTGCTTTTATTGGCAAATATCCTGCTGGTAGTATAGAAAGTGGCCATTGTGGGTGGTGGGGTGCAGTAAGAGATGCCAACTAAGCGATAACGCGTTTCGGCTTTTCAGGAAAATGGGGAAGATGTCGGGAAGGGAGAGAGGAGATCCTAACCCAGCGATAGTCGATATATAACCCAAAGCGCGTTGTTCACCCGATAGACAGACGATATATGTACCACCCAGGTGCAATTGTGGTAAACAAATTAGTATTCAAAAAGCTTCATTTGATTTTATTAACATTGAATTGACAACCTAACGGCTTAAGAGTATTAAATGTTTTTTTTTTAAATACTTGGTCACGGAAGGTTTTATTATAAATAAATCTAAATTATACGGCTCGAAAATTTATCTGCTATAGAGAAAATACGATTTTTATATTTATTAAAGTTTTTGTGTGAAGCATACGATTTTTCTCTCGATAAAGAAATTTTTTAACCAAGTACTTTTAATATCAAATGGTTATATCATGTCGCTGCCATACGAACGAATTACAAATTTATTGTTATATAGATTTTATATAGTAGTCTTACAGAATATTAAATGTTTGTTATAGCTGCAAGAGCATATAAATTTTGCTTACAAAAAATGCTTCTCTTCATATTTAATACTATAGCATTAGTATTTTGACCGCAACTGTAGCTGATAAACCTTGGCAAGGTGTGCCACAGTGTTTGAGAGTGTGTGCATGCCATGGTCATAAAGCAGAAGTTTATGACTCTGTTTGCTCGCATCGCACATTTAGTTATTTAGTCATGGGGCGCCAACTCGATTCCCATTACCATTTGCATCTCTGGCCCACAGCAGCCTCATCAATATTAAGCGATACTCAATACCTCTCCATGCGTAATCCAGCACCCCAATCGAACTTTAGGAGGGACTGGAACCCAAATAGAGTCACAAATATGTGCATAAGTTATGGCCCAGAGTCGTAAATGAAATCGCATTTCGGATTTAGTCCCTATCTCTGCTGAGTTGGAAACCATGCAGCTTTATAGCGCCCATAACGAGAGTTCGATGGATCTTAGTTGGATCGTTACTTCCCCTAAGCGCTCCGACAAAAAGAAAATTAAGGAGTTAATCAGAATGTAGTGAGCAGATCTTTAGATGGTAATGAGAAAGGGGAACGCGAAAGATGATCTTTTAAAGAAAGGGATTATGATCTCTTGCGGTATTCACTGTATTTTCACTAAAGAATCAATTATTGCCCTCTCCCATTTGTCATGTGTTTTACTTTCTCGACCCGATTGATGAATTATTCAGGCATTAATTGTAATTTGGGGATTTGCTTGCTGTCAGCAGAAAAAAAGCAACGTTTATCATCAAAGAATCCATCAGAGCAATCAGCAATTGGCATCGACCACAGCGACGAGGCCCCGAAAATAAACCACATTTTGTAGCCGAAAAATTAACGAAAAGATAAATATCGGAACCATTTAATATATATGTTGAAACAGTGAGTGGAAACGGGGGGTGAAGGGGAGAGGAATGCGAATCGCTATAAATGTTATCAATCAGGGGCAATCATCATTAAATGTTGCTCGCAGCGAGCCAAATTTGTGGGGCCAGAGTAGGCAATTGCTAAGAGATACACTACAAAATATAAAAATAAAATACAAAAAATAAAAGCGAAACTATAATCTCAGTTTTAAAGCGATCTTGGTAAAATTCAAAAGTCTTTTTTCTATTTTAGATAGCTGGCTGGATCGGATATCATATAGCTTCCATAGAAACGATTGCAAAAATTTATACAAAAGTATTGATTCCTTTTTTATTTTTAAACAAAAGCGGTAAACAATTTTACCGTTGCGGTTTGAATCTTATAAAAATAGAAGAAGTCGGAAAATCGAGTTAGCTTCATTGTTTTTAAACGTATTCGCATAAAATCTTTGTAAAAGCTGAAAGGGTTTTTATTCGTGTTTATATGCTGTACTCAATTACATTGAGTTAATAGACTTCCATTTGCATGCCAAGTACAAATTAAAAACAAGTATTTCTCTCTGTGTTTCCAAATCGATGCGCTGTCTATCTAATTATCCCATTAAGCTTCAGCTGCTGCTTTGGATTCTTGTTAATTTTTCTTTAGCAACTTGTTTTGATATTCTTCTGCAGCTGCAGGTGGTGATAAGCTGAAACAGCTGGGCTCGCCGCTTTATCTTTGTCGGTGTTTATGAATTCGCGAGAGCTGCACGTGCGTCCAGAGATATAGCTATCGAACTGCCCCCTCTCACTCGCTCTCCTTCGGCGGGTCATAGTCGGAGGTATGCAGAGCCCATATCGGGCAGCAAGGCGAGGCTATATCTCGGCACACCTGACCTCTGCGCCATATCTCCTTGGCCTCTTGCCGATTGCATAATCTGGGTCAGCCAGGTATTTGCCAAACATTGGAAGTGGGGTGTGGGGTGCGTAGCCAAGAGCAACAAGCGAAGCGGAGTCGCCAAAAAAAAGCAAACAATGAGCTTCGGCATCTGCAAGATACAAATGTATCTGCAGGCCAATTCCTTGATTCCTGCGCTCCTGTTTCGCCACACACAAGGCAACACACACAAACGCACTGCGCGGAGTGAAGAGTGTGTGTGTGAGGAGAGCGCAGAGGACGAAAAGGATGCCAAGAGGAGAGTTGTGTTTTTTGTTTGGAAAAACTGCGGTCATAATTCTTACAATTTTTTTGAATACCTGAATTAAGTTTGATCAAAATATCACACATATACAAATATGTCAATTACGTAAATTTTAAAAGTGATAGATGGAAGAGAAGGTTATAAATGGAAAACAGGAATGTTAGACCACCTGCCTAAAATATAACTCGAGAAGTAGCGCCTGCCCGCCCCCTTTTAGATAACATGAATTTTCGTATAGTTGTGCTTTTCCCCTCCTCGCTCGCCCACTCCCTGCTCACCTGAGTTTCCTTTCCGTATATTTTTGGTATCGCACACGCAATGGAAAGGACCTCAGGACCCTCTGTACCCCTAAGCACCCCTTCAGTCACTAAAATATAGAGCTAGGGCTAGCCTGGTAGTTCCTACTCCTGCTCCCCATTTTCGGTTCTGCTGTTTCGGCCACCTTATCTCCATTGCTGCTGCCTGGATGTCGAGCCCCGAATGGCTTGGCACATTCCAAACACAGCGATAAGCAGTGGAACTACCCCTACTATTCCCCCTTTTTCTGGCCACAATGGGAATTTTCCTGGGTCTTTTGGTCCTGCCGTCGAGGCCGAAAAATGTTTGTTTATCAGTTTCCATGCAGGCGCCATTTTCACTTCAGTTAATTAAGTAAAGGCGCTACACCAAAAGGGGGCGTAGCCTGATAGTGTGGGCGTGGTTGAAATCAATTGGTGAATGCATAAAAGCGTCGCCTTTGAATGGAGGCGAATCATTTCATTTAACAATTTCATTTCATTCAATGCAAAATTGCGCATTTTCCAACACTGACAGGGGCTTGATTACAAAGGGGGTGGTGGGAGGGCTGGATAAGGGGTCCGAGGGGGCGGGAAGAGGGGCGGGGGGTGGCACAGAAAGGGTTGTCAACTGGTTGTCATTGTTTCTGTCCTGCTGCCGCGATTGCTTTATGCTGCTCCGATGCTTCTGGCGTATGGTTAACACCACTCACCCCCCTGCCACCGCCCACCTGTTCCTGTGTGTGTGTGATAAGCAATTGCCTCCAGTGTCCTGTCGCGTCCTTACACCCCCCAACCACCCCCTCACATCCTCGGGAGCAAAGCTGGGAGAACTGATAACGACAACGCCACCAACGGCAAGTGAAAATATTCGTGGGCCGCGAGCAGAAAATGAAATTCACTGAATCACCTGGCCAGGAACTATCGCCCCATCCCCGCCCCTTTGTCTGCATTCAGTTTGAGCTTCGCTTATCTCTGCCAGCAGTCGTAGGACAAAACCCTGCCGCCCAATTCCCGCCCAGAGATGCGCTCCTGACATCAGAGGGCGGATAGAATGGGGCTGCCCCTGCCAGCACACTGAGAGGAAATATATGACACTTTGCGGAACATTGGATCTTCAATAGTTCCATAATTACCGGCTAAAGTGCAAGCAAAAATGTCCTTCGAAAATAGGTACATTTGTTTTGTTTTATGTAATAACTTTAAGCATTAATCTAGAATTTGCAAACCAAATCTTGTTAAACAATAAAATGACTTTATTAAATTACATCATTGTTAATGCTTCTTGATATAATCACAACTCCCAAAACATATTAAAAATCGATGAATTTCATACGCTTATTATTGATTAAGACCATCTAAGCATAGTTTTAGATAATATGTTTTCTTTCTCAGTGTATATCCCCATCTCGTCCTTTCCCGTTCCCGTTCCCTTTTCCCTCTCCTTTTCTCTCGTTGGCTGTGTGCACTCCATTTAAAATCTTTTTGCTTATCGCCGCTCGCTGCTCGCCTGATTGATGGCCATAGATAAGACGGCCCAGCCCAGTTTTGGGTGGGACTACTGCTCCCGATGTTGTTGTTGTTGCTGTATTGTGTGGGTGTGGAAGTGGGTGGTGGTGGGGGGTGGTCCTGTGTCCTTGTCGTGGTTGTGTGCATCGCTTCTGTGCTGTTCTGCTGCGTTGCTCCATTTGGCATTGTTTGGTCCCATTAGCACGGGTGTTATCAGTTCTCCAGCTTCGGCTTTCTCTCTCTCACTCTCTCTCTCTTTATCTTTTTCTCCCTTTCTGTGCCCTGCTTTCTCCGCGACCCCCTTTTTAACCTCCAGCCCAAACGGAATGGCTGAGTGAGAGTTTTGCGATAAGAATGTAAAATATAAAATATGGCGCCGCCTCCTATCTCGCTCTCGCTTTTTCTCCCAGCTCTGAGGAATGTCCTTTTTGTGGCTGTTCCCGTTCCCCCTCTGTGTTGGTATTTTGTCAATTTAATGGCTCGCTCGCTACACTGAGACAAACGCTTTGAGTGTCTTTCCCTCCCCTCGCCACAACTTTTCTTATCAGCTGCGTTGTCCTGCGTGCTGGTGTTTTGTTTTTGGTCCTGCCTCCTTGCAGTTTGTCATTTAGCCGGCTGCAGTCCACTGGTCGCAGAGTCGGATGAGGATTTATCATCCTGGCCCAGTCACACAACTCACCCACACACACTCCGACCAGCAACAGGATAAAGAATAAGCGATTTATGTGTGTGCGTATTCGAGTTTGCTTTAATGAACATGACTTATTTACAACCGGGGTCAAATAAATAGGGATGCCGAATTAAAGTTGCGGAAATATTTCAGTAACTGGTTGACTTTAAGGACTGCAAAGAAAATAAATATAAAGTTTCTTCAGTAAAAAATATCGGTTTGAAATATTCCATTAAGATTATTAACAGAAAAATTATACATAGCTTTATTTTTAATATTTATTACATGGTGTTAGTTCAGCTATAATATATGAGTCATTTGGGACTATTTTAATACTACAATAATACTACCAACAACTTTCCCTTAGTTGTATGAGCAAACAAGCCCACACATATAAAATCACAGTCCCACAGCTCCACAAGTAATTTGTAATTTACGAAAATTGTTATTATCCTTGAAAGTTGAACCTTGAACTTCCCGTTGTATGGGGCCATTACTACGCAGGACAAATGCTTTTTTATTTGACCACAACTTTCGCTGATGGGAATCTCTCACTGAACTCCATGGATGGAGGGACGAATGATGATGAGTCCTCATTTCGGAGAAGCCTTCGGCGCAAACCACACTTTCACGTGGTGCGAAGGCACGACATAAACGGTTATGATTTTTATGGTGCGACCTCAAAACACTTTTTGGGCATGAGTCAGAGTCTCAGGACAATTCCTTCTGTGCCCCTGATATCTTCCCTTTTAGTCAGCCACACATACGTTTGGGAAACAGGAACAGGAAAAGGAGCAGGAGCAGTCAACAATGGGATCTGGGGGGAGGACGAGCAATGCCAGCTGATAAGGCAGCATAGACCAACATTTCCGATGAGGCCTTCGTCGTCGCCGTTGTCATCTCACATGTGGCCTGCATGTGTGCAGAAATCAGAATCGGTAGTGAATCAAGGGAAGGTTGTCTCAGATTGAGACAGCCACAGCTACTTTGTTGGAAACTTTGTTGGATATAGGGCATATCAACTATGGCAGATAGTTGGAAATTAAGCATTTAACTGAATGATTGTTATAACAGTGGGAAATTCCAAAAATATATATAGACCTTTAGTATTCTATTAAGTCTTGCATCCTTACATTTTTTTTGGAAACACTTAAAGGTGTCTAGTCTCGACCTTTTTTCATAGAGAAAGTGTATTGCATTTTTCGTCACAGTCTGCAATTTGGCAGCCACTTTTTTGCCGATTGAGCTGATCAAGCAAGCACCCAAAAGAGGTATTCCCATTGAAATGGGAGAAAGAGAGGCCGAAAGCAAAGGTGGCTGTGGGTGCGATAGAGACGGCGAGCGTGTAAAATATTTTTATTGCACCTTCCTTTTATGATGGCACTTCCGGCTGCGATAACCGACGTCGTCGTCGTCGGCAGTTCAGCGTCATCGTCATCGTTATCCACTCGAGATCTTTTGACGCACTGTGGAAGCCGTTGACAGGACCAAGGAGGCGAAAGAGACGCTCTCTGTGGGCCCGAGAGAGAGGGTGATAGTTTGACAGACGAACCCTGGGCAATTAGCCCGGACTTTGGCGTGTGCTGTATCTGCATCTCTACCTGAACCTGAATCGAATCCGACTTCGACCCTCCCACATCGCTCCTTGGTCGCGTCGTTTACTCATTTGATGACTGGCGACTGGACCAGAAACGTTTAATGTTTTACAAGCCACTTTCCAGCTCAATTTGCGTACGGCGACGGGCAGGGAGAAACAGAATGAGTCAGGGACAGACCGGGAGATAGAGAGAAAGAGACGACGGCGGCAACGTTGTCTCAATATCGGTTATAGGATCATTGACACTCTTGTTAACGTTGCGTCCGCGTCTTAAAATATCGAATTTCGTCTTGGCCAACAGTGCCACCAAATTGGACATTTAGCTGGAACACTTGATTGGTTTTCAATGCAATTTTTATTAGCTTGTAAACTAGTGTAAGCAAATGAATTATAATCAGAAATCAGTTCTAAAATCTTTGCTGTTTCTAGCTATTGTTTCAATTTTTCCTAGCTATTTTAGCCCTGAAATGTTGGTAACAACGATGGGCCAAAAGGCGACGGAGGCCGCGACATGGCCGGCGACTCTGGTTTTATGGCATTCCGGCTTGACTTTCGCCTTCCCATTCAAATGTTAGCGATTCCTCGCCCGCGCCTCTCTTTTGGTTAAAAATTGAAAATGAGTCGGGCTGCCTGGGTTCTTTGTTTTCTTGCCTTTAACGACGTCAACTTGACGCCAAACTAATTGATGCGATAACTCGTGTTTATCACTCACTTACAAAAGCAACCGAGCCTCAAGCCGAGCCAGTATTCAAAACAGGGCGGCGATGTCGATAGCGTAGAAATTTTTTTTGTATTTTGAAAGACCGGCGACAACAACCACGGAACGATTCGTTTCCATTTGGACTCTTCGTTATCGCCGTGCATTTCTGCTCCCGCTTTATCCAATATTTTAATCTCGCACTTACCAACGGATGACTGAGAAGCCGAAGGCGCAGTCGAAAATCCCAGATAAGGAGTTTTACGTTTTACGACGGCCGAAAAGGGAAGTAGAGCAGGGTGTCCGCCAAGAACTTGATGGGGGAGGGGCAAAGGGGTTGCAAGTGGCACCCGCATAGAGGCGGCTTCCTGATGCATTAAGCATATTTTATGACCACTTAGCAAACTCGAACTCGGGAATGGTGGAGTAGCCAGGGTCCCAGAAAGGAGGTCAATACAACAAGTCCACTGAGGCTTGTATTACTCACGGGTATAAATATATTCCTAAAGATGAAGATCAGGCACTAGAAAATAAAGGAGCTGAGGCTATAAAAGATTGATGATCTTTGGCGGATAAATGAGTCACAAGCAGGTATAGAAAAATAGTAGTAGAGCAGAGTTATGTCTTGTAAAATGTTGGAGAGGCTTTCATTATTATAAAGTTTTTAATGATCTAAACTATTTTGTTAAAAAATCCATTTAGTGTTAAAAAAAATCCATACCTTAACGCCTAAAACAATCTGAAAATTAATTTATTTTAGTTTATATCTTGAATCTGTTAGATCATATCCAATTTGTTATCCTTACAGCCCATTCCATTTTCTCTTTTATCAAATGACTGCTTCATTCCTCGACTATTTTGCAGCGTTTAAATCTTAAACTCTTGTCTGGCTTTTCAGTTGAGTTCTTAATCGTGATTTTCAGAAATGTATTTTGTAATTCGAGCTTCAGCTCCACCTCGGCCATATTCGTGAATTGCGGTGGTGCAGATACGCGGTATGAAATTTAAATCACTTTGATTGATTGCTAGATTAAACCAAAAAGGGAAACTGAAAGAGAGAGAGAGAGAGCTGGGGCAAGGTGGCAGGCACAGATAAGTTGTCAGTGGCGGGGTGGGTGGTGCTGGGTGGCTCTGAGGTTGCTGGCTTAGCTTGCCACCTTGGCTTATGTTAATTGATTTAATTTCGCTACAATGAAGTCATCGCTTATCTGCCAGACTTCATAAATATGCAGGCTCCAAGGGTAAATATAAAAGTTGGGGGAAATGGGAAGCGAAAATGTCAGCAGCATAGCACCTGCTGTGTGGGAAAGAGACAACCCAGAGAGTGAGAGAAACAGACTGAGCCAGCTCAAGGTTGAAAAATTGTTGGGTTTTTCGGTGGAAATAAGTTGAGCAACTGAGCAACTCCATTGATTATATAACACCGATCCCCTGCCTCTCTCGCTATATAGTAATGTGCGAGTTTCAAGTTACAAAAGATACAATTTTTACACAAAAAAAATATTTTTCAAATAAAATTGTAAGATAAAATTTTTAATGATGAAAGATGTATATTCAAACGTTCTTTTGTATCAGACAGCAAATTCTTAGAACTTTCGGTAGTGCATAGTGGGTATAACGATTGCCTATTATTTATTATTTGGTAAAGGTTCAAGTCTTAAAAGACTATCATGATATTTTAAAATCAAAAATACTGGTTTAATTTAAAATAAAAATCATTTAGTGCCTTGCCAAAATCAAGTTATGGAAGTTAATAATATCATTATTATTTTTCTGTGCAGAAGTTGTGGCCTGAAGAAGAGAGAGGGAGTTGAAGTTGGAGAGGAGTAAAAACGCAGGCAACAAAAACAAACTTAAGTAGATTTATTTCATGATAAATGTTTTTTATACAGCAACAACAAATGCTGCCTGTGCTAATCTTAACGATGCATCTACCCGAAAAGCGAACGAAATGAAATAAAGCGACGAACAGCGAAAGAGATGGAGATACATACCTAGAGAGAGACGGCTACAGAGTAGAAGTAGAAATAACCCCAAAAAAATAAGCAACAACTGTGAGTTTGCTTGCTGCTTTTGCTTTTTAATCAGCGTGAGGATCTCTTATCAACTCGCTTGAATCTTCGCTCAGAGCGGAGTCGAGGTCAGAGAAGTAACAGCAGGGAAGCGGGGGTGTGACTCCAAGTGCTGCGTCATTCAGAATTGCAGGCAAGACACTGAAACATATGCGGAGATCCATACAGGAAATTCCAATATAAATTAAAGGAACAAGAAATACTTTTTAAAAAATGTCTTTAAAATGTTTGTACCATGAGCTCCATTACATTATTATATGAAGATTCTTTATATATGATACATATTTTGCGTAAAATTTGTATCATTTGTCATGAGTTGATATTATATTTTTCTCAAAATGTTGACAATAAATTGAGTAACTTAATTATCTTCATTTAATTGGTTTGCCTTTAATAACATTTAATATGTTTTCTGTGTAATATTGAACTCTCGTTGTTGCTACTGATGTACTGTTGTTGTTGGCTTTGAATTTTTAGCATATTTTCTTGAAAACGCTTTTTCGATGTAGTACAATCAGCAGACGTTGATCTGTCACATTTGTTCATATTTATGTCAATAAATGAGCACGTAACAACAATGACATACAACAATAAAAATACATACGCACACAGAGCCAATAGTATGTACCGACTTGTAGCAACATAATTGCAAAACAATTGCTTCTGCCAGCGACAGAAAGAGATGGCGAAAATGGGGGGAAAAAGAGAGGGCGAGTGTTGGCAGTTCATCACCCCAACGACAACCACAACAACCAACATCAACAACAACGCCAAACAACCGCAGCGGGCGAATTTATCTAAAACCTTTTGCAGATATTCACGCATGAAGTGTTTATCGCTGCATAAGCTCGAAACTTAAAAAAAAAACACCCACAAACTGTGGAATATATTCTAACACATAAGCAGGCATGAAAGGCTAAAGTTGGTAGTTAATGCAAAGAGTTACACACACCGAATACCCTTTAGCTAATAACAAAAGTAAAAACTGAAGGAAAATATTATTTTGAAGCCCATAGTGGATAATGAATTAAGAGATGGTCTGGAAATTAATGTATTTTAAAGTTATGTGGATTAAATTAAAGGAAAAATATTTTCTTACAAAACAAAACTTGTAGACAACAGTCTTAAAAAAAGTACGAGTAATGCGATAATTTTGAGTTGTTAAAGATCGGTCAAATATCTAAAAAATATGGAGGACTTAGCTTTTAACACAATCTACTGTTTGGCTCACGTTCATCTAAACTTATGCGTCCCTGAGCTGCAATGTCTCATGAGTATCTAGGGTATCTTGAAGTCGTGCCCAAAACCTTGGGCCCAGGGGTTAACCGAAGGGGGTTGCAAGGGAGTTGGCGGCAAGCGGCACATTTAATGAATCTAATTAAAAGTCAACAATGGCAAACGAGATAATCGTCGCAAAGGCAGCCAGCAGACAACAACACAATCGGCAGAGGGAGGGTGGTGGGTTGCTGTGGATATAACTCTATATATATAAATATAACGCTAGGCCACAACGCATGCGCAACATGGTGGCAACAGCTGATTACAGAGAGCAAAATGAGAGAAAACGCGGATGAGGAGGAGAAACCAGGCGATTGTTATCGCTGGGAAAGAAGAAAACGTTTTTTTTTTGCATCTGCAAAGTTGCCAGTGAAATGGAAATAAACCAAACGCCGATAAGAATCAGATGGGGAGTGCCAGGAAGGACCGCGAGAAAGAGTAGCAAAAGCAACATAAAAATAGATCTTCATCGGGCGATAAGCTCGCAAGGAAAACCGGGAAAAAGCTGAACAAAAGCCAAAAGCTGCAGAATGATGATGGAGAGTTGATGGAGATACAGATAGAAATGGCCAAGTGGATGTGGCTGCGACTGCGGCAGGTGAATGATAACCGATGGGGACCGGGATCTCATTGTACCAGAGTAAATATACTTAAATTATAGATTATTTGAAATAATCACCAATGCAGACCACTAAACTAGAGATGAAGTACAATAAAGTAGATCGAAATTTCATTAACTCAAATTTTAAAACCAAACCAAGAGTATGCTTACAAAAAATATTCCTAAAATCTGAGTATAATTACTCCAAAATTCAGAAAAAACATGTATTTAAAACAATAAACCCATAGCACCACTAATTTTTATGTATTCCCCAACAGATTGCTAAAATGTTTCGTACAACTCATTTTGCTCAGTGCATTCAGATACAGATACAGAGATACAATTAAACACAAAACGCTTATCGCTAAGCAATAATCAGAATTCCATTAGCCGTAGACGCGATATCGCTGAAAAGCATCTCCCTCGCGCACAGACACACACAAGCACACCCTCTTTGAATGTATCTTTGTATCTGTATCTGCAGTGGGTCGGTTCGGTGTTTCAGTGTTTGTGTATCCGTTCGCTGCTGGTTGGTTGGTTGGTTTTGGTTCTGTTTCTGCGATGCTATCTAAGCGCAGAGCTCGCCGCGCTGCGCTCTTATCAGTGCTTTATCAGTTTTTGTTTCGAATAATTCCGAGGCGAGCGAAGGAAGTCGACCGCAGCAGAGAGCCTCGGTCTCGGGAACTCGGCGCACAATATCTTATTTCAGTTGGCAGCGGAGCGACGAGCGAGCGAGTGTGAGTGTGAGTGTCTCGGCTGCAGATACGAATCCCAGTACGAATCCAGTGCCAGTTCGAATCCCAAAGATAAACAACTTTGGCCCGGCGTCCCGGCATCAACAAACATCAGCTGTGCTGCGTCGTCATCGTCATCGCCGCTCGGTTCGTTCGGTATCTGTATCGGTTGTATCTGTATCTCACAGCGGCGCACGAAAATTTCATTACTCACCGCCTCAGCCGGTCCGAGTCTCAGTTTGCTGTGGAACGCGGAGCAAGCAGCAACCACGAGCGGTACGCGGTACTCAATTCAAAGCGGTTCGACGGAAAGAGAACCACTCGACACGTTCGTCATAACGAAAATTTGAATAATTGTATTACAGTGAATGAGTCAAATTTAATTCCCACAAGAAGTGACAACATAATTGCCGCCTAAGTACGGCCTAAACCGAAAGCTTAAACATGTGCAAGTGAAAAAGTGAAAAGCCACAACTTAACCTGGATTATCTGCCAAGTGGATTACTATTTATATGAAAACAATGCTCAGTAGCACTACGAGAGGTGAGAGACGTTTAAACTGAGTTCTAGATGGAACTAAAAAGGGTTTATGAGTAGTAACACAACTATGAAAATGCATTTACAATTAAAAACACCAAAAAATATCATTATTAGTTATCGAAGCAGCTAGGTATATTTTCACCGAAAACAAAGTTGGTCCCGATTACTCGAAAAACCAAATGACGAAGCAAACTACAAAAATAAAATTCCTTTAAAAATTTAGCTTAAAAAATTGTTATTTTTTCATGTTTGTATAGAAATAATGATTTAATAGGTTTTTTATTAAAGTGAGCACATTCATAATTTCCGAAAAATTTAATTTATTTTTAAAACTGAGGGAGCATCAAATAATATAAAAATACAATACATTTAGACTATTTCCATTTGGATCTTTTTTGAGGTGCTGTTTCAAGAGCCCCATATAGAAGCAGCTTTCGCTTATTTCACTGGACCCTCAAATCAACCTGCAAGTGGTGTGTGGGTGTAAAAAACGGAAAATCCCGCCAATTGCCATCGAAGCCAGCCTTTGGACCCTGGCTGAAAAGGGGGCTAGAAGTGAGGAGGGGGGAAAGGGTCCCCCGTACCTCCTTTCCGACATGTCCGACACTGTAGTCCAAGTCCAAGTCCGCATTTCGCGTCCATGGCAGCCAGCTTTCAGTTGCTTATCAGTCGCCTATCTGCGCTGTGTGGCTTCACATTCATTCCACGGCCTCAGTTTGGCCCGGCTCATATGTATCTGCATCTGTGAGTACGAGTATCTGTGTGTGCTGCGCTATCTCCGATCTGCGGCGAGCGAAGAAGAGGAAGCAGAGGGGGTTGCCGAGGGGAGGAGCTGAAATAAAAACGAAGGAATTCTGCGGATTGTTGTTATTATTGTTATTATAATTCCTTGATGTGAATAATCAGCGAAATAAAATCAAAAATGAGAAAAACAACACAAAGAGAAGTACGATGTATAGAGGGGGCACCGGGGACCGGGTACTGTAGTGTAGTGTAATCGAGTGGAGTGAAGGCTTGGACACCGGCCTCGCAACCAACTACTGTGCGTAGTAGTAAACCCAACTTTGCCAACAGAAAAAGATACAAAGATACTGGGCAACAGAGAATGGGTGGACAAAACCAAACAATGCGGCCCTCGCAGCAATTATTATCGCTTTAAAGTAAAGCCATTTGGCTGGAACTATCTGCGATACATATATCTGCTACTATTAGTCGAGACCTTTGGGCGGAAAATATCCGTAAATTTTAGACCCTGTCCTAACGTTTGTTCAGGGCCATATTATTTTACATTAGTCCTTATGTATTCGCAATTAAATGATATATAGTACATCTTTAATTTATCAATTAAATATATTAGGCTAGTTCATATCATTAAATATTACTTTACATTAGTCTTTTGTATTCGCAATTAAATGATATATAGTACATCTTTAATTTATCAATTAAATATATTTACATTAGTTTTAAATTGACTTGAATCCTAATCCTCTAATCCTCTAAATATAATCTCTGTCTCTTATAGGTGATTGTTCCGATACCACAGAAGAGATGACCGTCGACAGTAGAGGTAAGCTGACTTGAAATACTTGTATGAATATGAAAATCCTCCGCAAAGCAGGCTACATCCTGTCGCCTGTCCGTTGTCCTTTTGTCCGTCGTTCAATCCGAGATAAGTTTGCAGCTTAAACGAAATGGGCCAAACCAAAAAATAAATTCTTATCTGTTCGACTGCAGGAAACAGGCGCCTGTCCCCGTCCCTCTCTATCTATGGCTGTCTCCCTCTGGCAGACATAACCCGTTAATGCCCAATAATAAATTTCTCGATGTGTGTAGACCCAGGAATATTCCCCACCTCTTCAACTTTGCTGCTAGCGTCTGATATTGTGCCAATAAAAATTTAATCCCAAAAAATGATGAAGACGAGAGCTCTCTAATTTAATACAATTTTTATCAGTGCAGTGGCACTGTTTCATTCCCAGTCCCTGTCGCCTCCTGCGGTTTTTGTGATTTTGACACCTCAGACCTTATAAACCTTATAAACCCTTTCGGGAAAAGGAGGGTGGCGACAACCCTCGTTTCAGTCGCTTGGATGGACTGCAGGAAATGACAACGGGTCAAGTACGTCTCTCGCTCGCACTCGGTCTCTATTTGTAAGACCCCTTCCCATTACTTTGTAACCCCTTGGTTAACCCTCCCTTGGGTGGAATTTTGACTTCACTCCGACATCATTGGCATCAATTTCATATCACTTCATAATCATCAGCAATGTCAACGTCATTGAGACGATGTCTCTGACCCGCCGCCCCGCCACCCTTATGAGTTTCGCAGAAGCGGAATTGAATGTTTTCAGTAGATAAATGTTGGTTATATACCCCGAGGATTATCGTTAAGTTCATGGAACTTTATTGGAGTTTATCTGAACAGCTCTGAATATTTAACCCTTAACTAGAAATTTTTTCGGTTTATTATTTTGTTTATAGATTAGTTAGTTTATTTTTTGACTAAGACTTTGAAACATTCCAAGCTAAGCTTTAATATAAATACCAGATTGCTATACAGATTAAACATATCTGTATTTTACAAATTTATTTAATATTTTTTATTCTAAATACCAGATTGTTATACAGATTACACATATCTGTATTTTTCAAATTTATGAGTCACATTTTAAACAATAAATTTTTAGTTTTACCCATAATACATTGGGCAGTTTAATCCGTAATCTAAAACCTCAACTCCGCTCCTGCTCGTTTCTGGCACTACATTCCGGACCATTTCGCTGCCATCTCGAGCATTCATCATTAATAATCCCCCGAAACTGGCGGCAATTGGAGCAGGGTATCCCATCCTCCTCCCATTTCCCGCTCCAAATCTCAGCCCTTCCACGTGGCCGTTTTTGTGCTGCGTCAGTGAAAGATTTCCAGCACACACACAGGCCACAAAAGCCAGATGGAATCGGGAACGGGGACCAAGGGGGGCGGTCGAGTGGCCAGTGGGCGTAACAGTTCGCCTAAAAAGTGGGCGTTTGTCTGGGCTAATCTTTATCTGGCTGTTGACACTCCATGGCGACGCCAAGCGACCGAAGAACCGAGGCCAGTCAGCCAACAACAAACGTGGGGAAAAGCGTGTGGCATTCCTTTGCTCCTTTGCTCCTGCCACCCACTGTCCCCCACTTTTTTGGCCAAAGATTGCCTCACTTGCATCGCCATTTCTGCTGTTCAGATTGGATTAGGCCCTGGTGGCCATTCCAGATCCTAAAGCTTGAATTGTTTTTGATTTCGCTGGCAGTCTTCATTTATTATTTCTAAAATAAAAGGCTGATCTGGATGATATACAAGAAATCTTAAAAATAGCTTAGTTTTTTTCGGGATCCTTGAGTTTCAAATATTTGATAATTTTTGTGTTTATTTCTAGTTAAGGTGGATAGAAAAAATATTGTAAAATCTGATAATCCATAGTATATTTTCGGAATATTTCTGCTTAGTTTGATTTCTTTTCCATCCATCATTTCAGTAGGGTATTTCGTCTTCTATCTGACATTGGTTATGTATCTTTTAGGTTTTTCAGGGTCCGCCCCCTGATGTTTGTTTGCCTGTGGTGGCTTATGCTGCTGCTGCTGTTTGGATGCCCCTTTGTCCCACTCCGCCTCTCCTACTTTACTTGCTGGTGTATCTGGCGATGATGATAATGACGTTGCTCACTTTTGGCGCTCTTCATTTGTTGTTGCTCCTGTGCAATGTACTGTAAGCGCATCTCCCTGTGTCCCTGTGTCCCTATGTGTGTGTTTGTATCTCTGTGAGCGCCTGCCCCGTGCCTGTGTGTGTTTGGTTTTTATCTATGAAATTCATGAATGCTTCGGCTTATCTTGCAGAATTGCATACTTGCAGCCCAAGCTCTCCCCCTTGCTGGTCTGGCTTTTTGGTTGGCTGCTACTCAGTTGTTCGTTGTTGGCTGTTGGTTGTTGGCTGTTGCCTGTTGGCTGCCTTCTAATGGCGCTAAGTGGTGACCCCCTCGCAGCCCACCCCAATCCTCTCTAATGGCATTTTATCTATGGCATAATTTTTTATTATGTCTCCCTCTGTGGCCGTGCTGTTGGCTTAATGACAATCCAGCCAAACCGAACCGCACCAAAACGAACTACACACAGACAGCGAGTCAAATTGTTAGATAGCTTTTCGGCATGTAATTAATCATTTGACAAGGTTCGAGCTCCGTTTCTCTATCTCTACTTTTTTGGGGTTATGCGGGACGCATTGCAATTGCTGCGGGCCAAAGGCGAGTGCAGCAAACAAAAAACATCAACAGCAGGGGTAATCGAAAAAAAAACCATTACACGGCGCTCGGCTATATCAGCTGCGTTCCATCAACACACAGCCCTTTCCCTTGCCTCCACTTCGGCCCCCTATTCTTATCCTTACTAAAAAACACCAAGCATACGAGATGTGGGCTGGTGTAAGTGCACCATAAAACAGTAAAATCGTACAGGTTGGGTGCTTACTATTTTCTGGATTTATGATTGGGTATATAAAGCACTGAAATAGCACTTCAATGCCTCCGTCTTTTATGCTTTGCTTTATTGCGCATCCATAAAGTTTTGGTATTATGATTTCAGGGGGACAAATATATTTTATACTATTTTAACAATAAAATTCCATTGGGGAAAAGTTCTCTTTGAAGTATAACGAAATATTGAGCGGAGAAGTAGGAACTCGAGGAGAAAAGGTGGTTGTTTCACAATATATATTAACAAACATGGTAAGGTGCCTAGGAAAATTTTCTAATAAATAATTTTTTAGTGGTCCTTATTTTTTTGTAGGACATCATTTTTTCGCTGTGTTGGAAAGTAGAAACAGAAAGCAGAATGGCAGGCTCGTAATCCTTTTTGCGGCGCGGCATTTATGAAATGTATTCCCGCCTTATCGGTGGCCACAGATCGCAGCTGGTGGTCCTGCTGCTCCTGCCGCCAAATCCCCTCCTGACCCATGGTCCTTGGATTCTGGTGATGATGATGATGATGAGTTCGACTTGGGGGCTTTGGTCATAAAATACTCGCATCAAGTCGAAGGAGGACAGGCCCTTCTGCCTTGTCCTTGCGGTTGCGCAGACAAAGGAGATGGAAAGTGGAGGAGAAAGGACCAGGGGGTTGGCCTCACTTTTTGCGGTGGCCATAACACCAAACGCAATCCTTTGGATAAATTTTCTTATCTTTGTCGACCAGACGACGATATTATTTTTAATACAACAACCGAAATTTGTATGTTCGTGTGTGTTTGGCTCGTGAATGTGCGTGTGCGAGTGTGAGCGTGTGTGATATATGCTGTAATTTTTTTTATGTATATGGCAAGCTTTATATGGCCCTTTATCATTCTCCCAAAAATAAGGGATTCTAGGAGAAGGAGCTGTAGGTCTAGAATAAAATTTAAATTTAGCTTGAGGACGACCGCTTATGACTTGACCTCCGTTCACGGAGGTCCTACGCTCTTCCAGGGATTATGGCTCATTACTTTTTAAGTCTTATATATCCCTTAAAACTTTGATTGATTGCATAAAGATGTCGTAAAGTTTTTAGGCTTGGAGAGGCAGAGCAGAAAAATATATTCTAGTATTATCTTTAACAAAGCCTTCTAAAACATTTTTCTTGATGAATAAAATAGCAAACTGGCCAGTTACCCTTTCTTATTTGAAGCTTTCAAGATTTCCGTTCTTGTTCCTTGTTCTCCATCCTAATGATGGAGTCATTTCTAAACACCTCTTAAATCCTTTGAACCACTTAAATCGTTATTGAGAAGTCACATTAAGCTTGGATACATATCTGTCAAACCATTAGCTGGATGTCAGCACGCTGCCTTTTCATTCCCTTCGTCATCTGAGTTGGACTTGGATTTCTATTAACCCCTTTATGCCAACCACCCCATATTATTTTCCCACATTCTCATGGCTGTTTGCATTTGGCTTTCAGCCGTTTTCCAACTGCTTAACTCACCCACGAATCACCCTCGTCATTGATGTTGATGATTCCTGATTGTTTTTGCTTTAGCTGATCATTGTTGATTGCTTACTGGCTTATTTGTACAGACCGAAAGATATTCAGCAATTCAAGCGTATAAATCGAATTCAATCTAAAGCGTTGGTCGAGTCAGTGTTGTGTACACTATATTAACTGCGGACCACCGGGCAGTTTAAATTTTGAGGCAGGACAAATTCTCAAGATTATCCCCCCCGACTTTTTTAAATTCTTGCAACACTTTTTGAGCTCATTACAAGCTGTTAGCAGGCACTTTGCACATCATCATTTCCAGGTAGCCCTCAGTTCTTCCTTCGGCTAAATGCCGCCTGCGTTTATGGCTTATTTGCTGCCTGTCAGTCACTTGGCTACCTCCTGCCCGCCACTTCTCCGCAGACCACGGACTCCAAGATCAACACAACTCATTCGCAACGTCGTAAACGTTTACGGTGCCACCAATAGAGCAGCCTCGCAGTCCCCCGATCATCCCATCCTCAACCTTATTCGCAAACCCTGTCCTCTGGGCCTTCGTGCTGGCGTTGCTACCACTCTACTCCCCCTCATTCTGCTCCCTCTTGACTGCCTCTTGCCTCCTTTTGGCCCATTCCCCAGCTCAAACCCTGCGCCACACAGACGCACACACTTTTCGGGGCCTAATTGGTAGGTAATGATGTGTCTGGCTCGCCGCTTTGTTAGTCAGTCCAGGAGTTACACGGGGAAAAATGTTATATATTATATTTTTTAACTTACCGCAGCTGAAGATATTAATAGGTGACCCCAATTCAGTACTTAGCTTTGCTAGAAATACTTTATTGATCTAATACATATTGCAGCTGTGTTTCTGACAAAAAATCAGCTTACACTAATGCTAAAAGAACTAGTTACAATTTTGTTTTTTTTTTATTTTAGTTACTTTTTAGTTAAATTTCATTTCAAAATATAATGTTGCATTGCAAGTTTGTATTTAATTATGCAATGGAATGAACAGTTTTATTCATCAATGTTATGATTAGCTAGAGATTGATATACTCAATAAATTGATTTAGCTTTTCCGATATGTAGACCATAATGCACACCTGGTAGTTCAACTAAAGATCCAGGATGGTCTGCTAAATTTCTCATTGCTTGCAAAATGTCTTGCATTGACTTTAACTTGCCCTTATTTCTCCGCGTGTATTTCCATCTGCTCTTCTCCAGGTTGCGTGGCCTTTTTTGCTGCGTTGCCAAACAGGCTGGTAGTAAAACTCCGCCGAAGACTTGAATCGGGCAGCCAACTTGGAATTGGAGTTGGACTTCTTGGACTCCTTTGCGGCCTTTGGCTTTGTAGTTGGCTAACTGCCTGTTGTTGCTGTTGTCGCTGACTGCGCGCATCTTGTTAGCAACTCGGACGACTGTTCCCCACCCGCCCTCTTTTCGCCGCCCTTCCACATCAGCAACTCTTGCTGTGGGGTCCTTTGTTTTGCCTTCTTTTCAGTTTGTGAACTGGCTGTTTCCGCCTCTTTTTTTTGGAGAGAATTTCATTCCCATTCACACAGCTCGCAGGCGATTTTCGCGCCTCTTTAATTTACTGCTGAAAAGAAATGCCAGGCCCTGGTGCACCCCTCGCGGTTTTGTTGCTGTTGTCGTGATTGCTTGATGAACACATCAAAAGTCATCAGCACAGAGAGAAAAAAAAGAGCAATGAAGTCAACACAGTGCCAGACACGATTTTGGACTTGCCACGCCCTCGGCCCCGCTGCCGCCCTCACGAACTGAGTGTAACAGTAAAGCAGTCCAGAGAAACAAGCTGTTGCTGTCGTGTCTATAAGGGAAAATGGCTCAAAAGGAAATGGAATCGCAGGCAGGGGGAAGTCACAATTGAATTGTGATTTCTTGGGGCAATTGTCAGTGCTTGATTGATCCGCAGAAAGCGTGATTTGTTTACAGCAATTGCCAATGTTGCTGCTGTGGCATGTTGCTGCTGCTCGCAGTTCAACTGATTCTCTTGTTGCACCATGTCCACCATCGAATGATGGTAATCAGGGAAAGCGACATTTATGCAAATGCCAGGCTTGTTTAATAAACGCAAATTATGAGCCCGGCAGCAACATGTTGCAGGTAACGCCAGCAACAGTCGATGTCAGATTAGCGACATTCAAACTTGCACTTGGGTCAATTTAAATTTGTGCAACAGTTGCTGGCACGGCAGCAACTCCTTGCAGCAGCAGCAGCAACACATGAGATTGTGGGAGCAACAGGCAGCAGTATTGTGTATGGCCAAGATCGCAATTGATCGCAGCGTGTTGGTATTGCTGCGCTGCCCGACGACAACTGTTGCTGCTGTGGCTGTGCTGCTGCTGCTGCTGATCAAGCGATCAACCAATGCAGCAACAATCGAAGCTGAGCGTGCTCACACGAAATTTTCAAGTACTGCGACAATTTTCCTACCCTCCTCCCTCTTGTTATCAGCGCACCATGCAACAGCAACCAGCAACAGCAACTGCAACTTCAACACAGGCAACAGCAGCAACACATCTCAACAGTTGCATCAATTGCTCAACATTGAACTCTGTGCACAGGCCCAGACGATCGCCCCTTTTGGACCCCCCTTCAGGCGCCCCTGCCCCCTGCCCTTGCATCATTTGCACGTTTTTTAATTAAGACATCAAAAAGAGACTTTGACTTGGGCGATTTCGAGGAATTGCCTGCCGTCTGTCTTTGTCTGTGGCTTGTGTTTCGGTTTCTATAGATCGAAGATATAGTACCACATAGGTTGGTCTACATAGACAGTTGCGGTGAAAATAATGGAACTGCAGCAATAAGTTTCATTGAGAAATACGAATGTTCCAAGGAACAGTGAAATGGAATTATAAATTTTCTTTTAAAAAATGTATAATTAACGTTGTCGGAAAATTAAAATTGAATAATATATAAATGTCTAAATAAAAAATATAAAAAAAAGGGAGCAAATAATTTTTTATTTAGCTTACGGAGCTAACATTTTTCCCACAAGTGTGTGCACAACTCTCCCACCCTCGCAGTTTTAACCTCTTAATCTCTTCCTTCCATTGACATCAGCAACTTTGGTTGAACCAAGTGAACTAAATTAGTTTTGGCCGAAATAAGAACTTCTGTTCGAAGCCTATTGGATTGTATTGGTCGGGAATACGACAAGAGAGGAGTGAAATCGCTACAGGGAGTATACATTTAAGAGGTTGAAGAAGGGCCGAAATTGCTTATCCTTCGATCAATGGAATTTTACTCTCCGGGTTCCCATAGAGACAACCCAAAGGAGGTGCTGACTACAAGAACAAGAGGTAGGATTCTGAGTCGGACAAGAAGAGCAGAGGATACGGCGAGTAAATCACGAATAGCTTGGAAGCCCCCAAGATATGAGAATGTTGATTATTTACACGGACACACGTTGCAAAAACAGATCTGCTGAAACTTAGTTACCCCTCCTGTCCCCACCTCCTCCTTATTTCTTCCTGCTGGCCAAGTGTGAAGTAAAATGAAATTTGCGAACTTTGCGCTCTTTGCTTTCATTTCCGAGCCGCAGAGGGGCCTTCTTTTCTTTGATTAATAACAATTGATAAGCGCCGAGTTGGCCCAGAGACCTGGCTGCATCCCCGAGCTGCTGATGGCGTTGATTACCCGTGCCAGGTTCACAGTCCGCAGTCCACTTGAAATCGCAGTCTCAGTCCCGGAAACCCAAGGCAAGGTGGCAAAATTTTCGCGCCAAAAATGAAGATTTCCCTTATCACAATTGGCAGCTGCAGACGTTCCCCCTTTGCTTCGCGCCTGCTCCTTTTTTTGGCTGCTCACTCACGTTTTTCAATTTCTGTTCTCCTCCAAAAATCCCGATTATCGATTGCGAGTCCAGAAATTTGTTTAATTATACTCCCTGGAGGATTTTAGAGTCCGACTGCAGTAGTCCCCGCACATTTTGTGTGACTAATGGGCAGCGGAGCCACGAGGCAGGAATATGTTTGAAAATCACTGTAGCACAGTTGCAATGCTGCAACAACAGAGAAGATTTTAAGTAACACGATTTATTTTTGAAATTTTTAAAATAGTTTACTACCCTGAAATTCTCATAAAACAAATCCAAAAACAAGAGAGAACGCTATAGTCGGGTGCCCCGACTATCAGATACCCGTTACTCAGGTAAAGGGAGTGCGAGGGAGATGGAGATAGAAACTTTGATCACGCATAACTTTTTAACGAATGGTCAGATTTGAAATTTTTTTTCTACATTTCGATAGGTATTGATAAACACAATAAAACTGCATTTTTACTTTTCCGAAATATTTACATTTTTAAAATCGTATATAAGCGATTGTGGGCGTTAAAGGGGGCGTGGCACCAGTTTGAAACAAACTTGCGCTGCGTAGGAACTCCTAAAATCTACATGCAAAATGCCAATCTTCTAGCTTTTATAGTTTCCGAGATCTCAGCGTTCATACGGACGGACAGACAGACGGACAGACAGACGGACAGACGGACAGACGGACATGGCTATATCGACTCGGCTAGTGACCCTGATCAAGAATATATATACTTTATAGGGTCGGAAACGCTTCCTTCTAGCTGTTACATACTTTTGCACGAATACAATATACCCTTTTACTCTACGAGTAACGGGTATAAAAAAGAAATCCCAAGAAAAGTTGTGGGTAGTTCAACAAAGATATCCCGAGAAGACAAGTTCCGGTTATTACATTTTGATGATCTTGGGTAGAGCTAATAATAGTAGGGCAAGGAATAATACCTTACACAGAGTTAAAGAGTACTTTAAACGTTTAATAATAATTTTTGGGCCGGTTACCTTGGTACGGTTTGGAAAGGAAAATTTGCAGAAGTTTGAACAGGGGTTAAATCTGTAAAATAATGTAAATTAATTTAATTTTAATTAAAATTAACAGTCCTAAATGAGTGGATCAAAGTAACCAAACATCATAACTTCTTACTAGGTACATTTAAGCTGAAGTAATATATATCCAATACCCGTTTCGCTGCTTCAGCACTCATTATCCAGAAAATTTCCGCCCCGTTGACCCTCTCATTACGCATACGCCCCAATGGCATCCAACGAACTCTAAGTAGTGGCCCAACCAGACGCACTGGCGACTTGCTCCCGACATCCTAGTCACCTTAGGATTACTCCCTTGTGTTCCACCATCTCCAGAGAGATCTGCCAATGATTGGCAAAGCTTCTTTTTCGTTTTGCTGGGCTTTTTCCGCGATTTCGGGTTAACTGACCCCGAAACGATTAGCAGCGACGGCGGTCCGCGGGTTGAAAGCCAGCGACAAATGAACAAAGGGTCGATCCTGGGGATCTGTTCCTCCCCTGGCTCCTTCCTTCCCTTCTCCTCCCTTTTTCTGGCCGAGAGCGGGCCTGGGCCAAATTGTTCGATTGTTTATGGCTGCCAACAACGCCCACCGAGTGAAGTTGCGGCCAAGTGAGAAACCAGCAACAATCATCTGCCGGCTGATAAAGTGCCAGGCATCCCCTGCCCACCTGTATCCCCTACCCCTACCCCTACCCCACCGTAACCCCTTCTCAACTCCACTATGTGTGTTTTTGTTGTGTCGCTTATCGGCGAGGATCGATCGCAGCTCCGGCAAAGAGGAGAGAGACCTGAAGCTGAAGACGGCGGCCGAGCTGATTTAACAAATTGATAAACAATTGTTGGCGTTGGCCGCTGGGGGAGGGGGTGTGGTGGGGGGTAAGGGGAATTCCCCTCGCCTTCAACCCACCGAAAGGTGTGGGGGGCGGCGTAACGTTACGAAATGGCTAAACAAACGATCGCCCGATCGCGGTTTCAGCGAAGACTGCATGTTCCCAGATCCCAAATCGATTTCGTATGCCAATGCGTAGCCTTGGAATTCCAACACGCTCTAAAGGGTGCAAATATGATGTGCTCCATTGTTAAATATTAGTTTGCTTTCTATTAAATATCAATAACATCTTTAAAATTATCGATTATAAGAGTCAAAGTTCATTAAACATTTTTAAAATAGTGGAGACCAAGTAAATCAAAAATTTTAAAATGTAATTAAATAATAAGTCGTTTGAATTAAATATCTTACCTGCTAAATTAAGGATGTATTAAATTGATTTATGATGATATATAGACAATATATGGAAATTTAATTATTTAATCATTATTCAAATGGCTTGTCACCTTTTTCAAATCACATTTTTGAGTCTTTTGAAAGTGAATAAATTAAAGCTGATTGCAAAAGATATCATCTAGTTTTGGAAATCTTTCCAAAATACTTATTTCTCTGTTTAAAACCTCCTAGTCTTGAGGTGGCAAGAGATTTCACTGCCCAGAACTGAAACCGCACAACAATGAAAACGTTGGGAGGGTGTTGTGATGGCACTCGCGAGACAATCGCTGGAAGAGATCAGCTGCACCAACTGCTGAACCGCTGGACTGAGAGATCCCGGCCTGGGCTAATCCTCGGCGGCAGAGGCAGCTGTCGCTGGGGGCAAAGCTAGGGACTCCGAGCCCAGAGCTGGGGATCCCAGTCAGAGTCAGAGCCAGATCCAAACCAAAGCAAACCAAAGGCCATTGTTAGCTGTTAGTCTCCCGTTCGCACTCTATCGGCGCTCGGCCATCTCGCTGCTCTTCTCCTCGCGGAGCCCTCTTCTCCCGGACAAAACACTTTACGTGTGCGGCTTATCGCCACCCAATCGAAGGCAATAAATATCTTACAAATAAGCAGAATGCCTCGGAATGCCAGCAGAGCCCTTTGTTCGGTGGTGAAAGGGGCTAAGAGGTGCTGCGATTCTTCTAACCGATTGCTCACGTGCAGAATTGTGTGAATTCGTGAAAAATCGACGGCGGCAATTAGGGCGGGCCGTCAATAGTTTGGCAACAGTTGCAGCATTTCTTGCAGTGGCAGTGGCAACTCCAACATAAACAGGAACAATCACATGGCATTCAAAAGACTCAGGCGACGAACTTGGTATCCACAGGGAGAAACAGGGCATTTTTCCGCCGCTTTGATTAGATTAGAATAGAATTATAAATATAAAGTATAGTGCCACCAAGAATATAATTATAGTTGAATTTCAAATTTATTTTCTGTAAAGCATTTATAATTTAGCACCTAATCATTTGAATCACTTAAAAGTAGTTTTTAATTGCATCTCGATCGAAATATAATAATATAATATAATCGAAGAGTTTTCAATGTGAACTATTTTTTTGCTTCAGTGAGATAACTTTTAGGTTCCAGTTCTTGAATGTTTTCTTCCGTAGGAGCCTTTCTTTTTTTCTACTTGCCTGAGACTCGGTCGCTCTGGATGTGCTGACATTTCAATAGCCATCAATTGACAGGTCAACGCGCATCTTTTCCAGCCTCCAAGAAACGGGATTCGGGACACAGGGGAAGAATCCAAGAGGGGACTTTTGGGAGCTGTAGCCCGCACGAGCAGAGCAAATGTTTGCTGCGGTCGAGATGTCGAATTTCTGGCGAAGCGAGATGCAAACTGCAATGCTTATCCGGCGGCTCCATCTGCATGCCATGTGTGTGCCATGTCCACGTCCACTTCCACTGTCCGCCGCCATAATCTCGGCCAGCATCGCCTTTGGTCGTTATAATATTTCGCCGTGGCCCAAACAGAAACAAATCAGATGTCAGTTCGGGGATTCTGGCCAACTTCGAACTTTGCAGCGATCCGCAGGCCCTAATCATCAGTGGCCACCATGCGCTTTTCTTTTTTTCCTGCTCCTTCCTCTTCCACCAGCGTTTTCCACGTAAGAGATGGCCAGCGTGGATAAACTTCTCCCTGCTCCTCGATCAGCAGCTTGTCCAGCCGGCTCTTGTCGCATTGTTTTCACAGCTCTGACCACTGACAATTTGTTCGATAATAATTGCCAAGCAGCTGGCTGACACATAGATTCCTCACGAGAGGATGGCAGAGATGGGATGCAACAGATTCTGGGAAGCCAATTCGCGGTACTAAACTGGCAAGTAACAGTCTGACCTCTAAGCTGATTCCCAGGAATCTTTAGATTGGGGAAAAAACTCCTAACACCATGAGTAAAGCTCATAAATATAACCAAAATATCTTTATAATAAATGTGCTTGGGAACACTTTAATCCATGTTTGGTATTTATATTATAATCATGATGCTTTATTGTACTATCTTAAGAATATAATTGAACTTTATGAATATAAAATGATTGCTCAAAGTAAATGTATATTATTTTAACAGATTCCAAAGATTTGACCGCCCAAGAGATGGGCGAGGAAAAGCAGCAGCAGATGGAGGATCAACTGGATGACCAGTTAGAAGATGCCAGGGACCAACAGGCGACAAACAATAATGATGACGATGAGGAGTATGGTGACTTCGACCAGCCAGAAGAGACTTCTCCCGAGCAGGACCAGGATTTGGGGGAGACAGAAATGGAACGGGAGCACGATCACCAGCCGGAGGAGCAGGATGAACTGCCAGCCAACAGTCCCAGCACCCCGCCCAGGAGTCCCTGCTCTCCCCAGCTGATTCCCAAGCTGGAACAGCCCGCCACTCCGCCCTCGGAGGCGGAACCTTCTCCGTGTCCCTCGCCCTGCCCCACGCCCAAGTTCCCCAAGGTGCGTCTGAATGCGCTCCTGGCCTCAGATCCTGCACTCAAGCCAGATGCCAAGGAGCTAACCCTGCCGGACTCTCGACTGCTGGCTCCCCCGCCGCTCATAAAGCCGGAAACCCCCGCCCCACCGGAGGTGGTGGAACCCCTGATGAAGCCAGCCAGATTCATGTGCCTGCCCTGCGGGATCGCCTTTAGTTCGCCCTCAACTCTGGAGGCGCATCAGGCCTACTATTGCTCTCATCGGATTAAGGACACGGACGAGACGGGCAGTGATAAGTCGGGAGCAGGAGGATCTGCAACGGCAGCTGGCGAGGGAGCAGGGTCATCCGGAGGCTCCTCCGAACCACCAGCCAAGATGGCCAGGACAGGAAAGCAATACGGCTGCGCCCAGTGCTCCTACAGTGCGGATAAGAAGGTGTCCTTGAATCGCCACATGCGGATGCACCAGACTTCTCCGGCGGCTCCCACACTGGCCAGCTTGCCAGGTCTCCTCCAGAATGGAATACCACCGCCGGCCGTAACGCCCAGTTCGTTGGAGGATGGCTCTAGTCAAGTGAGTAAAGTGTTGAGGTGCCAGTGCCCCCTGCAACCGCATAATGATAACAATCCAATCCCATCCAGCAGCAAACCGATCGCTACTGCAGCCACTGTGATATCCGGTTTAACAACATCAAGACCTATCGGGCCCACAAGCAGCACTACTGCAGCTCCCGGCGACCAGAGGGCCAACTCACCCCGAAGCCAGATGCATCTCCGAGCGCAGGATCGGGACCGGGCTCCAGCGGAGGGTCAGGAGGAGTGTCTGTCCAGGCGGCTGCTCCCGGCAAGCTCAGTCCGCAGACCAGGAACAAGACTCCCACTCCGGCAATGGTCGCCGTGGCGGCTGCAGCTGCCGCGGCCGCCGCTGCCTCCCTCCAGGCCACGCCCCACCCGCACCCGCCCTTCCTGGCACTGCCCACCCACCCGATCATCATTGTGCCCTGCTCGCTGATTCGGGCGGCCAGCTTTATTCCAGGACCACTGTAAGTATCCATAGAAAGATGCAATTTAAAAGCTGGTCAATAATAAATATACTCGAGAACTTTGTAAACTATTAAGTTTATTTTTGGATAATTATGAATACACAAGAGTATTAAAGAGTTTTGTTCTATTTTAATCTGCAGGCCCACACCAAACTCGGGTATAGTAAATCCAGAAACCACCTGCTTCACCGTGGACAATGGAACGATCAAGCCCCTGGCCACAGCTCTCATCGGCACCTCTCTGGAGCCCGAACGACCCTCAGCTCCCTCGTCAGCTGCTGAGGCGGCTGAGCCCAAGAGCAGTCCACCGGAACCTAAGCGAAAGGAAGCAGGAGGAAGTCGGTAAGTGGTGATCAAAACAATCAGGGATCTATCTATTTAAAACAAGATTGATAAGGATACTATAACTCGATTTGTATGCGAATAAAATGGCTTTGCAGAAAAGTGACCATTCTTATCGACATTCTATTTTTAAAATGGCATACTCCCAAATGGTTTTTCGTCATTTTTATAGTGTTACCCCTTTCCAAATTTACGAAAAATGGCTTTGCAGAAAAGTGACCTTAAACCTGCACTTCTGAGCCCATAACTTTTCTTACAGTCATCCGATTTCCAAAAGGCATACTTCTAAATGATTGTGGTTTAATTATCTGAAAAACTGTATACTCAGTTTGGTTTGTAATATTGGGTCGATTTTTCGTCATTTTTACAGTGTTACCCCTTTCCAAATTTGCGAAAAATGGCTTTGCAGAAAAGTGACCTAAAACCTGCACTTCTGAGCCCATAACTTTTTTTACAGTCATCCGATTTCCAAAAGGCATACTTCTAAATGATTGTGGTTTAATTCTCTAAAAAACTGTATACTCAGTTTGGTTTGTAATTTTCGGTCGATTTTTCGCCATTTTTCCAAATTTACGAAAAATGGCTTTGCAGAAAAGTGACCTAAAACCTGCACTTCTGAGCCCATAACTTTTAACTTAAATTAAAATACACTATGCAAGGATATTAAAAGGAATTAGCAAACAAATTCTTTAGACATGAAAATCATTTTAGAGCTCCTAAGTCACATATTCTACCGAGTAACCGAAAAATCCCCATTTCTACAGCGAATCTGCGCCTTTGGATCTCTCGCTGCGACGATCGCCGATCTCCGTGAGTTCGTTGAGCTTGCGGCAGCGCCACCTGCGCGCTGCTCTTTTAGATGTTGACGAAGCGCTTCTCGGAGTTGGTGGAGCTGGCAAGGAGAATGTAGAGACTCCGCGACAAGGAGGAAGTGTGACTCCCGAGCAGATCGTGTGCGCCCCCTCCCTGCCGAGCAGTCCTTCGATGAGTCCCTCGCCCAAGCGACGAGCCATCAGCCCGCGCAGTTCCGGAGCTGGCAGTGCCTCCTCCATGTCACCACCTGGTCTCAATGTGGCTGTACCCCATCTGCTCGACATGCGATCCATGCTGCCGGCGGACTTTGGTCTCACCGAATCGTTGTTGGCCAAAACCAATCCGGAATTGGCGCTCAAACTAGCGGCGGCAGCTGCCGCGGCTGCTGTGGCAGGAGGTGGTGGAGCAGCAGCCTTTTCACCCGCTCCTCTTCCCGCGCAATCAGGTGGCGGAAACCCGGGAAGCGGGGGATCTACCGGTGGCTCCCAGCAGCCGCAAATCTATGTAAAGAAGGGCGTGTCCAAGTGCATGGAGTGCAATATTGTGTTTTGCAAATATGAGAACTACCTGGCTCACAAGCAGCATTATTGCTCGGCAAGGAGTCAAGAGGGTTCGAGTGAAGTGGATAACAAGTCGGCCGTTTCACCGTCCAATCCTGGAGCTGGAGGATCAGGAGCTGGCGGGGCAGAAGCTGCTACATCCGTAGAAACCACTCCGGTGGCATATCAACAACTGATCTGCGCCGCCTGTGGAATAAAGTATACTTCTCTGGACAACCTGCGTGCTCATCAGAACTACTACTGCCCCAAGGGAGGAGCAGCTACTGCCCCCGCCGTGACGCCCGCAGATCCTGGTCAACTGGCCATGGCCAAGGAGAAGTGCGGAAAGTGCAAGACCCTGCATGAGATTGGCCTGCCTTGTCCAGCTCCCGTCACAAATCCTCAGGCAGCACCCGCCTCCAATTCCCAGCAGCCCGCCTCCAATAGTCTGAACAAGTGTCCCGTATGCGGAGTAGTGAGTCCCACGGCCGCGCTGGCCAAGAAGCACATGGAGATGCACGGCACAGTGAAAGCCTACCGCTGCAGCATCTGCCAGTACAAGGGGAATACCCTACGCGGCATGCGCACCCACATCCGGACCCATTTCGACAAGAAGACCAGCGATGTGAACGAGGAGCACTACATGACCTGCATTTTCGAGGAGGAAAGCTCCACGCCAAGCCAGGAGCTGCCCCCGTCGGCAGGCGGAGCTGCAACAGTTGTCCACGATTCCATGGACCATGCCTCTCAGATGTTTAACTGCGATTACTGCAACTATGCCTCTACCTACAAGGGCAATGTGGTGGGTTCTCCTTGATCATATCCTTATAAGATTCAATAACTAACTATTGTTTTGCTCTTCCAGCTGCGCCACATGAAGCTGATGCATCCGCATGTGGCCATTAACTCACCCTCGATTTCACCCGACGCCAGAGATCCGGAAGTGACTTCGAACCCCACTCCCAACCAACACTCGAATTCCGATGTTTCCAATGGCGAGGCTGCCAGGTAAGGACACGGGGATATTGCCTTATATTGTCTGTCCGTCCGTCCGTTTCCCATATAGCCTCTTAGTTTTAAAGCTAACTGAATGAAACTTTCCCAAAATGATCTGATTAACAATTAATTTTATTAACAATTTTTTTTTGTTTTTGATCAGCTTCCTCATCAAGTCGGAGCCTCTTGACCCACAGCCGACGCTGAATTTGGTGCACGAGAACAACAAGTCGCCGATTGCCACGCCCCACATTAAAGCCGAGCCCATGGACATCGTCGTGGATGCGGCCCCTGGAGGACTGGTCCCGCCGATGGCTTCTCCGCTGGGAAACAGCAGCGTAGCCGCCGCAGCAGCAGCTGTCGCCGCCGCCGAGGTAATGAAGAAGTACTGCTCTACCTGTGACATATCCTTCAACTACGTGAAGACCTACCTGGCGCACAAACAGTTCTACTGCAAAAACAAGCCTATTCGCCCGGAGGTCAACGACAACCCCAGTCCGAATCACCTGGGCGGCAGTGTGGCGGTGGGCCTGAGCATCGGCGGAATGGTGGCTGGCCATGGCCAGCAGAAGAACAAGGAGAACCTGCAGGAGGCGGCCATTTGAGAGAGCCAGCTGCGGTGGGAGGCGCAGCGCAAGCAGCTGGAATGGTATTACAAATGCTTTTGAGCAGCAGCGACCGAACCTATTCGAATCCTAAGCATAGCCACCTTTAACATGTAAACTATACAAACCGCAACCTGTAATCGACGACAGTATTCCCGGAGAATCTCCCGTCGCTGCCCTCCACTTCCACACGCCACTTGGGGACTGACTCCTTCGACTTACCGATCGATAGCAGTAGATATATACAACGTTCACGCATATATAGTATACCTAAAGAACTAAACATATTAATTACCTAGATATATGTAGACGCATACCCATGCAGTGGGAACCATGACATATAATGCATGCCAAAGCTTACCACTTAGACAGAAACTAAATCGAGTGCAAGAAACTACAAGTTTGCAATGGATTGCGGAGAAAACGGAGTTGGAGTAGTCCTATGTAGATCCAATATTATATTAAATGGCTCGCTATTCCACGTGGAAGCGAGCTATTCAAACTGTGTAATTTAACTAAGTACATTATTTATTAAGTGTGTGCGACAATAAAACTAATTAATTTATTCAACAAAAAATATACAATTGTATTATTTGTATTCTTGAAAGGTGTTTGACTAATAAAAGCTGATCAGAAGAAAATATATTTTTTTTAATTTAAATAAACGAAGGGTTTTTGTAGCACTCTTTTGGGCTGAACTTATTTTCGTTTTGCTTAAAAAGTGTAGCTTACTTTCGGGCAGCCAATTATTACGCTTTCCGAGATCGCCCTACAGAGGTCGCTTTCGGCATTAGATGCCTACATTTATAGGCGCAGCAGCCTACTGGCATTTCTGTTCGCCTGGTATTTGAGTTCGAGAAATCTCCCAATTTGACCGACAAATTAATTAAAAAACCAAATTTCATTGAACATTTCTTGATTTGGTACACCAGGCGAACATAAATCTCAGTAGGTGGCTGGAGACATGAAAAAAATCAGGATCCACATACGATCCACAAAATCTTCCATACAGTCCATATTCGATCCACATTCGATCCACATACGATCCACACATATTTGTTGTTTTATATTTTGTGGATTGCATGTGGATTGTAAGTGGATCGAATGTGGATTGTATGGATGATTTTGTGGATCGTATGTGGATCCTGATTTTTTTCATCCACATCAACTATAAGGATCCGTATGCAATATTTTGTCGATAGTATGTGGTATTTTTGAGTTTTGTGGACCGTATTTTTGATCCACAACAACCTCCCATAACCGAAACCCATAAAAATCACCGGCAAAACAAGTGTTTTTTCTTTAAAAACTTTATTATAATAGATTTATGATCTAATAATAACTATGTATGTTTTGAGGTAAGTTAATATTTGCTGCATAAATTCCAGCTGGCTCTCCCCGACATTTTGCTCGCTGTAGTCCTGGAATTATGAAAATGCAGTCCAGCTCAGTCCAGTCCAGTCCACCACATAGTCCTGCTGGACCCTCCGACCTCCCCAAGGTTATAGGTGTATGTCGTGGTCGATTAGCATCCAGTTGGGATCTCCAGCTTTGTGAGATTCATCCAATAACTTTCGTGAGATAATCCTGGCAGAAAAGCTGAAAATAAATGAAAATAAAAAAAATTATTTCAGTCGATTTTCCGCAATGAAAAGGACAAAATCGTTGGGTTTTAAGCATTTATTCCAGCCTACCAAAAAAACCGTTACCTTTGTTCAGTCACACAGAGGCATACTCAGCGGGAGCAGCGGTTGAAGGGACCGAACGCCCCTCGTCATTCGCTAGACAAAATGCACCTCCGAACATCATTTTCCTCAGTCAAAATGCTTGCTTTCTGGATTTCAGATACCAGGCGAACATAATCCGTAGCAAGTATCGGTTGGCAAGTCGGAGTAAAATCTCACTGGAAAACAACCGTTACCTGGAAACGAATCTTCGCCCATTAAAAGACCATGCTGCCAGATCGGCATAAAAATATAGTTTTTAAGTTCATACAGAAAGTTGCCGGATCGACAGAAAAATTTGTTTTAAAGTGACCATTTATTGACATCTGAGAAATAGCCTAAAATAAAACTGCAAAAACGATTTTCGTAAGTTAATTGTTTGTAACTGAAATTCAATGATTAATAATACGCAACCTGCTCTTGCTTATCGCTTAAAAGTCGCATAATATGTCGCAGCTTTGTATCACCAAATGCAGCTGGTAGAGTATTAGCGATCAACAAGTTTTTGAGTACATTTTCAACGCAAATCATCCCCTACTTTTCGAGATAAACCCTTTCAAAACAATATACTCCCACTTGCACATTTACAAATATTACATTCTTACGTTATTGTTTAGTATATGCGATAAATTGTACTCAACTTAAACAATAAAGTAGCCCAAACTCGTTTTGAATTACTGATTGTTTTGCCAAGATTTAATGGTAAGGAGGGTCAACTGGCTGCCACGTAGCCAATCGCCACATGACGCATCCATGGGCGCTTTTAAAAGACTTACAGAACTTATTAGATTTTATTAAAATGATGGAGTACACATAATAGCTGGTATCAATCAATTGCAATAGAAGATATAATCAAATGGGGGTTGTGTGCAATAGTTTCGCTCAAATAAGTCAACTTAGTAAAAGTAAATAGATGTGGAAGCATTCACGAAAACGCTTACCGTCTAGATGTGTGTTTGTTAATGTCTATGTGGGACTCTAGCCGAGACTCGGACTACTCGGATTACTCGGTGGCCGCCATGGCGCGGGCCTGGGCGCGGACGCGCTTCTCGTACTCCAAGCGGTTCTGGCAGTAGATGGTGTAGGCCTCCGCCTGGGCCGGGTCCTTAATGTTGGGTTCGTTGAGCAAGTCCTGGATGCCCAGCAGGATCTGCTTGATGGTGATGGCCGGGCGCCAGTCCTTCTCCTCGTCGAGCAGCGACAGGCAGACGGTGCCCGAGGGATAGACGTTTGGGTGGAACAGCGGCGGCTCAAATTTGCACTTGGGCGGCGAGGTGGGGTAGTCGTCCTTGAAGATCATGCGCAGCTTGTAGAGGCCCCCCTCCCAGGGGGTGGACTTCTTGCCGGGAATGGCGCACTCCCAGATCATCAGATTGAGGGTGCCGTCCGGGTTCTTCGCGGGCCGGGCCACGAATCCGAAGGGGTGATCCTTGCGCCACGCCTTCCGTTCCTCGCCCAGCCGCGTGATTGCAATGCCGGACATGGTCAGCACTTAGCGTCTTTACTCTTTTGGTCAAGATGTATCCCGCAATCCTGTTTTTCTGACCGTCCAACTATTCTTTTGCACGCGCGTCTGTCTGCAAATGTGTGTGTGGGTAATTGGTGTGCAATGTGTCTTTTGTCGGCTTTTATTCCGCAAATTGTGTGTAAACCTACCTTTCCGGTGCTGATTGCCCTCCAACTGGTCTCGAAAATGCCTAGTTTTGGCTATCCACTGCCGGGTTCCAGAGTTTTTGCAAATTCTAGCGCAATTTTCGCAGGAAAGGAACGCTTGTCTTGTGGTCGCAAAAGGTACAAATTTTCCCAGGCAAACGGTCTCACTTGATTGTTATCGATAGCTAATGTGACCCTTAAAAATATACCATTTAAAAAATTAATATTTTACATTACTTATTTGTTTAAATTTATTAAATTTAATACGAAAGGTTAATATATTAAAAATATTTGTTTTTGCCTTCATGCATAAGTAACTGTTCAAAAATAATATTCCATTTGAGTTATTCCTTTAAACCTGTCCTTTTGACTTCTAAAAACTGAAGGATAACAACCATAAAAATAAGGTTCACTATTTCTAGAATATAAATCAGACTAATTTATTAAAAGATTAGTTATTTACATTTCCGTTAATAAAAGAGTTAAACATCGAAATCTTGGTGTTACGAAAATTTGAATTTATTCGCCTTTGAACAGTTTACATTAATGTTTGCATTTGGTCTTACATATAAAATGCAATGCAGTATTCGTTAATATTAAGTGGTTCCCTATAAAATCAGAGATCTTTTAATGGATTTATTAGAGAGAGGGCTCACTGTTTTACAAAAATTGGAATATATTTGTATATAAACTGTTCTTCCTTAAATGTACGCCTCCTTTGCGAGGAGCTACATAAATTAATAGACATCTACATTTAAATTTGATTCTGTTAAAAAAGTTGACAAATAATTTTCTACAATTGTAACCTAATCGAACTAAATAAGGTTGTTGTGCCTGGCCAAGGAACGTAGCTAACTCAGTAAGTGAATGGTCTTTTGTAGCGGGGTGCCGTAGAAGTTACGGATTGTGATAGAGAATGGATCGATAGCAAAAAGGAAGCTTGGCTAGCTGTAGAAGACATTTTACGATGGAACGAATGGAGATGTTGTTCGAGAAGCATCCAGCTGGCCTTACTTAGCCTTCTTGGAGTCCTTTTTTTTGCTGCTGGACGAACTGGTGCTCTCGTCCTTTTCCTTCTTCTCCTTCTTCTCTGGTTTTTCCTCGGGGTGGTCTTCGTAGCTGGAGGAGGAAAGTCAACTCAGTTTAGCATAGTTGCGCTGGGACACCACAAACGTCATACTTACGCAAAGAGGACCTTCAGTTCGCCGCGGACGAGGGCCACCAAGAGCGGGGTGCCCATGCAAGCTGGCACAAGGTAAAGCAGCGCCGGCTGGGCGTGCTTGAACACGTGCATCACAAAGATGGTAGCCAGCAGGCCCAGGAAGTAGGCGATCAGCGTGGAGTAGAAGTAGATGCGCGTTTTGCGCTTCTTGCTGTCGTCGAAGCGCAGCAGCAGGGCAATGAAGATGCCGGGAATGACGATGTCGCCCAGCCCCAGCATGGCGAAGTTGGAAGCGTTCAGGCCGTTCTCGATCAGGTCCTGGGGGAACACTAGCTTGATGGGTGCCTCGAAGCTCTTGGCCACGGTGACCATCACGTTGGTGCCAAACACCCAGAAGATGTCGTAGAAGAACAGACCGCTCAGCAGGATCACGCCTGTCACAAAGTTGTTCAAGTGCAGCATCTCCACCCCGTTGATGGCGAACGCCAAGCCAAACAGGTTGTTGGCGATCCAGTGCTTCTTGAGCAGATACCACACCCCGATCACCGAGGAGATCACCAGGCAGACGATGTCATGAGTGGAGAACTTGTAATTTACAATATCCTCCTTGTGCTTGCCCTCGCCCTTTGTGAACAGGATGTGGAAGGGCACTTTGGGCACGGCGGCGGGCATCAGCGAGTTGATCACTGGACTGAGCAGGTGCGCCAGCGCAATTACTCCGAGCACGAAGAAGTAGCCGGTCAGCAGGTAGTTGATGTGTACCTTCTGGAAGATCTTGAAGAACAGGTACAGCCCGAAGAGGGCCGCCGAGGCGATCAGCGGGAAGTACATGGCGTCCTTCTTAGTCATCGTGTCGGCCTTCTCGCCTGTGGACTGCAAGAAATCGAAATCCCCAATTAAGCCAGTTAAATCTGGTCGTGAACGTAGCCTCATACCTTCTTCAGCTTGTGCAGCTTCACCGAGCGGATCGAGCCGAAGATTATGGGCAGCATGGCCATCACCACCAGGCTGCTGTAAGCCACGGCCATGCCCTCTGGCGTCGAGACCTTCTTCTCCCCGGGCGCCGACTCGTTCTTGGGCGCGTTCACGTTCTCGATGATGCCCTTAAGCACCTCCTTCACGGTTCCGATCACTTCCTCCGCCATGGTGTCAAATCCAATCCTGTCCTAAACTGAGCTGGTTGCTTCCCGATGAAAATCGCCGGCTTGCGGGGTTGAAAAACCGTGAAATGACACGCAGCAGCACACGTCAACAATCTAATCAGTGAGACCGCTCGCCGCCGCTAAAACACACTAAAAGAAACCGAATGGTCGAAAATATACCGCAAACATACTGGAAAAGTAATAAACCACGTATAACGGAAAATATACCAAATAATTTAAAATTACATTGTTAAAGAGTGGAAATGATGACCATATAACTACACAATTGAAAATAAATTGTACGTCAGAGAGACATATAACAATACTTTCAAATGAAAGAAAATCTTGTGGAAAAAGGGCTTAGAAGGACTTTTAAAATAGAATATTTAAGCACACTGATAATCAAAATCTATAATAACTAAAATAGTAGTGCAAAGCACCCCAAGAAGGTGTATATAAACCTGACTTGACAGCCCAGACGGTGCTTGCATATAGTCGAATGTGTATTAAGCTCCACCCACCGTCGAAATAAAAAAAACGACACAAAATGTTGTGGGATACTGTACAGCCAAAAATAAAAGCTTAGCTTTTGATTCGGGCCATACTCTTCGATCTTCCCCGTACCGAAAATAAATACGGCTCCCACACTAAAACACAATATGTAGGCTGTTATCTGTACCCCCGGAGCTATCAATGCCTCGGCCATGTGCCAAACTGCGAGCTGAGCTCAGTTCCCTTTCAGATTCAGAGAGGCAAGCACCGGGCATCACTGCAGACACTTAACTTAATTCGAAAACGACTTCGTTCCCCAAGATAATGAATCCGATTTCCGGTCTACTGCAAACGTTAATGGGGATATTGTTTCTGTTTTCGGCTTCCGTACCAGGCGCTACTTGTAAGTGTAAACAGTTGCAGAAGCCTCTGATAAATCCGAATACCCATCAGCCGACCCGGACGCAAAGAACGAGAGTGTCAGGGATCGCCTCCACCTAGGCCTGTTCCTCAACTACGACAGCGATGTGCAGCCTCAGTTCCAAGGGGCCCCCACCAATGTCTCCTTGGGAATGGTGATCAACTACATAGACATCGATGAGATGAACGGGAAGCTGACCACCCACTGCTGGTTGAATATCGTAAGTTCGTTCCGTCCCAAGTAGCTGAAAAATAAGTGCAAGATAAGTTTCTGTTTTTTCCCTTAGCCCACATACATTTGATAAACAAATTTTTTTTAAAATATTATTTAAGTGAGCTGGGTATGAGAACGTTATTTGTATCCCCATAAAAGTATCTCAAATGAACTGAGGATTTTCAGAACATCCCACTTACTTAAAAGAAATCAGTTTTAAGAAAATCGTTTTGCAGCGGTGCTCTATATACAGTAAAACATATTTCAAAATAATCAAGCGGTTGATAAACCAAAACATTTTGAAATCTACATAAACGACCCAATAGTAATACGAATGAGATTAATATTTTTTTTAAGTACATATGCACAATTTCAATTGTAATATGAACTCTATGAATCGTCATTATTCGTCTGATTTAATAATGAGAAATCAGTTTTAAGAATAATATTTTCAATGAATTAAGGTCCTTTCACTAATCCACATGATCCTTCGCAGCGTTGGAAGGATGAGGAGCGTACGTGGGTGCCATCGGAACATGACAACATCCAGGAGATCACTTTGAAGGCCAGCGAGGTGTGGACACCCCAGATCACGCTTTTCAACGGCGACGAGGGAGGCCTACTGGCGGACACCCAGGTGATCCTCAGCCACGATGGCCAGTTCCGGCGGATGCCTCCGGCCCTGTACACGGCTTACTGCAACCTGAACATGCTGAATTGGCCGCACGACAGGCAGACCTGCAAACTGAAGATCGGCTCCTGGGGCCTGAAGAACATCCTGCCAGATAACACAACGGCCAAGGGTAAGTCCGTGGACTACGACGACCAGGTACAGTCTCCGGAGTGGCAGATTGTGAACTCCAGGGCGAAGTTTGTGAGTCAGGACTACTACGGGTACATTGAGTACACTCTGACGGCCGAGCGTCGAGCCTCGATGTACACTGCCGTCATCTACACGCCGGCCTCCTGCATCGTCATCCTGGCGCTGTCCGCCTTTTGGCTCCCACCGCACATGGGCGGCGAGAAGATCATGATCAACGGCCTGCTCATCATCGTCATTGCCGCTTTCCTGATGTACTTCGCCCAACTGCTGCCCGTTCTGTCAAACAAAACGCCGCTTGTGGGTGAGTCCTGGCTATTAAATGCAGCATGGGCTTAAAAACTTTGCAAATGAAATTAGGTTGTGTAATAGTTTACAATCCATAATACTACAACTACTACCACTTCTTTCAGTGACTTTCTACAGCACCACCCTGCTGTTCTTGAGCGTCTCAACGATCATTGAGGTGGTGGTCCTGTACCTGGCCACTGCCAAGCACAAGAGGAGCGTGCCGGAAGCGCTGAAGAAGTTGCTCCACGGGAACCTGGGCACCTGGCTGCTCCTCTCCCATTTCAGCACCACCGGTGAAATTCAGGCCGAGAAGACCAGGGAGATGGGCGAGAACCTGTACGAAAACCCTGACGAGGACGATGCGACCAATCCGCTGGACATCAATCCCACGGGAGTACCGAGCTACAAGGCCATCCAGTTCGACTGGGCGTTGCTGGCCGCCGCCGTGGACCGAATTTTCTTCGTGGCCTTTAGTCTGGCTTTTTTGATCCTGGCCATAATCTGTGCTGTCTAAGTCCTGTCTTAAAAACATTACTTATGCACCCTTATCTTGAGTAAGAACGTTGGCGATCCATATTAAAATTATAAATATTTAGAATTCGAGCGGTCTTAATAAAGGTATGGGTGGTCACCTGGTTATTTTTGCTTTAAATTTCTCATGTATTTAGTAAACACTATTTACTCTATGTGCGAACTTATAATTATTTAATGATGAGACACCGTTTGGAATAAGTATCTCTGCCGAATGTGGGCTTACGGGTAGAAGGTTAACAGGCGAAGTAACAAATTGGCTCTCGTCTCCGAGTATTGCTCTGCGATGCTCTAGGCTATCACAATTCCTCAATTAACCCAAAGTAGCTGGAATTATGCGAAATGTCCTTTTTACGGCCAAAGGTCTGACCCTCGCTGAGTGGTTGTTGGTTGGTGGCAGGATGGTTGGATGGTTGGATATCTCTCCGCTCTCAGTGCGCAGTGGGCGGTCCAATGCGCATCCTTTTTCCTGCCCCATCGGAACTTACAACCCCGGCGACAAATTGGGGTTGCTGCAAGCTCAATTAAATGCGTTTGTGGTGGGAGTGCCCTGGTTGTAGTTCCCCGTTGATGAGGATGTCCTGGCTGAGTCTCCGGCTGCTGTCCCACCTTGGAATGGAGCAGTGAAATTCGACGTGGAGGCGGAAGGAGCGGCGGGCGCCTGACCAGGCGAAGGTTGCGAAGAGGCTGCTGAGGGCGAGGGGAATCCCAAACTGGAGCTAGTCGATGCGGGCGACGTGTGGTGCGGATGCAGGAAGTGGTGTTGTCCCAGCTGGTGGGGCGGAGGCGGTTGCGGATGTGGGTGTTGGTGGTGCTGATGATGGTGGTGCAGCGGCGGTGGGTGGCGGGCCAACTGCATCGCCCCTCCTCCGTGGTGGTTGTAGGAACCCAGCATACTGGAGGCAGGATCTCCTCCCTGTGCCTGAGCTTGGCAAGCGGCCATCAGTCCATGGAAGTCGAACTTGTACGCATACCGCTTTCCATGCACCTTGGTCATTATATTCTTGTCGTAGTAGTACCTGCAAGCGATTGAAAAATTAAATCATATTAATTCTTTGACTTAAAATCGTAATCATTAATTATCTATATATTAATATACAGTAAACAATGTAATAGTTTATTCTTAGAAACATTTTTTTTTGTTACTAACTCAGGCTTGAAATGTAAAATATTTTCTTATTAAAAAGCATGCAGTCAACTTTGCTGATTTATTTATCAAGTAAACTGCACTTTTATCGTACAATAGATTAACGTTTTGAGAACAGCTATATTTTTTTAATTTAAGTCAAGGAAATTGTTCAGCAAATTTTAAAAAATTAATCGCACTTTTTACATTCATAATCTTTTTTAAAACGGAAGATAATTTTGAGAACCTGTCCTCGAACTTTCAATAATAGCAGTTAAAGCACTTTTCCATATATCTATCGGAAAATAAATATTGCCTACCGTAATATTCTAATGATATGGAAGGGTAATCAAGTCGACGAAACTCACCTGAGAGCCCGGCTCAGCTTGTCGTAGTTCATGTTGGGCTTGGCCTTGCGCTCGCCCCACCGCCTGGCCACCTCGTCCGGGTCGATGAGCCGGAACTCGCCCGATTGGCCCTCCCAGCTGATGGCGGCGGCGTTGGACGAATCGGCGAGCAGCTCCAGCAGAAACTGCCACAGCTGGATCTGGCCCCCGGAGCCCTGGGCGACCAATCGGTGCGAGGCAGCGTTCAGCAGCTGATACGGATCTGAAAGAGAGAGGCGGATGGGGGTATTAGTGGCGAATACTCGGATACAGATGCAGACCCCTCCAGAAGCAGATACAGATACAGATACAGATACTTTGGTCGCAGAGACACCAAGATGCGATGGCAGAGAGAGCGAGCGAGCCAGAGAGAACCGCGGCCGAAAGCCAGCCCAGCCAAACAAGACTTTCTGGTGGGGGTCGACGACGTGGCAAGAGTGCCAAGTGGCACTGAGTGCCATGAGCCAGCGCGGATTCACAGAAAATCAACCGCAAACGGACATAAATCCTGGATCTCACACTGCACACAGAAAAAAAACCGGTCTAAAATCAACATTTTGACGACTAATGGGAGATTTTATAAAACATATACAAAGCTCTAGTTTTTAGATAAATGGTTATTTGTTTAATGATATCTTGTTATTTTAGTTAGTCATATTATCTAACAAATAAAGCCGAGACAATATATAGAAATTTGTTGTTTTTATATGCGATTAAAGTCGAAGACTTTCTATTATTTCAGTAAGTTTTGCAATAATATGGCTTCTGATGTTTAAAACAGAGTTATTAGATGAATAGTGCGACTACCTTCTTTCCCAGTTATTTAAAGTCATGTACGTAAAATAATAAAAATTGGTAATTTTTTGAAAACAGTGACGTGCCAAATTATTTTTGTGGTAAGTTTCGGATTTACCACATTAACTATATTACAAAACTATACTTCCAATATAATTTTTGGATGTAAAACCGTGTACAGCTGACTATAGGGACCTTACCAGAAATGGATTTATTAAAAAGCTTATTGGAATTATAAATATATTTTAATTTGGTGCTAGTGTCGACTGGAGAACGACAAAGACGCACAGCACCAATGAACAAATAGCTCCTTCAAGTATAGTGAATACATAAACTTGATTATTGGCCATGGGGACATTCCCATATCCCGAACTCTGAGCACCTCCGTAGGGAAAATCCCCTCAAAGTGCCGCTGCAAAAGCACGAATGTGCCATAACCACGGTGACTCATCCATTGATCAAGCAATGCCGCGGCTACAAGACAGAATTCTCACTTCTAGTCTATGTCAGAGCGTTGGACCCACCATCTCGTACCCATTCATATTTCTAGGCGCACCGCTCGCCGGAAATGCCAGAGATCGAGTGGTTGCCATTGGTAAGTCTCCTCGCCGCCGTCCATTCACATGATTCTCTGCAATTTCGGCCCTGTCTCAGCGGAAATTCCAATGAATTTTCGGCCACATGTACGCCTCTCTTACCATTGAAGATCATCGCGGTGTGCGGATGCTGGTGGTGCTGGTGGTGATGGTGGTAGTGGTGGTGCACGGCCGCGTGGTGCGGATGGGGATGCGGATGCTGGCCGACCGGCGGTGCCGTCTGCATCCGAAGGCCGAATCGCCGGTTGAAGTCCTCCGACAGGCGCCACATGACGCCCACGTCCACGCTGACGCTCATGTTGCGTTTTCTTTCAAAGAGCTTTTAAAAGGCCCGGATCTTTAATTTCCGACTTAACAATTTCTTTATGTTTTTGGTTTTCTTATATTTCAATTACCGACGGTTTTTGTTTCATATTTCACATTAGTTCGGTGTACGTAATAAAACTAGCATTAGACTTTATCATTCTTAAATGGCATAACAAATGTTTTTTTTAAGTCCGTAGATTGCTGAACTGTACACTGAAAGTTGATTGCTTTAATTTTTTAACTTTTATTGATGATTTTCAATATTTTCATTTGTATCAATTAAAGATTTCTTTATTTAGGGAATCGTTTAACATTGAGCATTGGCTTATTTTATAACTCTTAAATGGCTTGACTTTTAACTTTAAAATTGTTGTATTAGAAATTAAATTTTATTTTAGATTGAATAGTTTTCCCTCGGAGCTATGGAACCGTATCAGACGAGGGCCATTTGGCAACTGAAATGTCAGCCAAAAGCGCTGGCCGGAATTTGCTCCTTATCACCGGACGGAATGGATGCCATCTTCGCCAGCATCCGAGGAGCAGGCGAAGCTGCGGCAACGAATACGGCTCACCTGCGCAGCTGGGGGTAAATGCTGCTTCGGTATTTGCCGGAGAAGTCACAAAAGTCAGAGGCCACGTGCAGCCACTCAACCAGCAGCCACCCCAACCTACCAAAAAACATATACTAAACAACTATAAATTCTGTTTTCCACTCATTCGACCAGTTAGTACCCATTATGACCCACTCAGTTATTTTTAAAGTGTGCGTGGATTTCATTAAATTGAAAATAGATGTTTGCGTGGGAAAATATTTTCCATTATTCCAATAACGTATTTCACCTTCTTTTCACCTTATTTCACCTTATTTTTCTAAAATATTAATATTTGGGTTTGAAAATAGTCTGCAATTTTTATATTTATACTCTGCTATTATATACTTTGAAATTAACAAATAATCCTTGATCTTTTAAATAATTTGTAAAATGTGTTGGAAAACCAATTTTAGGATCTATTTAATTAAACTTTTCTTAATTTTATAAATTGTTTCCTGATTTTTTAGGTCAAAAGGTTTGTCACTCACAACTTTCTGTAACAAACTGCTGCATACTAGGAAATCCTATATACCCTGGATATCTGTCATTATAGGGCGGTGTAAAGGGGCGGTGACTCAGCCATTGGAACAACAACTGTAGCCCACAACAAATGTAATCTGCGTGACGGCGGCGACGCGTAATCCTCTTTGGCATAAAAAACAAATCAATTAAATCGACGTCGTCTGCTCTCGGGATCAAGCCAGCTATATAGATGTACAACATATGCCAGACCCAAATCAGGAGGCTTTCCTCCGCTTTTCAGCTGCTCTTCCTGCCACAGGAAAGATGCGACGAATGAATATTTTCCTGTGCCCAGAAGCTGACCACCCGCAGAGCTGTTGTCACTGACAAGCCACCCAAACCACCCCAACCACCCCAACCACCCACATCCACACCCACACCTTTTCGGCCCGACTGAAACTTGACTCGGCGAATTTGGTCGCTGGCGTGGGATTATTTTGATTTTATTATTAGATGCCACATCCTGCGAGAAATTATCATATTTACATCGTTTATTATTAAGTTCATCACTTGACGCGACCGCCCGCTAAGTCCTGGCCCTGCTTTTTCGCGCCCCACTCATCACCAGTTAATAACTGGAAAAGTGTTGCATACTTTGCTGCTGTCGCGTAGAGATTTTCCCAAGCGATTTACGTTTATGGAGTCGGAAAGTTGGCAAAGTCAAGGAAAGTGTAATTAAAAGGTTGTTCACTGGCAGGGGATTTTCCCATACCTTTGGCCACTTTTCTTCTTTATCAACACATTAAGTAAGGGCGGAATTAAGGAGAGCAGAGTTTGGGGGACAAACAATCAATGAAACACATAAGTAACGCCTCTATCAGCGAGTCAACATCTTAATAAGTTGCCATTTGGCTGCTGGCGGAGCTCGAAAGGATTCAATTGATGCCTGACCACAAAGGATTCGACAGTCTGAGAATCGCACCACTGGGAATAGCACGTGAACCCAATTACCAAGCAGTTCAATCTCTGACCTCTGGACGCATCAGATTTATGTGATCCGAGATTAACTTCTGCTGGACAGTGGGAAAAATGAGGGTCTAAAACTAAGAGGAACTTAGTCCATTCATGAAAGGTTTGGCTTAACAACGCAGGGAAATCCAAAATAAATCCAAATAACAATAGTTAAATACCACTTTACTGTAAGGATGTTTTTTTGAAGCACACACCTTTTTTCACAATATTTCGCAATGAGTTTAAGATCAAGAAACAGGAATCTGCTCAGCTTAAGGGATAGTTTTATCCTTATCAATCTAATAAACAAAGATAAATAAGTGGGTACCAATAAGTAAATTTGTACGACTTTTTGATCCAATAGAAAGGAAAGAAACCAATAGAAACTATATAAACCTCAATTGAAACATACCCCTAAAAAGGTAATACTTTTTTTATATTTACTCACTTGGTTCGTTGTCGTTGAGCATGGGACTGGTCTCCCGTCCGGTGGCGTGGTATAAGCTCAGGGCAAAGTGCTTGGACAGGAGCATGCCGCCACGCCTGGATCCTGCACAGACCCAGAAGTCCGCGCGGGTCAGGTCACACAGCTCCTGAGCGTCCTTAGGGAATCTGTCGATATCCGGCTCTGGATCCAGTTTAAATTTACGCGTTGTCCACTTCACCCAGCTGGCAATATCCTCGGAGGACCAGGCATGCGGATCCACAGGTACTTCCACCGGCGAGGGGCTTCGATTGGAATCAATGGAGTCCCTTCTAGGTGATGGAGGCGGGTTGGGCGAAGAGGCGCTGGGAGCAGTGGGTGTGGCCAGGGGGAGTGGCTCTTGCAAGTTGCGGGCGGGTGGTAAATTCGATTTACTTCTGCTGCTACTACTGGTGGAGGAGGAATCCGTATCGGAGCTGGTTGAGGAATCTGTGGAACCACTGGAGTTGCTGGTGGAACTGCTGCTGCAGCGCCTTCTCCTTCTTCTCCTGCTGAAAGAGCTCTTTCTTTTTGCTCCGGAATCTGCCCCCATTTTCTTCTCCTTCGCTTCCAGTTGGACCTCGTTTCCGGATCCGATACTTTTTTGCCGGACATCCTGGTGCATGGCATCAATTGACCTCTGTTGGCACCAAACACTATGAATCGTCTGGATGTGGATTTGGTTGTGGCTTTGCCGGCTACTCTGCAGAATGGCCATTAAATTGTCTAAAAATTCGGGATTTTCCTCCTTTTTAGGACACTGGTTGGACAAGCGCTATTTGTTACAGGTATTTTGTAGCTTTTTCTTTTCGCTTTGGCTCGTCATAATATTCTTGAGTTAGCGGCTAAATATTACTCAATATATTTATATATCACTTTGTAGGGTGTATTGCATTTTAAAACTTAGTCATTTAAATTCACAAAGCCTCTGACACTTTCACTTTAAGGTCTTTAACCGGTAGGAAGTCGAAGACTCAATTAATTATTTTTGTTTGCACTATAAAATCCATAAAATTTACTTTTACTTCAGGTTAATTACAATATTCTGGGAATTGCAATCCGTAATATTGAATTTATTTATCCACTGCAACCGGTTGATTGAGGAAAAACGAAACGGATTTAGGATGTGGGTCCGGCTGGCTGGATGATTCACCCCGGAGCCAGGGTACTTCACCTGCTGACCAACAAGTGGAGTCAGTTGCAGGCTATACACGTGCCACAAATCGCGGAAATCTTTCGCTGAAAGTTAGCGATAGGAAACTTTTAATAACCGTTATTGCATTAACCGATTACAGAACCACCGAACGGGTCAAAAGTACCGCCGTAGATCACTCCAGATTACCGATCTCTGCTCGAGCGTCCGCACCTATTGGCGAGTGACGAACTAATGATCGGCACCGGCGCACTGTGATAAAGCCATGACGAAGTCGCAGCGCCGTGAGCTTTGGCGCTCTCTCGCAGAATCGGCTGCCTCATGATCAATTGGCTGAAACCGAGGGGTTCCTAGTGCTCGGGACCAGTTTGCCGGACGAGTTGGCCACTGGGCGCGAGAGCTTTCCGCTCTCCGGAGTGCTCCGCTTATCGCCAGCAAATAACAACCTTAAGCATGACGTAGTGGAACTGGCGTAGTCCGGATGAGTCACTCGCCCATAGCGCAAACAAATCGGCGATCGCTGGGAAGCCGACGGAGTTCCCCAGGCGTTGTGTGGGGCGGAGGGGGTGGTTAGGGTGTAAGGTCGTTTGGCAGCCAACGAAAATTCATTCATCGATTCCCCTACTGTTTGAATTCGTTTTTCTTGCTTTTGCCGCGTCATTTTTCTGGGAAATCGGGCATGAGTCGTTAGTTGTCTGCTGCCTATGCCTACTTACGAGTATATCGGTGTATCTCTGCGATATTTGGCAACAGGTCGCCCCACTGAAATCACACAGAGTACAAAATCGAGACTATTTACTATATAATATTTACCAAAGTTTTACAATTGATGTATTAATATTATGTTATATTTGAATACTAAATAATTCGATGTTTTTCTAACAATCTTTAATACTTATAAAAAATAGCTCTATAGTTATTATTGGATCAAAATATATTATTACATTGACGTGCTTAGATATCGCTTATTCCATGACGGTAACCGATTTAGAGCACATCAGCTTTCAATTGCTCTTTCGGCTTGTTTGAGTTTCGCTGACTTCCTGGAAATCATTCTGATTTCATAGCTGAGGACGCTTTTGGGCAAGTGATTCATGCCGATCCGATGGCCCGCTCTCTTTCTCTTTTCAGCTGGCGCCGGCAAATACGGCGATCCAAATCCATATCACTGTTTATATTTGTTTTGATGTGACGTCTATCACTTGAACCCACTGTACGTTTTTATAACGAAAGCTTTTACTAGACCCGCGTGTATTGTACGATTCATTCATAAATTGCCAGTGGGTCAAAGGGAGCGTGGGGAGCTTTTAGAGTTTTGTGAGCAATCTGGCGAAATACTTGCCTATATGTACAAATATGGCTCATTGCCTCCGCTGGGTTTTGTTTGAGAACTTTGAACGCCCTAACATTACGTTAGTTGATTTAGAAAAGGGTGCTTTCCACTAATCGCGTCTAAACAATCATAGTCATGCTATTATATCATTTGATTATCGTTATGTCTGCTTTTATTTTTCTTTACAATATCTCATTAAGAAAACGTTTTCGGAATATTCATTGCGCAACGAACCTATTACATTCTCACAAGACGATATGGAATTCCTCCGCAAGAAGATGTTCCACGCGAAGATCTTCTTGCAAAAGTGTTCCTTCGTCCTAGAAAATTGTAATTAATGATTAATCTGATAACACTTTAATCAATAAATGGCCAGTAATTCTTATTCAGAAATAGGGGACTTTTGGTTGTGGAAATGCTTCTGGTAGCAAGAATAGATTAAAACTTGAGCAACCACTTTTATATTAACGTAACTGGGATTTTTAGGCTTAAAGATACCCTTCAGTACCATCGGATTGCATTTACTGCGCATGGTGATAAGGCAGCTAATATTTTCCATTTTATAGGGTTTGCATAGCATATTTACATTTTATCCGCAATGTGAAATAATTAGGGCCGTGACTTGTTCTGCGTTGCCTATTTATTGAATCACCTAATGCAGTTCCTCTGTGATCTCCTCGTCATCGGCCTCGTCATCATCGCTCGTTGTCAAGGCTGAAGTGCTGCTCATTCCAGTGACGGCAGTGCCGCTTGTGGAGGCGGTCACTTGCCGGCCCGAATTCCAGATGAGATCAAAGTCCAGGTCGCATTCCTGGGCGATTCTTTGAACTATGCCTCGATCCAAGAGACCAGAGGCGCTCCACGAGTTGTCTTTCACGGCTAGTTCCTTCAGAGCTCTTCCAGCCTCAGGATACTGTTTGGCATAGACCAGGGCTCGAACCAGCATGGACAGAATGTGAGCGTGGCGGATAGGCGGCAGCTCCGGTTTTACTTAATGCAAAAAAATGAAATTATTCACACTTCACAAATTATAAGGATAGCGACTTACTTAGCATGCTGCGGCAGGATCCGATGACCAGCTGGTGATCACCTTCTCGCAGCGCCTGCTGGATTTCTAGGATCGCCTTTACATCCGCTACCGTGCGCTGCAGGTTGTTGTAGGCGTGCTGGGCATGACTGAGCTTCTCCAAACACTTGGAGGCTTCCTGCATGGCGGTCAAGGCCTTGCCGTAGTCCTGAAACTCTTCGATCTCGATCTGGGCGCAGATGGCATAGAAGTTGGCCAAGGAATCGAAGGCCTGGCCCTTTGTATAAAAACTGACAATGTGCTTAAGGACTTGGGGGTCCGATTGCCAGTCCAAGGCTTGGAGATAATTTGCTGCCATAATGTAGACCTCACGTTGCCTGGACATATTGGCAAAAAATATAATTTTGTCGGTGTTACCCGATTTCAAAAGACTCTTCATCGCCCGCATTTTGTCACCGGCCTGGGTGAACTTCTTGGTGGCACTGTGGTAATCACCCTGCTGCTGAAGGATCTCGCCCAACTGGACTAGGATATTGACTCGAATGGCCTCGTCGAACTCACCCTTCTCCGGAGTGAGCATCTCGGACAACTCTTCGGTCACCGGCACTCCCTTCTCCATGCAGATACTTAAAGCTCTTTCCAGGTGTCTGGTCTTGGCCAGCAACTGTACGGCCTTCTGGAACTGCTCAATACTGCAAAAGAAATCCGCACACCGATTGATCAACTCGGCATCCGACTCCGGCACGAGATCAGAAGCTATAATCTCCAGAATTTCCGGCTGCTGAGACTCGAAAGCCATCTCTAGGGCTTTGTGAAGCATTCCAGCCCTATGATAGAGTTCCACGGCGTGCTTGAAGTTCCCGCACTCCTCGAAATAAGCAGCTGCTATGGCCTTATCCCTCTGCCTCGATGAACTGGCTACTGTCCAGAGTTCCTCCTGGAAGTCATTCTCCTTGCAAATGCGAATCGCATTGCTGAAGGTCTGGGCACGCGTGAAGAACATAATAGCTTCCTGGAACTTTCCCACATTCTCGTAGTGTCTTGCCAAGTGATAGCAAGCCGCTTTGTCCCCAGATTGTCTGGCAATTGCATCCGCCTTTGAGATCTTGCCGAGGTAGCAAAGAATCTTTACCTGAAAAATAGAAGACACTATTAATATCTCTATGGTCTCTAAAACTGTACTGAATTACCTGCGAGAACCAGTCCTCCGCCTTGTGGTAGACGGCCAGAGCAGCATCCATGTCTCCGGAGCTCTCGATATACTGGCCCCACCACTTGAGCAGCTTGGGATCGCTGGTGGTCTGAATGTAGCGCTTCATGGACGCTGGATTCTCCAGTAGCAGTTGTGTAATATTCTGCGCCGGATTCTGCGTCTTCTCGAAGTATTCCAGAGCTCCCTTAATGTCACCCTTTTCTCGCAACTCCTGGGCCTTCTGGTAGTAAGTGTGCTTCAGATGAATGCGATCCTCAGTCTCGGCCAACTGCAGGGCCTCATCCAAGTGTCCTGTGGATTGAAGTAGTTTGTTGAGCAAGTCGAAACGCTTGCATTGGCGGTATAGATCCTTGGCTTCCTCAATCATTCCTAGTTCAATTGCTAGAACTGCTACTTTGGCTTCAGTCTCGAGATCATCATCTTCAATGGCTAGGCGCAGGGCACGAACGGAGCGGGCTTGCTCCAAATGACCCATGCACACCTTAGCCACATCCAATCGGTTTGTGTGGACACACATCTTTGCCAGATTGGTCCAGATCACTTTGGACTGAATTGATCGAATGCTGCGATACGCCATATCCATATTTCCCTCTGCCACATGAAGGCTGAAATTCAAGACTCGCTTCCGGGTAACTGGATCGCATTGCTGGAGGTCTACAAAATCCTGGAGGGGCTGCTCCTCTACTGCATTGATCTTCAGGCGGAGCACGTTTGGCACACATAGGTTCAATAATTGAGAGCCTGGACTCATAGGTTGAGTCTCAAGAATATTGAGGCATCCTTTCTCCGAATAAAATAAAAGTAAAATCTTTGACAGAACAAAATGACTGGGTTGGGGCGAGTTCTTTTGAGGCAGAGTCATTTGCATCATTGACTTGACCTCCATGGCCAGGAGTCTAGGTTCCTCTGCATCCCAAAAAATTCGAACAGGCAGGCTGGATGAGGAGTTCTCTTTCCTAGAACTAGTTTCCTGCTCCACTAAATCATACTCTAATAAATTATTGCGCTCAAAGTCCCAGCAGAACAGAGCTGAAATTGGGGTAAAATTGCTACTGGCTATCACCATGGCCAAATGGCTTCCCAGACTATTGCACTTTACCAGGATGAATTCTCCGAAGTCATCGAAAATGTCATGACCGGATTTGCTTGGAAAAAGGAGCTTAGGGTCGTGTCTCGAAACATCGTAAGCCTTAACGTAGCCATTCATGGTGAATACCGAGAGATAGCAGCCACTTAAATCCATACCGATGATTTTTCCTTCAATATCGCTGGCTTGCATGCGGTGGAGCACCACGCCCCCCACAGAGTAGACCATAATATCACTGCTCGCCAGGCAGAATATGTTCTGGTTGTATAGGTGCAGGGATAAACATTCAGCGGGAAAGGTCTGGAGTAGCTTCACACTCAAAGGAGTGCCTGTAGATGCCGATGTAGGCGGAGCACCCTCCACTGCCTCCAGAATCTCGTCAAACTCGTCCAGGCTCCTTTCCACTTTCTGCAGACTGTAGGATGAGATGCTCCTGCCATTACTCATCACCAGACTTAATTCGTTCAAGGCCATGGCAGTCACTGCAAACTCCGATTGAACAGTGGTCTCCCGACCGCTGCAATGAGTCAACTGCACCGACTTGGCCGACCCCTGAACTGCCCAAAGTTCGCGGGTATAAAAGGCCAATAAGGGTTGCTCCTTTAGCATGAAAACATTGGACAGACAGTTGACCAGCATGCAGGGCTTGGCCAGTTCATTAAATCCCCACTCACAGCTCCGTATGGCTCCTCTCACAGATGATATGTTCGTCAGCTGCCATGCGTCTTCGGGAGCACTAACTAGTCGGCTGCCACTTCTCTTCCAGGTAAAGAGATTTCCCAGGGAGGTTCCCGCACACAGAGTTTGGCCCGTAGAGCTATAAGCCAAACAGGTGAAAATTTCGCCGCTAATTTGACCGTACTTCGGTGTCTTGCGGGGCACACTGCTGCTTTCGGTGCTGCTCTCATGGCTAAAGAATTGGTTTGACGACGATATGGTGCCATTACTCAAACTGGTCAAGGATGAACCGATCTGGTTGCCACTGGGAAGATCCATTTTCAGGAGGTAATTGTCACTCCTTTCGATGTCCCAAATGCGTACAAAAAGATCACCTAAAAAGTACACTTTAGTTTAAAAGAGTACGGGCCAAAATACTTCTCATAGCCCACCTGTAATGATGGCCAAAGAGTTTCCAGACCAGGCGATGCCTCCCTGTCGGCCTCCTCCACGTCCGCTCATCTTAACGCGGTCCAGTTCCGTGAGAATGCCCGTGGATTCAACCAAAAACAGAGTGACAGTCAAGTCCTCCATCAGGCAAATAACGGCGTCCCTAAAAGTGGTTAAAGAAATGGCTTAAATATATATTACATTTTCCGATTTAGGCAGTGTCTTACTTTTTGGGGTGCCACAACATCTGGACAATGGGCGGTAGGGATCCGCACTTCATCACCTCAACGCAGGCGCCTCCTTGATTTATGTAAAACACAACCCCTCCTTGGGTGCAGGCGTAGAAGCAATGATTGTCTCTCACCCCAGAATGTGTCATACTCCGGGCTGCAGTTCTTGGCCTCCAATTGGTTAGGGTGTCCAAGGCATTCTCATCACCGGCCACCGCTGCCTTGGCGAGATTAGCCATCTCCTCGCGAACCTCACTCTCCACCGTTCGTCGAAAGCAGATCAGCAGCAGTACCTCCCGCAGATCGTGGGAAAACATGGTCAAGAACTGGTACTGGCCGTCGCAGCGCCATCCCGTCACCAAGCCCATGGCATCCGCCGTAACCATGCGTCCGCCCTGTTCGCTGAACTGCAGCAGAACAATGGCCGCCTTGTGAGGAGCGTTTACGCTGGCAAACTCCCTGTGTCCGGCAAACCACACGTGTATGTCCCCATGCTCCCAGCCACTCGCCAGGAGAGCCTTTTCCGGATGCCAGCACATCGCTGTGGCCTGAGAAGTGGCGTGCACCGGATAGGTGACATCCCGCTGCGGCTCACCCTGTATAAAAAAAAATTTCCTGATTATTTTATTGTGGGTCATCGGAAACTTAAAAAATAACTGACATGCAAATGGGTCAAAAATTGGAACAACGGTAAAATGCAAATTTTTAATGCAGATTTTTTGAGAATCAAATTACGAGTCTTAAGAGATATGCCACTTTCAAATCGGATAAAATTTGGTAAAGATATGGGGTCCGGAAGTCCAGGTGTGGGCCACCTCTTAACAACACATCGGAAACTTGGAAATAAATGACATGAAAATGGGTCAAAAATTGTACCAACGTTAACTTGAAAATTTTGAATGCAGATTTTTTGAGAATCAAATTACGAGTCTAAGGAGATATGCCACTTTCAAATCGGATAAAATTTGGTAAAGATATGGGGTCCGGAAGTCCAGGTGTGGGCTACCTTTTAACAACACATTGGAAACTTGGAAATAAATGACATGAAAATGGGTCAAAAATTGTACCAACGTTAACTTGAAAATTTTGAATGCAGATTTTTTAAGAATCAAATTACGAGTCTAAGGAGATATGCAACTTTCAAATCGGATAAAATTTGGTAAAGATATGGGGTCCGGAAGTCCAGGTGTGGGCCACCTTTTAACAACACATCGGAAACTTGGAAATAAATGACATGAAAATGGGTCAAAAATTGTACCAACGTTAACTTGAAAATTTTGAATGCAGATTTTTTAAGAATCAAATTACGAGTCTAAGGAGATATGCCACTTTCAAATCGGATAAAATTTGGTAAAGATATGGGGTCCGGAAGTCCAGGTGTGGGCTACCTTTTAACAACACATCGGAAACTTGGAAATAAATGACATGAAAACGGGTCAAAAATTGTACCAACGTTAACTTGAAAATTTTGAATGCAGATTTTTTGAGAATCAAATTACGAGTCTAAGGAGATATGCCACTTTCAAATCGGATACAATTTGGTAAAGATATGGGGTCCGGAAGTCCAGGTGTGGGCCACTTTTTAACAACACATCGGAAACTTGGAAATAAATGACATGAAAATGGGTCAAAAATTGGACCAACGTTAAAATGAAAATTTTGAATGCAGATTTTTCGAGAATCAAATTACGAGTATAAGGAGATATGCCACTTTCAAATCGGATAAAATTTGGTAAAGATATGGGTCCGGAAGTCCAGGTGTGGGCCACCTTTTAACAACACATCGGAAACTTGGAAATAAATGACATGAAAACGGGTCAAAAATTGTACCAACGTTAACTTGAAAATTTTGAATGCAGATTTTTTAAGAATCAAATTACGAGTCTAAGGAGATATGCCACTTTCAAATCGGATAAAATTTGGTAAAGATATGGCGTCCGGAAGTCCAGGTGTGGGCCACCTTTTAACAACACATCGGAAACTTGGAAATAAATGACATGAAAACGGGTCAAAAATTGTACCAACGTTAACTTGAAAATTTTGAATGCAGATTTTTTGAGAATCAAATTACGAGTCTACGGAGATATGCCACTTTCAAATCGGATAAAATTTGGTAAAGATATGGGGTCCGGAAGTCCAGGTGTGGGCCACCTTTTAACAACACATCGAAAACTTGGAAATAAATGACATGAAAATGTGTCAAAAATTGTACCAACGTTAACTTGAAAATTTTGAATGCAGATTTTTTGAGAATCAAATTACGAGTCTAAGGAGATATGCCACTTTCAAATCGGATAAAATTTGGTAAAGATATGGGGTCCGGAAGTCCAGGTGTGGGCCACCTTTTAACAACACATCGGAAACTTGGAAATAAATGACATGAAAACGGGTCAAAAATTGTACCAACGTTAACTTGAAAATTTTGAATGCAGATTTTTTGAGAATCAAATTACGAGTCTAAGGAGATATGCCACTTTCAAATCGGATAAAATTTGGTAAAGATATGGGGTCCGGAAGTCCAGGTGTGGGCTACCTTTTAACAACACATCGGAAACTTGGAAATAAATGACATGAAAACGGGTCAAAAATTGTACCAACGTTAACTTGAAAATTTTGAATGCAGATTTTTTGAGAATCAAATTATGAGTCTAAGGAGATATGCCACTTTCAAATCGGATACAATTTGGTAAAGATATGGGGTCCGGAAGTCCAGGTGTGGGCCACTTTTTAACAACACATCGAAACTTGGAAATAAATGACATGAAAATGGGTCAAAAATTGGACCAACGTTAAAATGAAAATTTTGAATGCAGATTTTTCGAGAATCAAATTACGAGTCTAAGGATTTATGCCACTTCCAAATCGGATAAAATTTGGTAAAGATATGGGGTCCGGAAGTCCAGGTGTGGGGCACCTCTTAACAACACATCGGAAACTTGGAAATAAATGACATGAAAATGGGTCAAAAATTGTACCAACGTTAACTTGAAAATTTTGAATGCAGATTTTTTGAGAATCAAATTACGAGTCTAAGGAGATATGCCACTTTCAAATCGGATAAAATTTGGTAAAGATATGGGGTCCGGAAGTCCAAATGTGGGCCACCTTTTAACAACACATCGGAAACTTGGAAATAAATGACATGAAAATGGGTCAAAAATTGTACCAACGTTAACTTGAAAATTTTGAATGCAGATTTTTTGAGAATCAAATTACGAGTCTAAGGAGATATGCCACTTTCAAATCGGATAAAATTTGGTAAAGATATGGGGTCCGGAAGTCCAGGTGTGGGCTACCTTTTAACAACACATCGGAAACTTGGAAATAAATGACATGAAAACGGGTCAAAAATTGTACCAACGTTAACTTGAAAATTTTGAATGCAGATTTTTTGAGAATCAAATTACGAGTCTAAGGAGATATGCCACTTTCAATTTGGATACAATTTGGTAAAGATATGATGTCCGGAAGTCCAGGTGTGGGCCACTTTTTAACAACACATCGGAAACTTGGAAATAAATGACATGAAAATGGGTCAAAAATTGGACCAACGTTAACTTGAAAATTTTGAATGCAGATTTTTCGAGAATCAAATTACGAGTCTAAGGATTTATGCCACTTCCAAATCGGATAAAATTTGGTAAAGATATGGGGTCCGGAAGTCCAGGCGTGGGCCACCTTTTAACAACACATCGGAAACTTGGAAATAAATGACATGAAGATGGGTCAAAAATTGTACCAACGTTAACTTGAAAATTTTGAATGTAGATTTTTTGAGAATCAAATTACGAGTCTAAGGAGATATGCCACTTTCAAATCGGATCAAATTTGGTAAAGATATGGGTCCGGAAGTCCAGGTGTGGGCCACCTTTTAACAACACATCGGAAACTTGGAAATAAATGACATGAAAATGGGTCAAAAATTGTACCAACGTTAACTTGAAAATTTTGAATGCAGATTTTTTGAGAATCAAATTACGAGTCTAAGGAGATATGCCACTTTCAAATCGGATAAAATTTGGTAAAGATATGGGGTCCGGAAGTCCAGGTGTGGGCCACCTTTTAACAACACATCGAAAACTTGGAAATAAATGACATGAAAATGGGTCAAAAATTGTACCAACGTTAACTTGAAAATTTTGAATGCAGATTTTTTGAGAATCAAATTACGAGTCTAAGGAGATATGCCACTTTCAAATCGGATAAAATTTGGTAAAGATATGGGGTCCGGAAGTCCAGGTGTGGGCCACTTTTTAACAACACATCGGAAACTTGGAAATAAATGACATGAAAATGGGTCAAAAATTGGACCAACGTTAAATTGAAAATTTTGAATGCAGATTTTTCGAGAATCAAATTACAAGTCTTGGGAGATATGCCACTTCCAAATCGGATAAAATTTGGTAAAGTTATGGACTCCGGAAGTCCAGTTTTGGGCCACCTTTTAACAACACATCGGAAACTTGGAAATAAATGACATGAAAATGGATAAAAAATATGACCAACGTTGAAATGAAAATTTTTAATGCAGATTTTTTGAGAATGAAATCACAAGTTTTTAGAGTAATGTTACATTGAAATCGGATTAAATTTGCTAAGGTTATAAACTCTGGAAATCAACTTGTGAATGAATTTTTTTACAAATCATTTGAAACTTTGAAAAATCGAACGTGACGAATATTGGATACATTGGCCATGATTGGTTTAAAATCTGGGACGTATGAAAAGTCTTAAGTTCGGATGAGTTTTTAGCTTAAATCCTATCAGAATCAATAGAGTTAAGTCTTCAGAAAAAACAGGCCGTCTTCTGTCAACCGGTGTGTTACATTACAACATTTTTGGGAATATATCTGTGACTCTTTGAGAAAGGGATTTCCACAAAATTTACTCACAGTATCCGCAAAAATGGTCACGGAACCGCCTCTTTCGGCGCTAAATGAAGCCACTGCAAAGAGCGGTTCGCTGGGATGCCAACTGCTGATGGTGCTGACTGCATCCGAATCCAGGAATTCTATTTTTGTGTCGAAATACAGTGTCATCTCAATGGTTTTCTCTCAAATGGTGCTGAAAATAACCAAAACACTGTGAAAAAATTGTTTCTTTAGCAACGGTTGTCATGGTTGCCCCAAACAAACGGTTAAAAGCCGGTTCTTGGGGTGTTCAAGGCGATGCAAGGAAGTGCAAGTAAATAGACAGTTTTATTTCACAATTTTTTTGTTTTTTTGCTTTGCTATTTGAGTCCACCACTTATCAGAATTACACGACTGCAATCACACTTACCGGCGCCTCGTGTACTTCTGAAAAAAGACAAGATTAGCAAGACAAATTTAAATAAATATTAATATTAAATTGCGCCAAATTTTCGATAAATTACATTATAGGAAAAGCTCTATTTATCGTCCTCCCTTTTAACATACACAAACTAAAATTTAGAAACAAGCCCCAAAAAAGATAAATTATACATAAACATACTGAGATATAGAAACAAGCCCCAAAATAGCTAAATTATTCATGAAAAATAGGAAAGTATGGGGAAAATTAGCTCAAAAGAATTCAATTCAAAGAAATGAGTTGCAATAATTTTACATTAATCTTTTCGTTTAGCATTAAGTTGTGTTTTATATACATATATAAAAATATTCAAACATTTGGCTTGGAAAGGGCTAAATGATCACCTCTGGAACTTACCCATACAATGAGACGTCGCGTATTCGCCCCGTGCACACGCAACACTCGCGCATTGGAATGAAATCACCGGCAAACAAAACGGAGAAAACAGAACGTTGGCCGGTACTACGACTCATTTACAGTGCGAACTCCGACAATGGCTGATCGTCCGTGTGCTGGAAACCTTCTTCGTATCGCCGGGGCCGTGATCCTGCCCAATCTGGGTGGGATCTACAACGGGCGGCTGACCAGGCAGCACATCCAAAACTGGTACGCCCACCTGAAGTTCCCATCCTTCAAGCCGCCAAACTGGGTGTTTGCTCCGATGTGGACCTCCCTGTACGCCGGAATGGGCTACGGATCGTATCTGGTGTGGCGGGACGGCGGAGGATTTGGTGGCGAGGCGGCCAGACTGCCGCTCATTGCCTATGGAACACAACTGGCCTTAAACTGGGCGTGGTCGCCCATATTCTTCGGGCAGCACAACATTAAGGGCGTGAGTACTGATGATATCACTACCACTGGGTGATATATTTAATCCATTTCCTCCATTAGGGGCTTATTGACATAGTCGCACTGACGGCCACCGCTGGAGCGTGTGGAGTTCTCTTCTACCGAGTGAACAAGGTCGCCGGATTGCTCTTTGTCCCCTACGTCGCCTGGCTGGGATTCGCCACTGCGCTGAACTATGCCATCTGGAAACTAAATCCTGAAAAGAAGCAGGCGCCGGAAGAGGAGGAGAAACCCTCCGTCAGTACCGGCAAGGCCGACTAGCCCCGAAAGCCTCTAAATTCAATAATTTTAAGTTTCTTTAATACGAAATGTAATGCCTTTAGAAGTTATCGAGCCAGGGCTGGTCTATTTGGATAAGATATCGATAAATCATGTATTAAAGTGAGCGGACAAATCAAAATATGTTTAATCCAAACTTAAAATTCTGATCTAAATGATCTGTTAATTAATTATAAAGGAAAAACTGTTATCCCTAATAACATAATAATAAACAAATTTATTGTCGATATATTAGCATGAGTAAGTATTCCTTTCGTGAATGTAAGCAATTAACTATACGTTTTTCCTTTCCTTGTTTTGCACTTTAGCACAAATACAATATAATTTTCTTAGTAAAAAAAACACAAAGTTTTGTCTTGAATTGGTAGTGAACTTTACATTCGAAATAGGTCTGTATTTTAAAACCATGATTCACATTTTTTTGGGAACAGATCGGACACCTCTGGCTAATATAATTGGAAAAACTAAAATTTTAGTCAACCGTCACGGTATATATTTGTAGATAGCATCTGGACCGGTTTTCCGCCTCATTAGGAAAACAAGAAGATATCCAATACTTTGTAATCTTTATATATAGTATGCACCACCCGAGTGCTGAGAAATATTCCTTTTGACTTGATATATGACCATGCCGTTTAGTTGAAGATGGCCGAATAATGATTATAATTCAAATAAAATAACCAATCTAATAAGGAAATAAGTCACATGTTTACCATTTTGTCTAAGACTGTTCATAATTTCAGTTGACATACTATTTTTTTTTGAAAATTACAAATTTATTCAAAAATATAATAAGCACAATTTATCAAAACTTTTAGTACCAGGGATTAATAGATAATATTTTTAAACGAAAACTGAGTGTGAAAATGCGTGTTAAGTTTAAAATGCAAGGGAGCCGATTGAAAAAGAGATTAAAGATGGATCAATTAGGGCCTCCAGGAGCGGATGAGGGGTTGGGAGGAGTTCCGGCCTTCGGAGAGGTAGCTTTCGGGGAGCCTGCCGCCTTTGGAGAGGGCGTAGTCTTCGGGGAGTTCGCCGCCGGCTTCTGCTGCCCTCCAGCTGGTCCTGCTTGCTTGGGAGGAGATGCCTTGTTGGCTGCTTTTCCCTGCTGCTGTTGATTTGGTTGATTTGCCAGGTTGGGTGCTTTTGGAGAAGCGGGTTTCCCTGTAGCCTGGGCTGGCTTTGGAGCCACTGCCGGCTTGGCATTCGCATTAGGATTTGGCTGCTTCTGCTGAGGCTTGCTTCCCCCTGATCCACCTGCTCCTGGTGATTGCTTCTGGGCCTGCTGCGGCTTGTTGGCTGGTTGCTGTTGCTTTGCCTTCTGTCCCGCTTCCGGCTTCTTAACATTCGCTTGAGGAGTCTGTTTCTGGGGCGGAGTACCTCCTGCAGGCGATGGCGGAGTCACGGCGGCGGGAGATGGCGGAGTCACAGCCGCTACAGAGGGAGGCATGGAAGTGGGAGTCGATGGTGGCGTGGAGGGGGCCGCTGGGGACGGGCCCTCTGCAGGAGTTGCAGATGCCACTGGAGCTGGGGGCGTCACTGGCTTGGTTGGTGGAGTTGTCTCCTTCCTGGGAGCAGCTTTAATTTCTTCAACAGGCTTTGGCGTCTCGGCTGTCTTCGCAGGAGCAGCTGTAGCTTGATCTTTAGGTTGTGGTGGTGCCTGAGAATTCTGTACGTTGGCAACTTCTGGAGGTGGAGGTTTTGCGACTTCTGGAGCTGGAGCCTTGACAACCTCGGCAGCACTCTTCGCTGTTTCTGTAGCTTTGACTGCCTCGTGTGCAATTTTTGGGGCTTCTTCTGGTAAAGTGATCTGTTTGGCTGGTGGCGGAGTCTTTTGTTTTAGTTTCTCTGTTGATTCCTTGGGCTTATCCTGAGAATTCTTTGGAGGAGAAGGTCTCTTGGGTGGCTCAGCATTAATGACTACAGCACTCGATGGTTCATTTTTAGCTGGAGAAGGCAACTCCTTTGGCTGTTCTTCAATTTTAGCAGCCGGTGCAGCTTCGACGGTTGGTTTCGCGGAAGGTGTTGCCTGCTTTTGCGGCTCCGAGGCCACAATCTCGGCGAGAGTCTGGATAGCAGGAGGAGTTGACGCCTTCGCGGGAGTCTCTGAAGGAGTTGGCTTAGGTGGTTCTGGTTTTTGCTCCGTGGATTTTTCTTCAGTCCTTTGTTCCGCCTGCTTTGGTTGCTCCACCTTCTGCTCAGTGATTTTGAATTGGGTATTCAGATCTATTTGTTGTCCAGTTGGTTTTGGCTGTTCCACCTTTGGTTCATTGGCTTTAAGCTGGCCAGGCTGCTTTGATTTTTCAAGCGTTTTTTCTGCCGGCTTAGGTGGGTCTACCTTCTGCTCAGCGGGTTTAGTTTCAGTATTCTGTTGGTTTTCAGTGGGTTTAGACTGCTCCGCCTTTTGCTCCACAGGTTTGATTTCAATTTTCTGGTCAATAGGTTTGGCCTGTTCCTTCTTCTGTTCCGTCTCTGGCTTCGGAAGATCCTGATCTGGAGTTCCCGCAGCCTGTGTGCTTCTCTGGTCAATAGGTTTGGTCTGTTCCTTCTTCTGTTCCGTCTCTGGCTTCGGAAGATCCTGATCTGGAGTTCCCGCAGCCTGTGTGCTTTCTTTGGTGGTCTGAGGAGCTGACTGTCCCTTGGCCTGATCTTTATTCTTATTCTGCTTCTCTTTGTTGCCCTGCTGGTCGTTCTTCTTGCCATCCTTGCCCTGACCTTTCTTAATGTCCTGTTTTTCTTTGGGTTTCTCATTTGGCTTGGTAGTCTGTGGTGTTTTCTGTGGCTGCTTTTGATCCTTCTTGGGCTGCTGCTGCTGCTGTTGCTTATCCTTTGGTTTATTCTCCACAGATTCTTTTGGTGCCTGTTCTGGCTGTTTTGTAGCCTCCACCTTAGCGACCTCGTCGAAATCTCCAACGAGCAGGGGAACGTCATCATCCTCCTCGGCTGGTATAGGTTCTTCTGCGCCTCCTGGACCGCCCTTCTGATTGTTCATGGCGTTGGCATACATCCGCAGTTGGACGACCGTCTCCTGACCCAGCTGGGGAAGAATGTCGGGCAACATTTCGACCACTTTCCGGGTTTCGCCGTGACCCGTGACGGCGAAGGTGTTGGCCGAGAGCGAGGCCTGCGCCTTGGGGTTGTTGAAGTGAATCACGGTCAAGTCGTCCTTGATGATGTTGACCTCCTCAATGCCCGGGATGGTGCTCACCGACAGCTTCTTAAGCGAGCTCTGCAGCTTCTTGTCGTCGGTGGCCGCTGTCTGGTGCATGACCTTCTTCTTCCGGCGGGGCGTGCCCTTGCCGCCGATCCGTACCTGCGCCTGCAGGCGCTTCAGCTTCTCCACATTCATACCTTGCAATCTGGCCGGACAAACGGGTGTTAATCTCAAGTATATATTACATAAAACGGGCAGGAACTCGCCTTAATCGATGACCAGCTCTAGAGACACGATGTGCAACTCCACGGGCGAATTCACGAATGCAGTAGACAGGCCCACTATCCGCCAGTAGAACCACCCGAATCCAACGCAGCAGCAGCGCTGCTTTTATTAATATCGTGCGGCCTGCTCTTTTTTTTGCACATTTTTATGTGTTTTCGCAAGCAAATCGGGGAGAAAACAAGAAAAATGTCGCCCCAGTGCTTAAAAATAGCTCCACATTTCCTACACCAGCCGATGGCCGGTGCTTTTGGTTTGCTTTGCTTCAGTTTAGTTTATGCGGATTCTCGGCATGAGGCTGCCCAAGCGGCTGTTGAACCGCAGACGCCTCTCGGGATGCGAACGGTTGGATGGGAGTGGGACTGATGACGGGGCATAGGATGGGATGAGTCCCGAAAATAGACTGGGCACTTTTCTCACTGCCAGTTTCGCTCGCAGAATCACTTGAAATGTGGGATGTTTGATAAGGATTGCCTTCGATGGCGGAATGATTTGTATCGTATTATGTCTTACAATAAACATACTTTGTGGATACTGTACAAACCATTTCGGATATAGTAATTATGTATATATATGAATGTACCTGACCTTCATGACCCCGGTCATTCAGCATTGCTGAATATATTGTAGACATCTTTTAAAGAATGATAAATACTTGTCAATTTTATAACGGTGTGTCACTGAAATCTCCTACTCTTGTGTGTTGGAGGAGAACATCAACTCATTGGCAAACCCCTTCCAATTATTCTAAAAATGGACTTGCAGAAAAGTCACCTAAAACCTGAACTTCTTATCCCATAATTTTTCTTACAGACATCCAATTTCAAAATGGCATAATTTAAAATGACTGTTCTTTAATCCTCTTAAAATTTGCGTACTCATCTTGATTTGTAAATTTGGGTCAATTTTTCGTCATTTTTATAATTTTTGAAAAATTTGCGGAAAAGTGACCTCAAACCTGCTCTTCTAAGCCCATATAATTTCTTACAGACATCCGAATTTAAAGTGACTCACATACTTCTAATAGATTGTGGCTTAATTCTCTAAAAAAAATGGGTTTTCCACTTGTTTTGTATTTTGGGGTAGATTTTTCGTTAATTTTACGATATAACCATTAGAATATTCAAATATTCTTAGACGGAAATCCGTTAACTCTTAAAACGGTCACACTTGTCCCATCACCTGTAGATCAGCAGGCGTGCTTTTGATTTGTTTTGATTTGATTTCGATGTTGCTCCGGAGATGCTTTCTGTTTCCGTTTCCCGAAGTCCGGCTGGTGCGCCGGGCTCTGCACATCGTGCTCCATCCGGAGATCCGGCAGGCGCTGCAACACAAAAAGCCGGTGGTGGCCCTGGAATCCACAATCATAACCCACGGAATGCCGATGCCGGAAAACGTTCTTACGGCGCTGGCGGTGGAGGAGCAAGTCCGCCTTAACGGGGCTACACCCGCGACCATTGGGATTCTGGACGGGCGGATCAAGGTCGGCCTTACGCCCGAGGAGCTCAACACGCTGGCCAAGAAGCCCAGGGATCAGGTGATCAAGTGCTCCCGGAGAGACCTGCCATTCGTGGTGTCCAGAAAGCAGAGTGGCGGCACCACAGTAGCCGCAACCATGCTTATTGCCCACCGCGTGGGAATCCAGGTGTTCGCCACAGGAGGAATTGGCGGGGTCCATCGCGATGGCCACGAGTCCCTGGATGTTTCCGCGGACCTCACCGAGCTGGGTCGCACTCCGGTGGCCGTGGTTTGTAGCGGCGTCAAATCCATCCTGGACATTCCCCGAACGCTGGAGTACTTGGAGACGCAAGGCGTGTGTGTGGCCAGTTTCGAGAGTCCCGGTGGCGTGTTTCCGGATTTCTACACACGAGATAGCGGATGTACGGTGCCCTATAACCTCAATAGTGCAAAGGAGGCGGCGGAGCTGCTACGATCCTGGAAGGAACTAAAAATGGAGTCGGGGCTGCTTATTGGAGTTCCTATTCCTGAGGAGTTTGCTGCGGACAAATCCAAAATTGAGGACGCAATCAAGAAAGCATCTGCCCAAGCCAAGGCCCACGGAGTTTCGGGCAAGGATGTCACTCCGTTTTTGCTCGCCGCCATCGCCAAGATCACCGAAGGAAAGAGCCTCAAATCCAACATAGCTCTGATCAAAAATAATGCCAAAGTGGCTGCAAAAATTGCAGCTTCTCTTTGCGAGGTCTCCACAAATACCGAAAATCCAGAGCCAAAAACTTTCGACAGGAAACCTCTGGTTGTGGGAGCTTCGATTTTGGATCTCTCTTTTACAGTAGACGACCATAATCGCGACATGAAGCTGGATGGAGCCACATACTCAGCAGTCGCTAAACAGGCAGCAGGTGGAGTGGGTCGGAACATCGCGGAGGGCATTTACAAACTATACGGTGATGTGAACCTGATTTCCGCCGTGGGCAACGACCAGATGGGCCAAACGCTGCTCCAGATGATGCCAAAGGCGCTGAAGCGGGGTCTAGTCCTGGCGGATAGCCATAGTACCTCATTGTGCTCCCTGATCTTTGATAAATTTGGGGATTGTAAGCTGATCCTGGGCAACATGGAAATTCACCAGAGTATTACACCGGAAACCCTTCAGGCGCACCATCAACTCTTTCGGGAAGCCCCTCTCATCATCATGGATAGCAACATCTCGGAGCAGGCGATGGCCAGCATTCTGCATCAGGCCCAAAAAAACAAGATTCCCGTCTTCTTCGAGCCCACGGATATGTTCATAGCAGGGAAGCCGTTTAAACTGCTGCCAGAGCTGACCAAAAACATACGCATGATAAAACCGAATCTCGAAGAGTTAAAGACCATCACGGAGGCTATAACCGGGCAACCTGTAAACTGGAGTCAAAATACAAAGCTGCCACAAGCGGACCTCCTGCAACAGGCGAAATCCATGATTAAGAAAATCGACTGCCACTTCAACTGCATCATAGCCACGTTAGGGGACCACGGGGTGCTCCTAAGCTATCGACAGGATGCGGACAATGATTCCAGACTGCTCTTGGACGTAAGCAAATCCACGCCGCCCCACTGCACTCGCTTCTATGCCGCTCCTATGGTTCACAACATTGTCAATGTCTCGGGAGCGGGCGATAGTTTCTGTGCGGGATTCATCACTGCCCTGCTGCGGGGGCGCATCCTAAATGAGTGCGTGGCCGCTGGTTTTGTGGCCGCGGAGAAGGCCCTGCAATCCGAGTCCGCAGTGCCTAGCACCTACTTCTCGAATCCAGAAACCTTTGAGAGCCGCTACAAGCAAACTGTAAAAATCATCCAACAGCAAAGCATTTAGATGAAGAGAACAAATGAATTTACTCAGGTCCTTTGCTTTATTCCTAAGTATTTTCTTAAAATATACAAGATGAAGTTGTCTAGTAGGCCCATCTGAAAGATGCAATTAACCAATTGAAATCGTTTAAGAAGTTCAGTTTTTACAACTTACAGCTTTATGACTTTGTCCTTGCCTCCAGAGGCTACTCGTGAGCCATCGGGCGCCCAGTCGACTCCAAACACCTCATCTGCATGCCCAGGTAGCTCCTGTGCCAGCTTCTTGCTCTGTACACTCCAAACTAAATGAAAGGGCATCGGTTAAACCGGACCAGAAAATATTCGATTCGGTATTTACCCTTTAGTGTAGAGTCCTTGCTGCCGGAAACTATCAAGCGGGAGTCCGCCGACCAGGCCAACGTGTAAACAGCCTGCACATGACCACGGAAGGTGGCTATGAACTGACCATCATGTGCCCGCCACAGACGCACCGATTTGTCAAAGGAAGCTGACGCGATCAGCTTCACATCCGGCGAATATTTCACATCGTTGACCACGTTCTGGTGCCCCGTCATGCGCTCCACACACTTGTTCTGGTTGTTGCGCCACAGATAGAGCGTGTTGTCATCTGAGCAGGAAACCAGGGACTCCACCTCATCTGGACAAACGGCTTGGTAGCGCTTCAAGGCGGACTCCTGGAGCTCTTCAGCTATAAAATAAAAATTTTTAGAATGATTTTATAATATTAAATTACGAAATAATCAAATTATTACTGCTCAGACTGAGGTGGCTCTTAGAGCGATCCTTGACCGGCTGGAATGGACCCGTACGCAGAACGTAGTCCGTGCTGAGTGCGATGTTGTTAACCCAGTGGGCATGGCCAGAGAAAGTGCGGCAAAGGATGCCATCGGCAGACCGCCACATCTTGACTGTGCGGTCTTTGGAGGATGTGTAAATAAGGCCCGCCCCTCCCCAGCGCACGGCTGTCACCGCATTCGTGTGACCAGCAATGTTCATCAAGCACTGGCCCAGTTTTACATCCCAGATCCGGCAGTCCCCGTCTCCACTGGCGGAAGCAAGTTTCCTGCATTCGGGATCCCGGTGATATGGCTCCCAGGCGAGACAGTTGATGTGCTTTTTGTGTCCACTAAGGGGGCGGCCTTTTTGTTGGCCTGTCTCTGGATCCCAGATGATTATAGAGCCAGCTTTGCACCCACTGGCCAAGCGTTTGCCATCTGGAGCCCACGATACGCACAAAACCCACTGCTTGTGACCCGTGCAGGTGAAGTGGGGCGTCTCTGTAGTAAGATCCCACAGTCGCACTGTAGTGTCGCCACTTCCGCTGGCCAGATGAGCCCCGTCCGGGCTGAAATTCAGAGAAACAACTGCCTCTGCGTGACCTGGCATGGAACTCGTACATCTTGTCACCGGACGCACTTTGAAAACCGCCTGTGGCTGGTATACAATGTCGATTACGTTCTCCGTATCCACTGACGCCAAGTCCAGGGTGTCCTCTAGGCTCTTCTTGATCTCATCCTCGCCCACGAAGAACAGATACGGAGTGGCTTCCTCGTTTTTCAGCAGAGCGTTGCAAATCAGACCCAGTTGCTGGGAGGTAATTCCAGCTGGCAGGTCGATTGGCGGCCCAGCCTCTTCGCCCGTGTCCGAAATGAGCCGCGCCTGTATCGTGTGAGGCGTAGCCTGCGGCTCAGAGTCTGTCTCCATCTGCATTTTCTGTTTTTTGGCCAACATGTTTGCAGCAGCTCAATAAGTGGCCAAAACAAATATAAACACGTGCCGCGACTTGTCTGTTAGTGGTGAGCCAATCACTAAACATCGCACAGCTGGTCTCTTGCCAACTATCGATAAATTTTCCTTTTCTCGTAAAAATATTTAAGCTATTGGTAAAATAATTACTTAATATATATTTTACATCCCTTAAAGTTGTAATTGCTTAATCGTTGCTTGGTTGTTTGCCATCAGTTCCATACAGATTATTATTTATATTTTGGAGGAGCATATCTGTGAAAACCTGTGAATACTACAAGGGGTTTTGAGTTGCACAATTAAGTTTCACAAAGAACACTTTTAATAAATCCATTGGTTTTGCGAATAAAAAAAAATTATATATTTATGTTGCAATAGATATATTTGTATCTTTTAAGTTACAGTTTTAAGGTAGGTTTTCAGACCAATTTTAAAGTGGTAACCTGTTTTATGTCAGAAGTGGATTCTAATTTAATTATTTTCTGTAGCACCTTAAATAATTTGTTTTATTTATTTTAAGCTTATATTTGTTTTGCCTTTATTTAGTCATAGATTTATTTGAATTTGAAAATTATTTATGTTATGCAAAGATGTATTTGCTTACTATGATAAGCGAAATATTTTTGCTAGGTTCTAAGACCATTTCTAAAGTGGTAACCTGTTTGAGCCGAACACTGGATTCAAATTTGATGATTGAAGATATTTTTATTTTGACTTTATTTTGCATTAGATTTATTTTTATTTTTTCCTGAGTGATCTGTTGTTTTTGAAAAATAGTTATGTTATGCATAGATGTATATTTGCTTGCTGGGATAAGCGACAGTTTTCAGCTATGTTCTAAGTCTAATTCTATACTCTAATTTGATTCTTTTTTTTTGTAACTGTATACCTAATTTTGTATTATTTATTTTAATCTAATGCTTAATTATTTAAGAAGCATTAAATCTAGCTATTTTTATTATTAGCTATATTTATGTATTTCATCATATTTTGATAATAGCTACTGGAATTCGCACTGTCGAACTATCGTGGAAAGTCCGTCTCTAAGATCCAAAGATTTTCATGTACGCGTCTTGGTAAAATTTTGTAATAATGGAAAATATTCCGCGAACACATGAAGGTAAGCGAAATAAACGCATCCAACTGTTAACCACCGTCTCAGGGAACCTTGGGTCACTAAATTTACCCACGTAAAACACCCGCGCAAACAAATATGGAACCACCGGTTTTCTTGGCTGGTGGTCTCATTTAAAAATCAATTTATTATACAAATTTTTTCTCGCAGACATCGAGGCACAGATCAGCGTGATCCAGGAGAAGAAGACGGAGCTGGCCAAGACCACTGCTGCGGCAGCCGGCGTGGGATTGCTGGACAGCGGAGGATTTTTCGACAGCGACTTGTACGATGATGATGCGGGAAAGGGGAAGGGGCGCTACGAGGGCTACAATACCTCTATTGCAGCCAACGACGCCGAGGATCCGGACGAGGACGAGGACGATGGCTTTCCGGTGCCACAGAAACGCACCACCTACACGGCTCCTACTTCCGTACTGAAGGACGTGACCCAGGGCAAGGAGGATGTGGATCCCATGGCGGATCGCAGGCGTCCCACGATTGCGGATCGTGAGGATGAATACCGGCAGAAGCGTCGCCGCATCATCATCTCGCCGGAGCGAGCGGATCCCTTTGCCGAAGGCGGCAAGACCCCGGATGTTGGCTCCCGCACCTACACGGACATTATGAGGGAGCAGATGCTCAAGGGCGAGGAAACCGAGCTGCGGCGGCGTATCCTCGAGAAAACCAAGGATGGGACTCTGGTAAAGACCACGTCCACGTCGTCGTCTTCGAATGGTGAATCGGCTGCTCCTAAGGACGGCGGTAGGAAGCGAGGCAGATGGGATCAAACAGTCAGCGACAGCTTTATCCCGGCCAAGGTGGCCACGCCCAGCAGCGCCGCTACGCCCACTTGGGAAGATGTGAGTATTGAAAACAAAAATATATGTTCACTTTCAACGTTTCCGTCCAGTTACTTTAGTTATTATTATTCATTTTCTATATTATTAAATTTAAGTAAGTAGTATTAATTAAATATTCTCACGCAGAAAACTCCCGGAGACCACCGTTGGGATGAGACTCCAGGACACAAGGGCAGCGAGACGCCGGGAGCCACTCCAGGACTGGGCACACGCATCTGGGACGCCACACCAGCTCACGCCATGACCCCGGGTCATGAGACACCTGGACACGAGAAGTCGGCCCGGAGGAATCGCTGGGATGAGACGCCAAAGACAGAGCGCGAAACTCCCGGTCACAGCGGATGGGCCGAGACCCCGAAGCCCGATCGCACAGGAAGCGGAGCCGGCGGGGAGAGTATCTCCATCGAGTCCACTCCTGGAGCCTCAAAACGTCGTTCTCGCTGGGATGAAACACCATCGAATGCTACGCCTGCTATTACGCCCACAAATGCAAATGCTATGACCCCGAATATGACACCTAGTATGACGCCACACGCGACTCCCGGACATGCTACGCCTATGCTGACGCCAGGAGGCAGCACACCCATCGGAGTCAAGGCAATGGCCATGGCAACACCTTCGGCGGGAGCTCTGGCGGCCATGACGCCCGAACAACTGCAGGCCTATCGCTGGGAAAAGGAGATCGATGAAAGGAACCGTCCTTACACAGACGACGAATTGGACCAAATCTTTCCGCCTGGCTACAAAATTTTACCCCCACCCGCGGGCTATGTTCCACTCCGCACTCCCGGCAGAAAGCTGATGGCCACACCCACACCGATCGCTGGGACTCCAGCCGGATTCTTCATCCAAGTGGAGGATAAAAATGCTAAATTTATGGATAACCAACCAAAAGGGCAGAATCTGCCGTTTATGAAACCTGAGGATGCGCAATATTTCGACAAACTCCTAGTGGACGTCAATGAAGATGCTTTGTCGCCCGAAGAGCTCAAGGAGCGCAAGATCATGAAGCTCCTGCTGACCATCAAGAATGGTTCGCCACCCATGCGAAAATCAGCTTTGAGGCAGATTACAGATAAAGCCAGGGAATTTGGTGCAGGTCCTTTGTTCAACCAGATTCTTCCGTTGCTTATGTCGCCTACTTTGGAGGATCAAGAGCGACATTTGCTGGTCAAAGTAATCGATCGCGTTCTGTACAAACTCGATGATTTAGTGCGTCCCTATGTGCACAAGATTTTGGTGGTCATAGAACCGCTCTTGATTGATGAAGATCATTATGCTCGCATAGAAGGCAGAGAAATAATTTCTAATCTGGCCAAGGCTGCTGGTTTGGCCACCATGATCTCTACTATGAGACCGGATATTGACAACATCGATGAGTATGTGAGAAACACCACAGCGCGAGCCTTTGCCGTTGTGGCATCAGCTTTGGGTATTCCCTCCTTGTTGCCCTTTTTAAAAGCCGTGTGTAAGTCAAAGAAATCCTGGCAGGCACGTCACACGGGCATCAAGATTGTGCAACAGATAGCTATCCTAATGGGTTGCGCTATATTGCCCCATCTGAAAGCTCTGGTTGAGATTATCGAACACGGATTAGTGGATGAACAGCAGAAGGTGCGTACCATTACAGCCTTGGCCATTGCTGCTCTGGCGGAGGCAGCCACTCCGTACGGCATTGAATCCTTCGATTCCGTACTGAAACCTCTTTGGAAGGGTATTCGCACTCATCGAGGCAAAGGCCTGGCCGCCTTCCTCAAAGCCATTGGCTACTTGATTCCCTTGATGGATGCCGAGTATGCAAATTACTACACCCGTGAAGTGATGTTGATCTTGATCCGAGAGTTCCAGTCCCCAGATGAGGAAATGAAAAAAATCGTCTTGAAGGTGGTGAAGCAGTGTTGTGCCACCGATGGTGTGGAACCGCAGTACATCAAAGAGGAAATTCTGCCGCACTTCTTCAAGTTCTTTTGGAATCATCGCATGGCGCTAGACAGGCGCAACTACCGCCAGCTGGTTGACACCACCGTGGAAATTGCCAACAAGGTTGGTGCTTCTGAGATCATCAATCGTGTGGTGGATGACCTAAAAGATGAGAACGAACAGTACCGGAAAATGGTGATGGAAACGGTCGAGAAAATCATGGGCAATCTGGGAGCAGCTGACATCGATTCACGCCTGGAGGAACAGCTTATCGATGGTATTCTGTATGCTTTCCAGGAGCAGACCACCGAGGATGTGGTGATGTTAAATGGCTTCGGCACCATTGTGAATCAGTTGGGCAAGCGAGTTAAGCCCTATTTGCCACAGATTTGCGGTACGATTCTCTGGCGGTTGAACAACAAATCTGCGAAAGTACGTCAACAAGCAGCGGATCTGATCTCCAGGATAGCAGTGGTAATGAAAACTTGTCAGGAGGAGAAGCTAATGGGACATCTGGGTGTTGTGCTATACGAATACTTGGGTGAGGAGTATCCCGAAGTATTGGGTAGTATCCTGGGAGCCCTGAAGGCTATCGTAAACGTGATTGGCATGACCAAGATGACGCCTCCCATTAAGGATTTACTTCCCCGGCTCACACCAATTTTAAAGAATCGTCACGAGAAAGTACAAGAGAACTGTATTGACCTGGTGGGACGCATCGCGGATCGAGGACCAGAGTATGTGTCTGCTCGCGAATGGATGCGCATCTGTTTTGAGCTTCTGGAGCTGCTCAAGGCCCACAAAAAGGCCATCCGGAGAGCCACTGTCAACACCTTTGGCTACATAGCTAAAGCCATTGGTCCCCACGACGTCTTGGCCACTCTGCTGAATAATCTAAAAGTGCAGGAGCGGCAGAACCGCGTGTGCACCACGGTAGCCATCGCCATTGTAGCCGAGTCCTGTCGTCCTTTCACCGTGCTCCCTGCATTGATGAACGAGTACCGAGTACCCGAGCTGAATGTGCAAAATGGTGTCCTTAAGTCCCTCTCCTTCCTTTTCGAATACATTGGCGAAATGGGAAAGGACTACATCTATGCCGTCTGCCCACTTTTGGAAGATGCCCTAATGGATCGAGATCTGGTTCACAGACAAACAGCCTGCTCAGCCATTAAACACATGTCCTTGGGAGTCTATGGCTTCGGTTGCGAGGATGCCCTGACGCATCTGCTCAATTACGTGTGGCCCAACATATTTGAGACCTCCCCTCATCTTGTGCAAGCTTTCATGGACTCAGTGGATGGATTGAGAGTATCTCTCGGACCTATCAAGATCCTGCAGTATACACTGCAGGGACTGTTCCATCCCGCTCGCAAAGTGAGGGATGTCTACTGGAAGATCTATAATTCGCTGTATATTGGAGGTCAGGATGCACTGATTGCCGGTTATCCGCGGATTACCAACGATCCAAAGAACCAGTACGAGCGGTACGAATTGGACTATGCGCTCTAAGTTGAAACATCTAAATCAGCTAGCAATAAGATTCTTTAAGATAAAATTAAATAAATCTGAACTTTACCAAACAAGGACTTTAATTTAAATCTCTCATGTCTTAAATTTAGTTGTCATATCATGCAAACTTAAAGCATTACATCACATATATCTTCTTCTATTTATAATCGCCAGCTATTTATTATCTGGCATTAGATTAGATAGATTTTTTATTTAGTGTTAATATTTACTGTCCGTCTGAAGTAGTTACAAAGATAATGCAAAGTCGAATCATCGGGTAACCTACTTGGGTTTTTGACACTTCATCGGAAATAGTAATAATCATAATTATGTCATGCATCTGGCAATCCCTTTCACATCTTTGATTTGTAATTTCCCCAAAATGCAGCCCGCACCAAAGTACATCAAGAATATGTAAAAAACGGGGTTTTATTCTAAGTTTAGAGTAGCTACCCGACCCCTTAACAGGTGGGATACTACTGTGGACTAATCTTTTGGCTTAGGCGATAATACAAAAGTGTCTCACTGCAATGAGATTGGAACCGCTTCATCAAGTACATCTTTAAGTGGTCTTGGTCCCGTTACATAATCATCGGTGGAGTATTGATTGGACAACATCTATCAGGCTCTTCAGGCCGAACATGTAGTTCTCATCTGGCAAGGCCTCTTCCGCTGGATAAACATGAGCAAAGTCAATCATTTTGACCCGCACCCAATTGGTTGGGTGATCTTCTTTGATGTGGTGGCCATTGAGCAGGGACTGACACTTCGAGGATTGGTCCATTCTCGAGTAATCGTAGCAGATGAGCAAAGAGCTGGCATAGAAATGCAGCAAGCGTTGGCTATTAAACCAAGAGAGGATCTCTTGCAGCTGGCGCAGCACTTCTTTCAGGAGCAGCTCCGTTCTCGCTCTTTTGGTCTTGGAATCGCTTGCATTGAAGAACAAGACCATGGTCTGCTTGAAGCCTTCCACACTCAAGCTCTTTCCGTAGTCCTTTCCATGTCGCAGGATTTTTGTTTCCTTGGGGTGCTCATTTTCTTTGGGAAGATACACCTGAAATCCGGGCAAGCAAAGGCCCAGCTTTTGCTTGCACATTACGTACTTCGCCTCCTCCAGTTTCCGCTTGTTACGCGAGGATTCTGGATCCCAGGTTCGTTTACCCATTTTTACGTCCATGACGCATGGCTGGCTCATCCCACGCGTAAGGTCTTCCAGACGGAGGAACGTACGTTCCCGCTGATTCACAACCAGTTTCAGGGGGCCGTAAAATCGGGGGACGTGACCGCGGAGCAGGGCAAGGTCATTATCACCTGAAGCACCTGCCGCTGCGAGTGACTCATAAAAGCGCAGCTCCCGCTCGCCGCACTCCGGTTTTCCCATGGGTTTCAGCACGCATCCGGCAGTAGGATCCTGCAGTAGACCCACCGCCTCTGTGTTGGAGTCCTCGAATGTGTGGCCGGCCACCTGTGTCTTCAGCTGTCGGAATCCCTCAGGCATCGCCGGCTGGTTCCTAGGCGGTGGCAACTCCTGCTCCACATCCTGCTCATTCTTGGCCATGTGTCCTTTGTGACGCGGGATAGTTTCTTAACCGGGAGCAGCAGCAGCACCAGCGGCGGCGGCGGTGATCAGAATGCCTTTGCAAATCTCGCGCAGAAAATGTTGCGCGCACTTAATGCTGAATCAGTGATGGCAAGCCGGCTCACTTTCCGCCAGTTTTGGCCATTTTGCGGCGAGAATATGTTTTGTACTAAATATAAACATTATAATTTGCACAGCTGAATTTAGTTTTAATGCACATCTAGATTGAAGTTTGAATAATACAACGTGCCATTTAAAAATTTTTCTTTTTCTTTCTTCTCTTATTAAGTCGTAATGGATACCGAGCGCCACAGGTGGCAGCACTACAGTGTTGCATACAGCCGAAAAAGTAGTGCTGGTAAACGAACGTGTTCTTCTGATTGTTGCTAATGTTTTTTTTGGGAGTGGTTTTGTTTTGTTAATTTAACGCGTTTATTTACCTTCAGCTTATCTGGTATTTACCGATCGAGATTACTTAAGATATAACCGATGAAATCCTGGGAGATAGCCCTGGTGGCGGTTGCCGCAATTTACTTGTGCTCGCAAGGTGAGTCTTCAGTTTAGAAGCCCGAGTTTGGGCCACACCTAAATATTGTTTTGCTTGGTATAATTTATATAAATTATGTATTTTTAGTAAGCTTCGTTGCCGGATTGGAGTGCTATGTGTGCTCCAACCAGACGGGCAACACGGAAAAGTGCCTGAACACAATCAAGACTTGCGAGGCCTTCGAGAACGTCTGTGGCACGGAGATCCGTTGGGGATCCCAACCGTACTTCTCTGAGGGAGCCCTGAAGCAGTATTACGTCTCTAAGAGATGCATGACTAAGGAGCAGTGCCAGTCCAAGAGGAAAAGATATATGCAGCTGTACTGCACCCACATCTGGTACGAGGATTGGGCCTGCAATGAGTGCTGTCAGGGAGATCGGTGCAACTACTTTGTGATTGTGGGTAGAAATGAAATAGTAAAGGGATAACTAACTAATCTTAACATATTACAGAGTGGTGCTCCCTCAAGAAAAGGATATGGAGTCAGTTTGACCCTGGCCATCACTCTTTTGGGCCTTGGAAATTGGCTCATTCAAAGTTCCCTAGCCTCGAAAGCTATTGGCATCCTATGAACGCTCCGTTGTATTAACCTGACAAATCCGTCCATAAGCTAAGTAGATTCCACCGTCCATTTGTTTAGTAAACCGTCCAAGTGCCTTGACCAGCCAGTAAGTTATGAAATCGTTCAAAGTACTAACTTGACGTCTTTGAAATTATAGAATATTTTACGAGTTACATTCTTATTCTTAATTGAAAACATCCTTTCATCCTGTAATGTATTGTCTTAAAAGATTTTTCCGTTCCATATTTTTCAAATCTGTTACATAAATTTGATTTAATTTAATTAGACTGCCTTGTTGTTTTATAGAGTTAAAATAATTAAGTACACCTGCACAAAATTCTACCTATAGATTTATCTAAAATATGACATATGACATGTAAAGCTCAACATATCATTATAATCCATGACTTATCTTATCTGTATGTGTCTTATAAATTACAACCTATTCCAAATTGAATCTACCGCCTGCAATAAAGCAATATTGGCGTCTTTTTGGCGCTTTAATAAACAAGTGTTTTAAATTTACACATCGGCAATTTCTTAAAACTTTTTAGTCACTTGGCGCAAAAGCAGCCGGCGTTTACTGTGACGGTTGTGAACTGCCACGTTTGCTCGTTGCTTATCCAGGAGTTGGGATGGTCTGAAGGTAAAACCTGTTGCAGTACCTTTACCTTGTACTCCAGTGGCCTGCAGTTAGAACCGTGAGTGCACTTGGCCATATTCCGTCCAGAACGCGATTCGCAAACAGCATTCATCAAATAGCGGGGAAAGTGCATGTTGCCCAAATCCTTGAGCTCGTTCTAGAAGATTGGAAAAAAGCTGTGAACATCCATTGGTGCTTATGGTAGCCCAACAAACCGTAACTTTGCAATCGCAGCCTGTGGAGTGGACATCGTTGCGTTTGGTGGTCAACAAATCCTCATAGAAATCGTTGTAATACATCGGCGGCAGCTGATGGGGCATCGCCATCGCAATCCCTGTGGGATGTGGAGTGCTGGGACCGAAGCCGAAAAGGGCACTCAGCATCTTTGACGTACTGCGATCGGATTGCTGCTCCTCCGCCTGCTGTTCCAGGCATTGCGGCTCGCAACCTTTTAGACCCACCATCTCGTCGAAGACTCCATCACTGGAGTATAGATTGGCGTATCCGTTATTTGTCAGGCTAAGTAGCGCCAGCGCAGTTATGGAAACGGACAGCTTGGGGAGGAAAGAGGTTGCTTATCCAACTATTTTCTGTGTTCTTTCTGTTTCCCTTTACCATCCATTTTACTTGAGATTTTATGTGTTTCCGATCACACATCAGAGACTTACCCACGGCATCCTGCTAGATCTTTGCATGACCAGCGCTGAACTCCTTTTGCGGCTCTGACCAAGAAGTCAACCACATTTATACCCATCCAGGACAAAGGCCGCCGCTCGGATTACCTTTTGTGGCCGAGATGTGTGGAGAGCAGCAGCATCCATTACGGTCCGTCACCTGGACAGTATGAAACAATGGGCTCAACTGTTGACGCCACAACAATGGCAAACCACGCCAGGCTCAAGTGGCCTGGCTGATGGGGTTGAGTCGCTTGGCTATTTATACTTTTTTCCGGCTTTCTATGGGGAAATGGCTTTAAGGCCTCAAGTGTCGGCAGAGGTTGAGGGTTCGGGTGTGGAAATGGGAGTGGGAGTACTCAAAGGAAGCCCACTGACCCAGACATGTGTACACTGGACACAGGCAAAGGACAATCTGCCTTCCATTCGATGACGTTGACCAGGGTGGGTTCTTGGGTTCCGAAATAGCTCCAAAAACGTTTTGCTGTAGCAAACTTTTGAGTAAGAGGGCTTGGTTTGAGTGGACTTCCGATTGGATTTCAATTTTTCGGAATTTCCCTTTGCAGAGGAAGCAACTTAATGGAGTGGGGTTAATTGGGAAATGTCAGTTCTTGGCTTTAATATAGCCATTTAAATAAATCTTGCATATCTTGGATTATATAAAGAGAAATATATGTTGTAAAAAGAAGGCTTAAAAGTTATACCTAAAAACGGAGTTTATATAAATTAGTGTAGTATGTTCTCCAGTTACATCCTCTGAGATCCGCTCCTGTCGCAAGCAACTATGAGCTCACATTTTGGCCAGCTTGGGTCAGGTGCAGCGCCTCTGGCATAACGAACCGCGTCCGGCTAGAACGACTGTCCATTAGGCTAGACCGGGTCAGACCTTTGCGCTATGGGGACTCTGGAGTCTATAGAATAGACCTCTACGCGTAGGGAACCCGCGAGTGTGTGAGGTGCAGTGACTATGGGCGACTTCTAGGGCTTCCGTCGACGGGTAGCACTGTCCGCTGTGGATATCCAAATCCTCCTCAGTCGAATTCGCGTCGTCGAGGCAAGAACATTGCCCGTGCTACACAGTTTGACATGCACAGCCGGACAATCTGACAGCCCCCGCCATCAAACTGCTAAAACCGAGTGTAAGAATACGGGAATTGCGGGGAGATGCTGCTTCCTCTGGTGGCGGATTTATGCTGAGCTCTGCAGCTGCATTCCTGGGGAGACTTCATCCGTTTTCGTCGTCATTGTTGTTGTACAGTTATTCCGCCGTCGAATTTTCTGAAGCGGAAAAGCGAAAAGAAGCATCGCCGCGAAGCCCTCAAAGTGTCGACGAAAATCGTTAAAAAATAGAAAAACACTCGGCGACTATGTCACGACGGGCTTGAAGACCCCCATCCACGCAAAGGAAGATATTGAGATTGAGCGAGATCCAGGCTACACCACAGCGGGCTAGTGCCCCTAACCACCTACTGCATCCGTCTATTCCCAACCACAGCTAACTCAGGATTCGCATGGACAAAGGCACAATGAAGCGCAAGCAGAGAAGATACAGGTAATATAAGAAATAAATTATTTGTAATGACTGACGACAAAGCAATAGTAAATACTTTAAGGGACTTAAAAAAATATATATATTTTATTTATTTTAATATATTATTTTATTTTAATATATATATTCTACTGTCTTACCGCCACAGGACCACATTCAACACACTGCAGCTGCAGGAGCTGGAAAGGGCATTCCAGCGGACCCACTATCCGGACGTGTTCTTCCGGGAGGAGCTGGCCGTTCGCATCGATTTGACGGAGGCACGGGTGCAGGTGTGGTTCCAGAACCGGCGGGCCAAGTGGCGCAAGCAGGAGAAGATCGTCGGTCCTGGCGGGGAGTACAAGGAGGGAGCACTGGATCTCGACGTGGCCTATGACGACAGTGCTGTGCTGGGTCAACTGGACAGTGCACTGGGTAGGAATCACAAAGGATTTGGCGGTGTACCTTTGCAATAAGTATAGCTTTTCTTAAACCCATTTTAGGTGGAGGTGGTACCCTGTTGCCGGATACTCCACCGCAATCCTCCAACTCCCTGGACAACGAACTCAAGGCTTCCTACGGCACAGGAGCCATGTCGCCCTCCCGACTGTCGCCGAATATTTTCCTTAACCTTAACATTGACCACCTTGGACTGGAAAGAGGTGGCAGTGGTCTCTCCATGGAATGGTCCACCTATCCACCCCAAACGCAAGCGCAGACACAACCGCAGATGGACCCAGAAAACCAACTTCAGCAACAGCACCCGCCACAACAGCTCCAAGCCCATCAGAATCCTCACCAGCAGCATCAGCAGAGCCAGCAGCAGCATCACCAGGGTCTGGAATTCGCCGCCTCCTTGAACCTGGACATGACCGATGGCTCCTCCGCCTACGATGAGATGAAGTTCCTCAGCGTGGACGTGGACCAGTTCACGATCGACAGCTTCAAGGCGGACTGCATCCTCAGTATGGAGCAGTCGCAAATGCAGTCCTACGTGGGCCACTCCCAGCTGGTTGGCTCCTCTAATGAACTTTGCCTGGAGGGGATTGGCATGTCCTCCTTTGGCATGGAAGAGGGCGACCCCAAGACGCCTCCCTCACTTTTGGTACTGGACAAGACGCTGCCCTCCTTGAGCATTGGCGTTGAGGGGATCGCTGATCTGGTGGAGCAACTGCATCATCACCATCACGAAGGCGGCTCAGTGGGAGCTGGTGTCATCACCAGCGATGTCTTGTAAATCCAAATTAGGTGAATTCTTTGCTTAGTTAAACATTGACTAAAATGAATCCAATCCTAGCTTTAATTGCAGACGCTCCATCTTTTATGTGGAAATAAAGGTGGATAGAGGGGAAAAATGAAGTGAGAAGCCTGTTCTAGTTCTATTATTGTTTTCTAGTCAATGTCGATAAGCCGTAGCCTAAGTTCATGACCAAATAAGGTCGCCACACTTTACAAAAAATATTTCGAAATACTAATCATTTTGGTAAATTTTATTGATTCTTTTTATGATTTATCGAGACATAGTTTTAAAATTTCCGATTTGGAAACGTTGCTTAGTTTAGGAGAATCTGTAACTTAATGAAAAAATAAAGCAGAACTTTAAGATTATAAAAAAGTGTTAAACACACGAAGAAACTAATTTGAATTGTTCACGAGGAAAACTGAAAACTGAAATAGTTATATTTTTAGGTTTTTTATTGATTACTATTTATTTCCTAAAACTTTAAGAAAATTCTGTTTCAGTGAATATCGCCATGAAAAATTGGATGTATGAAGAGTGGAATTTGAGTCCTTGGCTTCGAGTATGGCTACCTTTTCTGGCGAGGTTCTGTTTAAGCTTTTATGGATTCCGCATGTGTGTGCCTAACAATTGAATCCCCCTACGCTCCTGCCACGCCCCACCCTTCTGCACACGCCTTATTTGTGGCTCGGATTAGAGGCAAACTAATTGTGCGATTTGAATGGATTTCGGGTTTCGGTTATGTTTGTTCGGCAATAACATTTGCTTTGCTTTTTAACAATTGCCAAAGACCTTCTCTGTGCCGCTCTCCTGACTGTAGTTTCCATTTACTGTGATTAACGTTGGACCTGCAGGTCCTGAAACTAAGCAGTCTTAGAGAAGGACTCCTAAACTTTATTTAAAAGCCGCCTCGGCTTAGGAAAAGCTCAAAGCGATAAGGGCATAAGGAGGGTGGCAAATGGCGGAGTTGGTAAAGTTGGATTTAAATAATGCAGTAATAGACTTTTAAATTGTATTCAATGTGTTTTTAATAGCATATTTATAATGTAAATCTAATAAACAGTCTTTTTGTTTACATTTCTTTTTCAAAGAAAATTTAAAATCTAGAATTGGCTGCTTTCAATTAAAGAATATGACTTTAAAGAATGGCATACGTTAAAAAATAGCTTTTGTATACCCTTGTAATTTCAGTAAAAAGATCACAAAAATCATTTTTCATTGGAAAAATCGAAAAAATTTAAAAATTCAAAACAATTAAACTCGTCAGAATGATTTTGCTGACCAACTAATAATAATATATAATAAAAATACTGATCTTCAATTTAGAGTTCTGAATTGGCTTAATAACAATATTATGTTAAAAATTCGTTTTATATCTTTGGATGGATTTTTAGTAAAAGAGATTCTTGTGAGCACTTTTGTGTAAAGTTTCTCTTCAATATAAATTTAGAAAATATTTATAAGGGCTCGTACCAAATGTTGCTTAATCTTTTCCGGTATTAAGTCTTAATTAACATGGAATTTTAATAATATTGAATTGAAGTGAGGGTCACGTGAGGGTCCCTGGCTTGATTAAGACACTTCCTGGGCCGACAAAGCTCCAAGACTTAAGCCGAAGATTTTAAGAAGGTGGAACTGGGAAAGGCCCGTCAGAGGGAAAGATTGGGTGCTGGGGGCACCCAGCTCAGCTAGCTTAACACCTTGGCAAGCTCCTTGTGGATTTTGCGAGGCCAAGGGCCACCTAATGCCATCCTGCTCCCCAGTCCACCAGCAACCCCCTTTGTGGATGCTGTCAGCCATTTTGCAGCTGACAACGACGAGGACAATAAGCTAATTGAGGCTGAGGTGGATGTCGCAGCGGGCGGACAGGCCGCAGAATCAGATACACACCAGCACGCTCGGATGGCCAAAAAAGTTCATTATCCCCGGTCGAGGGTTGACGTTGACATGGCGGCCCTTGGATGCGGATGAGGATGCGGCTGGTTGCCATTGGATAATCTTTTGTTATGAGGCCGCGCAGCAATGCGTACTGAAATTCGGAGGTCTTTTTTTAAAAGTGATGAAATGGCGGATTTACTATCTTAACAAGACCTGGCAAATGGTAAAAAATAATATAAATAATTTTACAATATTTAAAAATACTAAGAAAAAAACCTTTCTTTGATTTATTGTTCTATAAATAAAAAATATTTGTATGTTGAAGTTCTCATTCAAAAGTTGTAAGCCTTAGACTCTAATCCTAAATCATTTTAACCTATAATAAAGAAATTTGTTTTCAGATCTCCAGCTTCTTTAAATCATATTTAGTTTCGACATAATTATTTTTTCTGTCTGGGCTAGACAGAAACTTTTTCTTACTCCTTGCTCTGACACATTTAAAATTAATCGAAAATCTTTTCTTCGGTATTATTACGAGCATTCGCCACTCGGGGCTGTGTGCACAAGGACCACAAACTTTAATCGATAGTCAAATAAGCGTCGGTTCCTTGTGAAGCAAGGGACAAGGATCAAGGGAAAGCGGGGGAGTTGGGAAGGGAGGTGGGTATATAAGGATATAAAGCATGAGTGTGTTATTAAGACATCCTGCGAGAGAGAGCTGAGAGCTGCTCCTTGCTCGGCTTTTGTGCTGTAATTTCTCTAACGTTTGTTTATATTTTATTTCGAATGCGCCCCGGGCCGCATAAACGCAATAATCGCACATTTTATGGATTAAACTCACCTGCTCCATCTGCTAATCTATGGCAGGATTCTTGCCAGGAGCTATGACATGGGTCGACCACCGGGACTGTTCTTATTGATGGATTTGATATGTGGAATTTTGTTGGTTTTGACATGTATACCTCAATTTCATATGACAATGGTTAACAACCGCGAATGATTTCCTTAAAAAACACCTTTAATTAGAATGGTTGTAAACATAATACATTTAATTATAATCAGTAGGATTTAAAATAATTTACTTTTTTCCTATGCACATATCTTTAAAATATGTTATAAGCAGTTCCTATAACAGCATCATTGCAACCTGAATCGGCTTTAATCCTTCCCCGGAGCAATGCTCTTCCAATGTCCCAACATAATTCCACTGCCGGTCCAATCCGTTCCCAATTAGTTTCCCCGACACTCATGAATCTCTCTAAATGAGTTATTCATTATGCATATGCATTCGATTTCCTGCCCACCTTCTCTACCGACTGCCAGGGCCATATTAAATAATGAAATATTAAAATCGAATGCGACTGAAATGACTTCTGGCCCCACGTCCGCGACCTCCGTGTTTCCGTTTGGATCACGAAGAGGTGTTCATGTGAATAAATTGCAATTAACAATATTTTTATTGCAACAAACGAAATGTCGACCTCCTCCCTTGGCTCCGTTAAACAAGGAAAAAAGCAGTCGGAGGGGAACGAGCTTGGGGGCAGGGAGGCAAACACATTTAATTAAAGGCAAATTTAATGGGTAAATATTTCATATGCTACATATACATACATACATACGCGGGTCAAAAAAATTGTCAAAAAAAACTGTATAAAAAACACGTTTACATTTTTTTGATCCGCATACAGTGCGTGAAATAGGTCTTTAAATAAATTTTTTTTTAATACAAAAATAGTTAATGCTCACACAAATAGATCAAATACAATACTGATAAAAAGACAACAAACCCAGATTAATTTCTCTGAGTTACAATTATTTTATATAAAAATTCAATCCTATCTCTATCTTGTGTTGACGAACTCAAAAAATGTTTTTTTAAAATATGTATATTACAAATTATGAGAATAACTTAGATTAAGATTTAAATACATTTCGTTCAACCTATTTAATACTAAAATTCTAAGAATATTTTAAAATTAGTGCAATGGAAAACTAACTAGCACATATAACTTTTAAACGCACCTTACCTATCGCTTAAAAGTTTTATTTTAAAATATGAAAAAAAAGCATTTACTCCTGTATGCGAGTAAATAGCAATGAACTGGTGAGCAGCGGGGAAATTGTGTCGGGGGAAGTGTATATTAAATTTCGTGTTGATACAGAACAAAAACGGAAAAAATTATGCGAAGCGTGCACTAGAAAAACAAAAGAAATACGAGAACGGTTTGGGACGGGGGGAGTGAAAAAAGAAATAAGAAAAATTAATAGAGTGCAAATATTTGTAGATTTTTACACGAACTATTAACGGGCAGCAAACAAAACCCGACGCAAAAACCAGAAGCAAGGATCCCGGATCCGGATTCGGGATTGGAGATTGCGGGTAACTCGAGATCATATCGTACGGGATGGTATATGGGCCTATGCAAATATAAGTCAGGGGAATGACAGAGCACAAAATGGTGACTCAGGAACAGAGGACCAAATAAAGAGGGAAAGAGCCAACTTAGGTCAAGATAGAATAAATTTGAATTTGAATTTTAGCTATCGAATCGAGTCGTCGAAGTCTCTCACCTCAATGGGCCTGAACTTGCAGCTCCTGCTCTGCCAAAAGGAAATAACAAGATGGAAACTTTGGCAAAGAAAAAAACACAACAAAAAAATGGGGAGAAAAACAAGCTGAAAAGGACACAATACAGTCCAAAGGAAACAATTTGTCAGTCAAATTTCGGGTGGCAGAATGCGAGGAAGCATAAAGTTGGGGGCGGTGATGTAAGTCGAACCGAGGACAATAATGACACTTCCCAAAATGAAATTAATTCGAATGTTTTTTTAACATAAAATATAAAGTACATTAAACAAGGATAAAAATAGATCTGAGTTCTTAACGTCTTGCAATAAATGTAAATAGAAATATTCTCCCTTTTCTCAATTCTTTAAGGCTATTTTAAAATTATTTATAATTTTAGTTTGTTAAATTGTTTAAGCTTAAACAATATTTTATTAGAGATGAGGTCATAAAAAGATTAACAAGGTTTATCCACAATTTTTGTTTTTTTAGTTTTAACCTTTTTAAATTTTTACCAACGGAAACGCATTGCTTTTGTATCTTTTTAACAAACTAGGTTACCTTTTTCTCTCTGTGCAGGGGATGATTTGAGTTGCTTTCCCATCTTGTTTTGGCACGGCCCCTGATTCGCAATGCAAGAATGAAAATGGCCAACAAAGAGGACATGCAGATACATCTGCCGCAGAGCGGAGAAGATGCAGATGCGGATGCATATAGCTTTGCCCCCCATCCACTTCCATTTGAGATCCTTTGTGTGGTCCGTGTCTGTCTGCAAATTGATTGGAGGCGAAGCCATTAAAGTGTCCATCGAAGCTGCTAACAGGCTGACCGCTGCCGCCCCCATTTTCGAAGCAGTTTTCCCCCAATTTTCCTGTCCCATTTGTAGTTATCCTCGGATCTCCTATTACCTGGAGTGGCAGGTGTGAAAGCCTCTCGCCGGGTCTTCCGACTTATCATACCAAGTTTCCCATCCAGAGCTAAACAACTTTTCTTGGCATTTTCATTTGACTTTTGGCGAGTTTTTTGTTTTATTTTCGGTTTTCAATAAGTTAGTTTTAACATTAGAATTAATCGTTGGAGGAATGACACTTAACTTTCGTCTAGTATGGTATGTTTCGCTTACTAATCAATACTCTTTAATGGATATTTGTTTATTAGATGCAATTAACTTTGGACTTGGACACAGGACACGAAACAATTAAGACAAAATGCATTCACACTTACATAGTTTAATACATACAATCGCGCACATACGTGTTTACATAAAATTAGTGACTGTACAGATTTTACTAAATATAATTAAGATACTATTCTAGTTCCTCTGGCGTTTCTTAGTTCTTTTCAACTTATAACTTAGTAACAAAAAATGTTCAAAAATGCTCTCCTTCTTGTCTATATACAAAACAAAACTTATCAGATAAGGGCCGATTTTGCAATGTCCTTTTAAATTTACTCCTTGAATTTATTAATTTCAAATACTCAGTCATGTAAACAATTCAGTAAATAAACAAGTTTGTTAACTCAATTAACAAATTTTAATTACCCTCAACAGATTGTAAGTAAATGCAGCTTGTACATCCAACAAATAAAAATATATATTTTTAATTGTACCAGTTAAATGATATAAAATAAATATATTTTTTAATTTAAATAAATTCTGAGCCCCGATTCGACATTGATCCACTGGCCCTAGGAATAATCCTACAACTTTTGGTTAACTCTGCATATATACACCCACTGCCAGGCCTCAGTTTAGGCCACTTCCAGATCGGAGGATTCGTCGGCGTCGCTATACCCATTCGGATCGCTCTTGATGTGCACTAATTGCGCTGAATAGTGATCGGATCCGGGGCATTTCACGGGTCCAGAACCATTTCCAGTGGTGCTGGTGGTGCCGGAACCGCTGCTGCCGTTGGTGGTGACGTTGGTGGTGCTGCCACATTGCTCTTCCTGTAACTTTCGCAGCCGCTCCTGCTCCTCACGTTTTTGCTTGCGCCACTTGGCCCGACGGTTCTTAAACCAAACCTGAAAAAATAGCATAAAAAGTAATCTGTTAATACGGGCAAATTCAAAACAGTTTTATTTATATTTGCTTATATATTATTTATTAATTTTAATTTAGAAAAATACATAAATACATAATGTCTAAATTCTTTTTACAAGCTTATAAATTGTAACAAACTCGAAGTTACTCAACTGTTTCGCTTTGCTAAATGGAATGGTTCAGTGGGCAGGTGACTTGGGTGATTGGGTGGCTACCTAGGTTACTCAAAAGCGCGGGGCTTCAAAAACACTTTCATCCGTTTTGCTCGGAAATTCTTTCTTCTGCCCCTTGGGTCTTCTGCTTATAAATATTTTAAGTAATTTTCGCCCCTCTCTCATTTCTTAGCCTTTCCAAGTCTTCGTTTCTCAATCTAGGCGTTTATCTTTTAGCCAGTTGCCAGGGACAGCAATCCTCCAACTCCCATTTCTCATATTTCTGGGCTTAATGAGATGACTTATTGTAATTGTAATTAATTGAGAATTCAGAAAGGTGTGAGTTCAAAAGGAAATGGAAAAAGCTGGCTAAAAATGTATGTTTTTCAGAGGAGGAATATATTAATAATAAAATCATTGTGTTATATCTAAATTGTTAAGTCACAGAAATTGTTTTAAATATTTATGTGCCACATTTTTTTCCCTTGGTAAATTCCCTACTTTTCCTAAAGCCGAAAAAGGTTGGATTTACCTGGAACCAATTATACTGCTGTAATTTTTGTGTTTCTGATAAGTCAGGTTAAAAAACCCTTATTTTTACCCCTGGAATTACTTGTTCTTTTTTGTCCTTTTAATTAGACATTGGCCACGCCCTTCGCGTCTGTGAACCCGTAAGGCTGGTCTACCCCACCTATAACCTTCAAAACCCCCACTTAACCCCTTTTTGGCCTCAATCTCCACCCTCTTCTACTTAGTTAATTAAAACAAAAGGCGGCTGTGAAGTGACTTAGGGGTTAATCATCATCAGGAGGTTATCTCTTCTGGGGAAAGGGAGTGTATCATCAGGGAGTGATGGTGTTGAAGAGGGGGGATACGAATCCGTTATGTAATCACCCTCGTGGGCAGTGAACCCATCTGTCTTGTCATTAGCCCCCAAAGCTACCCCAAAAACCCACTCCTCTTTCGAGGGCGGAGTCTTTTCTCTCATTCTCTGCGTTCTCCCGGAGATTCTCCCTGCGATTCTCTATTTGCCCAATCCGAGTGCAATGGTGAGTTTGCAACCCCTATTTGTTTATTTGTCCGTCTGTTTGTTGATTATTTGCTGAATAAATACTGGGGAAATTCGGAGCGAAAATTTGCAGTCAGGCGGCCAGGAAAAAGTTTAATTAGAACAATTAGCAGCGGTGGAAAAGTTGATTTTCCACAATGTTATCATTCGAGGAAAAAGTTGAGATTTCTCTGGGGTTCGGGAAATGTTTATGCAGCAAATCGACTGAATTTGTTGAAATAACAGAGGAAGCGGAAGTGGCAGTGGAAAATGTGGCAACGAAAGAGAAATGCGATAAACTTATAAGCAAGGGAATCTCTGCAGCTATGAATTTCATATTTGAGCTCATTTAAGTTTGCATTAAATTTGTGTACATTTTTGCAGCTGCTTTTCCGGACTTATTTGCTTAGGATTTCATTATTTTTTTGCTTTGCCCTAGCAACCTTTGAACTTTGGCAGTTGGCAACGCGTTTGATGTCCTCGCCAAATGTCAGTTGAAATTTGCATTTATTTTTCATTTTCTCCTCGGCCTAATTAGATTTTTGACAACTCCCTCTCTTACGTGTATATTTTACATATTTATTTTCATAATTTTCATAATTTTACGAGCTTAAGTTATTAAAACAACAAAAATGGCCAGACAAACGCGTCGCGTTTTTCAAAAATTGCGGCAATGAATTTGTGATTTAGTCAGCTTAATTATGTCAACACAAACTAACACCATAATTACCTATGCAACAGTTTTAATCCATAAATTCTAAATCCAAAAAAATTAAAGTTTTTGCCACGGGTCATTTTTGCCGTCTGATTGGTTTTTTTCGGCATTTTCGCTTATTAAAGTTTCATATTTTAATTAAATGTTAGCCAGCGAACCGCATTGAACCCTAAACCAACGGAACTATAAAATCCGGGTTTGAGATTTATGTGTGTGCGCCGGAAAAAACGCGCTCTGCTAATCCCGTAATTTGTACGGCCAACAGTGTTCAGGGCGGAAGTTCGCCCTCCTCCGCCACGCGTTTAAAATCTGACTAACGCACAACAATTTGGCCATAACCGCGGGCGCGTTTTTTGCCGTTTTTCGCTGGCTGGCACGCTCGCCAAAATCGCAGTGGAAATTTGGAGAAATTAAATAAACAAAGAGGAAAAAAGTGGCGGTTTCAGGGGGAAAATCTGTGTGGTGTGCGATTTCCATGTTGATTGATGGCTTCGACAACATGGCAACAAAATGGCGAAACTGCATTTGCCCACTGAGATAAAAGGATGTTCGAAGTCGAAGAATTACTTCGTTTCAAAACGCAAAAGGTCAGAAACATCTTGGGGCTCGAAATTGAAAAGATATTAGTGAAAATACACATTAAAAGGTTAAATAACTGAAATCAAAAAGATTCATTAGTCAAAACCAGATGAATCCAAAATCATGATTCAAAACAGTAAATATCTCCTTTACATCAAAAGGATTTTTAGATTGATCATTATTCCGAGTGAATAACGAGTCCTTGTTCTTACAGTGTAGAAAGGAGCCTGGTGCACATTTTTTCGGGCCAGGAAGCTCCGAACTTGACATGCATTGGCTTGCGCCTTGGATTCGCGAGATCTGTGGAACCACTGGCCACTGCAAATATTGCCACAGATTTTTCATCCAAAAGCGCATAAATCGCTGATACCGCAGGAAAATCGAGGGGCGGTGGAAACTCCAGGGGGCGAAAAGGCCGAAGCGGCACACATTCGAAAACGTGCATGAAATCCATTGAACAAACAGACCCACGGCAGTTGATTTTTAATTAACTACAAAAGCGCTTTACGCTACGCCCCCTCCCCCTTTCCGCCCCCTGGGAAATTGCGAAAATTTAAGGGGCGGGGCATTATGCCAGACTGACCATCATGATGTGTGTGTTATTTTTGGGTTTTTTGGCCAGTCTGCTGACTGCGTGACTGGATTACCATGAAATGTTTCCAAAAATGCAGCACATAGTTGCACTGCTATGATAACTTTGCGCTTCGTTAATCGCTGCACCTGCTCTTTCGATTTTCCCTCCTAATTTTTCCGTGTTTTTCCAGGCCCGGAAAATTGTGTCCCCGACAAAAGCCAAAATACATCGAAACGCCAGGCGGGCAAAAAATAAAAAGGGAAATTACTTGGTTGGGTCTAGCAGAGGTTAATAAAAACGGGGAGGAGTGGAAAATGGGAAAATGGGTGGTGTGGGGAGCGGCGAAAAACACAAAATGGCGGCTGCCTTTTTGCCAGTCACTCTAATTAGTGAAAATTTGCAGCACAAGTCGGTTGGAAACTTCGTCACCAAAATGGGTGGAGCATCACCGCCCCCCCAAATTTCACAATTTTCATCCAACCTTTTTTGGCAAATTGTTGACGCTGTTTTCGTCGTGTTGTTGGATTAAAATCGCGCAGCCATGAAAATTGCTCGTTACGCACATTCCTTCCCCCTTTTATTTAAGTGTATGGTGGAGGTTAAGCCAGGCAAATAGGGGTTAAGTGCATATGTGCACTGTTTAAAGTGCCGACATAGAATATCTCCTTCACTAATTTCAATGGAGATTAAAATCAGAATAATTCGTTTTTAAAAACAATATAAATAGCCTTAATGTTATATATTTGTTTTAATTATTAAAAAAAAAGCTTGAAGGAGACATCTTCAATCCTATATAGAATATATAATAAATGCAGAGCAAATTCAAAATTATTTTAAAACAACAATTTAATGATCAATTTAAGATTTTAATTTCAAGATTTGAATTTAAGTTCTATAACGGCACTAAGATCGCGTTAGTGCCAAATTAAGAATGCCAGAAAAGGTGTTGGAGAAGACGCAAAGAATCCAACAACAAACTGCAAATGGCTGGAAGAGCTGCAGTCTGGCAAAAGTACAAAGTGATTTTTTGTTTTATTGGTGGTTTAAAGGCAATACATAATTGAAAATGTAGTGATTTTATTAAGAAAATTGTCTTTGTGTTGTGCAATATTAATAAAAGTGTAGAGGCAACTTAATTGTAACTAAGCCGGTGAAAATGCAATGGGGTAAGCGCTAGTTTGTACTCATTGAAATAAAGCAAATAAAAGGGAATTGATAGTACGAGCGTAAAACTCTTGTAATGTGTGACAAATAAATATGATTTTAAAGACACTAAAACTTCCACAAATATGCCCTTAACGGTAAAAAAACAAAAAATGCTCACAAAATATGTACACATACATGTGTACGCCCTGCCACCTTTCACGCAATGCACACATGCACACATACATGTATATCGCGGCCATGTTTTGTTCTTGAAATTTCTTATTGGAAATGTCATGAGTTCATTGAAATTCAATTAACTTTTATTATACTTCCTTTTAGAAGGAGAAACGTAGAAGAGAGGATGCGAACATAACCTAACTTGGTGGGTCTAAACATTTGTTGATCTATTGCTTATATTATAATGTATAAATGTACTTTTTATAAAATTTGTACATAATCCAATATTTGAGAAGAACTAAATATTTATTTAAGAAGGTTCAGTGTTAAAAATTTATAAATCTAGCATAAAGCTACGAAAATCGATGTTATTTTTTTTGTACTGACATTTTTCACTCAAAACTTTACATGTTTTTAATGTTTAGTACCCCAGTACTTTAAAAGTGGTCTATAAAAAATCAACCGGTGCCTGTTAATTAAACATGACTAATTCTTTGAATTTAGGTTAAAAGCCACCAAATTTGTTCCTGTTTTTCTGACATTTTCCCCATTAAAATTAATGAATTTACACCCTCAAAAATCGTAAAAAAGATACCATATTTTTCCGGACATTTGCTAATCGCCGACACGGGCGACCTTTTAAAAGCTTAGCAGGGAGTGCACCTGTCCCTTCCACCTCCACCTTTTATCACCCACCGCCCGCTCACTTAACGTGCGTTTTTTGTGTAAATTTATGCAGCTTCGAGGGCAATTTTCCTCCCTGCGATAATATTTGTCTATGGTTACACGCTTCGACAGCCAAAACTGTAAAGAAAACATGGAAAAAGTGTCTCCCCCCTCGGAAAAGTCCTGCCCCTTTCCATTTTCCATGGCTCGAGGTTATAAACGCACTTTGCTGCCCGCAAATTCTCGGGGGGATACGGAAATATTCGCATCCTCGAACTCAAGTGTTTGAATAATGGAAAATTATGAAAAATTATAACAACAGCATTTACTGGCGGCAGTTGGGGTGTGAGATTTGCGGGAGAAGGTGGGTGGTTGAGTGGCTCACTCAGTGGGTGGTGGGTTGTTGGTTGCGGGTTCGTGTTTCGTGACCTCGGGTAAAATTAACGAAAATCTGATGATTACAGCTCATTGCCGTTTTTAATTCAATTTCGAGGCTAAACAAACATCGGGGAGGAGATACGTTTATTGTATCTAACGAGAGACAACAATAATAATAATAATAATAAAACCGTATTTTAGTTAATTGCCAACGCAGGTGGCCCAGGCTTGGAAAAATTCGAACCCCTTTTGAAGTTGAAGCCTCTCAATTGTGCAACTTCAAAGCGGCAACGCTTGAGATATAGGATGATCCTTAAGAGAAAGAAAGACTGCAGGGTGACAAGCCCTTTTCAAGTCCTGGCCAAAACAAAACGACAAAGTAGGAGAAAACAGCAGACACAACACAGATCAGTTCACAATGGAGGAGTGATGAGTGGGCACATTCTTCTGCCTGCCGTCTTTTTCCACTCTCTATATGTCTGCGAAGGGGTAACATCAATATTTGTAGAGTTAAGCGATCGAAAGGCGAGGGGAGCACAAATTATGCCAAGCTGATGATTACTAATTTCTTGGCGACGACCTAAGGCAAATATTTGAAATGCCCTCCAGGCATTTCTCCCATATATCCCTCTCTATCTGGCAGATCGGAGAACGAAATCACCGCTATCACTTGAGCTGCGGGATTAGGCGTATTTGACTTGCACGCACCAAAGAAGGCAAGGCGAAAAAAGAGAGGCAGACGGACAAAGGAACGAGTTTGTTTGCTGTGCAGGTAGGGCTACTGTTTTACCCGATCTTCGATCCATTCCATCTTATTCAAACCAATCCGATCCGATACCACCCGACTCTCGAGTGTCTAAATAAAAATAATAATTGTAAATGATGGAGTCAAAATAAGCAGATCATTTGTATGCTGAACTTCGTTTGGATGGGAAATGAATAATTACGAAAAGGTTTGAAAACAATTCTGTGAGAACCGAGCTTTATGCAAAATGTGTAGTCACTAATTCTGGTATGCCTTCGCTTAGCTTACATAGAAATGATTAAAAGCGAATTATTTTTTCAGGGAATGAATATAACTTAATAATGGTTTTAATTGACGATTTCTGTATTAAACCAGATATACAAGTTTTATAATCTCAAACTTGTACATCGAAATAAGAGTCAATCCGTTTTTAATTAGATCAGCAAAATATTCTCTGATACCTTGGAATTCAATGGAGATTACTCAACCCTTTTTGGTGTGAAAGGTTTTTTAACTATATGATTTCTAATCGAATGTGTTCCAATCGGCTACTTAATAGATCTCCGATAATAGAGACTCTCTGCTAGAGTAACCCCTGTGTAGGCTTCGATTTTGTTCACTTTTTCCCTTCTGTTTTCTCTTTTGTTATTGCTGCTGTTTGTCTTAGGCAAGATTTTCAATAATTATTGCCACTTATGGTCCACTGGGGTCTTAGGAGACGCAAGGGGTCTCGAGTGGCAACTCTTGGCATGCAAATATGCTAAACAGTAGCAGTCAAAAGCCGCGGTTCCAAGTTGGAAGCCAGAGCTTGAAGTTGATTATGCTGCTTAAGTCAATGACGAGCGATGACTGAGCATAAGATTTACTTGGGTATTGATGCCGTCTCTTTCTTCATCCACTTTGCTTGTCAGAGACAAGTTTGAAGTCTCTTTTTGTGTGTTGTATGTTAATTAGTCGCCCCCATGAGCTGGCAGATTTGAATACCCCGATTTCCAATTAGTTGAAAAGTCTGAAAATCATTTCCCCATCTCAGTTTTTAATTTTTATTAAGAACTCCCGCCTTGAACTTACAACCTGTATTCTAATCCGCTTAGGATTTAAATGCTGACAACCCGCGGCCAACATTTGTCGCCTAATCAAAAAGCAGGCGTCAATTCGCCTGCAGGTTAAGTAACGCCGCTCATTATCCTAAATGGTTAGTAATGTTAATGTGTAAGTTGTCTTAAGCTGAAGGCTAAACATAAGCCCACACCCCTTCGAGTGTCAACAAATGTCGCACTTGTCCGCCTTCCTACGTTCCGAAAGGTAAGGGTGTTCAAAGAAGGGGTTCCATACTGGGGTTGGATGGGTTAGATTAACATTTGACCGGTTGACAAACAGATTGTCAGGGAAACAACAACTAAGGGGTCCCGAAAAGCGTTGTTAATCTTTATCAAAGACGCGAAATATCCACCCATCAATGCACCAAAATTGAGAACAAATTAAATTGTCAACTTGTGTCGTCACATTCCTCCTTGGTGACCTCTCAATTTGTTTGTTTGTTGTCGGGTTTCCTCGACACTAATGGACTTTGAATCACAATTGTCGATGTTAAAGGGATGGTTCATCCCTTGGGGCCCCTGGGGTGGGATTTACAAGGACGCAGCAGACGGAATCCTTGCATATTTACATTGCCAATGATACGATTCAGGGACAACCACCAAGCAAATAACCATCACCATCCGTTTAAATATGCGGTTGTATTCCGAGTCCCATTACCCAAATTAAGTGAATCATTGGGATTGGCATTGTTTTGCTTTCGCCGGCGAAGAAGCCCCGCAAAATGTACGCCGCTGACAACTAAATAAACAACGAGAAGTTCTCAGAGGAGAATTCGGGGAGAGAAGAAAGATTGCGATGCAGATGCCAGAGATTCTGATTTCGAATCTGATTCATGATGGTTAGTGGGCAAGAGCGTGGGGGTAGCACTCAATTGGTTTCACGCCGGGAATTAAAACGAGCGTAAAATTAGAGCCAAATAGAAGAAAAGGTTGTTGCTTAAATGTTGGGGGATGGTTGCTATGAACTGAAGGCACGGTTTGTTCATCACACATCAGAAGTGAAAAACTATTATCAAAAGTAATTTTGGTAAACTCTTTTGAATTGTGACTGATTATGTAATTTAGTCATAAAAGGTGTTTGTTGACTTTTGGATATGGTTACTATAAATTTTTTTGGTCTATCTGTTTCTTGTTCTATAATTTAACGAAAATAACCCTTGTCATTTAAATTTTAAACGATTTTCAAACTCTAAACTCTTCTAAAAACCTTTTTACATGTTTGAGTAAAATCATTAAATCCGATTTATAAAATTAAAGTTACTCAAACTCTGAGATTGCACAAACTCTGAACTCACCTCAACTCTTTCCTCCTTGAGATCCACTTTGAGGGCCAGTTGCTCCCTGAGCACCACATCCGGATAGTGGGTCTTGTCGAAGGTGGCCTCCAGTTGCTCCAACTGCTCCTCTGTGAAAATGGTGCGGTGGCGACGCTTTCTCTTCGGCGGTGGCCCATGGCCCAGATGCCCCAGGTGGTGTTGGCCGTGGCCGTGGTGGTGGGCGCCCAAATGTGGGGGGTGTGGATGTCCGTGGGGGTGGTGCGGGTGGTGCCCGTGACCCGCCAATCCGGCGGCTGCTCCACTCACATGCGCCTGCATCTGAGCAGCGGCCACATGCGCCACCGCAGCCGCGTGCATGTAGTTTGGATAAAAGTTGGGGTACGCCACTGCACAAAAACAAAAAGAAAATTCATTACTCGCTGGCTGTAATAACAGTCATATCATCATCATATAAGCAAGGCAAGGGAGGCGAGGTAAGTTTTATATTCCTGGGTAAATCCTTAAAAATGCGCATAACGAATGGCGGAAAATAAAACGCCGCCATGCTGGCTTTACAGTAAAGGTAAAATAAGTAGTAATTTTTTTTTTTTTAAGATTTTACTTAAATGAGGAATTTAAACAAAAATAAAGTAATAAAAACACTTTGGACAAATTTACCAATAATGTAATTTACCAATAACATATTTCGATAAAATATCTTAAAGTGAATCTGGTGTATTGACCCCAGCTGTAAGCATATGTGAGGCTTCCGTTTCCGGTTGCAGCAAGCTACGGGAAAAAGTTGCACCCAGGTTTTTAATATTCATGTCCTGCGGGGGAGCCTTTGAATGAATTTAAGCGGGATTCTGCATAAATCTCCGCCGAGATCCACGCTTGAATCCACACAAGACCCGAGCCCATCTTAAAGCCACCCCCGGAAGCAGTTTTTCCCAGGCCCAATCTAAGACTTAGACCCCAATGCAAATCCTCTCACCGCAAAATCGAAGGGAAATGGAAGGGAAATGCGGAATCATCTTTCACGGATCATTGCCTAATTATGAATAATGCCATTCAGGATTCGCTTAGGAATGAGCGTGGTTCTGTTCAGTGGGTGAGGATGAGGATGTCAGGATGAGAGTGGGTGAATGGGTGATTGCTGACTGCATGAGTGGGTTTCTCGTTCCCTCAAGGTGTTTTGTGAATAAGATTTCGATAAAAAGCCGAAAAAAAATATTTTGCAACCTTGTACATTCGAGGGATATGAGGAATTAAATAATATTCGTATGAAACCATTTTTACAAAACCTTTCAATCAGCTTATTTAAGTCTTGAAGAAGCAGCTTTATGAAGGTCGTTTAGTTTAATTCACAATTTTTTATCGAAACACAAGACCATTTTACTGGGATAACTATCTAAGAAAGTTTATAGAAGTTTAAATAAACATTCAAAATTTTCCAATTTCGATCCTTAAATTAATGTTGAAGGACAGAAGTAAATGATGAGTTAGCTCTTCTTACCTAGAAAATCCGAGGGGGAGGCGGCAAAACCACTTGCCGCTGCCGCCGCCAAGTGGCCGAGATGTAGGCCGGGATGTTGCAGCATGGCAGGAACCCTCTGTGGTCGGATGGGACTGGCGGCGGCGCTGGAACTGGAGTTTGAGTTGGGTGAGGCGGGCGACTCGGCACCACTCCTCTTCAGGCCCAAACTGATGCCATTCGAGGTCAGTCCATTTTGGCTGCCATTACTGGCGATGTGGTTGCCTTGGCTCGCAGCAGATCCTCCAGCCTGTTGCCTGGAGCCCAAAATGCTGTCGATGGTGAAGAGGGATGCGGCTGCAGCTCCTCCTCTTCTGTCCTCCTCCAAAATTGTGACTCCCGACTGGCTGCCATCATCGGAGGATGGGGTCTGGCTCTGCGACTGTTGGTGGGCATGCTGCTGCTGGAGCACCGATTGCAGTCTCTGGCCCAAGTAACCACATTGCTGGGAGTTCAGCAGCATGGCGGTGGTCAGGTGATAGGCGGCCGAGTTTCCTGGAGAACGGGAGATCTGTCTTGGTGGTTGCTGCTGCTCGCCGAGATCGCTGGGCGATCTTTTGAGTGTATAACCTGCCGGCGGGGAACTGGTTTCGACCATTTGGGCAAGCAGAGAACCTGCAGGCGGGGGCGTGGGCGGTGGGGAGGGGCTGGGCGTGCTCACGACGGTGATCTTGAACTTGGCCTTGGAGGCCGGAATGTCGGGCGTGGTGCTGGAGGTGGTGGTACTGCCACTGCCACTGCCGCCTCCTCCGTTGGTTGCGCCGCCCGCCAGCGTCGCCGGGGTCCACAGTGAGGAGAGAATCTTGAAGGCGTCTGTGGACTATCGGGCAGGAAAATGTTTTTCGGTCCCGGAAAATGTTTTTCAGTGTAATCAGGGGAAAGTCCACTTAACAAGGATGTTAACAGATAATTTCAATGGAGTCTTTGGAACTTTTTTGATTGCAAAATGCTTTTCCGTCACTCTTTCACACAAAACGTTTTGAAAAACTATTTTTAAGTAAAGATTAATCCACTAGGTCGCACTAGAAACTCGTACTAAAATCGCTTCGTGGTTTTTGGTAATTTTTTACAGGTTTTCAGCCACCGGGAACCCTTCTTGTCCGCTCGAGCTGCGAAACTGTTGTGAGAGCGTGCCGCCCGACAAGTTGTCGAGTCGTCAGGCCAGTTCTTTTACAGATATAGATACAAACTCTCAGATACCAGATACAAACTCACAGCCGTAATTCTCTCTCGTTAAGCGGACATGTTTGGACGCCAACCAATGAAATCGGTGCCAAGCCACGCCCTCCAAGCTACCATGTTGTTTGGTAATGCTCTCTGGTTTTGAACATCTCTCTCTATCAACCTCCCTCCCTTTCTTTCTTTCCTTCTCTATATCTCTTTCTCTCGCTTTCTCTTGCTGGTGGTGGTTGAAGGTGTCGGGGTCCTCATTTTGCTGTTTTCCAGGTTATAAGGTTGCCAGGAGGTCTTGGATAAAGATGGCGCTTGGGAGAGAATGTCCTCTTCACAGGACCCCCATATTCCCCCAATTTTTTTTATATCTCTTGCAGTATTTTTTCCGCTCTCTACCTACTTTCTTTGGCCACTGACAGTTATTTATACAGATAAAGTCATCACTGACAGACCCCGAGGCCCCCAGAGAAAGAGATAGCTGTCAAGAGTGCGATAGAGAAGGGTAGAACGTGTGCCAGAGATGGGTGTAGAGCAGCTCTCTCTTTTGCCCTTTTACCATAGTGCGGGGGATAGCATAAAAATGTTGATGGAAATTATGGGTGGCAAAAAGGCTGGCTCTTTTCTCGCTTTCAGGGGCTTCTCCGCTGGCTCTGCCGGCGCTGTATCTTAAGAAGATAATGACTAAATTAATGCTTTTATGTTTTTGGCAACACATAAACATCATTATGCGCTCAATCCGCCCATGGAGATGCGCAGTGTCTTAACCCCTTGTACAGTTTTATCTTCTCCTCCTTTCTGGGGGTTTAAGGTAATGTAGAGTAGTGATGAATTCAATGGTGAAAATTCTCTGTAGAATAAATTCTACTGAATGAAATATACAGAAAGAGTCAAGCTTACGCGGGAAGAAAATTAGAGAGTGGAGCTCTACAAATAATTTACACCACTTTGGTGACCCCCATCGCTATTGTTCCACCTCGTGTGTGTGCATATGAAAATATTTTAATCTAAAGTTTCCACATCAAACATGCCCAAGTGCAAAATCCCCGATGGCCTCCAGGATATATCCCCTCCCCCTTCTCAAATGCAGGAAAACAAAAGCTAAGCTACGACTAATGATAAATGCAACTCTGGCAAGCCACTCATACAAACACCAATGAAAAGCCATCCAGGAAAAGCGAATGAAGCGAAAAGTCCTTACAATGTCACCTGTGAGAGGGTAAAAACATAAAAATGACTTAGAAAAATAAGTGAAAAAAGCAATTCAGGACAATAAAAAAAGTTACTGTGGAAAAATGAATTCAAATGTAAGAAATATTTTACTATATTGTTATAAATTAATCAAATAAATTAATCAGTAACTGTAACGATTGTTGAGTAAAATAATGTAGTGAGGTTAACATTTAAACTAACACGAAAACGTTTAAATAAAGTCATTTAGACCTTTATCAATTAAGGGTCTTTAAGGCTATTTTACTAAAAGTTTACCTACATTTTGTTCTGTGTAATATGCAGGACAGGGAGGTCCTGAGTGGGAGGCTTACATAAATGCAGATATTTGAGTGTGTGTCGTGGTGTATGTGTTCAACTGATTAAGGGGAAAGGAAGTAGAGGAGCGGTTCTGTCACATGTTGTAAAAGGATGAAAGGATGACGGCTGATGACGTCGAACGTGGCCAAATGCTTTTAGAAATTATTGAATAATTAAGCAGGCAAGGACCAGGATATTTTCTCTCCCTCTTTCTCGTCGAACCTCAGTGGATTCTCCATCCCACTTTTTCCTGGGTTTTGCTATTTGCCTTTGCAGTGAACTTCTTACATGGCCAAAAAATCCCGACGGGAAAACTGATGATGGCAAGTAGAAGAGGCAGAGAAGATGAGGAAGCACTGGGAGTGCGCTCGCTTCCCGCTAAGCTTTAAAGTTTTGCTTCACTTTTTTCTATTATTTTCCTCGGAGAATTTTTTCTGTTGCCATTTTCCACATGGAACTTTTTGATATTTTTCCTCCCAGCCTGACCTGATTTTTTGTTCCACTTGCTGTGCACTTTTTGTTTTAGTTCGTAGATTGAATTTTAAATAAAAAATTAAATTAACTCGTCTAAGTATTGTATTTGGTTTTCTACCACTACCCCTTCGATTGGCTGTGCGAAAAAGGACTTCAATTGGCAAAGGACTAAGCAAACATTGTGGAATAAAAGGTTTTTCTACTTTTCCATTTGAGCGCCGGGCAAAAAGCGATGGGAAAATGTGGGGAAAAATCATCATCTTCTCCGAACTTTTTCTTGACTCCCGATGATGATGATTTTTATTTCGATTTTCTGTTGCCATTTCTCTTTCGACGCCCACGGCCACATTTTCCAGTTGTGCAAAATTAGAAAAGTTTTCCTAGCTCTCTCTTTCTCTTTCTCTTTGATTGTTTCTCAGAAGCGGAAAAATCGGGAGAGAAGAAAACTGGGGGTGGGAGGGCGTGTGCTTTGCGTATTTGTCTTGTTAAAAATTTAAGCGAATTTCCTCGAGAAGCCAAATCGAAATCAGCAGCAGAATCCGCACCAGAATCGGAATCAGATTCGTCGGATTCAGCAGCTAAATCCCGTGCTGAGGATTTGCAATTGCGGCTGAGTCGCCTGCTGCTGACATTGATATGTTAATGAAACCTCGACATAGAATCGAGCGCTAATCCCCGCCAGCAGCAGCAGCCCCCGGATCATTCTATATGGTCACACCGGTTTTGCTCAGCAGTCAATTAAATGTTTAATCCAAATATCGTTTTATGCGTCGCACAGTCGCTCCGCTCGGAGGTTTTTTAAGCTGATCCAGGGGTACACTGGAAAAAGGATTCTTAAAAGAAATCATGAATTTATTTAATTCCGGAATTCCTGAGATAATACATGGACTTCAAGAAATTCGTCAAAAATATAGGCTGCGTACCGTTTTCAGAGGGAGTTAAGCCTCGAGTGTTTTAAAACTTTTACTTTGGCTTCGTCTTGCTTAATCTATTCTGTTCTGAGGTTTCCCCTACTAACTAATTATAAAAAAAACATCTATGCATGATAAACTTCATAAAAATTTTCATGCATGCTATTATCTTTAAAATAATGAATATATATAGAATAAGCTTAACCTTCTGACCTTTTTTGAATAGAAAATTGTACATGAAGTTATTAATTTATTAGGCTTGATACTATTTTCAGCATATTAACTTATTTATTTTAGTTATTATTTTGGTAAGTCCTATCTTATAAGCCTCCTTTTGATATCAACTTTCTTAGAGTGTAGTAAATACAAGCAGTCCATGGTAATGGCTGTCGCATCAAGGGATCAGTCAGTTCGGGGATCAGGGATAAGTTTAATCTTGCGATATGCGTAAGCGTGCAAATTGCATCGATTACGCATGGCGAGAAAGAGAAAGAAACGGGAAGATCGCATCAGCAAGAGAGGGATGGATGGAGACAAAAGGTGCAATAAAACCAAAAACCCGTGCGGATGAATGGCAGTGATATTGAAGGAACGATTCGGGGCGTGAGACAAATCCAAAATGGTCGACAAATGGACCGCTGATCAAGGATTGGAGTGTGCAGGAAAGAGAAAGAGAGATGGAGCGGGAAAGAGACAGAAAGCAGCCATCAGGAGCAGCTGCTTTTTCCACATCCTAGGGAACCGTGTTTTGGGTTCGTATTTGCGTAAACAAGGCCACACTTTGGTCAGGGCTTCATTGTCCCTCGCTGTTTGGTATTGAGCTAGGTGGGTATTCCCGGCTTGTTTGATTTGCTTTGAGAATATATAGATGAATTAATTCCTCAATTCAGGTCTCCAAAGAATAGAGGAACATAATAAAACCAAGTGAGGAATCTATTGACAGATAACCTCTAGGCAAATTCTGGGATGAAGCCTCAAGAAATTTTTGTTTTTAGTAGGACTTATGGTTTAACTATTTGCTGTTTGAATATTTGTCTGCAAACAAAAGTTGAAAAGTATGGTATTACCATAAATTAAATTTAGAGCAAGACCTATTTATTTATATATTATTTAAAAACATATCTGGAATCAATTTAAAAAAAAAAATATTAACTGTTCTCAATAATCAATTTAAAAAAATATTAACTGTTCTTAATAATATATTATATATAGAAATATGCATCCCTGATACACTGTTTTAATCTTGAAGACTCTAATTATTTAAAATGCTGTAACAGTAAATACAAATCAAAAGTAATAGTAAAAGAAAATGAGCAAAATGCCTACATATGTATGTACATACGAAAATATATTTGAATTATACACGAATATCTCTATTGGGAATTGTTTTCCTTTCTTTTCTTCAAATAAAAACTCCCATTCAACTCTCCCTTTTTTAGCTTTTAGGCTGTCATAATTGTTCGTGTTGATTTGATGCGTAATTAAAAATTTAAATTATGTGACCCGAGGATATTTTGTGGGCGTATGGGTGGAAAAAATATGGAAAAAGGGTTGAGGATGGCCAGTCAAATATTTGTCAAGTGGAAATGGAAGGGAAACATCCTGAACGGAGAAGGTAAAAAAGGAGCTTGGTAAAAGGCAATCCCATTTGCGTGAACTTTGCTCTTTACCGAAAATTACTTCAACTCAATTAATTATCCGAGTTTTCTTTGCAGAAAGACCTTTCACCTCTTTCTCGTTGTTTCTGTGCACTTTTGGAAATTTTATTTGCCTTTACTCTTTCTTGGCAAATCTCGCAAATCAAAATGTGGTCCTCATAGTCGACTCTAACTCCATCTCCTGGCTGATATTTCAGATGTTTCTGTTCAAGTTCGACGAATCCCTCACCTCAGACAAAGCCAAACAAATTGCCAAACAAACAATTTGAAAAAGAGAACAGAATCAAGCAAATAAAAGGATAGCAAAGGTGGAGAAAGGGAACTAAAAATATAGGTCCCAGGATTTGAAAAACACTTAAAGAAAAGTGCCTGTTAACATACGCGTAACATTTCTTGTCCCACTGTCAAAATTTCTCAAACAAAGAAAGTTTTTGGCAAAAAAATTTGGCTTTCTCGAGTGTTACCCAGACTTCTCTGTTAAGAAAAAATAAGAACTGAGATCAATAAGATTTAAACAAAGAAAACCTTGGCTTGAGATGCTATTCTGTTCCGTAAAACACTCCGTATTCTTTCTAGTACAAATTAAATACGGATGTCGAGAAAGCGATTTGCTTTCAGGCAAGTTTATCTGGTCCTTTTCTGACATCTGTCTAATACTTTGACAGGGTAACAAGTAACCAGTGCACTTGCATTAATAAATGTACAGCTTTGGAACTTGCTTTATATATTTTTCTCCAGTGTAGAAACGGCTTCCTGAAGGCTGTTTTTTGCAGCGTGTGTGGCGTGTTTGTTTTTCTCCGTGTTGCCCCGTTTTGTCGTCTTTTCTCGTCTTGTTCCCTATTTCCTTGTTATCCGCGTGTTCTCTGTGTATTTGCCATGTTGTCTCGGGAATAAAAAACTAAGCAAAACAAAACTACTGCCCTGTCCTGTTTTTGAGGTCCTGTCTGGGGATCCTACTGATTTGGCTGATCGTTTTCCCGGTCGCTTTTCAATTGACCGTTGCAAATCGCAACAAGGATCAGCCGGGATAAGCCCCGTTGTATGGCAAACAGAGGAGGAGTTTCCCCCTTCCATTTCCCATCTACTCTGCTCATTTTTTGTTTCGCTTCTCGTCCCTTTACTTTACACGCCCCGTAGAAGAAAGAAATGCTTTCTCCGCCATACTGTTCCCTTTTTTTGCGATTATTTTTGTGGAGATTGCTGATGCGCATTTGATTGCTACGATCCTAGCATACCAGTATATCCCTCGATCTGCACCGAACCTGTTATCCCTCTGTTCGTGTTTAAGTCCTTGGAAAATCGTTTTTTGCGCCTTCTCCATTTCCCTGTCGACTAATTGCGAGAGAAATCTGCTAAGACCTACGGACCAGAACTAGATTGAGATTTAGATTGATTTCAGTAGCAGCAGCCGTCGCTGCATCTGAATAAAAGGGTGTGAAGTGGAGGGCCACTTCAAAAATCTCGTTATCCTGTCAGCAGCAGGACTCTTTCTCCTTGGCACTGTGCTCCTTCGGCTGGGAAAACTGCCAGTCATTTATGAATTGGTTTGTGTTTGGCTCTCGGAAGTGTGGGGGAGCAGCGCTTGGTGCCAAGTGCTTCTGCAGCTGTCCTTTTGCCTGCCGTTCGCATATCGCTTACAGTCCGAGAGCAGATGAATGAAAGCAGCAAACGATTCAGATTCCGATTCTGATTCTGTCACCCTCGTGCACTCAGAAAAAATAGATACAAAAAATTAAAATTTTTAAATTCATAGTATAAAGTAGTGAGATTAAGAAGCAAAGCCTGTCCTTCTGTCTGTCCATACGTCTATCCGTTTCTACGCAAACTTGTCTATCAGTTTAGAGCTATCTGAATGAAGCTTACCCAAAAGTATTTTTTCTAAGTCATCGTCATATAACTTCCATAGGAACAATCGGAAAAATATATGAACAACATTTATAAATTCTTTGTTTTTTAACATATTAAAAATATACTCTAAAATATAGTAATTTTAAACAACTTCAGAATCAAGGTTTTCATTTTATAGAAAAACAGGCGACTATATTATATCGATCGCAAAATGTTTTGGATATTCCACATATCTTTTAGGTTCTCAAGCATATACGCATAAAATATATAATATTACGACTGGCAAAAGTATGCTTCGTTCTTTTCAATATTTTTTCCTGTTTTTCCCCTGTGTGAAAGTGAATGAAAAGAGTCGCAGTTCATTATTTTGTCCTTTTCTTTCATTTTTCGCGTACGACAGCACCAGCAGCAAAAAAAAAGGCAAGGAGTAGGATCAGGCTTAGGCACTAGTCCGGGCATCATTTTCATCCTGCGAGAAAGCATAAAACCCGAACCACTCAAAACGCCTCCACGGGACTCAATTGTTTTCGAGATCAATTTGCAACTTAATTGAAATCCATTTAAAGTAATGAGAGTTACTAACTTGTCCTGCATCGACCCTGTATCCTTTCGCTACCCTTCGCAGTTCTTTGTTTTCCCATTTACCCTTGCTTTTGCTACCCTTTTCGGTGGCCGCAGGCTTTATTTTGATCCAGAGCTCAAGAATTATAATCCCACGTAGCATAGTAGTGCATAGTAGATACCTGTGGCATCCTTCCATCTCCTGATTGTTCCGATAGTCCTGATTGTCCTGTTGTCATGCGGCCAGAGATCTATTTGCGAGACGTGCAAATGCAAATTGTCCCTAATGTAGCTGAACTAAGTAGCAATCTCCCAGCTCCCCGCGGCGAGGATTCTCGTTGAGATTTTCGTGTGGCCAAATGAGAACTGATTCCAAAATGACCGAACTATCAAAATATTGTTTACTACACTTTAAAAATAAAAACATTTTAAATTATCTATATTTTTAAAAATTTTAAAATTGCGTTCAGTCATGATCCGGTTGCCTGGTTAATTTTTAAAAAGGAAGTGGTTTGATAAAATCACAAAATAAATATCATTCAACGGAACTGGATTCGGAACTTTCAACACAAATGCGAACCACTAGAATTAATATATATTTTTTTTAAGCGATGCGCTCAAAAAAATATGCAAAATAAAGGCGGGCAAAAAAGTCGCTGGCCAAGTCCATTAAAAGGGAATAAGTGCGTGAAAATCCTGGCCGCAGGATATTTTTCATATTATCAGAACGCATATTACTTCATCAGAAATGAAGAGCTTTCCCCCCGCCTGTTGCCAAAGTAAACATGTGTGAAGTGCTTTGGGAAAAAGGAGGGATGATGGGCGGGATGATGATGGCCGTGATATCCATATCTAAAGCCATATCCATAACCATACCCACGCGCCTTTTTTGTTACACTAAAACCGCAATACAAACACACCCACACCCACTTATGAGTCGAAAAGGGAGAAGCGGTACAGGATATATTGAACACTGTGCACCACATTCAAGTTGATCTCCTTGTAAATCTCTAAATTGTTTTATGAACATATTGGCCGGGAAGGTGTAAACCTAATTTTCCTTTATGACCCGACGAGGCAGGTAAAGTGGAAGTGCGTCCACGAACTTTTTGTTCCGGCTCAGCAGGATGCGCTCTATATAAATCTGCCCTTTGTGTAGCCGCCTCATTTAAATCGTACCGCTGGCCAATTTGCATTCGCACTACAGCCAAATTGATCCGCCCTAATCCTAGTTTTAGTTTCAGTTCCGAACCTCTGCGTTCCTTTGCCGACCCATCGACCGAGATTTACAAGCCCGGGATTTGAATTTGCTAGAAAAACAAAACTCCTCTGCCTTTTCCTTTGGCTTTAACCTTAACCTCAGTTTGGCTCTATTTCTGGCTGGGATTGGCTTGGATCTGCATCTGGATTTGGACGAGATCAGGCTTGGCTTCTGCTCTTGCTCCGGCTTTAACTTTGCGCTTGCCCTTTGCCGAAAATGTTCAATCAGCAAATTGAAGTCAGTCGTCAGTCCTGGTGCTCGAAAAAAGCCATTTGGTTTTCCTGCGCGGGGAAACAAAAGCCTTGGGATTTACGAGTTAAAATATATTTTAGACTGCTTCATATTATTTCGATGCTCAAATACAATTTATCCGATACATTTTTCAATCGTTCCCATGGCAGCTATAAGCAACAAGTTAATTTCATTTTAATTAATTAAATAATTTTAATTAAAACCGTATTTATGAAATATCTTAAAAGTACTCTATCTTGGAGTATGCGGATATATGTTTTTTTTTGAAAAAGTTTCTTCCAATTAGATTTATAACTAGTTTGCGTAGAAACGGACACACGGACGGATTTGTTATTGAAATTCGGAGTAGTTTATTTTAAGTTTAAAATATGGTATTTCAAAAAATTAAGACTTAAGAACGTCCATAGTGGCGCCATCTGATGTTCATTTGTATTCCCTGTTTTTCGTTTTTAACAGCATTTTGAATAGATAGCGCCACCTATTGTTCGTTTTCGTAATATGTATGGCAACACTGTCGATTTTTACCGAACAATCGGTGAAAGGGTCACCCGATTTCTAAAAATGGCAACGTTTTTGTTTTTGGAATTGGTGGCAGCACCTTACTGTTTTGTTATATTTGCTGGGAAATAAACAAAGGTTGGACGAATGTTTAGTTTATAATAATAAGAGCTAATGCAGGAGAAGAGATCGGAGGATATGGCCAGGAGAAGGTCGAGGAAAAGGAGCAAGCGACGCAGACGCCGGAGGAAAAGTGACGGGAAACCAAAACCCACACAAACAACTCAAGATCAGTGCACCATTGCAGCTCAAAGTAATAATTTTATTTCGAACCAAAACTCTATTTTAATTGATCAGGATCGTTTCTTACCCGCACATTCAAATAGTATATCAAAGGCTATTTCAATGGCACCACAATCATGTTATGAGTCTTTGCCCCGTGATCAATCCGAATCAGGACCAGGATTACGAGGACATCATCAAGGAACCTGAAGTATCGCACTGCCTGGATTATGTCTACGAAAGTTCCTCGGATGATGAGGCTGACGAATCCATTGACGAGGAGTATCTGAAGTTCCTGGAGGTCACCATCAAGCACCAACAGGAACTGAGGGACCTAAGAGATGCCCAAAATACCATCTCTTGAAATAAGGCTTATGACAAAATTTGTATTGAGGGGCTTCATTTATCAAAGAGCCAATTAAAACCATAGCAGTTAAGATAAACTAAGTCGAACTTCTTCTATCTGCCCAATTTGATTCTCAAAAAATCTGCATTCAAAATTTTCATTTTAACGTTGGTCCAATTTTTGACCCATTTTCATGTCATTTATTTCCAAGTTTCCGATGTGTTGTTAAAAGGTGGCCCAAAACTGGACTTCCGGAGTCCATAACTTTACCAAATTTTGTCCGATTTCAAAGTGGCATATCTCCTAAGACTCGTAATTTGATTCTCAAAAAATTTGCATTTAAAATTTTCATTTTAACGTTGGTCCAATTTTGGCCCATTTTCATGTCATTTATATCCAAGTTTCCGATGTGTTGTTAAAAGGTGGCCCAAAACTGGACTTTAGTTTATAGTTTATACAACTATTTCGATACATTCTACATTTTGTTAGTTTATAAAGTGTATTTATTTATCATTTTTTGTCACCAAATTTTGATATAAGAAATATAGCGTTTTTCAATTGCGATCGTCAAGTCTTTTTCACGTTTTTTTTAACTGCCATCGAAACGATATAGATATAAAAACAAAACATTAATTTATAGATAAAAGAGTGCCTTAATATATTTGATGCACAATCTTGCCCCAAGGCTAGAACTTAAATTTGCGTAGGTTGGGAAAGCAATTGTACTGTGGTTCCCGGAATGCCTTGTCTCCGTTTCTCTGTTACTCTCACATGATTCTCCACTAATGAAGTTGTGCGAAGACGAATATTTTTTTTGCCAAAGGATACGCACATTAACCCGACCAAGACTAATGCGATGTCATTTATAATCGAGCAGGAAGAACCAGCAGAAGTCTTCGGAATTGGGGCATGACTAAAAGGGAGAAGGGGCTAAGGGTGGACGGAGGAACATGTCCTCCATTTGTGGGTCAGAGACAATGACCGGTGTTTGTGTGGGCGTGGCAAGTCGGGCATTAGCCAACATTTTTCGGCACTTTTCAGCAGAAACCTAATTAAGACGTCAGACTCTGAGTGGCTATGGATGCCGTTGCCTCACTATCGTCCGCCATCCTCGGTCTCCTGTCCAAATTTCTCCCTGGAAGCCGTTTTCCCACCTCCTCCTCATTCTCCCGTGAAATCACGACTGGCGACGACAACTGCGAACGACCTTTCTAATGCCCGGCCACTGCATAAATCATGGCTCAAATGGCGGCCACCTGCAACCGGCAGCACCAATTGCAGTAAACCAACTGCAACTGCAAGTGCACTGGGCAAAAATCTTGTAAAATACGTGCAAATATATTGGTTCTAATTGGCGGCCAAAGTCGATAATCAGTTTCCATCCAGCTGATTTTGTCCACTTAACATTAAGTTTGAAAATACCCCATGTGCTTTATAAAATATAATTAACTAGGATGTTTTTATATTCCATTTAATTAATGTGTATATTATATTTTCATCAGTGATTAAAAAAAATATATTTAAAAATAAAAACAATTCGTTGTTTAAAAATTTAAAATTTCTTGTAATGTAGGTACTAAGGCTGTGCCTGCATCGGGAACGGAAACTGCAACCAAAATTTTAGCTAAAACTTAAAACTGTGATGGGAATTGGGGAATCACAGTTGCACATTCACCAAACGGGAGCGATAAAAGTTTAGTCAAATCGAAATTTAGATTTCAATAGAAAGTTTGACTACGCCCACCGAGTAGAAGAGGAATAAAAAGAGGAATAAAATCGAATAGAACAATAAAATTGTTCGAATAAAATTCGAATGGCTGACCAAGAAAAATCGAAGACATCTTCTTTTCTATGCTTAAATATACGTAATAAATGTTTACACAGTTGTAGGAGAAGGCTTAAATTCGGAAGCCCCAGGAATCAACAACAGAAGCCACTAAGCAAAATGGCTGCATTGAGGTTCAGGCCTGGAGAAAAAAGGAAGAGAGTGTGAAGGAGAAGCCTCTAATTAAATGGGTGTACCTGCTGAATAAGGCTAATAATCAGCAGGAGGAGAACCAACGGCAGCAACAAGTGGAGCCGGAACGAAAACGAACTGGCCAAAAGGGTTGTGGCCAACTGTTGCTTGTTGATTGCCTCTCTTTCTTTGGGTTTTTCTCCCTTTTTTTATCCGACGCCATGTTGCCTGTAGATTTACATGAGATTGCGATTGAACACCCCCAACTTTTCAGATATTGCAAGACATCGCGGCATATGAATATTTTATGAGCTGGCAACCGGCTGTTGTGGAGGCCAACCGTCGACAGTCGGGGAGCATTTGAAGTGCCAGACAAATTGTTGCCTACAAATCAATTAAATTGCTAATCAACAGCGACAACAAACAAAACGGCAGCAGCAGCAGCAACAACATGAGAAACGCAGCTCCGGCACCAACAAATCGTGTATTAGGCTCACAATTTAATGGAGCCGCATTCCAGAGGCAAAGTCTAGGCCCATTGTTGGTTCCCTATCGCCAAAGCGACCACAAAAAATGCATAAACATATTGCAGTTTTTTTTTTCTCTTTTTTTTGGGGTTGGGGAGATAAATAAAGGGGCCAAACACAAAACAAAGCTGCCAGACTCGGACACAAACAAGTGCGCTGCAATTGGGTAGTGAGAGTGGGCTAAGAGGGGTTAGGAGGGGTTATGAGGGGCAATAGGCAGTTAAACGAGGGGTTAATGGGGGAGGGAGAAGGAACACACGGTCAGAAGGAGAGGGAAACTAGCACGACCCGAAAAACCAAAGCTGCAACAGTAACAGAAACAGAAGCAACATGGAAACACCGCAGGCGGCCTTTGACAAAAAAATCAGCTAGCCACAAATATGTGCTTGAATATATAGAGAGGGAGCAGCAAAAGAAGCCAATGAGAATGGTGGATAAAATGGCTAAGGCCAAAAGATGGCATCTAAACAAAATGAATTAGAAGGAAAATCTTTTTCTAGTTTAGAAAAATTAATGAATATGATTGAAAAATAGAATTTTATCTTTAACTAGATAACATTCGAAAAACCCTTTCCTAATTAAGTATTCAAATTTGTAATTAAGGTTACTTAAATTTAGCCTCCTATATATTTTTAACTGGGTTATATGGAACCTCCCACTGTTTTAGCCGCTGTTTCAGTTGTCACCACCATTACGGTGATCAGGCTTTACAGCATTTGAGAGTTAGCTGCTGTCGAAATTCATTCAATTGCAAGCTAAAGCCAGTCTTAGATTAAGATTCAGGCTAAGCCTCGGAATCGGAATCGGATTCAGATTTAGACGCGGGCTCAGACTCGCTTCCAGTTTCAGCTTACCACGCATGGAGCTTTTTCATGTTGTTCTCCATTTGTCGCCTGGCACTTTTCTAACTTGCTGTGGGAAAAGGAGTGCCGCTGGAGGCTGGAGGGGATTGGGATGGCGGGGATGTTCGAACAGGGAGGGTTGAGAAGCGTGAGAGTCGACAACAAACTGCGCCTGCGCACGCGTTCAATTAGCTGCAAATTGCAAATCGTGCGGCGCATGCGCAACGTCCCGATGCGATGTCGCCACTAACGGCGGCAACATGTTGCTGCTGCTTTAAAACGACACAGAAAGAAACATCTCGATATCATTTTGATTTCGATCATTATTATTATTGAGGGTACATAATATCAAGCATTTTTTACACTTTTACATTCTTATAAAATCTAAAATAGGGTAATTCACAAAACATCTATATCCGGTGTTTCGGTGGAACATATTTAAAATCATATTTTATTTAACTTTAACTATAAAGACTAATAATTTTTATAGAGTTACATATAATATTATTTTATTAAAAATTCTTTGGTATTTTTTCGAAAATATCTATTTCACATTTTCATACATACCACAACGAAATCTTGTTACTTACTCAAAAATAATATGAAACTTGTCACCATATAATATTTTTTTTTGCGTGCACCACAACGGTCACTGCAATACCAACGGCAACAGTTGCTAATGTGTTGTCAACAAAACTCATGTTGACAGCAGAATCGAAAATATTTCATTTCAAATTTGTGCTGCTGCAGGTGTGGGAAAGAGAAAGGCTCCAGGAGGTGCCGATGTACACTGTTAATTGGGTGGTGCTTGTCTGGCTTGGGAGGGGGTGGGCGGGGCAGAGGTAGAGGTAGGTGGTTACCTTGAGAGAGACACATCCTGTCAATGGTTGCAACCATAACTCAGTTGGAGCCGAAGTGGCTGCATTTGCATGGAGGGAATCGAATTTCTTGCGGTTAGATTCGAATGTTGCTGCTGAGTGAATGATAACTGACAGTTGAAACAGCCAGCTGGAAAAAACAGCAGCAACAATGCAAACATTGCAGTCACAGCGACAACATGTTGCTGCCGCATCCTGAGGGAAGTCGCCTGTTTTTGCGGCCTTCTCTCTGCTCCTTGGTTAAATGTCAATAAATATTGGCAATACTCTCGTCCCAGACGCTGTCATTGTCATGGCTGCTGCGGTTGCCACAGCAGCAACAAGACACTTGTAAAAATATTTAAAAATATTCACAAGACTAGATGATTATCAAAAATTGTATTGAAACCAAAACTTAACTTAACTTATAAATAAAAACTTTGTTTGAAAATACATAAAGTTTTTATGATGTGGATCTAAGAGCTAATTCATAGAATACCTTCAAAATTATTATTATATTTGCTAACTTATAAACCAGATCCCAAAAAAATTTTTTTTTCTTTTTAAAAAGCCTTTTTATAATTTAGTTCTCCGGAAGATTTTTGAACATTTTTTCTTGAGTGCAAACAGCTGCGTGGAATGCCAGCAATGATCTCGCGTTGTGGCTCGTTTCTGTCGAATCCGAATGCGCACATAAATTCTATCAAACAAGCAAATGGAAATATTAAGGAAATTTAGACATGCTATCCTCAAGAGCGAGCTGGTGAGTGGGGGAAATAGAGAGGATCCGCGGAGGATGCATGGGATAGTGAAGGGGAAGTGGTGGCGGCTGGAAAGTCAAAGCGACCGCCGCCAATTTCGAGGCGCGGCAATGGCAATCCATGGCATAATACTAGGGAGTATTATGGCAAGTCAAAGGCTAGACCGAGTGAGTGGTTGGCTGAAACCGAAACCAACCGCAGAGCAGCATACATCATTTTCACACCAAAAGCCAATCCGCGGAGAAACCTCGAGGCGAGAATTATGAACGACAACACGGCAACAACAAATGCAGCTAATAATTTACACAAAAGCATTTTTAATCATCCAAAGCGATGCAGTAGCTCCTCCGCCATGGCATCTCTCCAGTAAATTGCCAACGTGCCAGCAACAAAGTAATCAATCAGCGCGGTCAATAGTCAATGATCCCGCTGCGAAGGATAGTGGATACGGGAGGGGAATCGGTATCGGTATCGGGATCGGGATCGGGAGGATGATGCATTTCGGAGCACTGAGCTGGTATTGTGTCAGTCACAGCAGCAACATCGGCAATGGGAATGCGATGCAATGCCAGATCATTGATAATGATCAGCGGCACCGGCTGAAAAAAAAATACATCTAGAGTGCAACCTCCTCCAAATGAGAAAATCTACTCCGCAGCTCAAAGTATGCGTAATGGCCCCAGGGAGCTTTGGAGCTCCGAAGATTCTCTATGTCTCCGTTTTTCCTTTGGTGGGGAACAACCAGCGGTTGTTTGCCTTTTGCCTAGATTCCGCGCCCGGCGAATCCTCGATGAAAAAATGCGTCATAAATGCGTAAATCCGACGAAAGCAGCCGCCAAAAGAGTCTTTAGCGATGGTCTAGTTTTTATTATAGGCAGAAGCCATTGTTTAAGACTTGGAAATCTCTTCCAAAACCAAAATACCAACATTAATTATAATTCAATAATGAAATCTGATTTTACCTAGCTTTTTCTTAATCATCAAAATACAACTTCCAAGTTTTAAAATCTTTAACTTTTAAAATTATTAAAGCTAGTATATGTTCTGAGCATTAATGATCGACATACACATCGTGATTATAAAAAAATACAATAATTCTGTGTCATCTTAAACTGCCTTATCGCTTCATTGAAGAACTCACGGTCACGTGATGCTTCCATCTCTAGGATTTCTCGGTCGCCTTGGCAGTCTTCATCATATTTAATGGTTGTGTGATAATATGCCACGTTGCTGCTGCCGTGGATGTGGATGGGATGCCACTGGTGATGCTGTTGCTACTTGCCTCTTGCCAGCATGGCCATAAAGAGTCCGCAGTTGCAGTTGCACAAATGCAACGCAAAACTCAATTAAAGAACGCATTGCAGTCATGATACTCCTGGTGATTCTGCTGTCCCGCTTCCAATGCCGATGCTCATCGTCATCCATCTGCGCGATGCGATGCGATGATGATGAACAACTGACATTGAAGTGCCAGATCGACAACTGAACGAAGCCATGCTCATAAATATGGTTGCCCCATACCCATCCCCATACCCATACACAAACCATACACAAACCATACACAACCCATACCCATACCCATATACCCACACTCCATTCCCATACCCATCTGAGGCCATCTCCTCCATTGCTGGACTGTCGTCTACAAGTTGGTTATTAGTCGAACGGAATGTTGGCGATGCGCGTTAATTAACTCATCAATTTTTTTGCGAACCCCTCCACGTTTTCGCCGAGTATCTGATGGATGCATTTACACCTACTTAGCATTGTCCGAGGGTAAAATGATTTTCAGCGAGTGGTTTCTTTGTGCGAGGGCTTATCTTCAGTTGACACAAAGCCCCGGCAATCCAATCAGCTCGTGCGAGGTGGCATCTTCTCCTTTCCTCCCCTCTCCTCCCCTCCCCACTGCACGACGAACTTTTGTTTTTTTTTTTCCCGCCTGTCAGGGAGGCCTCTTGTTTCGAGGGAAATTAAGTACCTACTAGAATGTAGTTGAAAATGTCTTTAATAATGACAGCAACTATGTGAGGAACTTGAAAAGCGCGTAAGCATCATCGGCTGCGGAAAACACGTTCGTGTTGCTGCCGTGTCTGTGGCTCCTTGTCGTTGCCTCTTTGTGCCGAGTGTGCAATAATCTGGAACGTCATTTTTATTGCTGCCACTCGCATTGGGGCATTCCTGCCTTCACTATGTATCCCACTCCCTCGGCACCCAGCTTTTCAGCTTCAGCTCCAGCTCCAGCTTTTCAGCCTGCTCGTTGTCATCTTAAGCAATCATCTCATAATCGGGAATGGCAGTAGCCGAGTAGCCGAGGCCCCCAACCGGAGGTTGAGCATTTCTGATGTGTGCGCTGACTTCTCTGCCCTCCCTGACATCTCTACACAGAGAATTAATATAACATTAATAATTTGAGGATTTTTTTAGCTATTGCAAGCTTTACATTCATATAAAACTAAAGGTCTGATTTGGTTATATTATTATGAAACAATATATCTTAGCTTAAACTTTTTAGAAATGTTTAATTTCTGTACCGTTCATGAGTTGGAACCTTTACTAATTGGTTGCAATTTAATGTATTTATCGATAAACAATTTTTACAATTGTTTTTCTGTGTGCGCCCCTTTTGCCCGTCAGCAAATCCCCACAAGAGTTTCCAGAGCTGACACATCTGCAGAAAGATGTGTGTGCCTCGAGGAGCTCCGGACTGATAGAAATCTAAGAAAAGCAGATCTGGAGCGCGCCTTTTTGATTGATTGCTGCGAGGACGTTTTTGTCGCTGCTGCTTTTGGTGTTAATAATAATTATTATCGGCGTTGTTGGATGGATCGAATTCAATGTCGAGCAGCAGGGCGGAAGCGACCGGTGAGTCTTTGGAGAAAACGTGAGAAGTCTCAATGGAGGCTTTGTCACTCCCGATAGTTTGCTGGCGGAACTTCTCTTTGCTATCCCAAAAACTTTAATTAAATTGAAATAACGTTTTTATCATCTAGACTTAAAAATTGACTTTAATAGGTATTAATTTAAGTTTTTTTTTAATACAAAATTAATAATTTCGATTTTTAAACAGAAATTTTTGATAGGAAACGCATTTTGTTTAACGAACCATTTCCCACTTTCTTAAAATCGTCTAATAAATTCTTTATTACTAAAGTGTTATTCTAAAATCATTCTATTATTTTTAATTGACTCTGACAAATACCTAATAATCGTATATGTTGTTGCTGGATGTGATCGTATGTATCCTCAATTGCTCTTGACCATTTTGAGAGAATAACAAGAACGGGGCAGCAAAACACAGAGTGAGAAAGAGATAGAAGGCAACATTGACGTGTGTGGCATGTGGGCAAATTTGTTGTTGCTGCTGGAAATGTTGCTGGTTGCTGTTGTCAATGGACGCGGCAGCAGTCCGGCGACGTTGCAATTTAAATAAGTGCCCGGCAACAGAGAACTTCGAACATAATTGCCTTTTGCTTTGTTTTGTTTTTTGTTCCTTTGGTTTCTAGCGCTCTTGTCGCCTCATTTCCTTTCCACCGCGAAGGTCAGCGGCCACAATTGCAGTTGCTGCGGTCACTTCCAACCAGCAACAACATCAGCGGGACGACAGCAACACCAGCCGCCTTTGGGCAGCCGCTTACAAGCGCTGCGAATTCCGCTCACTGTCGCCATAATTGTTCGCTCCTTTAACCCCTGCATGCCCCCTTTTTGATGTGACATGTTGCAGGCAATTGATTGCTGCCGCCGCAGCCTGTTTAATGAGCTAAGTAGCTGAGAGGTCCAGAGAAAGCCCACAAAATATCGGCGGACCGGAGCATCTTCGGCATGCGAGGTGTCTAAATTAGCTGGGAACGCGTTTTCGGCTGTCGCCAGCAATCAAAAGCGGTATAACCGCGTCGCCTGGTAATTAGGGGAGGGCAAATACCAAAGAACACAGCCTAAGTTTCAGAACCGACAACAAAAATTGAAAAAGAAAAGCTGAAGCAATTGAGAAAAGGAGAAAGAAAAGTTTCCTTTTTACATTCTATATGTTTGTCAGAAAACAAAGAATTTCTACTGTATCTTCTTTTCCTAAATACAAGAAAAATATGTTAGGTCCAGCGAATACTTAATTGGTAGTTTAAAGAAAACAAAGAATTTCTACTGTATCTTCTTTTCCTAAATACAAGAAAAATATGTTAGGTCCAGCGAATACTTAATTGGTAGTTTAAAGAACGAAATTATTTATCATTAAGAGCAACCTGTAACAGCAGAAGCAGCTACGGTAGCACCATAGCAACTCAAACATTTGTCAGCAACTTTGACTCCGAATTGGGATCGGAGTTGCAGACTCAGATTCAGGGCCTTTTGCAAATAATAAAAATCGGTAGCTATTGCAATTGTTGCTGGACACTAAGGGACGCAAAAACAGAGGACTTAAAGAGTAAAATCGGGGGCAGTGGCAATGGTGGTGCGGAGGTGCAACATGTTGATCACTGATATCGTCTGCACGATTTGTGGCCAGGGCAACAGGTAGTACAGCTCTCTGTGGAAGTCTCTCCTTATGTTTTCTTGTTTCTGGGATTCTTCTGTTGGTTTTTGTCGACTTTGATATGGAACAGAGAAACTGAAGAGAAGTAAAATCGGACGAAGGCTTAGTGCAGAATCCATTTGAAATGCAACAAAAACCGAGAAAACAACAGCAGACGAAGCGACAGCTTTTTTGGCCAGAAACGTAATACTGTTGTAATCAATTTTACAAGTTTTTATTGATGGTCAACATCGCACAGCATGGGGCATCTGTTTTTGGGCTTAGAAGTCTGCAGACTGAATCTGAATCTGAGTTGTTGCCATCGTCATCCTTCGATGTCTTGAAGGGACCCATAACATTTAGAGGGGAAAAATTGATTTATAGAGATACAAAGTACCTAATCCGTAATTTTTTAAAAATATATATTTATCATCTAAGATATAGCATCAAAATTAAACTCGAGAATTTTAAGTTCCGCATAACGCTTTTCTGAGACTCTAGCCGTATTTTACTTTGTGCAATTCAAATTTTTCCAGATAGCAAACCAAGATCTGAAATGTATTTTAAGATACTAAGGGAATTATATTCCTCCGTTTTTTCTTTCTGTGCACTGTCGTTTCGATTGCGCTCCAATGGACAAACTGACACCTAGACACATTTTTCTCTGGCAGAAATCAAAAGGCAAACATTTTCACTTTCAATTACAGCAATTAATGCGAGCAATGATAATAACTTATTTAAGCAGCAGTCGAGGATCGCGGATGGTGGATCGCAGAGCGTCGCCAAAAGCGGACACGCAGGCACATCACAAAAGTGAAACAACAATGATGGCGGGGGGAGGCTGTAAAAACTAGTTCAGACTAAAAACGGGTCCCCCCTCATCGAACACCCTTGGTGCGCCCATGCGTCGCTGTATGCGCAAATTGAATTTTCGAGAACTATGCAACACTCATACGCCCCGTGGGTCCGCTGACTCCCCCTTTAAGCCCCCTTTCAGCCACTGTAATTGCGGAATAAACGTTTTTTAATTGAATTCGAATTCTGGGGCCACCGCCTCCTCCTGAGAATCCCCTTGCTCCTGTTGGTGCCTTGGTTGTTGTCTTTGGATCGATGTTGTCGTCGCTCGTTTTGAAGTCATCGCAGCAGTTGCAGTCGCCATCGCCCAGTGGCTCACTTACAACTTGGACCCGCCGGCCATCCTTTTTGAAGCTCCCTGCTCTGCTTGTTTGTGTCTCAATGAGCTAACCTCGAGAAGTACATTGGCTAACTGGAAAAGATTTAACAATAAATTAAAAATATTTTTTAAATAAAATTCTTAGCAAAATTTGTGAAATTTCTTTTAAATACCATCAAAACCTTTATGGTAAAACTCTCAATTTTAAACAACATTCTTATCTTATCAGCAACTCTTAGTCTTCATTACCCAATCTTCATAAAATCAACATGATTTTGAAAGCAGCACTTTGGTTTTTATACAATAAAAATTATGTTATTTTAAACATATTCTCTATGCAATTTAAATGAATTTTTTTGAAATTCAAAATTTCTTAAGTAAAACTATTTCTACATTTAAAAGTAAACCACTTAACTGCAGAGCATCTTATCATCGTTATGTATATCTCATTTAATCAGTCCATTTTTTTGTGTCTATAAAGTTTTCTGTGTTTTTTTTATTTTTATTTATAGAATTTTTTTAGTGTCGTGGCTGCTGTTGCCTGAAAGAAATGCCTTTGACTTGGTTTCGTTGTCATTAAAACGCGCGATGGGACATCGACTTGTTTTGTTGTTGCTTATGCTCTTGCTCTTTTTTGATGTTTTTTGTTGGGCGATCCTTGATCGTTGGCTCCTCTTCTTCTTCATTCGCGTTGTTGATTTTTGTCGTTTGCCTTTTAAAGGAAAATAACGATAAATCAAAGGTCGTATTTGAAGCAAGAACAAACATAGCCCAATGATATGAATTTAGTGTGATTTGTTCTGCGTTTAGGCCTGACTTCCCACTTTACTGTTACTTGCTAATCCTTTAATTGCCCCCAAAGAGATGTCTTCAGGTGAAAAAGCGGGGAGCAGCACACCGCCTATCCACCTAGTTCAGTTGGGATAGAGAAATACCTTTTAATCGCAAAGCCAAGTGGTCCAAAAGTGCAGCCTACAAGAAAATACAGGTATGTGGTGAAGCTGGAGCTTAAAATACATTAAAACTCTAGAGATTTTAGGACTTTCAAAGGTCTTCTTTAATACGGTCTAATTTCGGATTTATTTATTCACACACAAAGTAAAGAAATTATAGACCATACCAGGTCTGTAGCTTAATGCTTCACTTTTCCCTCTTTTAGTTTTGGGGGGCATGGGAACCTGGTCCAGAGGTTGTATTCAGTTGGTCCGGGATGCCATTGTGGGTTTAATTAATTACCACCAGCTGCCAATTGCCGCTGGCTTTCTTTCTCTAATGTCTGCAACTCCTGCTCTTTGCTAAATGATCTAATGTAGATATTCCATTTGCCATTAGAGACTGACTTTAGCTGACTCTGACGACGTCATCAGGCCGCCTCCAAATGCATTTTGACAGGGGAAGTCCGCCAAGCTCCTCCGCTCTCCTTCAACTGCTGCAGTTAATCTCGGTCGATCGTCAACGTTCCATCAGCATCATTGGCATTGGTTTGCCAGCAGAGTAGCTCCCCTCCAAGATTGTATCTCATCAAAGGCGCACGTTTTCGAAATTACCGTACTAAGTGGGCGTCTAACTGTGCCACAGACGAGCTCGCAGTAAAAAATTCAGCCTGATCCAAAGTCTGAGCCTGTTCCTTAGCCTTTTCTAGTGTTTTGGTGTGCGTTCTTTACCCTTCGACCTCCCACTCCGAATGTCTGCTTTCCCCTCTTTATGATCTCCTCTGCACTCGCTCAGTCATATTTCAAGCGCTTTTTCAAATTTTCCACGCTTGCTTTATGCAATTTCTATCCGCCTGGCAGATTTTTCCATTAACACTTGCCAACAAGGAGAAAAGAGAATTTTATGACAAGCAAATATTTTTGAGCTTACAAAATATTTTGAGTATAAATTTATCAGTTACAAATTAAGAAGCGAAATAATTAAAATTCAATAAGGCCATTATATTATATTTGAAAAACATGCAAAATCGATTTCGAGGCCAAACAACGGGAAGCCCTTTTTAGCTTGATTTAGTGTGATTACTCCCTAATCCAGTAGTTTGGTGTAGCCTAGCAGCGGAAAGCCAATTTTCCCCCACGTATTGCATTTGGCAAATCAAAGTCAAATATGTTTTATTAAAAATATTTTAGTGCCATTAAGCATTAAACATCAGCCAAGTGTATTAACCCCTGATGGGATCGAGCTGGATTGTTGGGTTTTTAGTGGTGGGACCACACCGAAAAGCCTTGCTCATGACCAGCGGCGAGGTCAAAATGCTTTTCCCGGGGCCAAAAAGCCCAGGGTTTCCGACTCCTTGGCGTTTCGCATTTCGCGCGTTTTTTTTTGCGTCTATGGGTCGGGTTCAATTTTTGGTGCGTTATCTCTGGGAGAAGATGAAATCGGAATTGGGGGGTTGAGGAGGCAAACGATTTTCCTCCTGCAACGCACAAAGCTACACAGAAAATATTTCGGTTCCAGTTTAATTCTCGGAGCTCAAAAGATTTTAAGATTGTTAATTGTAATTCTCTCTTATTTAATACTTTTATATGAATTTAAAAGCTTATAAATATATGTAGCTTAGAGTGCCTGTAACTGGTTAAAAAGGATCAGCTGGAAATCCATTTTAAATTTATTTCCATTTTACTATTGTTAAAATTTGCCATTTGTGGCCATATTAAAATGTGAACTTATTTTTTTTTGTTGAATTTAATACATAATTTTGTAAGAAAAGTTTGCCTGCAAGTGTTGCATGTTTGTCAGCCCACTCGGCTGATGACCAGCTGCACCACGCGACTTTTCTTCCCCGTTGCAAAGCTGCCTGCGTGTTGTGTATCGGTGTTCTATAAATGGTCAGGAATTACTTGAGTCCCGCCGCTCACGCAACTCGTGTTTCACGGTGTCCTCTCTAATGCAAATCTCAGCATCTAAATCGGAGCCAGTACAAGATGGTGGGAAAAAAAGAGAAAAGGGGAAAGCAGAGTGCAGTCAGGAGACATGAAAAAATGTCTACAATGCTTAAATAAATAAAATGAAGAAATTGTAGAATCACGACTAAGAAGCAACAGCAACTGAAGCAGCAACTGGAATTTGTAGCTTACAGAGAGCGAAACGTGTTTGGAAAATCAATATTTTAGTTATCGTACTTTGTAGTTAGTGTTTTCTACCCTGAGGAAGTGCACTCATTTATGTTATAATTTTACTCAAAGGCTACAACATTAACATACCCTACCAATCATAACATATCTCCCTGTATTTCCACATATAGGGCTCTTTCTTTTGCTGCTGCTCGTATGATTTTTATTAGGAGACTGTGTAATGTGCCACAATGATCTCTGATTTTCTTCAGCTTTTCCCCTTTTCCTGTCTCTTGTTGATGAATGAAAATTGTTGCTCACAATGTGCCGTTAGAAGTCACTTGCTGGATAACGGCAACATTTGTAAGTGGTGCAGCACTCGACCAGTGGCTAAAAACTAACTGCCCAACCTCCTGTTCCTGTCTACTCTGCTTTTTTATAGCCAAATTTTCACAGAGGCGACGACGACAACAACTCGCTGTTGATCTTATCGCTGCGTTTAGCATTTAATACCAAATTTGTTTTATGCAAATGAACCACAGCATCAACACTACAGCCCGGTAACCACCAGCAACACTTGGTGACAAACTGCAACAGCCAACGGCAACCGAAATCTTGTCTAAGAATTCCGCAGATCATACAGAGAAAAACAAAAATACTTTCAAACATAAATATATTACTATAAACTTGACTGAATTTTTAAAACATGGGTTTAGTATTACTTTAAAATGGCTGGATAAAAAAAGTCAATAATTTTATTATTTTTATAGAAACATTAATAAAAATCGATATATAGTCCTTTTACAGATGCACGAGCACAAAAACTAAAGTGTTTTCCTTTCTTGTTTATTTTTATATGTGGGTAAAACTAAAGTTTAGTTTCTTTAGAAGCTCTAAATACTCCCATACTTTACGAAATCAGACTCCAACCAGTTTCTTATTAAATTGAAAGAGATTTCTGAGACACAACGATTAATATTTTAATAGTTTCAAATATTTTTCTCTGGGTAGCATTAGATCTGAGATTCTTTGCTGGCGGTGGCGGTGAATTTTTTAATTGATGCTTAACCTTGAGGGCGCAGAATCGAGGTGCAATTCGGTCGGAGATTATGTTTCCCCATTTGCTGCACCTCGGAGTTTCCAGATTCCCAGCTGGCGATAAGAAATCCGATTTGGATTCGGAGCTGGTTGCCAAAAAAAGTGCGACTAATAAATCTTTTTATGAATTCAATTTATTTTTACGATTTTTTAAATGTGGCGATTAGCGCGAGATGGCAAGAGGGGGGCAAAAGGGGTCCTTGCGTGTTTAATATATAATCAATTTTGGGTGCTGCTGCAGTTGCAGCCGCTGTTTTTTTGCAACTTTGGCGCAGTCACACGCTCAGCTTATCTGATTAGGCTTCAATTTCTCAATTTACCAATTGATGTGGATCAAGGGGGTGGCAAGAGAGACGGTTCCCGGTCTCGTAATTTGTTGTTAACATTGAACTTTTCATGTTGCCACACATATTTTAGAGCTGCACTGAAGTTTCGTTTGAAAATATAATCACATATTTGGAATGAAAAACTAAATCGATGATAATATTTGTAAATAATTATACTTATTAGTTGAGTGGGCAGTTTCTGGATTTTTAATCTCTTAATTAATAGTTATTTTAATGCTGAATAAGCCTATACCTATCTGATTTCAAAGTGCTTTTCCACTACAAGTTTAATAATAAAACAATTGGACATTTAAATTGTAACTTAACTTCGAGAATACACAATTTAAAACTTTGTGGTTTGCTTCTCTAATTCAAATTTTTTTTCATTGCGGGTCATATGTTCACCCATTTTATGTTAGTTAGAGACCATAACTTTACTCCAAAGCTACTGTATTATTTATTTTTGTTTAGTTTCGCACAATTTAATTTTTGTGTTATACGCAATGTTTATAATTTTCCTTAAATAATTAATTTTATGTGTGCTTTCCATTTATATAGACTTACATACAACTTGGGTAAGTTTTCCCTTTAATGATCTGTTTGCCAGATCCAGATCGTGCTTCACAAAGAAGAAAACGGACAGGGTTCGGTGATCCCTAAGCTCATGACTTTTCCTCGAATTTCCCTGGTGACAACGACAACACCTCTCGCGGTCGAATGCTTTTTTCTTTCTCGAGCCCTGTGAGTCCTTCTCGAGGTCGTGATTCAAACGCCAGAGCCGCCGTTTCCACAGTCAAGGCCGAGCAACAAAGGGCCGGGCCAAGATCCAGTAGCTCACAATGGGTCCGTGGAAAAAAAACGGAGGCCATAAATTAATCAAGCCTGACTTGGGCTGGGTTTTTTTTCGGCCATTCGCTTGTCGTCGTTTGCATTTCACAATTGTCAGGCAGACATCCCAAACGATTTCGATCCTGACTCATTTCCCAAGCACTACTGGCGCACTTTTGCTTTTGCCCTGACTGAGATTCGTTCACTGACAGGCTTCGCTTAACTTGGCCCCTTCGCTGATTCTCTTCTCTTTGTTCGGCTGCAATTGACAGGCTCCTTCGACATTGTCGGGCTTCTGAAGATTTGTCCGCCGCTCGGCCAAAGATAATTTATGTCCATCCCCAGCCCTTTGCATACACAATATCCAACACGATCCCATTCTGCCCCTTTTATATAGTATGTATATACCTCCTTTAAGTCGTTGATAATCGGTGGCGTACTTATTTTACTTTTACTTTCCCGCACACTTCATTTGAGGCTTCCTCAGTTTCTCGTTGGGACTCGATGACTTGAATTGGGCAGGAGATGGCTTTAAAATGCTCCAGCTTCTTTTCCTTCTCCACACCGGCTACTGGTGCTCTTGTCTTTTGTGGCGAACCAGAAGCCGCCATTCCACAGTGCTCTTGTGATCATTGTTAAGTTTAGACTATGAAAAAAGTTGGGCACTCTTTGTTTTTTTTATTATGGATCATTTCGATAAGATTTCGCATGCTTACATGTGTTAGAAAATGTGAAAAATTGTTTAAATTATTTTTTTTAATTTGTTAAAATATGTTTTTGACCACTGTCCTTTTGAGCGGCGGCTACTATGGCTGCCTTTGTCTTCTTCCTGATACTCCCTTTCCCCGCTTAAACTTCCTCTTTTTCTTGAAGAGAACCCTTGCAATCCGGAAAGATTGCTCCCTTTCGTTTTTGTTCTTTTTTTGAAATATAACTCCTTTGTCCTGTCAGTCAGATCGCTTTCGTTTTCGGTTAGTCCCCTTTAAGTCTCCGCCCCTCATTTATCCCCCTTTCATCCTGCTTTGCATACATAAATTCATGTGTGTGCCAAGTGCAACGTTCAATTTCCTATCCCCGACGCAAATCCGAATACCAATCCTCAAACCTTTGCCATTGCCACGTCCAGTTGTTGCAAGTTGGATGCTGCTGCATTGTCGCTTTTAGGGCTAATGTCAATTGCAATGCCAGTGCCATAAATTCGTGGCCGGAGAGAAGCAAATGCAACTGGAGGAGACTACTGATACCGTCCTTGGTGATTCTTGGACAAAATCTGATCCGCCTTCCATTTAATTAGCCACATCATGGCGGAGTTTGCTCCTCGGCTTTGGTTTACTTTCTAAGCCGCCAAAAGTGTTGACCAAATGATCATTACTGACAATCACGAAAATCTGCAACACACTACAACAACTTGCAACTAGCAAGCAGCCGCAACTTGAAATAGCAACAACATTTCAATATCGTGAGCAAAAAAAAAAAAAAAAAGAGAGAACGCTATAGTCGGGTGCCCCGACTATCAGATACCCGTTACTCAGGTAAAGGGAGTGCGAGGGAGATGGAGATAGAAACTTTGATCACGCATAACTTTTTAACGAATGGTCCGATTTGAAAAATTTCTTCTACATTTCGATAGGTATTGATAAACACAATAAAACTGCATTTTTACTTTTCCGAAATATTTAAATTTTTAAAATCGTATATAAGCGATTGTGGGCGTTAAAGGGGGCGTAGGAACTTGCGCTGCGTAGGAACTCCTAGAATCTGCATGCAAAATGCCAATCTTCTAGCTTTTATAGTTTCCGAGATCTCAGCGTTCATACGGACAGACAGACAGACAGACGGACAGACGGACATGGCTAGATCGACTCGGCTAGTGATCCTGAACAAGAATATATATACTTTATAGGGTCGGAAACGCTTCCTTCTACCTGTTACATACTTTTGCACGAATACAATATACCCTTTTACTCTGCGAGTAACGGGTATAAAAAATTATACAAATCCACCTGGAAAAGTAACAAAATGCCAATTAATTGCCAAATAGAATGTTTATCTATAAAATCGCGACAACAACAACTACTGCGTGAAGGAGTTACAGCAACAACAATTTAAAACAGTTAGCTATTAGTAAAAGTTAAGCATTTGCGACCGTAACATATTTGCCAATTGTAGAAAGACATTTTTTTCCACAGTGCCCAACAAAACAAAACATTTTACTGGTTTTGGGCGCAAAGTATCTGGTTGGTGTTCGATGGTCTCCGGTGGTTGCCAGTTGCTGGCTGCAAGTTGCTGGTTGCCAGTTACAGCTTGGGTCAGGCAGACGCCAGCAATGGTGACGATCCAAACGAGCAGCGTGCATCGTTAGGCGGCATCTTAGATGCTCTCACACACACATTTTTGCAGGGCAGGGCCCACAAGTTCAAATTAGAGGCTCTTATACATATGCAAATGCTGGGGCAGAGGAATGTCGTGTCGCCAATGACGATGTGGCCTAAGGAAGGAAATTTTTAAACAAAAATCTTTTGTTTTGTTGAACCCGTAAAAAATTTTAAGTAAAAATATAAATTTATTTTTAGTAGTCATTTTCTGAAAACCAGGAACGCTGCCAACATGTGAGGTTCCTTAAAATGAGATTTTTATTTATTTAAAGTAATTATACAGGGTAAATATAGTTCCAGAAGAGTGTTGCTGTTATACAACACTCGAGGTTCAGATACTCATTGATTATTGAACAATTGACAAATTAAATAAATATATATTCATTATTTTTGCGCAGCTTGGCAAACGAAAAAATGTCTTTCCTTACAGAACTGCTTATAATAGTGTCCGGCACTTATATAAACACAATGCGCATTAGGATTCTTATTGGGTTCGTCTCTATTCCATTTCAAAAAAGATGCAGCCTCCCCGGAGACCAAAGAAATGTACTCGTCCTTTTTGGACAGATCACTGATGTCAAGCCAATACAAATTGGCATCGAGTTTCTGACGGATGATGTACAGTTCATCCTCGTTTTTGGGTGTCGCCAGGTGACCTCCCATCCCACGACATGTACTCGCCGCATTGAACCAATCCATTCTGACATTCGTCTCGATATAAAAGTACCTCGAGCCCAACTTTTCGAATTGAGAATGGCTTGTGTCATTTTTTGGAACTCTCTTGCTTTCCAAAGAACTCTGAAGGGCATTAGTTACTTCCTTCAAGCTTTCTTCCAGTTTTTCCATTTCGCTCTGCAGTTGCATTTTTTCTAGCACAGTCTTTAATTGGCTCTCCATACTTGGCTGTATTAAATCAATTTGTTTTTTTGTGTTTGCCAACTGACCTTCAATTTGGTCTACTATTTCCAGCATTTGTTTAGGGTTGAAAGATCCTGAAGTTCTGTTTTCCTGTTGCTTGTTTGTGTTAATTTTCTTAATGTGATTAAGGAGTGGAGGTAGATCCGCAAGGCAGGCTTTTCCGATTTGCTTTATTGGGTCGTACCATGGGAACTTGGGGCAACTAGTTTGTTGGGCCTCCACTTCAATAATTGACTTCTCAAGTATTCCATGAGAATCTAATATAAAGTACACGAACAGCAAATATGTTGGGTACTTTGACATAATTAACTAGTATAAGTTGCGAAAGCAAATATTTATGCACTGCTGATTCTAAATTGTTTGTACATACTCTAAAAAATCTGCGAGATATATTGTCAAGCGACATAATCAGCTAATAAACCGTAACGATCCCCATTTTATGCCTCTTCGTGTTAAATGGGAAATAAATGATATGCTTTGTTAGGGTTTTAAATGTTTTAGACGAGCCTTGTTTAAAGTGCGGAGATTTTTCTCAAATTTGAGTTGGAGTTCTTGCCAGGCAAGGTAATTCTGTTTCGGATGACTACACTTTCGATGAAGAATCAAAAATAATAAAGATACAGAAATGCTACTAAACAATTCACCTACAATCGATCGAAAAGTCGTCGAGTTGGATAAACGGCTCATCGTACGGTATTGGAGCATGGGCTATCGTTTTGAGATCCAACTGCCAACCCGCTCCCTTATACTTTTTTTGCGCTTTTTGCAGCTGTAGCGGCAACAACAACATTAGAATTGCTAAAAGCCACTCAAAATCACCGGCGGACAACAAGCAGAAATGTTAAAATGATCACGTTTTCCTTCAGCGACAAGAACTACAGACTGGAAATCCTTGCGCTGGAGAAAAGCAAGGAAAAATCTCAGCTGCCGTTGACATTCCATGAATCCCCCTTATATCCCCACAACCTTCTTTTTTTTTGCATTGGAGCTTCGCGCATGCTAATTTTTTAGTAGCCCAACTGTTTTCCAACTTATGGACGGGGCCCTCGGTGGCTAACTGTAAAAGGCAACGCAAGGCAAGTGAGCGATGAAGCATGAAAGTCCAAGCAGAACGTGTGTGATTTCGATACCCTGTAGGCAAAATATAAAGTGTAGGCGTGATCCAACTTATTGGTTTGTCGATAGATATTGACCGAATACTTTTTCTATTCGGTTTTGATATGTTCAATCAAAGTGTTTTGTGAGGCTATCTTTCAAAATAAACTTGCGCTGTAAGAATATTTATAAACTTCAAGCTCTTATAGGTTCCTAGATCTCGACGTTCATACAGACGGATAGACGGACAGACAGACGGATGGCTTAATCGACTCGGGTGTTGATCCTGATTAAGAATATATATACTATATAGGGTCGAAACCGCCACGATCTACTTTACATACTCTTCAACGAATACAATATATACTCGTATACTATTATAAATATAAGCTAACCTCCAGAAAGTTGATGATTTTATGTTTTTATTGTAAATACAGATATCAAGATAATATAAAAATCGAATAAAGAATGTATTGTTTTTATGAATAAATTTAAATTAATTAATTTTAAATTACCTAAAGACTAGAATCGGGATTCCAGAGTATACATATCACATTTGTTTTTCTTATAGGTGATATTTTTACTCCCCCTAGCTATCGAATTAAACCCGAGACTATTGTCATTCAATTCAAATGATTTTTCGCCGTTTTTTTTGTATTTCCTACTATTTTTCTCTCTGTTACTCTGAATGTCTCTAGATTTTAGAAGACGGACTGGGAAAGGGAATGTGAGGGGATATCTCGCAGGGTCGCAAAATGCAAATGAATGTCGATAATTCAAACGATAAGTTTGTCTTTTGTCTTGTTTGCAGCTACCGTTTGTTGTTTTTTCTGGGGTTTTTCTTAGATTTTTTTTGTTACCTCTGTTTGACTTGGTGTTGTTGCAGTAGCTACCGCCTAGAGCCAACAACCATTAAAAAACCCAAGGAAAGGACTGTGGGGAGGGCGGAATGAGCCAGGACCATGATCACGATTTTCAAGTTTCGACATTTGATTGAGTTTTTTGTTGTTTTTTTTTAATGCTGGTATTTACGGTTTTTCTTATTCAAAGGGGATTGATCTTAGTGTGTGAGTATTGTCGTGAGTTTGTGGGCGTCTCGAAGCTCGTATTCATATCTTCCATTTTGCTCCTTAAGAGCGTTAATTTGACACACAAGTAACCCAGATTAGCGATCATCAATGAAGTAAACAAATGTCTTTATGCTAGGGATGTATAAAATGTTCTACGTATTCATTTAAGGCAGGCTTGCACCTTGTGAGGTCAAAAAAATCAATTTTTTTTTTTGCAGTTTCGGATACATACATGTTTTATTTTTACTCTCCTAAAATTTCGAAGAGTCGAAATCTCTTGAATTACGAAAGTTATCGGCCGTTTGGTGGACCGGTGTCAAGCGCGTTGCCATTATAGTGCAAATTTTCAAACGCGTTTTTCTCGAAACCATGTTTTCCGAGTTGGCGGAAGTCGTACAAGCCGCAAAAATTCAGCAATCGTCATGAAATTTTTTATACATGTTCCTCAGAAGTATGTGCATGGCATAGACTAGGATCTTTTGAAAATATTAAAAATTGTTTATTTAAAAAAATAATGAGTAACGAAAAAATGAGGAAAAAAACGATTTTTTTTTCAAAAGCTCATCATTTTTGCATTTTTTATGTTTTTTCAATTATCCTAGTTCAAGCCATGCAAGCAAGTGTACAGATTAAGAATATATTCGTTTTTTGCGTTTCAGATTATTTCTTAAAATTCCAAAAAATCCGCCATGAGGACGAGTTTTTCGCGGACATGCCGCCATTGTTGGGTACTCCCCTCCCCCTTCGCTTGGATCGCACTCAAAAAAATTGTGTAGCTTCAATAAACTGTACCCTACAACTGGCTAAAATTTTATTCCCACATCTACCATACTTTCCAAGAAATAAATTCCAGAAAAAAATCAGGCTTTGGGCGCCAACAAGGTGCAAACCTGCCTTAAGGAACACACCAGCGGTGTTGCAATTGGCACTCATAAATCTTAATTTTTTCGTTTACCACCCTTCGTCAAATTTGCACTTCAGAACTTTTTAAAAACTTTCATTTTATGTGTAGTTAAAGGAGCTAATTTAAAATCAGGTTTTGGGAACAAATGTTCCCAAAATAAATTTCGATTCATACATGCGAAAAGAATATATTTTGTTTTTATTTTCGTAATCCATTTTTCCTGATTTCTAACTTTTATAATGGTTTTGCACTGGACATTTTCGGTGATGGGTTAGAACGCGATCTGAACTCTTATTGGGCCCAAAACTAGTAACTAGCAAAAGAAAACGAAACAGAAATGAAACAGCTGATAAAAATATGACAAGTCGACTGTCATTAGTCACACAATTAACATATACAAATACCCTCGATGGTAAGGGACTGAGCCGGGGATCCTCCGACCAGATCATTCTGCGATGGTCACGTAGAAGAGCAGAGACACGCTGACTTCAGCAAATTGTCAATTACTCATGCGATGAACGAAAGGAGCATCGCAAAAAGGGCAGGGGTTTCCGGGCGGAGAAAAGAAGGTCCAGACCTGTCCAGTAGCTTAACCTGAATCCCAGGCTATATATACAGCTGGTGCTGGACCGCCTGTCGTCGACGACTGCCTTTTAAAGCATCATTAGCAGCGATAATTAGCGCCGTGCAAACGACAGCCAAGAGATAACCTCAAAAAAATGACGAACACTTGGAAAAAATTAACAATAATATTGATTTTTATATCGTTTTTCTTTGTGCTTTCTATTTTTGTATAGTAAAATCAAAAAATAATAATAAAAGCAGTATTTTATATTATTTTTAGGTTTACAGGGATTTTTTTAATATGTTATCTAAAACTATTTTAAAAGTTTCATATGTTTTAAGTTTAATGATTTTCTTTTCTAAAATTTATTTTCTGTGCACAAAAGAGTAAAGACTGAGTAACCTCTCCAAGCTCCCAACAACAATTTTTTGGCTAATAAATTCAAAATGTTAAACGTTTTCTTTTTGGCTATTTTTCTTTTGCGCCGCTTTGGCAAATTCGAAACTCGTGAGAGATTTTCTTAGTATCCGAAGCAACAGGTTGCTGCAAATCGGGCGAGAAAGGGGCTTAGGGGGTTAACAACATTGCGCCGTGCTTCTATTTCCATTAAACTTAAGCCTCATGCGTAACTTTAGTGAATGGTCAGGTATTTGAGAGAAAAAACCCCGCATTGGCTGCTGCGGTCTGTTGCTGCTGCAACTGAGTGACATGTTAATTAGTTGCTTACATGGCAGCAGTTTGCTGCCAAGGCATTGCCCAAAATGCTAATTATACCCGTTACTCGTAGAGTAAAAGGGTATATTGTATTCGTGCAAAAGTATGTAACAGGTAGAAGGAAGCTTTTCCGACCCTATAAAGTATATATTATCTTGTTCAGGATCACTAGCCGAGTCGATCTAGCCATGTCCGTTTGTCCGTCTGTCTGTCTGTCCGTATGAACGCTGAGATCTCGGAAACTATAAAAGCTAGAAGATTGGCAAGATAAGGAGTTCCTACGCAGCGCAAGTTTATTTCAAAATGGTGCCACGCCCCCTCTGACGCCCACAAGCCACAAGCCGTGGCCACAGTTTTAATGCTATTATGAAAATTTTAATTGATATGTATTTGTTTCATCAATACCTATCGATTGGCCTAATAAAAGTTTGCCACGCCCACTCTAACGCCCTAAAACCCATTAAACGCTTAAGCCTGGCTAGCGCCTACATTTCCGCAATACAATAGCGCCATCTAACGGATGACTTTGGAACAGCTGGCCAAGGTGCTCAACAGAGTCAACGTTAATTCTCGATAAGGATTTATATTAAATGAAATTGCGATGGTTTTCATTTGTCAATACCGAACTATATCCCAAGAACTATGCAAATCAAATCAAGTTAGCCAAATCGGAGGTCTGAGTCAAACAATGGCATATGTGTGTATGTATGTAAGCATATACATATGTATGTATTTACTTTGTACACAGTAGCAATTGCCCGACAATTATAATATTAAGTTGTTTAGCTGAGTAACGGGTATCTAATAGTCGAGGCACTCGACTATAGCGTTCTCTCTTGTTTTCTTATTGGACAACTCCTCGGACGTTCAAAAGCGCGGAAAATGGAAAACCAAGCCGGGTTCGTCGAGTTGAGCAATTTATAATTGAGCAATTTCTCAGCGACTGATTTTTTTGTGGATCCCGTGATACAAACGGGATACAAACTGCATGTGTCTCCCATGCAAATGGATAAGCCATAAGATAAAAATATTTAGTGTCCGTGTCTTTAGACACCACGGCATAGCCATATATTAATATAGTAAAAATTTTAATTACACGCCGAACAGAGAGTGCCCTTTTTAAACCCTTGCAGAGGGTATTATAATTTTGGTCAAAAGTGTGCAACGCAGTGAAGGAGACATCTCCGACCCTATAAAGTATATATATTCTTGATCAGGATCACCTCCTGAGTTGATACAAGCATGTCCGTCTGTCCGTCTGTCTGTCCGTCTGTCTGTCCGTCTGTCTGTCCGTCTGTCTGTCCGTCTGTCTGTCCGTCTGTCTGTCCGTCTGTCTGTCCGTCTGTCTGTTTCTACGCGAACTAGTCTCTCAGTTTTGAAGATATCGAATTGAAACTTTGCACACACCCTTCTTTTCTTTGCACGCAGTATATAAGTCGGAACGGCCGGGATCGGCCGACTATATTCTATAGCTGCCATATAACTGATTGATCGGAAATGCCATAACTTTGGTGTTTGTAAAGTTAGGAAGCTGGGGATTTTCTATGGGTTTTATATTTGGCCAATTAATCTGAACTAACAAATTTCATAAAATCGGCTGACTATATCATATAGCTGCCATATAACTGAACGATTGAAAATGCCATAACTTTGGTGTTTTTCCTTTCTTGTTTTTTATTTAAAAAGTTTTAGTCTCTTTATAATTCATCTGATCCAATCAAATTAACGTCGTCAATATTGAAAACTGCACATTTTACGGTTTATTAGTCGCTAAGAGGTGTGACAAAAGATTCATGGAAATCCATATTAAAAAAATTCAGAATCAGTTCTTTAAACATACTCCCCTCTTGATGTTATAGAAAATCAATATGTTCAAGTACGCAACCTACTTTTTGTACGCATTCGTGGCTTCCGATCTTTTCGGAGCCCAAGCAGCGGATCAGTGTCCCAAAACTCCAACACTTCGCGGAGAAGTCTGCCTCGTGGAACTATCGCCAGTGCTTGAGCACATTGCAAACAACCAGCGCTCTACTGACGAGGTCAAACGGAACGAAACCCAGAAAAAACTAGTCAGGATTGAAAGTCAGGAAAAAGATACAGTCGACAAATTGCAGGCGATTCAAAAAAAGATGGAAATCGAATTGGGAGCGCTTGAGGCCAAGATGGCAATTTCGGGCGATTTGAAGAGCCTGGAATTGTCCCTGCAGGAAACAATAAAAGCTCTCCAGACTTCTATAGCGAGCAACCGCGTGAAGTCAAATACTGAAATTCCTAAGCAATTTCAGAAGATTGGCTCGAGGTACTTTTACATTGAGAAGGAAAAGGGACTTGATTGGTTTGGTGCGGCCAGCAAATGCCATCAGTTAGGTGCTCACCTGGCGACAATTCAAAATCAAGTGGAACTGGATGCCATTAATATGAAAACCTCATCTAATGACTATTGGTTGGACATTACAGACCTGGCCAAATCGGGTGAATTTCTTTCCTTTGCCACGGGAGGCAAACCCCCTTTTTTTAAATGGGCAAAAAATAGGCCAGAGGCCAAAATGAACCAGCGTTGCCTTCATTTATTCAAAGGAGAAATGAAGGAGGGAATGTGCAGCAATACTTTTTTTTTCATTTGCCAATTAGCCCAATAAGATACAGAAAACAGTATAATTTTATTTAAAGCTGTCCTACGAAGCGATTAAATATACGATGTTTACCTCATGGCTTCATTTTTTTTATTTATTTATGTAATAGACTAATAAACTGGCCATGGAATTTAAACTTTTTTTTAAAGGAGCTTCTAGCTAAAATGGAACCAAAGGTGAAATCAATGTCCCAGCAGATATCATTGCAAGAAGCAATCCAAGCCCTTCACAGTTCGCTGGAATTAAAGAAAGTTCCGAAAAATGGCACAATCCATTCTCAATTTGAGAAGTTGGGTTCGGGGTACTTTTATATCGAGCCGAATGTCAAAAAGGATTGGTTTAGTGCGGCGAGAACATGTCGTAAGATTGGAGGTCATCTGGCGACACCCAAAGACGAGGATGAACTGCACCTACTCCGTCAGAAACTCGATTCCAAGTGGTATTGGCTGGACATCAGTGATCTTGCTAAAAAGGACGAGTACGTTTCTTTGGTCTCCGGTGAGACAGCACCTTTTTTGAAATGGAATGAAGGGGAACCCAATAAGAATCCTGATGCCCATTGTGTTTATATATATTCCGGACACTTTTATAAATATTTCTGTGGCGGTAGAAATTACTTCGATTGCTAAGCTGTAGATGCAAAGGATCATAATAATAACAAGATCGGCACCAAATTAGAAAGTAATAATACGAATGTTAAAACTCATAATAATACGAATATTAATGTACATATTAACATTAATATTAATATAAATAAGGACAACAAAGAAAAGGAACAAGAAAAAGACACTGAAAAAGAAAAGGAACTAGCAAGGTAAAAAGAAAAAGAACAGGAATTAACACGGCAAAAAGAAAAAGAAGAGGAATTAGCACGGCAAAATGAAAAAAGAAATAGAAGAGGAATTAGCAAGGCAAAAAGAAAAAGAAGAGGAATTAGCACGGCAAAAAGAAAAGCAAAAAGAAATAGAATAAGAAAAGCAAAGAGAAATAGAACTAGAAAATGAACTAGAAAAAAAACCAGAAGCAGCAAGAAGAAAGAGACCGAGAAAAACAAAGAAAAGAACGAGAAGCAAGAAATCGCAACGAAGAAATTCTCTTAAGAATGAGTAACATAGAAAAAGGGGTATTTTCATGAATTTTTTCACGCGACAACCGTATGTCAGATCAATTATTTTATAACCATTGTAAAGTACAACATTTAAACTACGTTTTCACAAATTCTAATAAAAAAAATTTTGGACTTTAAAGTCAAAAACGTGATTTTAGCCTAAAAATTCGATATATTTGTTATTATAAATAAAAAATAATAATTAAAAAAAAAAACTCGACGTCAGTACCTGCGGATTTAGGTACAGAAATTGTGTGCAAAATTTCAAAACGATTCGTTTAGTAGATTTTGCAGTATCGTGTTCACCGACTTTGGAATTTCAGGAGAGCGTTTTTAAAGTTTTGTACACCGAAAAATCACATACAAAACGAGCTAACTCACCTACGTTCAACTGCCCATTACTTCGGAAGTTTTACTCGGATGAATCTAAAATTTTAACGCAATATTCTTCAAATGTTGTGCATTCAGAAAAAATTTAAATACCATGCCCCCCTTAAGAAGAAGACAAATTTAACTTTAACTACAACTCTTTATATAGATCTCGTTAAGCTTAATATTTTTTCCTTAATAACTTTTGAATAAAATATCTAGGTAAATCAACCTTGCAAAAGATGAAAACGGGGGTTCATTAATGTTCATGTATGCAACCTACTTTAGGTACTCTACTGACGAAGTCAAACTGAACGAAACCCAGAAAAAAATAGTCTGGATTGAAAGTCCGGAAAAAGACACAGTCGACCATTGCAGGCGATTCAAAAAAAGATGGAAATCGAAATGCTAGCACTAAAGGCTCGGAAAACTAAAAGCTCTCCACACTTTCCTGGAGAGCAACCGCGTGAAGCCAAAAGAGTGAAATTCCTCTACATACGTACTGTTGCGGTCATGTAAATAGTAGTGCAACTCAACACTACATTAGAATATAAATTTTCGTTTCTTTTACAGTTATTAGTGGATTATAATTTCAATTTTTGATCAAAATGGAATGTCAGGAAAAAATAGAGAAAGTTGCTTTAGTTTTTGCCAGTTCCATGCCATTTTGGAGGATAATAAGTAGATGCATACTAAATTGGCCGTTCAGTGAAATAATAGAAATAATGAAAACAAATCTAATAAAAAATGTTGTTTGTTTTTAGCGGAATTAGTAAGTTAAATAGAAAATAATTAATTCTAATGATTACAATTTCTTAATTTTTAAGTGGGTCGGGTAGAGCATTGCTTGTCCGAAATAAGAAGTTTTTTATCTAAGCTAATAAATGAAGGAACAAATTACAAGGATATTTAAAAAATTGTTGGATTTTCAACTACCATGATTTTTAAAGCTATTTACTATAAATCGAAGACCGAAAATCGTGGTGGGAATTAAAAACTACAAATTTGGATGACAGACAGATCGTGCAATATGCCAAGATGCATCCATTTTCGTCCGCAGGAGATATAAAAAAAATGAAGTCTGACAAGAACTAACCAAAACTAACAATAATTTGTTTGCCAGAAGTCCCATAAAGGAGCCCCTTTTGAACAGGAGGCACCTAATAGCAAGAATTAAATATGCAAAAGTGCATAGAAACTGGCCCATTGAGACTGACGAGAGTAAGATTGTTATATTTGGTGGTACAGCGTGTAGATAGTATGTTCGAAGTCCACCCATTTACGAATATTGCCCAAACTACACAAAAAATACTTTTAAACACGGTGGCCTGTGCATCATGATTTGGGCTTGTTTCTCTTTTGCTGGTATGGGTCCCATCCATTTGATAATGGACAAAAATGTGTACGTCGATGTTTTAAAAAACATAATGCTACCATAGGCCAGTTGGCAAATGCCCTTTAAGTGGACGTTCCAACAATAAAACGAACACACTAGAAAGCACGCTAGGGCTAGGTTTGGATCGACGTAATGCCATGTCCAGATTGGCTAAAATAAATTGCGATTTTCATTTGGTTATTCTTCCTAAGTGCCCTTAAGTACACTACTATTTTCATGACCGCAGCTGTATGTTATCTTAGTATTCGGGGCAATCAATTTCGATCGTTCCGTTTGATTACCTCGTTACCAGGTGTGACAAACGAGCTAAGGAATCTTCTAGAGTTCAAAAATATATTAAAAATCAGTTCGTTCTACAAACACAATATGTTAAGGTACGCTACTTATATTTTATTCGCATTTGTTTCATGCGGTCCTTACAAAGCCCTTGCTGAAATGAAGAGCCATAGGTGTCCCGAAATTCCACCACACGACGCACTTCAAAAGAGGGAGGAAGTGTGTCTAGTGGAACTATCGCCAGTGCTTGAGCACGTAGCCAACCGGCCGAGGCATGAACAAGAGGCTGAATCTTCTATATTGAATGAAACGCACGGAACGCTGTACAGAATTGCAGGCCATCAAGAAGTCATCGAAAAGCAATTAAAGGCACTGCAAGACAAGGTGGAAAGTCAATTAAAGGAGCTTCTGGCTAAAATGGAACAAAAGGTGAAATCAATGTCCCAGCAGATATCATTGCAAGAAGCAATCAAAGCCCTTCGCAGTTCGCTGGAATTAAAGAAAGTTCCGAAAAATGGCACAATCCATTCTCAATTTGAGAAGTTGGGTTCGGGGTACTTTTATATCGAGCCGAATGTCAAAAAGGATTGGTTTAGTGCGGCGAGTACATGTCGTGAGATTGGAGGTCATCTGGCGACACCCAAAGACGAGGATGAACTGCACCTACTCCGTCAGAAACTCGATTCCAAGTGGTATTGGCTGGACATCAGTGATCTTGCTAAAAAGGACGAGTACGTTTCTTTGGTCTCCGGTGAGACAGCACCTTTTTTGAAATGGAATGAAGGGGAACCCAATAAGAATCCTGATGCTCATTGTGTTTATTTATATTCCGGACACTTTTATAAATATTTCTGTGACGGTAGAAATTACTTCGTTTGCCAAGCTGTAGATGCAAAGGATCATGATAATAACAAGATCGGCACCAAATTAGAAAGTAATAATACGAATGTTAAAACTCATAATAATACGAATATTAATGTACATATTAACATTAATATTAATATAAATAAGGACAAAAAAGAAAAGGAACAAGAAAAAGACACTGAAAAAGAAAAGGAACTAGCAAGGCAAAAAGAAAAAGAAAAAGAAGAGGAATTAGCACGGCAAAAAGAAAAAGAAAAAGAAGAGGAATTAGCACGGCAAAAAGAAAAAGAAAAGGAAGAGGAATTAGCACGGCAAAAAGAAAAAGAAAAAGAAGAGGAATTAGCACGGCAAAAAGAAAAAGAAAAAGAAGAGGAATTAGCACGGCAAAAAGAAAAGGAAGAGGAATTGGCACGGCAAAAAGAAAAAGAAAAAGAAGAGGAATTAGCACGGCAAAAAGAAAAAGAAGAGGAATTAGCACGTCAAAAAGAAAAAGAAAAAGAAGAAGAATTAGCACGAATAAAAGAAAAAGAAAAAGAGGAGGAATTAGCACGGCAAAAAGAAAAAGAAAAGCAACAAGAAATAGAACGAGAAAAGGAAAGATTAAAGAAAAAGGAGCAGCAAGAAGAAAACGAAAGAAAAGCAAGAGAAAAAAAAAAACAAGACGAGGACTATAAAAAACTTTTAGCATTATTAAATAAACCAAAAGTGTATCCATCAAACAAGTGTTGTTGTTCATATGAGGATTTTAAAATAGCGCATCCATACTTATCGTGGTCTAACGTACAAAAACCCGCGTGTTGTTATACACAAGGTATATTAACAACCATACGGCCATGGAAGAGACCAAAGCCCACCTATTATTTGGATGATTATTATTATTATTAATTACTTTTGTATAAAATATTTGAGTAAACATTTTAATTTTGGCAAAGTCTCATTTTCAACTCACTAATAGGTGTGACAAATAACTTCAAGGATCTTACTATTACAAAATTAGAAACAGTTCCTTAAACTTACTCCACTCTTAATGTGGTAGAAAATGCATATGTTCAAGTATGCAACCTACTTTAGGTACGCATTCGAGGCTTCCTATCTTTACGGAGCCCCGGCTGAGTTTTCGAAAGATGTGAAATTCCTTAACATACAGATGGTATCTGTGTATTGGGGCATTAAATTTCGATCGCTACGTTTGATTACCTCGTTAGGAATCTTCTAGAGTTTAATAAATATACTTGGAATCAGTTCGTTCTACAAACTCACTATGCTAAAGTACGCTACCTATATTTTATTCGCCTTTGTTTCAAGCGGTCTTTACAAAGCCCTTGCTGAAATGAGGACCCATAGGTGTCCCGAAAAGAGGGAAGAAGTGTGTCTAGTGGAACTATCACCAGTGCTTGAGCACGAAGCCGGCCGGCAGAGGCATGAAAAAGACGCTGGACTTGTTATATTTAATGAAACGCAAGGAGTTCTGGACAGAATTTTAGGCCATCAACAAGTCATCGAAAAGCAATTGAAGGCTGTACATTACAAGGTGGAAAGCCAAATAAAAAAGCTTCTGGCTTTAATGGAACAAAAAGTTAATATAGTATCCCAACAGATATCCTTGCAGGTAGCAATCAATGCCCTTTACTGTTCCCTTGAGGTAAAGAGTGTTTCGAAATATGGCACAATCCATTCTCAATTTGAGAAGTTGGGCTCGAGGTACTTTTATATCGAGACGAATGTCAGAATGGATTGGTTCAGTGCGGCGAGTACATGTCGTGGGATGGGAGGTCATCTGGCGACACCCAAAGACGAGGATGAACTGCACCTACTCCGTCATAAGCTCGATTCCAAGTGGTATTGGCTGGACATCAGTGATCTTGCTAAAAAGGACGAGTACATTTCTTTGGTCTCCGGTGATATAGCACCTTTTTATACCCGTTACTCGTAGAGTAAAAGGGTATATTGTATTCGTGCAAAAGTATGTAACAGCTAGAAGGAAGCGTTTCCGACCCTATAAAGTAAAGAAGATTGGCATTTTGCATGCAGATTCTAGGAGTTCCTACGCACAATCGCTTATATACGATTTTAAAAATTTTAATATTTCGGAAAAGTAAAAATGCAGTTTTATTGTGTTTATCAATACCTATCGAAATGTAGAAGAAATTTTTCAAATCGGACCATTCGTTAAAAAGTTATGCGTGATCAAAGTTTCTATCTCCATCTCCCTCGCACTCCCTTTACCTGAGTAACGGGTATCTGATAGTCGGGGCACCCAACTATAGCGTTCTCTCTTGTTTGAAGTGGAATGAAGGGGAACCCAATAAGAATTTTGATACGCACTGTATTTATATATATGCCGGACACTATTATAAATATTTCTGTAACGAAAAAAAATACTTCGTTTGCCAAGCCGAAGATGCCAAGGATCATAATAATAACAACATGGGAAGTAATAATACGAATGTTATAAATCATAATAATACTAATGTCAACATAAATGTTAACATTAATATTAATATAAATAAGGAAAAAGAAAAACACGAAAAAGAAAAGCAGGAAAAAGAAAAACAGGAAAAAGAAAAACAGGAAAAAGAAAAACAGGAAAAAGAAAAACAGGAAAAAGAAAGACAGGAAAAAGAAAAACAGGAAAAAGAAAAACAGAAAAAAGAAAAACAGGAACAAAAAAAAAAGGAACAAGAAAAAAAGAAAAAAGAAAAAATGGAAAAAGAAAAACAGGAAAAGGAAAAACAGGAAAAAGAAAAAAAGGAACAAGAAAAAAAGGAAAAAGAAAAAGAGGAACAAGAAAAAGAGGAAAAAGAAAAACAGGAAAGAGAAAAACAGGAACAAGAGAAAAAGGAAATAGAAAAAATGGAAAAAGAAAAAGAGGAAAAAGAAAAACAGGAAAAAGAAAAGCAGGAAAAAGAAAAAGAGGAAAAAGAAAAACAGGAAAGAGAAAAACTAGAAAAAGAAAAACAGGAAAGAGAAAAACAAGAAAAAGAAAAACAAGAAGGAAGGAAAAAGAAAAAATGGAAAAAGAAAAAAAGGGAAAAGAAAAACAGGAAAAAGAAGAACAGGAAAACGAAAACGAAAAAGGCAATAAAAAATGTAAGAAGACTTGTAAGTCGAAGAAATGTAAGAAGACTTGTAAGTCGAAGTGTAAGAAGAAGAAGTGTAAGAAAATTAAGAAAGTGAAGCCTACATAATCATATAGCAGTGATTATAGCTACAATTATCCTTCTCTTAAATATTCATTTAGTAGTGATTGGAGCTATTTATATTACTGGTGGTAACTTCCTTCACATTTTTAAAAGCAAAATGGTCTTTTGTAAATAAAATGAAATCTTATTTCCTGAATACAAAACTATATAACAACTGTTTTTATTTATCGTTTATTTGCGCTTATCAAACAGTATTTTACGACTTTGAGATTTTCAAGAAGACTCTTAAATAGTTAAGGATTGAATTATAGGTTTTACCCATATCACAGTCTAGAAACCGACCCTTAAAAGTCCCAAGCAGGTAAATCGAACTGGATCAGACTGATGGATTTAAAAACGCTTGGTGATGCTTTTTAATTTCTTCCATCTAAAATATTTTTGGCTTATCTGAGCTTTTTAACTCCAGCTGCATCCAGAAACAGAACTCAGCAATCAAATAAGGAAGGAAGTAAACTTCGGCAAGCCGAAGTTTATATACCCTTGCGATTATTACAAATCCACTACATTTCGATTTCTATGCCTATATTACTAAAAACAACAAGAAAGGAAAGCTAACTTCGGGCGGAGCCGAAGTTGATATACCCTTGCAGAATACTCTTTAAATTATATTCTCCAGAATTATTCATATGATGCATTCCTAATACTCATAAAAAATCCAAACTTCCTAACTTTAAAAACACCAAAGTTATGGCATTTCCAATCGTTCAGTTATATGGCAGCTATAGGATATATTCGGCCGATCCTTATGAAGTTTGGTAGGTCGGATTGATTGGCCAAAAATAAAACCCATAGAAAATCCCAACTTCCTAACTTTACAAACACCAAAGTTATGGCATTTCCGATTAATCAGTTATATGGCGGCTATAGGATATAGTCGGCCGATCCTTATGAAGTTTGGTAGGTCGGATTGATTGGCCAAAAATAAAACCCATAGAAAATCCCAACTTCCTAAATTTACAAACATTAAAGTTATGGCATTTCCGATCATTCAGTTATATGGCAGCTATAGGATATAGTCGGCCGATCCTTATGAAATTTGGTAGGTCGGATTGACTAACCAAATATAAAACCCATAGAAAATCCCAGCTTCCTAACTTTACAAACATCAAAGTTATGGCATTTCCGATCAATCAGTTATATGGCAGCTATAGGATATAGTCGGCCGATCCCGGCCGTTCCGACATATATACTGCGTGCAAAGGAAAGAAGGGTGTGTGCAAAGTTTCAGTTCGATATCTTTAAAACTGAGAGACTAGTTTGCGTAGAAACAGACAGACGGACAGACGGACATGGCTATATCAACTCAGGAGGTGATCCTGATCAAGAATATATATACTTTATAAAAATATTAGACAAATAATGCAAATTCAAATTTATACTTATTTATCAAGCCTAATCACTAAAATAGCATAAATGTTGTACTATGATATGCTTATAAAATAATTGATCTGACATTAACCGTATCGTGTGAAAAAAATTCATGAAAACAGTCCTTTTTTTGGCCGAATTAACTATAATAATAACCCCCCTTAAAAAAGTCTAGTTTTATTGCGAAATACATGTAATACTTACGTTATCTGAGTATTCAAGGGATTCAATTTCGATTGATACGTTTGATTACCTCGGTACCAGGTGTGACAAACGAGCTAAGGAATCTTCTAGAGTTCAAAAATATATTAAAAATCAGTTCGTTCTACAAACACAATATGTTAAGGTACGCTACTTATATTTTATTCGCATTTGTTTCATGCGGTCCTTACAAAGCCCTTGCTGAAATGAAGAGCCATAGGTGTCCCGAAATTCCACCACACGACGCACTTCAAAAGAGGGAGGAAGTGTGTCTAGTGGAACTATCGCCAGTGCTTGAGCACGTAGCCAACCGGCAGAGGCATGAACAAGAGGCTGAATCTTCTATATTGAATGAAACGCACGGAACGCTGGACAGAATTGCAGGCCATCAAGAAGTCATCGAAAAGCAATTAAAGGCACTGCAAGACAAGGTGGAAAGTCAATTAAAGGAGCTTCTGGCTAAAATGGAACAAAAGGTGAAATCAATGTCCCAGCAGATATCATTGCAAGAAGCAATCAAAGCCCTACACAGTTCGCTGGAATTAAAGAAAGTTCCGAACAATGGCACAATCCATTCTCAATTTGAGAAGTTGGGTTCGGGGTACTTTTATATCGAGCCGAATGTCAAAAAGGATTGGTTTAGTGCGGCGAGTACATGTCGTGAGATTGGAGGTCATCTGGCGACACCCAAAGACGAGGATGAACTGCACCTACTCCGTCAGAAACTCGATTCCAAGTGGTATTGGCTGGACATCAGTGATCTTGCTAAAAAGGACGAGTACGTTTCTTTGGTCTCCGGTGAGACAGCACCTTTTTTGAAATGGAATGAAGGGGAACCCAATAAGAATCCTGATGCCCATTGTGTTTATTTATATTCCGGACACTTTTATAAATATTTCTGTGACGGTAGAAATTACTTCGTTTGCCAAGCTGAAGATGCAAAGGATCATGATAATAACAAGATCGGCACCAAATTAGAAAGTAATAATACGAATGTTAAAACTCATAATAATACGAATATTAATGTACATATTAACATTAATATTAATATAAATAAGGACAAAAAGAAAAGGAACAAGAAAAAGACACTGAAAAAGAAAAGGAACTAGCAAGGCAAAAAGAAAAAGAAAAAGAAGAGGAATTAGCACGGCAAAAAGAAAAAGAAAAAGAAGAGGAATTAGCACGGCAAAAAGAAAAAGAAAAGGAAGAGGAATTAGCACGGCAAAAAGAAAAAGAAAAAGAAGAGGAATTAGCACGGCAAATAGAAAAAGAAAAAGAAGAGGAATTAGCACGGCAAAAAGAAAAAGAAAAAGAAGAGGAATTAGCACGGCAAAAAGAAAAAGAAAAAGAAGAGGAATTAGAACGGCAAAAAGAAATAGAAAAAGAAGAGGAATTAGCACGGCAAAAAGAAAAAGAAAAAGAAGAGGAATTAGCACGGCTAAAAGAAAAAGAAGAGGAATTAGCACGGCAAAAAGAAAAAGAAAAGCAACAAGAAATAGAACGAGAAAAGGAAAGATTGGAGAAAAAGAAGCAGCAAGAAGAAAACGAAAGAAAAGCAAGAGAAAAAAAAAAACAAGACGAGGACTATAAAAAACTTTTAGAATTATTACATAAACCAAAATGGCAATCAAACAGTTTCATGTGTAATAGATGTACAACCAGACGGCCTTACATGAGGCCAAAACCGACGCGTAGATATTATAATTATTATTATTAATATTTTTTGTACAAAATATCTGAGTAAACATTTTAATTTTGGCAAAGTTTAAAACTCATTTTTAACTCACTAAGAGGTGTGACAAATAACTTCAAGGATCTTACTATTACAAAATTAGAAACAGTTCCTTAAACTTACTCCACTCTTAATGTGGTAGAAAATGCATATGTTCAAGTATGCAACCTACTTTAGGTACGCATTCGAGGCTTCCTATCTTTACGGAGCCCCGGCTGCGTTTTCGAAAGATGTGAAATTCCTTAACATACGGATGGTATCTGTGTATTCGGGGCATTAAATTTCGATCGCTACGTTTGATTACCTCGTTACCAGGTGTGTCAAATGAGCTTAGGAATCTTCTAGAGTTTAATAAATACACTTGGAATCAGTTCGTTCTACAAACTCAATATGCTAAAGTACGTTACCTATATTTTATTCGCCTTTGTTTCAAGCGGTCTTTACAAAGCCCTTGCTGAAATGAGGACCCATAGGTGTCCCGAAAAGAGGGAAGAAGTGTGTCTAGTGGAACTATCGCCAGTGCTTGAGAACGTAGCCGGCCGGCAGAGGCATGAAAAAGACGCTGGATTTGCCATATTTGATGAAACGCAAGGAGTGCTGGACAGAATTGTAGGCCATCAACAAGTCATCGAAAAGCAATTGAAGGCTGTACATTACAAGGTGGAAAGCCAAATAAAAAAGCTTCTCGCTTTAATGGAACAAAAGGTTAATATAGTATCCGAACAGATATCCTTGCAGGTAGCAATCAATGCCCTTTACTGCTCCCTTGAGGTAAAGAGTGTTTCGAAATATGGCACAATCCATTCTCAATTTGAGAAGTTGGGCTCGAGGTACTTTTATATCGAGACGAATGTCAGAATGGATTGGTTCAGTGCGGCGAGTACATGTCGTGGGATGGGAGGTCATCTGGCGACACCCAAAGACGAGGATGAACTGCACGTACTCCGTCAGAAGCTCGATTCCAAGTGGTATTGGCTGGACATCAGTGATCTTGCTAAAAAGGACGAGTACATTTCTTTGGTCTCCGGTGAGATAGCACCTTTTTTGAAGTGGAATGAAGGGGAACCCAATAAGAATCCTGATACGCACTGCATTTATATATATGCCGGACACTATTATAAATATTTCTGTAACGAAAAAAAATACTTCGTTTGCCAAGCCGAAGATGCCAAGGATCATAATAATAACAACATCGGAAGTAATAATACGAATGTTATAAATCATAATAATACTAATGTCAACATAAATGTTAACATTAATATTAAGATAAATAAGGAAAAAGAAAAACAAGAAAAAGAAAAACAGGAAAAAGAAAAAAAGGAAAAAGAAAAACAGGAAAAAGAAAAACAGGAAAAAGAAAAACAGGAAAAAGAAAAACAGGAAAAAGAAAGACGGGAAAAAGAAAAACAGGAAAAAGAAAAACAGAAAAAAGAAAAACAGGAACAAAAAAAAAAGGAACAAGAAAAAAAGAAAAAAGAAAAAATGGAAAAAGAAAAACAGGAAAAGGAAAAACAGGAAAAAGAAAAACAGGAAAAAGAAAAAAAGGAACAAGAAAAAAAGGAAAAAGAAAAAATGGAAAAAGAAAGACAGGAAAAAGAAAAGCAGGAAAAAGAAAAAGAGGAAAAAGAAAAACAGGAAAAAGAAAAACAGGAAAAAGAAAAACAGGAAAAAGAAAAACAAGAAAAAGAAAAACAGGAAAAAGAAAAACAAGAAAAAGAAAAACAGGAAAAAGATAAAATGGAAAAAGAAAAACAGGAAAAAGAAAAACAAGAAAAAGAAAAACAGGAAAAAGAAAAAGAAAACGAAAACGAAAAAGGCAATAAAAAATGTAAGAAGACTTGTAAGTCGAAGAAATGTAAGAAGACTTGTAAGTCGAAGTGTAAGAAGAAGAAGTGTAAGAAAATTAAGAAAGTGAAGCCTACACAATCATATAGCAGTGATTATAACTACAATTATCCTTCTCTTAAATATTCATTTAGTAGTGATTGGAGCTATTTATATTACTGGTGGTAACTTCCTTCACATTTTAAAAAGCAAAATGGTCTTTTGTAAATAAAATGAAATCTTATTTCCTGAATACAAAACTTTATAACAACTGTTTTTTATTTATCGTTTATTTGCGCTTATCAAACAGTATTTTACGACTTTAAGATTTTCAAGAAGACTCTTAAATAGTTAAGGATTGAATTATAGGTTTTACCCATATCACAGTCTAGAAACCGACCCTTAAAAGTCCCAAGCAGGTAAATCGAACTGGATCAGACTGATGGATTTAAAAACGCTTGGTGATGCTTTTTAATTTCTTCCATCTAAAATATTTTTGGCTTATCTGAGCTTTTTAACTCCAGCTGCATCCAGAAACAGAACTCAGCAATCAAATACCCTTGCGATTATTACAAATCCACTACATTTCGATTTCTATGCCTATATTACTAAAAACAATGAAGCTATTTCGATTTTGCGCTGCATTTTGCCATCGTTTTCATGGCAGCTATATGATGTAGTCGCCCGATCCGGTTCGTTCCGATAAATATACTACCTGCAATAGAAAGCCAACTTTTGGGAAAGTTTTAAGCAGATAGCTTTAAAACTGAGGGACTAGTTTGCGTAAAAACGGATGAAATTTAATACCCTCTGCAAGAGTATAAAAATGCGGATACATCATTAACGTTCTTGTCAGGACTCCTATAGTGTTCATATTAATGTCTGTTAGCGGCACGGTAATTAAAAGGCAAGGTCTGTTTGTTGATGTTGTTACTTGATTCATTGTTGCTGACAACAACCATCTCGCCATTCCTAGCCCGCACTATTTGTGATCCACTCTGAATATCTGAGAACCGAGGAAGGGGCGGAAGAAATGCGACAATTCTGCGGTAACTGAGAAACGACCGACTATCTAATGTCAAGATCGATGTCGATGTCGTCACCTACATCTGAAATACAGAAAAGTAACGATGAAAACTAGAAATGTGGAGGGTGCACTCAGAAAATTATTATTAACAAGAAAGGAAAGCTAACTTCGGGCGAAGCCGAAGTTGATATACCCTTGCAGAATACTCTGTAAATTATATTCTCCAAAATTATTCATATGATGCATTCTTAATACTCATAAAAAATCACAACTTTCTTACTTTAAAAACACCAAAGTTATGGCATTTCCAATCGTTCAGTTATATGGCAGCTATAGGATATAGTCGGCCGATCCTTATGAAATTTGATAGGTCGGATTGATTGGCCAAAAATAAAGCCCATAGAAAATCCCAACTTCCTAACTTAACAAACACCAAAGTTATGACATTTCCGATCAATCAGTTATATGGCAGCTAAAGGATATAGTCGGCCGATCCTTATGAAATTTGGTAGGTCGGATTGATTGGTCAAATATAAAACCCATAGGAAGTCCCAGCTTCCTAGCTTTGCAAACACCAAAGTTATGGCATTTCCAATCGTTCAGTTATATGGCAGCTATAGGATATAGTCGTCCGATCCCGTCCGTTCCGACTTATATACTGCGTGCAAAGGAAAGAAGGGTGTGTGCAAAGTTTCAGTTCGATAGCTTTAAAACTGAGAGACTAGTTTGCGTAGAAACAGACAGACGGACAGGCGGACAGACAGACGGACAGACAGACGGACAGACGGACATGGCTATATCAACTCAGGAGGTGATCCTGATCAAGAATATATATACTTTATAGGGTCGGAGATGTCTCCTTCACTGCGTTGCACACTTTTGACCAAAATTATAATACCCTCTGCAAGGGTATAAAAATATTAGACATATAATGCAAATTTAAATTTATACTCATTTATCAAGCCTAATCACTAAAATAATGTAAGCCACATTTTTTGAATTTTTTTTTTTTTGGGTTTTGAATAATAATGTTAGGTTCAGGAACAAGGTGTAGAATATTTTCAATCAGATCATTTAATTTTTGTAACAGGGTATATAAACTAAGCCTTGTCGAAGTTTGTTTCCTCTCTCTGTTATTTTAACTTTTTAACTGTTACTTAGATGCAAGAAACATAACGAAACGAACTTTTTGGATGATTTCTGTTGCACGTATATATATACATACACAATAGTTCATAATTTTCTGGTGAACCGACGTCTATCTTGAACTCACATTTTTTTTCTTTATCAGAGGGCGTTGATTGGCATGGCAAAGTAAATTATATTGAATGCTAATTTCTATAGACAGACAATGGCGCTCCATTAATAACTGACAGGACAGGACAGGAACTCAAAACTTCGGCTCAAACAACAACCAAAGCTCAAAAGCCACCGACAGGCAACATAATTCTGGAGACGGCGGACTGGATACAGTGGAGACAGAGGAGTGGGCGCATTAGTTGACTTTTGTTTTGGGCAAACCCTTTTCTCCTGGCTAGAGGCTACAACAATAAATAATAAAATGTTGACACGACAACGTCATAACCTTTGAACGTGAAAATACTCATAGACACATACTAATCCGAGCCCAAATGGGAGAGACTTAGTCGGAATCTTTTGCGTGGGCTGTGTACCTTATCTCCGCTCCCCCTTCTAGCGACTGCATTCAATTAGCCTCTTCCCTGAATCCTCCTATTTGAAATAATAATACCTATTTAAGTTGGCGACGCCAATGCCCGTAGGCATCTTTCTTACACAGTAGCGTCACCAAAGGGGACTAATTTTTATACCCTTGCAGAGGGTATTATAATTTTGGTCAAAAGTGTGCAACGCAGTGAAGGAGACATCTCCGACCCTATAAAGTATATATATTCTTGATCAGGATCACCTCCTGAGTTGATATAGCCATGTCCGTCTGTCCGTCTGTCCGTCTGTCCGTCTGTCCGTCTGTCTGTTTCTACGCAAACTAGTCTCTCAGTTTTAAAGCTATCGGATTGAAACTTTGCACACACCCTTCTTTCCTTTGCACGCAGTATATAAGTCGGAACGGCCGGGATCGGCCGACTATATCCTATAGCTGCCATATAACTGATTGATCGGAAATGCCATAACTTTCGTGTTTGTAAAGTTAGGAAGTTGGGATTTTCTATGGGTTTTATATTTGGCCAATCAATCCGACCTACCAAATTTCATAAGGATCGGCCGACTATATCCTATAGCTGCCATATAACTGATTGATCGGAAATGCCATAACTTTGGTGTTTGTAAAGTTAGAAAGTTGGGATTTTCTATGGGTTTTATATTTGGCCAATCAATCCGACCTACCAAATTTCATAAGGATCAGCCGACTATATCCTATAGCTGCCATATAACTGATTGATCGGAAATGCCATAACTTTGGTGTTTGTAAAGTTAGGAAGTTGGGATTTTCTATGGGTTTTATTTTGGCCCAATCAATTCGACATATTAAATTTCATAAGGATCGGCCGACTATATCCTATAGCTGCCATATAACTGATTGATCGGAAATGAAATAACTTTGGTGTTTTTAAAGTTAGGAAGGTGGGATTTTTTATGAGTATTAAAAATGCATCATATGAATAATTTTGGAGAATATAATTTGCAGAATATTCTGCAAGGGTATTTCAACTTCGGCTCCGCCCGAAGTTAGCTTTCCTTTCTTGTTATTAGTAAATTAAATTATTCAATTCACAACAATATAATATAGCTGCCATAGAAACAATGGTTTTTAGTAATATAGGCATATAAATCGTTTTGTAATAACTGCAAGGGTATAAAACTTCGGCTTTCCGAATATTTCTTCCTTTCTTGTTTTTAGATAGTTTTAAAGATGTTGAAACAAATTGATATCGGAACAAAATATGAAAACAGCATACAAATGTAAAAAATATAGTTTATTAATTCAAAAGTCACTTTTAAATTGGTATATTTATTATTTGCCATTAATCATTTGCGATGGCATTTAAATATATTTAAATCCAAGGAGGGCAGCCATAAACTGGCTAAATAAATTCCGGGTATACGCACTAAATTTGGAACAGTAGTGGAAAAAATGGCAGTTAGATATCGCTGCAGGTGGCAGGTTGGAGCCTTCGTCTGCAGTCGGCAACTTACAAGTTGGCAGTTACCAATTGGTCACCAAAGACAAGCGACAATTCAGCAATTGAGCAAGTGAACATGTCCCTGGCTCATTACGGGCAGCCAAATATCGCGGCTGGTGCACTGGAGGAAACCCGCTACACAAGAAGACAAATGTATAACGTGCTGAAAGTCCTTAAAGCGGAATAAGGATTTTTTACTACATTACACTTTAAATCATATAATATAACATAAGAAAGTCGTATTGATATTAAACTATTTTTTTCTCTGTAGTACATAGTATGTGATTCATCTCTGCGGCGGCCTCACATCAAATCGAATTAAAACGACTGCTTGTCGATTCGACTGACTTTGATTTTCATTTCGATTTGTTGACCATTTCAAGCCGAGGAGCTAAGTTTTGGTGTATCTTAATTGGTTGGTATGATAAGATGTGTGTTCATGTTGATGTAGATGCCATTTGGTTGCTTGGATTGAGGTTTCACTCTTTGATGCAGATACTGGCAATTAGCTGCACGGCGCGGGTGAAGCCGAAGCTAATTGAATAAACCACCGGGTCGGGGACACGCAAAAGTGTCCGATTCCAGATCTTGATCCCAGTTTCCTTCACCATTGCAACCGTTCTATCTCTTTGCATAATTCTCTCATTAGTCAGCCTTTTGCCGGGCCGTTGTTTTCGAAAGTCGAAGTTCAAGTTTTTAAACTGCGAGCAACAGCAGCACAACAACATGCAACAGGAGGCAGCAACAGCAGTACAGCACAACACCACAACACCACAACACCACAACACCAACGCAACACCCTCGTCGTGAGTGGACCTCGATCTGACCAAATACGGGTGAAATAAATCAACGGGCTGAGCACTAAACGATTCTGGCCCAGGGCACATATGAAACATAAGCCAAATTAAGCAGCCCGCCGTCGCTCAGAAATCGATCAGAGCAAGATTTTCATTTTGCCTCAAAAATATTGGTTCCAGCTCCGAATCCTAAACAGATTTTTTGCCCGTTACTAGAACAATCTGCGATGTGTGTGGGCATGTGGAAATATGTCAACGCTCCAAATAAAATAATATACCCAAAACTGAAACCAAAAGTGAGCCTGGAGCCAGATCTAAAAGTTGAACTGGATCTCGCCTGCAGGCGACAAAATAATCGTCATTTTTTATGTAAATTGTTTATTTTTGTGGACCGCCCTGTAGTTTTTAGGGAGTATAAGGTAGTTGCAAATAGTTTTATTATTAAAATAATTTTGATTAAAGGCTTACAACTTTTCTCTCTAGTTAATGAGGTTATGAGGTAGTCTCAAAAATGTGTGTAATGGCACGTGTAAATTCTCAGAAATGTTTCTTTTGTTTTTGCTTTGCATATAAATACAAATTCAATTTTTAAAAAACCCCACAACAAATTTGGTTAGGCAGTGGTTTGAAGTTGGAAAAATATTCACACTGCAATGGGAATGAACATTTTTTGCTGTCTTAAATATTTTGGCATTTGCGCATTAATTTTGTTTGCCCCTCGAGATTCTCCTCCCATTTTCGGTGGCCCAGTCTGAGGTTGGTCACCCAACCGGTTGCCGGTCGCCTCATAATTCTGAATGCAGTTTTTCGTGGGGCCAGAGTATTTGGTTATTGCTTATGCGGTTACTCGGTTGCTGTTTTGCCTAATACGTGACTATCATGTCATAACAGCGAATTATTAGAATTTAATGCGGTCACAAAACGATTGGTCCCGGTCTCAGAGTTGTGCTGATCGCTACTAGTCCGTTCCATATTTAACTGGGTCAAAATCCCTACAAAATTTCCAAACCAATGGAATTTGAAAATGTGCTTTGAAAATGGCAAAAGTATTTAGCGCCTTTAAGGAATACTAACTATTAAGTTAAACGATGATGGGCCCTTTAATTTTAAATACGTCCGTGGATCCCCCATAATATAAGCGATTGTGGCTTTTTAAAATCCCATTCTCCCTTTATTAGTGGGCGTTGTAAAGTGGTGATTGTAAAGTTTCTGTACTTGTAATTTGAAAGCAAGGACTCATCAAATAGATTTATGGCAAAGGAATCTGGTCTGGTCATACTAAAAATACCTTTTTATTGTAATGGTTTTATTAGACTTCCAAATTATTATTGAACAATTTTTTTTTTATTTTAGTTTTCAGCAATATAATACCCATATTTTTAACTAAATATGATATTTTCATTATACTTCATTCATTATTAGCTTCGTCATTAGCTTTATTTTCTTGTTTTATTTTGGAAATATTGATGATTAAGTATACGGTTTTTTAAGTATACGCCGAGCGCTCATTGGTTTATTTTCACTCGAATATGTTTTTTATGCCTTTTAAAAAAATGGACTGAAGCCAGAGCTGCAGCCATTACAGCCATTACCTCGGGAACACCTGCACGATCTTCGATCTGCGATCCGGCTGCTTTTTGGCTCGAATGACTTGAATTGAGGCTCTGACACTTACATGTTCACACTTGCCGAATTGTTTGTTCTGTCTCTGGGCCTCAGTCTCGGTGTCTGATGTATTTTTTTGTGAGTTTTGCAATTCTTTATTTCGTGGTTTGGTATTTTTGACAACTCCAAACCGTTGTCTGTCTTTATAAGGGATGGCCAGGAGAGTCAAGACGGGCCCGCTATTGGGGGCGTCTCCTCGGACTCATTTATTTAAAAACCGAGTATAAGAGGGACGAGAGGCGTTAAGTTTCATGTAGGTATTGATTTCCATTTGATTTGTCGCTGCCTCCACTTTTTCTCCTCCGCCCAAAAGCCCTCCAACAATATTTCACAACATTTCACCTCATTAATCAAACAAACTGCAAGGGGCCGATTTTAACTGCGAACTTCAACTCCGATTTCGATGCTTTGAGCCTGCGACTTTCGGCATATTTTCGGCAAGTGTCAGCGGTTTACAGTTAGCATCGGAATCGGCATCGGGATCGAAGCACCGTCCGTTGACTTTTTAATTGATTAAAATGAGAAATCGTTACGATTTGTGTCCGCTGATTGTGCGGCAAGGATCTGATTTCAAGGAGCAGTTGGAGCAGCAGGATGAGCTCGCCATTGTGTTCGGATCGGTAATGACAAGTGGACGAAGATCGGCAGTAAAACTGCACAAAGAGAAATAATTGTTTTTATATTTAAAAGATCTTTAAGGGTATTAAAACTTCGGATTGCCGAAGTTAACTTCCGCCCTCGATATATTTTGTTGACTTTGTTGTTTAAATACCAAAATAGCATTCTAATGCTGTAAGTAACTTATGTTTGCTAAAATTAAGTAGGCAATTTCATAGGTACTTTTTATTTATTACGTGTCTTGTATTTTAATATTTCTTGATTGTACATTTTATTTTAGTTTTTGCTCTTTATCAAAAAACTATTTAAAAGCTTATTGAGTGATTTAAGATTATGTTAATTTGTGAATTAAAATATTGATTTAAAGATTTTCTTAAGCTCTTACTTTAATGCAAACATAACATATTCTCCCGGTGTTTGGGAACTCTCTATAGGGACACAGGAAATGAAATTCGATACTTTTGTGCATTTGTGTGGTTGTTGGTTCTGCGAAATGCAACGCGGAGAAAGACTCGCAATAATAAGCAATAAAAATTCTTCGGATTGGATGGATTTTGTTTATGTGTCGAAGATTTACGAGTAGCGGCGGCTTATCCACTTTGATGGGTCTGTCTTGAGGCCCCTCAGCCCCCCAAAACTCGCATCTCACGTAGCCTAATTGTGCCTTTGATGCAACTGTTTCGCATATTTGCTTTCTATTGAGAGTCCCCGCCTGAAGGCCCGACCTCTGGCCCCAAAATCCAAGCCGCCGATCGCTGACAACTTTTGTACATTTCTCGCTAAATTAACTGAATTTCTGACCTCGCAAGGGAGAGCTTCCAAAAAAAAGAACCGAAACCGAGATAAAGAGAGAGAAGTTCAGAAAGAGAGGCTCCATCGACAAAACCGAATCGTTAAGAGTCAAAGGATCGCATAACTCGCACCCCTCTCCTCCTCCAATTTGGCCACCCCCCGCGCTGCAGTATCATCTGTGAATATCCGAAAAAAGGCCCAAGCTGAACCCCAAACCCAAACCCACACCCGAACCAAATGTTGCCCAGTTTTAACTGCTGCAGCTGCTCTTTGGTGGGGGAAAATATGCGCAAACTGCTTGATGTCCACTTAAAAGTGTCAACGTAAAATTCTTGCCTGCCCAGTGCACAAAAAATACTACAAAACAAGAAAGGAAAGCTAACTTCGGGCGGAGCCGAAGTTGAAATACCCCTGCAGAATATTCTGCAAATTATATTCTCCAAAATTATTCATATGATGCATTCTTAATACTCATAAAAAATCCCACCTTCCTAACTTTAAAAACACCAAAGTTATTTCATTTCCGATCAATCAGTTATATGGCAGCTATAGGATATAGTCGGCCGATCCTTATGAAATTTGGTAGGTCGGATTGATTGGCCAAAAATAAAACCCATAGAAAATCCCAACTTCCTAACTTAACAAACAGCAGAGTTATTGCATTTCCGATCAATCAGTTATATGGCAGCTATAGGATATAGTCGGCCGATCCCGGCTGTTCCGACTTATATACTGCGTGCAAAGAAAAGAAGGGTGTGTGCAAAGTTTCAATTCGATATCTTCAAAACTGAGAGACTAGTTCGCGTAGAAACAGACAGACGGACAGACAGACGGACAGACGGACAGAAGGACATGGCTATATCAACTCAGGAGGTGATCCTGATCAAGAATATATATACTTTTGACCAAAATTATAATACCCTCTGTAAGGGTATAAAAAGAAAAACAGCCAGCCAACTTGGCGAGTGTTCCTAGTGTTTAGCGGATAACGAAGGGGCAAAGGCGTACACAATTGCTGCTCTGAAGTTTTTGTCATCGCGGTGGACTTCTGATTTTTTTTTGTTTTTGTTACAGGGTGTCGATTGATAACTCTAATAGGGATGTTAGGGAGAATAAATTTCTTAAAAGTAAAATTCAAACATTGTGATAAACAAAATCAGGATAGAGGCTATATATTCATACAAATCGAATACTGTTTGGTCACTTTGGATGCCTTCGATTCCTTCTATAGGGAATCCTTAGTTCGTTAAAGTTTTTTTGTGTTCTTTTTATTTGTGCTGCTGTTGGTGCTTCCCTTCTTTTCTGGATATATATATATATATATACATGTAGGTTTTTTGGCAGTTGAATTGCGCCTTTCGCCAAACCATTTCTGCTCATTTATCTTAAACTTTTTCTCCTTCATTTGGGGCCTTTGGTTCAGTTTTTGATTCTCCGCTGCATTTCTGTTTGTGGCTTCTCTCGGGCCAAAGTTGCAGCATTTCGGGAATTTGGGTTGCTCCTTCTCTTATATATATATATATATATGCTTGCCCGTATCCATGTGTGCTTGTGAGTTTTGGGGCATTTTTGTTGGTTTCATTTCATTTCGTTTAGGTTGCTTTTCGTTTCTGGTGGGCAACAAAAATATCACACGAGTATAATTGAGTTTGACACAATAAATTGCTCATCGCGGAACAAGAAGCTGCGGCTTCAGCCAATCCCCTCGACTGGCTGTTGTTATCGCTGACCTTTGAAGCTGCCAGTGCGCTGATTTATAAATTGATTCTGCTTAACTTTGTGGCACAGCGGGTAGCGCTCCTTGGGCTACTTGTTCGCCTCTCTTTTCGTGCCTGCAGCTGCAGAAACAGTTGCTGCAACAGACCAGCAACATCAAACACATTCGATGCAACAGTTGTCCATGCTGACCAACCTGCGCTGCCCCTTTGATTTTGGCACATTAACACATCTTATTGTGAATGTGATGCCCCCGAATCCTTAATGACTCCACAGTGAGTCCTAATCAGTGAAAAAAGACATTATAGCAGATATACCTATACCTTAACTTTAAGACTATATAAAATGTAATCATACTGAGTATAAATATAACTTGTCTTCATGACTTACAATTACCTAAATATTTTAGACTACAGACTAAACCTATTGCTTTTTTCTGAGATACTAAGGTCCCCGAATCGAGACTTTGCAACTGACACTGACGACGGCACAAATATTTCAATTAACTGACAATTGCTTGACCGAAAATGAAGCCCACTGAACTCACTCCCTAAGCCCCTGAGAAATCAAGAAATCGGTAACAGCTGAGGAACTGTCTTCGAATGTCAGCAAAACTTTGAGAGAGACAACGAACGAGGCAGACGACATCCGCTGGCGAAATGCGATAAAATGCAAATCTCTCTTGATGTTAAAAGGACGCCAGCCAACAATTCAAATCCAAAAACGAAACCAAAATCATGGATACCGAGATTCCAAGCCAAAAATCCAAGTTCAAGCGACAAAACAATGGCAGCAGAAATGGCTTTGCTTGTTGCAATGTTGCTGCTGTTGCTGCTGTTGCCGTTGCAATGTTGCCGTTGGTGGCACATCAATGTCAAAGGCATCGACAGTGGTGCTGGGGGTGGTGGTGCGGTGGTTTCTCAGAGGCCAGCAGACAGGAGACGGGCTAATCTTCATCAGCCGCCGTTTGTAGTTGGCGCAAAGTGTAAGCTCACACAAATCTCCAGAGAAAGAGACGCAAAAAATCTCGGAGAAAGGGTGAAGAAAAGCGGCAGGGAAATGGATGTAGGAAGATGGATGCAGCTTTATCTGCTCAATAGATGGACATTTGGATAGATTGTTCTTGTTTGGCTTTGACGTTCGCCAGCAGACTTCTCCCCCTTACAAAGGCCCTCATTTCTCCGGATCCAAAGTTGCATTATGAGATTCTATCATCGCTTCGTCGGTGTGTGTCCAAATTGTTTGGCCACAGTAGCAGATGCTTCTTCTTTTGTTCCTGATCAACACAGAAAGAAATATTGGAAATTGTACTGATTACAAAGGTCCATCAATGGTCCGGACTTGAGTGACTTAACTATAATTATCCTGCGAACTTTCAAACAATTTAAGTTGCGGTTTACTAAGCTTATTTTGTCTCCTTTTTGCATCTGTAGTGATATTTAGAATAATTTTGGTATAAGTCACATAGAAGTAAAGCAATTTTTAGTTTCATTTTAGTATTATTTAGTATTTTCATTTTATTATCCTTGTAATTCTAATTGTTGGAATATTATAATTGTTTGATTTAATAATATTTAAAGCAATTTAGGTTAATCTAAGGTTTAACTAAAATATTATTTCAAAAAATATATATGAGATTGCCTTTAAAAAACTATAGTCGATTAAATAAATTTTAAATTTCCCTTTGAATTTCATATTTTTTCGCTGTGCAGCCTTCAATAGCAGCTGAAAAAGAACAACTATGATTATATTTTAATGGCTACTTTTGTTGCAGTATTTGGATTGGATTGGGTTCTTTGAGTGGATAGATAGATGGATGGCTGTGTGCTGGCTGGTTGTTCGGTTTGGTGGATGATTCTATTGCCATTATGGCGGCGAATGCGCTTGTTCCATTATGCGGTGTTTGCTTGTCAGTCTCAAATGGATTCGGGATCTTGGACTTGAGGATCAGCGAGGAAATACAAGCTTTTTGACTGCGATTGGCCTCATCTTTGGTGGGTTCATGCTTTTATTTTGTTTGGTTTTTGTCGGCGCCAGTGCAGTCTACAAACGTATTAAATTACATTTGGCGTCTGGTGAGCTTGATTTTTTTTTATTATAACCGTCGGTGCTTTTGTTCAGGGTTTGTCAGTCTCGCGCAGCTCCTCCCACATTAAACGGAAACGGAAATGGACAGCTTTGATCTTGGGAGGAGAAAAGGAACGCAGGAGGCTTCCTTCGTTCGTAAAAATCTGTTTATTGTGTTCTCTTCATGTCCCAATCATTTCCAATCAAGTTGGCAATTAGCAATGGCCATTTCATTCCCCTATAACCCATTCTCGCATTCATTTCGTGGCAGCAATTATTTTCGCATTTGTTGGCCACTTGTGAATGCTAATGCCAATGATCCGGCACTGAAATCGTAATCGGCAATGGGAATGGGTTTCTTGTATGAATAAGGAGAGGGAATGAACCTCGGAACGAGCTTATTAGTGCAGCCATTGCCATTGGCATAACTTTGGACAATAAAACGCAGTCGGGACAGAGACTTCAAAGGATTCAAAAGTGTTAAACTGACATGCGAGATCAGAGGCAGGCGCAGTCAGGAAAGATGGCAAAGACGGGGATTGGAAGGTTTTACAGAGACAAGGATGCGATTGGGGCGGTTGAAAATGCTGGCATCCATAACTCAACACTACGAGAAATTATTTAATCTACTGGAAACTAAAAATGAAAAATGGTTAATTAATTAATGGTATACAAATTTAAATTGAATTAAGCGTATAGATGATTTGACGGGAAGTTTGCATACAGAATTGTTTCGGATGAGTCAGATGTTACTCCCCTAATAATATTTTCCTTGTTTGTTAATAGCTAATACATGTAATCAATGGTATTGCTAACAAATACACAAAACAGTATTTCATTGCCTGTAGACATTCTAAAAAATTCTATGGAAGTTCGATAAAGATTCGGTAATTTGTAAAACTTACACCATAGTTTTTCTAAGTGGGTTGAGTTTAGCACCGATGACGGACCTAAAGTCCAGCGGTTGGGATTGGGGTTGTCGACTTGTACAGTGCCCCGCCAGTCAGTTTAGCGTCAGCCCCTCTGCTCGACGCCCCTGCCTGGCAAAACTGACACTTGCAATGAAGACATTAGCTGCTAATGGAATTGTTATTAAGCCCCAGAAGCGCGCCTCTGGAAAAAATCTGCGAGCGGAAAAGATACAGAGCCAACCGCAGATCTGAAGAAAGGCTCAAGTTGATAGGCTGTGCATGCGTTTTTTGCGTTTTCGCTCTCGCTGCTGCATCTTTAATTTGAATTTCGTATGTGGGATTAGGTCCTTCCTCTGATTCGCCGTGCAGTAATCACTTTATTGTGAGCTTGATGTATTGACAAATTATAAAAACATAAGACGGTCAGGGTAAGGTGAGAGAGACTGTGGAGATATACAACTGAATTGAGCCTTAACACGCATTCCGCAAATCACTTATTTTGCAATCAGAGAAGAATCCAGCTTTACTGGCTTCGGCTAGCTACACTTGCACCACCACCTGGCCCTTTGAAAGTGGGCAGGGCCCTTGACTTTGGTGGCGGAGCTGTCGAAGTCCCGATTTGACAGGCCTAGTGAAAAATGCCCGGCCCTAGAACAATGCCAAGGTTCGATCTACGTGCGCATACTTGGCAAGCCACTTAAATGGCTTTAAAAATAAACCGAGCCAGGGCCACAGCTCAAGCCAATTCACACAGGCAAAAATAAAAATAAGAAATAATTTTTTTATTAATTTTTTATTTTATTAATCAGAATCTTTATTTACAAATCTTTTTATCAAAAAATACGCTAAGGGTATTCAAATAAAATGCTTTCTAACGAAAGAGTGCTCCCTGTTTTTAACGACTTCAAAGATTTGTTATTTTGTTCAGTGCATTCAGGACTTGGGCTTAACCTGAGCCTTTTGCCTTTTCCGGCTAGGGCCCATAACAAATTAAAGCTTTTCACTTTCCATCTTTGTTGTTGTCTGGTGTGTACACACCCCGAAAAATGCGTAGCCTAAATGAATACCTAGGCAGCGCCAACAACCCATAATCATAATCATCATCATCATCGTTGTCGGTCGTTGTTGTTGTTTCCATTGCTTGTGGTTTCTTTGCCTCCATTCCTGGCGAATCCACATCCAGGTGGCTCCGTCGTTATTTGTATTTGCTGTAATATGAATTGACTGCGACTAATTATAACCACGAGCGTTTAGATGCTCTCCTTTCGACTATGGATAACTTGCGTTGCTGTGAAATGTGGCCGAAAAAATAAAAAACCGGAAAAAAAGCTTATTTTGTTAAAGTTGATATACCCTTGGAGCTAATGTTTTGTAAAACGACAACTACAAAACGTACATCAAAATTCTTTTGATTTTGGTAAAAATTTAAATAAAAAGGACAAGCCTTTGGCATTTTTTTGTTTTTATATATATTTTTTCATATTTATAAATTAATAGAAAATCTACTAGGGTCATCTTCGAACTAACAATTTAAACAATTATAAAACACAAATTGGGTCTAAAAAGCTATTACAGATTTTCACTAATTTTCGAAATATTTTCGAAAAGGTATGAAAAAGAAGAAAAACAAATTTGAGCAGTTCCCAGGTCCGTTGTTGATCTGCTACAATTGATACGAGCGCGAGTTGAAGACTGGCAAATGGAAATAACTCAACTGGACCCCATGATCGAGAGCCCCGAGACTAAGACTCAGAGTGAGGCTGTGACTTGGGTTGGGACTGAGGCAAATAATGATAATGACGACAGGCAAGGGCGCTCGACGGGTATGTGGGGTGATGATCCAAGGCAGAGGTGTGGTGCAGGCCAGAAATCAGCAACAAATAAATGAGTTCATGCAACGTCTTTGAAATGAAGACAAAGTGGATGTCGGTTCTCGGTTGTTTTGGATTGTGGTTGCCGATCCAACGATCTTCTTGTGCCTGCGAACTGATGCTGGGCAATGTCTGCAGAGTGTCTAGATGAGCAAGCAAGAGGCCACATCCTATCGGATCCAGAAGTCCAAATCAATATTTTGTGTGTTATGTGCATTTTACAAAAAATGTAGCCAACTACTACACCGAGTTTCTTCTCTTAAATAAATAGGATTTCATAATTCATGATGTATCGAATATATATATTTTTTTAATTTACTATGTTCACTGTGTAAACAATTTCCCTGTTACTGCTCAAATCTTGCTTTTTGAAATCCCGAAGCGAAGAAAAATTTAAAGAGTTCTACAACCATTCATTTTTTCCAATTTTGAACCAAAGGCTAAATAATAACAAATTTGAGGGCATTTTTCGTTTTTTCATTTCGGTTTATTTTGTTTTTTTAAATATTTATTCTCTTGCTTTCGTTTAGCTATTACAAACTATGGGCTTAGCAACTAGAGGATTCTTAGATTGGTGAACATTTTTACAGCTTTTTGCTAGAACGTAAGAAATTACACAAGTAGCATCACACACAAGTGAACATACACTACGATTTTTAGCTCGGCATGTACATCTATATAATAACTGGTAACTAGGCTATACTTAAAAAGATTCCTCCTTCGCTCCATTCGTCGATCCTCCGTTGGTACGTTCCCATTTTATTTCGGTTTTATACAAGGGTTTCCTTTCTTTCTCCCCGATGATTACTTAAAACAACTTTTTACAATTTTCCCCTTCTCACCGCGGATTGGTTTTGGAAATGTGAATCGCAGCCTGATCCCCCTTAAACAGGGATTGCCGGCTGCTTAAGTGCACTTGGATTGCTCCTATAAAACTAGTTTTAGGTTAGTCCAACGCTACATACAGCTACAGTTACAGATACTTATATGTGATACTTAGGCTACAGATACAGATTCGAGCGAATTCGGTTCAAGTTCAGCTGCTAGTCTAGGCTCTAAATGCTTACAACTTATGGCTGTTCTGGCTCCTGCTGCTCCTCGCTTTTTGGCTTTGTGTGCAAGCAAGTGAGTTTCAGAGAGTCTTGTTGGCTTTGTGGTGGTTACTGCGATTTCAATACATCCGTTCCCCAATGTACAACAGAAGAGATACTATATTTGAATTTGGCGAAAACTTTTTAACTGGCTTTCCGTTAGAACTATCCGTCGTTGCGCAGGACCCTTTAAACCAAATCGCATGTCAGACATTTTGAAGTAACATAATTTGTATAGATTCAGAGATTTACAATATACCTACGTACTAATAATTTTCTTTACACGCTCGGTGAGGCATTTTTGCATTACAATCCTAACTTAAAGTATTTATGTAATATGTACAGCAATTTTTAATGGGCGTGAGTGTTTCGATATGTACTTATGTGTTTGGGTATGGGTGAGTCGGGGTGATGCAAGTAATACTATATGCATGTACAGCTGCAATCCTCGCTTACATCCTCGTGCCCACATTTCCCCTCTGACTGGGCTGAGGGGCGTGGCCGTGACGTGGCAGTGAGACATGTGGCAGGTGCGTGGGTGGCCCCGCTCCCAGAGGCGAAATGGATGGTGATCTCGTGGCCAAGGGCGATAGAGATGGTGAGAACGATGGTGACATCGCCGAAGAGGTGCTGAAACTGCCGCTCGCCTCATGGCCAATGGGCGATCGTGGCAAATGGGCGGGGGCCAGGCTTAAATGGGGTGGCAGTCTCATCGGCAGGTTGATGGCCCTCGGCGCCACATTTGTGAGTAGTGGGGGTGGTATGTGGGTCGGTGGTGCTAAGGGTGGCGGTTTGAGCACCACACTTCCCGTTCCCGCTGAGGAGTGAGAAGAGGAGTGCTTGCTTTTGGCGGATGACGAAGCCCCACTGTGTCCACTGTGCTCCGATATGGTATCATCTTTTAGTCTCGCTATTTCGGAAAACACATGCGCCAGTGGCTGATATTGAGGTCCCCAGTCGAGGAGGTAATCCCAGTTGTAGCTGCCCGTCAGTTCCTCCTCGCTGTGGACTATAGAACTGAGGGACCCACCCACATTACTACCTCCAACAACTACGGGCACTGGAACCGGAACCTCTCCATAACTGCTCATCACACCGTGACCATGGGTGATGGCAGTACCGATGGTTCCTATCGAGCCCGCCGTAGTTCCTGCTTCATCTGCACTGCTTCCTCTTTCCGAACCCGCTCCTGTCACATCATTGAGTTTGGCGTAGATCAGGTTGGTTATATCCGATCTTGTGGTGGCATCTTCATCGTGGAACATGTGCATCGGATGACTGGAACCAGCCATGCTGGACGCTCCCCCACCTCCACCGCTGGGATCGTGGTCTACGATGCCCAGACGAGCCAAGTACTCCTGGGTGTCCTGAACAGAGATATCCGAGATCCTGCCATCATCACTGCCTGCGCCAGCCCCTCCATTTCGGTGATGCAGTGGTCCCTCGTTTATCATACGGATCTCCTCATCCTCTCCATCATCCTCCGCCGATCCTCGGCCGCTGGAACCGGACTGTTCAGAGCCAGATAGCTCGGAGGTTGTGGCTGCGCCGGAACTTCCAGCATGAGGTCCAAAGGGAGGAATCTCATCGTATTTAGGAGGGGCGAATTGACCTGAAGCTGCTCCCGCCGCACCACCTGTAATGCCTCCTCTGATGGGTATTGTGTCAAAGGCACTGGGATCCACATAACTATTGGAATTGCCCACGCCGACAGTCTCCGTGCTGAGATGAGGCTTGACCACATTCCGTGGCTTCCGACTTCGCATGTGCATGAACAGAAAGATTCCGGCGGCAGCACAAAGCACTAGGAGAAATGCCACCAGTAAACCAATTGCCCAATCGCCCATGGAGCCACCCGACGCGGCACCAGCACTGGCCAGATTTGTGCCTGGATGGGCCAAAGGATCCAAGGCAATCTCGATAACTGCCATGCTGGACAAAGAGTTGTGGCGTCCTGAAGAGGCTGACATAACCAGGCTGATATCCCGACCATCCATGTACAGATTGCCATCTCCGTCGCCATCCAGTTTGAGCTTTCTTTTGATAAGAACAGCACCACTGCTGCGGTTAACCTTGAAGTGCGAGTGTGGAGCACTTAGTTGGTAAACCACTCTGCCATCTGGACCACTGTCACCATCGGTTGCGGTGACTTGACCCACTACGAAGCCTTGTGGAAGAGCCACCGCTGCCGGCAGCACAAATCTGTAGGTGCGCTCTGTGAACTGTGGAGTGAACTCATCCCTGGACTCGATCTCCACTCGCACAGCCACTCTAGCCCTCTTGCCACCCATATCGGAGGCTTGAAGTTCCAGATCATACCGCAGCCGTTGCTCGTAGTCAAACACGGAAGCGGATGTTACCAAACCGGTTTCAGGATCCACACGGAACAGTTTCCACGAGCTTTCGTCGCTGGGAGCAGGCGCAATGCTATAGTTCAGCTGTCCAAAGGGTCCCTTATCCAGATCACTGGCGTGAGCACGGAATACAGAGCTGCCGACGGGTTCGTTTTCGGCTAGGAAGTGAACATATTCGGAGAGCGGAAACTTGGGTTCGTTGTCGTTTTCATCGTGGAGCTCCAATCTAAAGGGTTGCAAGCTGCAAAGAGGTCTTGTATGATGGCTATCGCAAGCTCGGATAATAAGCTCATAGCTTTTGGCCCCTGAATCGTAATCCAATTGATTGTTTACAAAAAGTACACCACTAACAAGATCTATTGTAAACATGTGCTCATCATTGCCGGAGGTTATGTCGTACACCACTTCTGAGTTCGGGGTGTTCTCCTGATCAGCATCAATAGCCTGTAGTTGAGCTATGGAATATCGCAAAGGAGCCAATTCGCTTATCTCAGCCTCGTATTTGGCACTGCGATCGAAAATTGGGAAGTTATCGTTGCCATCCAATACTGTAATGATAACCGAGATTCCAGAAGTTGAATTCGAGCTGGCAGAAGGTGCAGATCCATGTGGATGGCTTAAAACCAATCGGAGCTTGTACAGATCATTGCGTTCTCTATCCAAAGATTTAACTAAAACAATTGTTTTAGACTGTAGCAATTCAAAATTGGATTCTTCATTTCCAGAGACAATGACAAATGCTTGATCGAGAACATCCTGTCCCAGTTGGAGAACAACTGAGCCCAATGGAGCTGCCTCGCTGATCTGGGCCCTATATTGATTTTGCTGAAATTGCGAACGTCCTGAGCCATTGTCACTAGCCTGAACTCTCAAAAGAGTTGAACCTTTCATCACTGGTTTTCCTGCATCCTTGGCTACAATTCTAACGAAGTAATCCCCGCTGGAGGAAGCTGCAGGCTGTAATCTACTCATGTTGACCGAAACAACACCACTTGATGGGTGTACAGAGAAGCCTTCCAAGGCTGGTTCAATTGAGTAAATAATCTGGGAGTTGCTGCCCTCCGAATCTGCGTCAGTGGCATTAACTGTAAGGAGCTCTAAGTCGGTGGAAAGACTATCACTGATATCAGCCTTAGCTGGCATAATGGCAAAGTAAGCCGGGGGCTGTTTGGCCAGGAATACCGGCGCATTATCGTTTTCGTCATGCACTCGAATAGTTAAGATAGTGCGAGCTTCATGGGATGCATCTGAAGCAATCACCTCAAGTTCAAATTCCTGCTGCAGTTCATAGTCCAAACGATGTTTCAGGACGAGCTTTCCGCTATATCGATCTAAGGCAAATATGGACAGGTTCTCTATTTCCAAGGTTGATTCGCTACCAAGGCGATAAGTCAGTGCGGGATAAGTGTCCACATCGTTGGCTGAAATGGAGGTTATAACAGCTCCAAGTTCAGTGGCTGGAAAAAAAGAAGAGCAAAATGGGGAAGAAAAATATTAAACATTATGATTGTGTCTATCAATGCTATTTAAGGGAAATAACTTTATATGTCGCTAAGTTATAATATTTTAAAAGTTTTGAAACTAAACTTACCTTCACTAACAGTGACGAGATTGTTTGGGGGAAAAGTGGGCTGGTTATCATTCACATCGACTATCTGGACTCTGATAGTGGCAGTGCCCGTCATCTGGGGGACACCCTCGTCAGTAGCGATGATCTTGAGCTTGTAGATGTCGCGAATCTCCCGATCCAACACGATATTGGTCTTCACTATGCCACTAAACGCCGGTTCAATGACGAATGCATTATCGTGGTTGCCATCAACGATATGATATCTCAGTCGAGCGTTGGAACCCGCATCCGAATCGAAAGCCTGAACCTGGGCCACGAAGGTTCCTTTGCTATTTCCCTCTTCAACGGCTGCCACAAATTGCTTTTGCGAAAACTGCGGACTGTTGTCGTTCTCGTCTTCCAGCTCGATCACCAATTCTGAGTAGGTGGCAAGGAATGGAGCATCAGTGCTGCGAGCTACCAGCACCACATGTATTTCATTGGGTTGGCTGTTGGTCAGGGCAAAGGATGAGGAAGTCAAGGCCCTTTGGGATCGGGTGACATTACTCGTATGGTCCTCCGATGATTCGTCCATTTCGTCCTCATAGTGCAGAGATCTTCCACGATTTAAGGCTGACATTGAGGGCGTGACAAAGCGATCGTAATCAAGAAGGTGGGGCTTATTCACCCTTATGTCCCCTGACAGGGCATCTAAGGACAAAATGCCGTCCTCATTACCAGCACCAAACGAGAATTGCACCTTTTGGCGACGACCATCGCTTCGGAGTGCCACAACTTGGAGAAGTTTTGTGCCCGATGGAGAATTCTCCATGATTTTTACTCTATATGTTTCGTTTTGGAAACGGAGAACAGGCGTTCCTTGGGGCGCTTCACCTATTAAGATTTCAACGAGACCCAGACTGGACTGAGGGGGATTTCCCTTATCCCGGGCAATCACCTCCAGTTGCAGAAGTTTTCCAGACTCACTGGCCAAACTCTGTGAGGCACTCAAAGCTCCCGTGGTGGGATTAACTCGAAACTTTCCACTTACTGCTGAGTTTTCCGCCTTGAGGGAATACATAACCTCACCGTTCGCTCCAAAATCGGCATCATGGGCTTGAACCTTGAGCAATGTTTGACCAGGTTGAATAAGAGCTGGGACCTGCCCTATATAGGGATATCGCTCGAATACGGGTCTGTTGTCATTAACATCCAGCACGTTGATCTGCACCGGAACCGCAGCTGATCTAACCGCATAACGTCCTCCGTCCGTTGCCAAAACCATGAAGCTGTAGCTCGCTTGCAGCTCACGATCCAGTTTTCTGTTAGAAAAAGGGGAGAGTCAGAGGGGAAACGATTCAATTAATGGCCTGAGCACGATCAGTCGGCGATGGGCGCCGCTTGCGACACTAATTAGGTATCTCTGGGAGCCTGCACTCTTACATACAAAATATAATCGTAATCACACCGACAATTAGCCACACGAAATGATTCGCAATGGATATATATTCAGCAAGAAAGGGACGAGTTCTGACAAGGTGGCTTGCACTGAAAGAAAAGCCCTAGCTCGATCTTGAAAAATCTTAATATCATTATTTTGAAACGCTATAATTCCCGAAAGGGTTTTTAGTGTTGGATTGAAATTGGTAATGTTCACATTTGATATTGATGATTAAGTCTGAAATCTAAACTTTAATTCCATTTTAACACCATTTCGCGCAGTGCATAAGGCTGGGGGGGCTGAGTGGTAATTAAGTCATTTGTTTGTGGTCTTCCCACTGGAGAAGCACACTCGCATTAGCATTCACTCGGTTGGAGTTGGCTTGATCTGCGGCCTCAGTTGACTCGTCTTCTTGGCCAGAAAACTAATCCGGGCAGTCGGGACGACCTGCCTATCGCTATCACGCGGCTTTCGAGCTCCCCTGGAACATGTTTGCTGCCACAAATAATAAACCTAAATGATTACAATCCTTCGTAGTTGCAGTTAAAGTCGCTGCAGACGGAAGGCAGTCGCCGCTGCCGCCGCCATTCCACTCCATTCCATTCCGCGCTTTCTTGTTGGCCAATAAAACGAATTTAGCAAATTACAAGCTCATCCCGGCAGAGAGCCATTTTATGAATTGAATCAGTCAAACTGAAGTAAGGGAACAGCAAGTTGGCTTGTCGAGTGCGCCTCGGTTATACCGTCTACGTCTACCTCCCCGTTTTTAGGCTGGATGTAAAACAACAGCAGAAAAGCTTTTAAGGGTCAGTCATCAGTAGAGGTAGTTGTTTTTGATCATCAGGCTAGAAGGGGTTGGGAAAGGGGTTGGAAATGAAGGACAGGCCGCGGCGAACAAGCCAAGTCTGGGATTGCACTGTGCGAAATTAAGCTTTAATAAATCTGAGAACTGATTTTAAACTTTAAATTAAATTAAAAAGCAATCATAAAAGACCCTCCATAGTTTTACATGATTAAATTCAAAGACATTTATCAACATTAAACACAAATAAAATGGTATGTTCTGTACAATTTGTATTATTTTAAAAATATTTTTTGGAGTGCAGTGGTTAGCCCTAAGCTCTTGACTCTACTGTCTTGTCCATCGCCAGTCAGTCAGCTAAGGCAGAAAAAAAAATAAAAACTAGCTACATTGGCCTGGACAAGCGGCCAGCGCATTTTTGTCTTTTTTCCCTGTTTTGTTTCTCGGCTGTGTGTAGACCGCAAAGGCAAGTTTAAGTCCAGGTCTGCGAGCAAATCCAAGACCAAGTTTCAATCCAGGCTCCGAGTTCCAAGCTCCCAGTACCGATTGCAAGTCCAAGTGCAAGTCCAAGACTAACAACAACGTCACGAATTGTCTCTTGGTCCGTCTGATTGTCTGCTCTACAATTCTGGTCTGTTTGCCATTACCTGTCCATGTGGAGCATCCGATCTTTATTCTTGATTCTGTTCATTTCTTTGTACTTTTTTTTTAGCTTTTCGGCGGTGGCGGGGATTTTGTTTTTATTGTTTGCCGACAATCAGCGAAAGATAAAAATTGGTACATGACAGCGGATCGCGTTTGTATAAATGGCAACACTGACGCTACTGTCATTTCGAGAGCCCCTGCCCGGGAACCCTTCCTCTTTATTCCTCCCTCCGAATCTTGATTCCCGTAAATACTCCTCCCCGATCTTCTTGGCCGGAACTGAGCAAGAGCTTTGTCAGACGGAACAAGCAATTGTTGTCATCATTGATTGTCAATAAGCATAAATTAGCACCAATGGGGCCAGAAAGTCCAGAAAGAAAATGCAGAGAGAGAAACACTCAATAGCAATTTACTAACAAAGGTGTTCCTAACCGATAAAATTATTTTTAGCAATTTTAAAGGAAACTATTTACATTTTTAAATTTCTGGGATTTTTAGAAAAATACTAGTATTTTTCTAACGTTTAGACCAACTATTTTCTTAATGTGCACATACAACGATCAAAGAGCACACATATAAGGACAAGGACGCATTGAGGATCCACGTTGAACTCCATTTCGAGTTGCAGCTCCACCTTAAGCTATTTATAGTAATGTCTGTAGGAGGAAAAGGGAAGTCAAGAGTAAGATGGAAGGGGCAGTGATGACAGGAGACGGATTCGCAACATTGTCGCTGGATGCGTAGGATGAAAAGATACCTCGGATACATCGATTTCCATGCCGAATTAGCTGAGGAAATTATGGCAATGTTTTTTTTGCCGTCCTTGCTTGAGATCGGACTTAGAGATAAGATCAAGCCAAGCAATGAACCAGAGATACCCAGGAGATCAACCAAGTGCAACCAACTAAAACTTACCCAACGGTGGTGATTAATCCGCTCTGGCTGTCGATGGCAAACTGCCATTGGGTTTCATTGGCCAGGGAGTAAACGAGTCTGGCATTCACGCCCAAATCTGCATCCAAGGCACTGATTTGCACCACACTTGTGCCCAACGGTGCGTCCTCCTGCACGCTGGCAATATATTTGCTTAGCTTGAATTTGGGCGCATTATCGTTCTGATCCTCAACAAAAACAGTGATGTTGCAGTGTCCCTGAAGACTCTTCGGTTGTCCGCGATCCGAGGCCTGAAGCTGCAGGATGTACATAGATTGCTGCTCCCTGTCCAAGGCTCGTACAGTCAGCTCTCCAGAACGGGCATCGATGCTGAATTTGTTGCCCTGATTGCCGCCTGTAATAAAGGGGAATATGATAATAGAACAATATGAATATGGGTTTTATATGTGAGCTTAATTACTTAACTACTTATTCATAATAGTTTTTTCCATTAATGCAACATTAGATTTTTATTGTCTTACCTGTTATGCTGTAAATAAGATCCGAGTTGGGACCTTCATCCAGATCGCTGGCGACCACAGTGTGAATAACACCCGGTTCACTGTTCTCTGGAACGGATAGACCATAACACGATCCAGGTTGGAATTCCGGTGGATTGTCGTTAACGTCTCCAATAGTTATGTAAACAGTGGCCACATCAAAGTGCTGTCCATTTGGCGTTTCGCTATTGCTGTCCGAGGAGCGCTGCTTTCTGACCGCCGAAGAGGACGCGGTGGCCAGGCGGTTGGCATCCCTAACGTAAACGGGGAGGACATAACTGTCCTGGGTCTCGCGATCAAACTGACCCCGGGTGGTAATAATTCCTCTTTGCCAGTCTACGTGAAAAAGATCATTGGCCACGCCAGTAGCAATTTCGTAGCTCAGGTTGGCTGTGGAAGAAAATATTGTATAAATAATGTTAGAATTGCGAAGAGATTGTTTAAAAATAATTTTAAATAGATAAATAATTGTATTTACAAGCAGGAATTTATGTCGAAATAATCAAAGCGTCTATCAAAAATCCTTACCATTTTCTCGACCGTGGAGTGATTTAGCAGTGACCTGCAGGACGAAACTTCCACTAGGAACATTCTCTAATATTGTGGCTCGATAAACAGCCTGCTGAAATCGGGGTGGATTATTGTGGCTACCTTGAACGATAAGCTGCAGATTTAAAAAGCTTCTTTTCGACTCCGGCTGACCATGATCTCTGGCACTGATGATGAGGCTAAACCGTCCATTTTTCTCAACATCCTCTGCGGCAGGAGGCAGGGATTTTATTAACTCAATAACTCCCGTTTGTGGATTGATTCTGAACCGACCCTCTCCATTTCCACCCGTAATTTCGTAGGTGAGGCGTCCATTATCGCCTGAATCCTCATCAATAGCCACAATATATGCCACAATCTCCCCAATTCTAGTTGAATCGGATATAAAAAGCGAGGCTGTTTTTTCGCCATTCGTATTCGGCGAAACAAACTGCGGGGCATTATCGTTGGCATCCAGAATACGTAATCTCACTGTCACCGATGTCTGTAGTCGCTCTGGGACATTCGAAGATTGATCCAATGCCTGGACAATGAGCAGGTACTCTTGCACAGCCTCAAAATCCAAGGGGGCCTGCAGACTGAGGGATCCTGTCAGGGAATCAAGGCTAAAAATCGGCATTGCCTGCTCCTGGCTTTCGTTTAGTTGTGGAAAGTATCGCAGCATGCGATACTGAAGTTCTCCATTGGTTCCCGTATCCGCATCCGTTGCCGTAAAGTTGTGGATTATTGTGCCAAGGGGAGTGGCCTCGCTCACCTGGGGAACACAGAAAGATAATAAAATTAAACAATTAAAGCCTGCGGTATCAAGTTTTATGATCAGTGATTAAAATCGTTGGGAACAGAAGATTCTTTGAAAAGGAACTTTCTATTCAGAGGTTTCGTTGACTTAATTACAATGTGATGGTGTTTATAAAAATTATATTTGATTTGGTGGTAAATATTTTGTGGTTTATTTATAAATCATTATTCTTAATCACATTGCGTTATTTGAATGCAAAATATATTTTAGTGAGATCAATTTAAAATATGAAGATGTTTAGAAAATATGTTTTGAATACATTCTTTGTTAAAATTACCTGAAGATTAATGGGATCTTGTGGCCATTGGGGCGCATTATCATTGACATCGGCCACTTCAATCTTCACCGTGATGGCGCTGCTCTGTGGATTATTGCTGGCTGTGGTGTCTAAAGCTCTGATTTCCAACCTAAATTCAGATTGAACTTCTCTGTCCAAGAGGCGAGCCACCACGAGGTTTCCCGAGTGACGATCGATATCGAAGGCGGCCTCAATCAGGTCCTTGGTTAGAGGGTTTAGTGTGTAGGTAACGCGCAACTCCTCGAAGGACTCCTCCACACTATTCCGGATCACATCCGCCGGACGTTCGCTGGGACTGATGGAACCGACCACATGGCCCACAACGGCATCCTCGCGTACCTGCGCAAATACCAATTATAGATTATTTTCGAGCCATATTAAAAGGAATATGGGAGGGGCGGAGGAAAAGAGGAGGATGCTGACTTCTTGGGTCGCTCTACTTGGACCTGGTTGTTGTTCGGCGCGTATCTTAATCTCAACAACAGTGTTGAAAATCCAATCTTAAAGCAATAATTCATACTTCAAGATTACGAAGGCAGCAAACATTTAAAAATTTCATTCCCCCCACCCAAAAAAAGAGAGGCGAACAGAGGAACCAGAATTCTGGAGAGCAAGCCTGTTCAGTCTCAGGTCCCAAGACCCAAGCCCCAACCAATGGCATTAAAAAGAAATTATGCATTCCGACCAAGTTGGCGGCCCCGAAAATCACAGCACAAAAATGTTGTGAGCCATATGAGCAGCGAGTATTGGGGGGAAGGAGTTAAGGCAAAGAAGCTCCGAACAGAAGAAACTCCGCACAAAAATTTAATATGCAAAACCGCAAAAACCGTTCCAAGAGGATCCTCACAAAACAAAAATGGAACAAAAAGGCGAAACAAGAAAGGTTCTTCTCTTCTGCATTGGGTATCTTTTTTCATAAAATAAAAACATTGCAAATATTGTTTGGGTCGCCAAAATGGAGACACAAAAATGACAGTCACGAGATTTATGCCCCGCCAAGATTACGCAGTTGGCTGCCCCAAAAGGGCGGGGGTGAGGAGGGTCATCAGGAGCAGTGCACTCAGAAAAAGTTCTCTTCTTACTTGGGATGCGTAAGTCAAAATAGGTATTCTTTAATTGTTTTCATTTGTATATATTGTTTGTCAGGTTTCGTCGTCTTTTACGTTTCTTAGTTTTAAAGGTACATATATAGATTTAAATGTCGATAAAAATCTAATTTGTAACGCAGCTATCATTTATTTTCCCAATTGTTCTTATGTAGATGGATTTAAATCAAATTACATCCGTAAGGTCGAAAGTTCTTTGATGCCGACTATTTTTTCCTGAGTGCAACGTTAACTAACGACTAATGGAGGCTGCGGTTTGTTCATTTCGGTTTCGGCCAAATTATGCACAGAGCCCAGCCACAAAAATGGCTCATGATTTGTTGTGCACTTTTGTGGCAGGATCTACAAGAACAACGGGGAAAAGGGAATAAAACCCCCAGGGGTCGAAGGAAGGGAGTGCGACTGGTGGGGGGAATTGCTTAATTACATCGGATTTATTTGTGGCAATCCGTCGCTGAGTAATTGGCATCACCCGACGACTTCGTCTTTACGGCGGAGATCAACTCTGTTAGTCCAACGGCAACGCCAACGCAAAAGAACAAAAGCCGACTGAGAATGCGGAGCGGTATCAAAGCGAACGGCAAAAGGCCGACTGAAACGCAACGAAATGTGTCAATTTTAATTGTGGCCGAAGCGGATTTAAGGGACGCACGAGGTCCCGACCTGCAGATCCTCTTGTTCTGCAGTTTTCTGTTCTCTAGAAGATATCCCCCTGCTTCCTGACAGACTGCCTTTGCTCTCCGAGAGGCAATTAAATGCATGTCAAAGCGTCGCAACCATCAGCGGTTGAAGCCGCGTTTCAGTCGGAATTTGAGGATAACTTGAGGATCCGGGGAACCCGGATGACCGGGTACTTGGGAGTAGAGAGTATGCAAAACATGTGCGAATCGAACGTGATAAAAATGTTAAAGGTTTCCCAAGCGAAATGAAGGGAAAAGGAGCGGAGCAGCATGCCAAAATCTAAGCAGTCGAGTTCCACGAGGCACGAGGCGGCTCCTTCTTCAACCTCTTCTGTCCACCGCTTCTCTGATCTTTCAACTGACGTCGCGAATCGCTCTTAATAGGCCTGGGCGAGATCTCCCCCTTTCTGGAGGAGGAGAAGGAGCAGGGGACTTGTCACAGAGCATAGTGACAATTACGCGTGCGCAATGAAAACTCCGACCATGGAGGAGTAGATGTAGTGCACTGTGAAAAACAATGGAGAGGCATACTGAAGCGGTATTAAATAGTGGTCTTTTTAGCCGTATTTTAACCAACGATCAATTCGATTCTACAATTTTGGTCTAAATCAGAACTGGCTTCTTCAGTTTAATTTAGACTTCAGTAATTCGGTTACCAAGAAGTGTTTTTGGCTTAGTGCAAGTTGGGATCTCAGGACTTTGAATGCAAATCGCGACCCTTCCCACGTCTGAGGCACTCTGTGACATCTGCTTCCGAGCTCTTCAAAGGGGCAGGAGTGGGAGCAAAAGTAGGAGGAGGCGGAGGAGGCGGAGGAGGCGGAGGAGGTGACCAGGAAGGGACTATCGGGCAGAGTCGTGTTCTCGACCATTGTCACGTGAGGCTTAAGCTGCGGCTACAAATCATCCGCCGCAACAAAGGCGGCGAGGCAAAGGCACTTGGCTAAAAGCGAGAAAACTGGAAAAGGCGACAAACGCGCTGCTCACGATCGCTGAGAAAAACGGTCGTGTAAAACTAGAAGCGTCAAATAGACAAAAGTTTTCCAGGAATCCAACCGCTTGCTGCTCCTCCAACTCTGTTGCCCCATCTTCATCCCATCCCATCCCGAATTGACCCTTACATAAAGCTGGCACTCACCCTGAAGACCAGGCTGGAGCTGGTAAATGTTGGCCGATTGTCATTTAGGTCCAAGACCTCGACGCGAAGCATCCGCACCGTTTCCCTGGGCGGACTTCCGCCATCAGAGGCGGCCACACCTAATCGATAGATGCTTCTCTCCTCGTGATCCAAAACCACTCGAGTTCGGATCACTCCGCTGCTTGGATCGATGCTAAATAGACCGTGTCCATCGGAGTCGCGACCCTTGACAATCGAATAGGTGATCGAGGCGTTCTGCCCGTGATCTCGATCGATGGCTCGAATCCGCACCACTTCGGTTCCCGGTGGTTGCTCCTCCCTTACGCTAACCACATCCTCCTGCGGATCTGCGATCTCTGGGGCATTATCATTGACATCGCTAACGTGAACGCGAACTGGAACGCGGGCACTTCTCACTGGGGTGCCCTGGTCACGGGCCTCCACCACAAGGTCGTAGAGCTCGCGGAGCTCCCGATCGAGCGGTTCTCGGGTTGTAATTTCACCTGAAAAGGAGGATAGAATTACTTTTATTGCAATCAATGAACAACATTTTTTAGCACTCAATTTTAGTTAAAGTTGGGTTTTGAAGATATAATATATTTTTGGAATATTTGTTAGTTTAAAATTAGGGAACTGGTTTAAGATTTTCGTATTATTATTATTTTGCTATTCTATTTTATGTCGAGGACTTCTTTTGCCTCGATGCATTGTTGCCTCCTAACTGGGTCGGCGATGATTAATGCTCCCGAAAGAAATTCATGTCATGCAAGGTGAGCGGAACCTGTTTGCCAGGATTAGCTGCACGAGATTTCCATATTTAATTTAAATGAGACGAGACGAAGAGGTGTCCCCAATATAGTATGAATACCGCTCGCCTCCAGCGGACACGCACATGGATGAAAGGCGAACTTGGACACGGACAGTGGCTGGATGTCAGGCCAATGATATTCCATTGACGGATGAGCTGACAGCGTTAAAACTGTTGTTGCCCGAACACTAATGGTCAGGCATCGGGCCCCGCGTTTGAGACATAGCCGAGATCTCGGGTATCTCGGCGATCTTATTTTATCGCTTGGCAGGAACAGGTTTGCCATGCGCTTGATCTATGGGCCACTGGTGAAGCAGGAGATGCACAGAACGAAATACACCCGAAATGTATTTTATTTTTAATGTTTCAAAAAGTTTTGGAATAATTTGAGACTATTTTGGTTGGATTATAACACTCATAATAAGAAAGAATAGAGAGAAGGGAGTTTAAATAAATCATGTCTATAAATACATAAAACTGTTATTAAATTTTAAGGAATCTCTAGCAAAAAATTAACCTTTAAAGAAACAAAACACAATATATTAAGAGACTAATGCTTTTCCTTAATAAACAACAAGGATAAGAGTTTGATTTGTTGGGACTGAACTTACAATGCTGTGATATAAATCTATTTAAAAGAAAACAGGTCTTAGTTATCCATATTTTTTTAATGTGTAAGATATGTAAGCTGGATCTCCTTTAGAGTTTTGAGAAGGAGTAATGAATGACCGTGGGTCATGGCTGGTGGCTTGACAGTTACCACCGCCACCGGAGCCGCGTTGAGTGAGTTGTTCGCTGTTAGAGCGGCCTTAATTTATGGCCAAAAGGAAGCCTGACTCACCTGTGACGGGATGCACCTGGAAGCTGGAGTTGGCCGGTAGCAGGCTGTATCTTATGGCCGCATTCTCCCCCAGATCCAGATCGCCGGCAGTTACCACTCCCACAACGGAGCCCCTCCTGAGGTTCTCCTCAATCCTGAATTCGTATTTCGACATCTGGAACTTGGGATCATTGTCGTTGGCGTCAAGAACTCGAACCACAACCCGGGTCTTGGCATGAGCAGCGGGAGTGCCATTGTCCGTGGCCAATACTGTCAGTTGATAGCGGTCCCTGGTCTCCCGATCCAGAGGAGCCCGCAAATATATCCATCCGGAATTGGGGAATATACCAAAATGTTGCGCCACGTCCGAACTGCTTATGGAGTTCGTAACATTGTCGACTCCGGCATCCACAATCCTATATGTGATCCTGGCATTGTTGCCCGTGTCGAGATCGCTGGAATTAACCTGAATAATCTGCAATAGAGAAGCCGAGAGCCAGAAACAAAAGTTAGAGCACTGAATACCAAAAGGGGGAATGCATTAATCATTTGGAACCGAGAGCAATGAGGAACTGGCTGTGTCTGTGTGTCTGTGTACCTGGCAAACCTCTGGAGAACTCGTTTCTGATGCCAAAGATATGAAGTGATTTTATGATCAAACTAGTTAAGGCCGAAGGAACCGAGCCGAAAGGAGCTAAAGGGAGCACAAGCGTAGAGTCTGTGGAGAGGCTGGCACTCGAGAGTCAAAGTCTTTGCTCAAAAGCTGCAGTCGGTAGGAGCTCCTCCTGGGTGTTGAGATATTTCCAACGCGATATGACGGCCGCCTGACAAAAGCGTGACTTTTAGTGGCTGTTAATCAAATTTATGTAGCCCATTTAGTTTGCATTACACAGATTTATTTTTCAATAAAACACCCTCAGCAGCATCCATCGTAATGGAACGGAATCTCAAGCAACAGAAATACTATTTAGGCAATACTTAAATTCATTTGGACTATCTCCTGTAATCGATTCCTTTTAAATAAATGTTTTCAGATCAAAGAAATTGTTTTGTATGCAATATAAATGTTGAAAAATATTCTACAACATTTTTTAGGCCAGTCTAATGGTTTTCCTTTACTATCGATATATATATACATTAATCGTAGAAAATATCTTAATATCTATTATAACTACCTGTGCATTGATGGATCGCGACTCGGAAACATTCACAGAATATTCATCTTTTTCGAATACTGGGGGATTATCGTTGACATCCTGGACATCCACCAATATGGTTAAGTTCGTTGAATGCGACGGAACTCCTCCATCAGTGGCGGTAACAATTAGAGAATGGCGTTGCGAGGTCTCGTAATCCAAATGTTTCGATAAAACCAAATGACCTGATCTAGCATCGATGGCAAAAAGCCTTTTGCCCGAATCTCTGACCAGACTATAAGTAACTTGTCCACTGCTTCCCGAGTCTTTATCATGTGCATGGGCAGCATAAAGTGGAGCTCCCAATTCGGCATTTTCCGGCACTGATATCCTGACCGTACTGGCCTCGAATTCCGGAGCATTATCATTCACATCTTCTACTTCGACGTTAACCTGAGTGTGCCCATAAACGGGAGGTTCTCCCAAAGTGGCTTGGATGTTCAGTAGCACCTGGGATTTGGCCTCATGATCTAGGGGCTTAGCTATACGAATATTTCCAGAGCTGGCTTCTATGCTGAAATAGCCATCGGGATCACCGGAGTAAATTGAATACCTCACAGGACTGCGCTGGGCTGTAATTTAGAAACAAAAAATATGTTAGCAAAATAAAGTTATAATACATCATAATGGGAAGGAAAAACAAGACTAGGGATACTAATGAAAATTTATAAATATATTAAAAAAACAGATCTAAAAATATTATTTTCCTAACTAAATGCTAATATAATTAGCTCCTGCCTTTTTTTTCTTTGTACATATTTCTTCTTTAAAGCATAATGAAAGAATTCACGGGATCGTTCTCACCGGGTGATGAAAGAGGACTGCAATTATTTCTGCCTTATTCTTCTTATTCAGGAAGTGGAGTTAAGGGAGCTCCGAAATACGAAATTAGGAGCCGTTTCTGCTCATTTAAAGCCATTCAAAGGCCTTGACAATGAGTTGCAGGAACAATAGAACTGTTTTGGAGGAGCGGGGTAAAATCAGGAGAAGGAGGACTCGTCACCGGTTGACACATGAGGCAGGTTAGACTGAATGGGGCACCACATATAAAGCATGAGGCTTGAAAGGAAGTGCACAGCGAAAGCAGCAAATTAAAGCGCAAAATCATTTTGCATAGCCAGCGACGATCGTGGCGATCGTCTGGGATTCCGACTTGGACTTTGGGACTGTGGGGCTGGAAATGGAACTGAAAACGGCCCTTGTATCGTGCTCAGAGTTCAGTTCAACTCGATGACGAGAACGTCGTTGATGGGTGCAGATTTCTGCCGAAATTTACGTTTGAAGTGTTTTGCTTTGCCTTTGTTGCCGAGCTGAAAAGACCCGAAAAGACTTCAACTTGGACTAAATGTGTGTGTTTGCTGATGCTGCATTTGGATTTCGTGCGCTTTAACTTTTAAAGAGAATATTTAAATTTAAAAAAAAAAACTTCACCACTGAAAATTTTTCTAGGGGAATGCGCTGCACAAAACTTAAGTAATTCTAAGGATTCAGGGGTAGATATATTTCTTACCTGTATCTCCACTCGTGGCTATTACCGAACCCACGACCGTGCCCTTCGGGATGTCCTCCTTGACATAGTAATTGTATCGGGTCTTTTCGAAGATCGGAGGTCGCTGCATGGCATCGATGATGCTCAGAAAGACAACTGCATCGGCATTGCTACTTAAATTACCGCCGTCAGTGGCCGAAATATTCAGCATGTGCATGGGTTGAGTTCGAACGGACAGCATATCGGGGCGAGCCACGAAAATCTCACCAGAGGATCGATCGATCCGGAAGATTCCCGCCTCATTTCCGGCCACAATCCTGTACGAAACCTGGCCAAAGATGCCCGAATCCGGATCTGTGGCCACCACAGCGACAATTGGGGCACTCGAGGCTTGAGATGGGGCATTTGAGGATTCCCTTAACGACACATTGTATTCTCTGGGATAGAAAACCGGACGGTTGTCGTTCACATCCGTCAGTTGCATTTTGATCATGGCGGTGGTGCTTAAGCCCCCTCGATCGGTAGCCAAGACGGGAAATTCGTAGCTGCTTCTCCGCTCGAAGTCAAGTTTACCGGCTATGCAAATCTCCCCAGAGGCGGAGCGTACTTCAAACTCGGTGAGGTGCTTGAAACCTTCACCTAGGGTGTAGTTTACCATGGCGTTTACTCCACAATCCGGATCGCTGGCAGAAACCTAAAAAACAGAAAATAAGAGAAGTTAATATGGTTGGGCTTATATAAAGACGATTTTCAATAAAATTGCCAGACCTAACATCTAAAGAAATTGGAGGCATATTGTTATGGATTGCACATTCCAACAGGTACAAATGAAGTTGTCAAAATTTTAATTTGATTTACAGGCAGCTGCTGCCGTGGGTTTTTCGGCCTCCGTTTCGGAGCTTATCTGCGGACACTGTTCAGGGCTTAATTTGGCAATTTTTTATGCTTGGGATCGAGTTGGAGGCTCTCCGCCCCCGAGGCGGCATATCAGGCGAGTGTCAACTTAAGTTTAAGCAAAAGACCCGGGGTGACTCACTGGTGGAAAGGTTGCAGATCGGGGAAAAACGGGAGCAATGACCCCGCTTAATGACAGCCAATTAGTTGACATTAATCGAAATTTCTGTTCGCTGTCTGTAAGGCAAAGAAAAGGAGCTGGGAATGGGTATGGGAATGGGGATAGTGTTTGCTTAAAAATAGCCAAGCAGCGCGGGTGCAGGCATCGATTGCATTTTGACGCCAATAAACAAGCGAAGAAATCAGCAATTAAAACTGTCCTTATTTTACTTTGAATAGGAGGCAGAGGAGGCCAGAGGAGAACGTAACTCCATTCAAGACAAGTTGCAAAACAAACGAATAAAGTCCAATTGTGAGAAGGGGGAGGCACACTGGAAGAACAAGGGCTTTTAATTAAAAGAAATCATCAACGTTTTGTAAAAACTTATTGCAAGTCAATTTAAAAAAGGACAAAATCGATCTTAGCTAAAGTTTTATAAAAAAGTATAAAAAAAACTTTTGCAAAACTAAATGGTCAAGATAAAAGGGTGGCAAATTCTTCAGAACCAGATCATTTTCATGAAGCAAGTCCCAATTAAATCTTAAATAAATGCGAATTTTGTAGAACAAAAGGATTTAACTAAGAGAAGTATTCTTCTCATGGCACCGGAAGCTAAAAATTGAACTCAAACTTATTATACCCGTTACTCGTAGAGTAAAAGGGTATATTGTATTCGTGCAAAAGTATGTAACAGCTAGAACGAAGCGTTTCCGACCCTATAAAGTATATATATTCTTGATCAGGGTCACTAGCCGAGTCGATATAGCCATGTCCGTCTGTCCGTCTGTCCGTCTGTCCGTCTGTCCGTCTGTCTGTCCGTCTGTCTGTCCGTATGAACGCTGAGATCTCGGAAACTATAAAAGCTACAAGATTGGCATTTTGCATGCAGATTCTAGGAGTTCCTACGCAGCGCAAGTTTGTTTCAAAAAGGTGCCACGCCCCCTTTAACGCCCACAATCGCTTATATACGATTTTAAAAATTTAAATATTTCGGAAAAGTAAAAATGCAGTTTTATTGTGTTTATCAATACCTATCGAAATGTAGAAGAAATTTTTCAAATCGGACCATTCGTTAAAAAGTTATGCGTGATCAAAGTTTCTATCTCCATCTCCCTCGCACTCCCTTTACCTGAGTAACGGGTATCTGATAGTCGGGGCACCCGACTATAGCGTTCTCTCTTGTTTTTTTCTTTGTGTAGTTCCAGCCCTTCCCCAGCCCGTCAGTTTAGAGTCCAGACTGATATGCATTTAAAGCGAAACGTGTCCAGGTAACCCAGCACCCAGTTGTTGGGCTCCTCTCGTTGAGTTTCAGCGCTAATTACACTTTTTGTAAGTCTGGAGACTGGGAGATCTGCTTAGATTGTTGCTGCGACTAAAGACTTTCATTAAGCTTAGTTGGGCAGCAGTTTAAACCCGTTTAACCCAGCCGGTGAAATTGTCGCCAGCCAAATGGACGGGGGCAGAAAACTGGGACTGGGATTGGATATGGGATGGGACGTCATCAGTCCAGAGATTGGCAATTTTATCTGTCAACAACATGAAAGTTCTGTGTGCAACTGTTTTCGGATCGAGGGACGTGAAGACCTAAAAAAGAAGGCGGTTAGGGTCGGTGCTAAAAAAATGCACGCCCACACGAATCGAAGAGGATTCAAGGATCGTGGGCTTGGAATAAAAATGGTGGAAGATCTGCACTTAAAAAAAAATATTATGTCATTTGTTAAATTTAAAGTACGAACTTTCAAACTTTTTTAACTCTTGACAGTGACGCCACCTCCTTATAGTCTAACATAGTTTTCTGTAGCATAATTATTTATTTATAAAATGGAAAATGAGGGGCCACCTTTTACTCTGATTTATTTTTAGTGTTATCTGAACACTGATAAGTTGAAGAGCGACCAGAGGACAGCTTCCTTTGGCTTGCGGTTATGTCAACAACAGAAACAGGCAGCGGTGAAGCCCCAAAGCAAAGTGACAGCCTTCAGGCACCCAAAAATACAAAATAAAAATACAAACAATTCAAGTTCGTTTGCCAACTCTCTTTTCATATATGTGAGAAGTGAAGAAGTCGAGAGTTATTCATCTTTGTCAGCACGCATTTCTCACACTCTCCTGCAGGTGAAGATGCTAAAACGGGGATGCAGGGGCAGCATTCAATGACCAATTATGGCCTAACAAGGCCTCCAATTCCGAATGAGACTCGAAACTCCAAACGACAGAGCTTCTGCTGCTTCGGCTGCTGTTGATGTATGCAAATAAGCTGTCAAAAGTAATTTCATTCAATTACCTTATTTAACGTACAAAAACCAAAACGAGCAAAGGCACAGCCAAGGCAAAAGATATAGAGAAAAAATTGAAAGAGAGAGGGTGACGGGAGTTCGCTCAAACCAAAGCAGTTAACAACAAAAGGATGAAGATGATTGCTGGAACAGAATGTTCCTTAGCATCCATGCGGATGTTCGTGGTTGCAGTTTAATTAACACTTGTGCACTGAGAATCATGTGTTCTAAAATTTAAGAAGTGTTCATAAAGCATGTTTTTTAATATCTCCTTCAACTGGATTGTAAACTTATTCGACTTGACAAAATATTTAAACCATTTATTTTAATAAATTTTTTATTAATCAAAATCAAAACATATATTCTGCGACAAAATGTCGCATTGATTTGAAAATATTACAATATTTTAAACAAAGGACAAATATTTTTCCGCAGTGCTAAAGGCGTAACATAAGCAACAGAGCCAAGTCACACCACAGTTCTGGCTAATAGAAGTTGGCCAAATGTCGGTCGTGTCTCTGGCGCGGATTATCACCGAATAGAGTGGAGTGAGTGGCACAAACTCAAGCTCGGAGTCTCTGAATCCGAGGCCAGCGAGCAGTTTTTGATAAGACATCCATGGAGCAGGGAACTTTCAGACTGAGACTGTGAAACTCTGGGCCTCTGAGACCAAATTTAACATTGCGAATCGCAGCGTGCGGCAGCTTGCATATTTCTTATGCAATTTCCGGCAGATGTGGATGATTTAGCTGGCCCCGCCGAACGCTCAATATGAAATGTGGCTGATGAGAAATGGCTACGTGCTCACAAGTGCCGGGTCCGACTTTATTTTTTATTTCGCCTGTTAGTTAAGGCCCTTTTCAGAGGCCCCTCCTAACACACGACTCAATAATCGTCATCAATCCCCTGCCAATGCCAATTCGGTGTGAAATCCAATACATCCATCCCAATTGAGGTGAAGAAAGTGTTTTCTATGTGGGCGTCGTCGCTAAGGTTTCAGTGTTCCATTCCATGTTAGATACGCGCAGAAAGCGTAAAATGGTTGTGGTCTTAGAAATTATCACTCTCCCCACACTGGTATAAATATGGATGTATTTTTAATTTTCAACAGAATATTTTCATTCCACTTCATAGGAAAATATTTGTCTCTAACAACACTTTTATATTTTATACTATTTGGAAAATCATTATTTTCTCTGTGCACCTTTTGCACCATACTTCCTTTTTTATCTACCAGGTGATTAACCGCAATCGAATTAGTTATAAAGACATTCAGCTGGCGGAGGCCTCAGTAATAAAATCGTCTGCGGCGTGTGAAGATTTCACACTTTTGCCTTGATTAGTCACGGACTTCCCAACTCCCCGAACTCTTCGATCTTTTTGCGGGGTCTCCAACATGGCAGCTGATTTATGTTGACGCCTTATCAGGGCCCCTCAATATTTATTGCAATTTTTATAAATTATTTTTTCGCTCTTTTAAGAGATGCGCGCTTGCGCGTAGAGCTGAAGATTTATATGTGAGCAGATGTGATGGGAAGGCACCACCGGGAAAGTGGTGCAACGAGGGGCGGGGATCGGGGGGCGTGGTGGTCCAGCGAAAGGTGGGAACGATCTATTTCTGTTTATTTTTCTGCGGCTGAGGTTGATTTTTCCCCTGTTTCTGTTGTCGCTGTGCATCGTCAAACACCAAAAAGCAATTCTAACAGTTGTTGCACCGCTGCAGCACCACTGCAGCACCACTGCACCACCGCTGTGCCGCTTGTCGTGTTATTAGGAATTTTTAATTTTCCGGTATAGATTTCTGACTTGCTCTCCGCTGCGTTCTCTTTGCTATAATGTTTTTTCAACACAGAGAAAAAATGATTGAAAAGCGCAGATTCGTTTTGGTGTATCATCATATAATAGTCCAAAAGTCATAGTAATCTGAATGATTTATAGGGGTTTTGCCTCTTTCTACTGCCTCAATGAAATACAAATTCATTTGGTTCATTTGGTATTTCCAATTTTTTTTGGCAATTCTTCTGATGATATAATATCTTAAAATATTTTTTTTTAATTTTTTGGCGTAGTGCAGTTCTTATTTATGTAGTTTTCAACCAGCACTGTGCTTCACCTTGTCTTTGAGTGGTGCAGTGGTGCTGGGGCATCATCAAAATGCATCTAACAAGGTTGTTAGGTGTTAAATAAGTGTGCTTAAAAATTTATCTTGTACATTTCTTCCTTCATTTGATTTATGTTTGGTTGGCACTTGGCTGCAGCTGTCTTCTTAGCCAATGCCCATTACCCCGATGCCACGCCCCCTGCCTTACGGTTACGTTTACGGTTCAACTTTTGAGACTGCCTTTCCCTCAACTCGGAGATTCAAGCCCGAACTCAGGCTTAACTTTTGCTTTTGCCGCAGCGAGAGAAAAAAACAGCGTCTATTGATAAATCAAAATACCAAAAGATGCGTGAGCAGGGTGGTGCAGAGTGGGGGAGATTAACATTTACCCGCTGGCAATGGACTTGACTTGAAACCTGCGAGGCAGCGAGTCTGCGTCTGCAAATGGCCAAAAACATGCGAACACAACACAACTGGCCAGGGAAAAGGAGGAAAATGCTTTGGCAAAAAAAATGGCGAGTGGGGGAATGAATGCGTTTCTTGTGTTTCAAATGCCTCTCCGATTTTTTGTGCCGCAGCTGCAACAAGCTGGCCGAACCACCCGCCTGGGCACCACCAGCCCCTTTCCCCAGTCCCAGCCCCATCCTTTGAATCCCCAACTATGACTACTATGATGGATCGTTGCACAAGTCCCCGAACTGAATGTGCGTCGGTTGCCGGATGAGTTTAGATGCCAACGACAAAGTTCACGAACATGAACTGGAAACAGTTCCCGTTTTGTTGCTTAAAACAACCAGGAAAAGTTAATTCCCTACTAGATTATTTTTTTGTATTACATTATATTTAAAATAATTCAGTTATTACTTTATTTTATGTATTACATTAAAAATAAATACTACATCCTAAACTTTTAAATTTGTATTTTTACAGATATTTTCTTTACACTTTACATTGAAGTTTATTTAATTAATGCAAGTTTATTTATTATAAAGTCTTGAAGCCTCTGTTTAAACTCTTCACGAGTTCTTTTCCCTTCTTTTATTCTCCTTGTAATCTGAGGCGCTAATCATTGCCTTCCTCATTAAACTGCAGTTCCTTCGGAGGCAGATGCAGTTGGAGCTAATTAAGTTAAATGCACGCTCCAAAGGTTCTGTCCCTTGAACGTTAACGAGTTGCCATTTTCCCCTCGCCCGCCACCTCTCCACCACCCACTCTTCTGATACGACTCCACCCACACAGGGAATGAAATCAAGAGCGACAGGAAGTCATGCTCATGACAGCACACAACTTCTGGCACTCTGAGGAGCCTAAGAAACGTCGTCTAGTCCGGCCAATAAAACATTCTAATTGGCGCCGCTTAAAAGGAGGAAAGGCGAAGGACTTTAGTCACACTCTGTGTGGATTATAGATAAGTACAAACAAAATTTGGATAAGATATGATATTACTTATCATTTTCGACCAGCATATTGATATGATCTGATCAGAATACCAAAGCGTTATCAAAGCTTTCTGATTTTAAGATTTATCAAACCGATGTGCACAAAGTAGTATCAATGTCCCCTGAAAATATAAAATTTATATAGAGCTGGCTTTTTTTCTCTGTGTGGAAATCGCTAGTGCCTAATGGCTAACATTTTCCGGCTTTCCCTAAAGTGGCACCCAAAGTAGGAAATTGTCAATGAATTGCTGATGGCCCGAAAGCGCTCTGCACCACAACTGGGCCACACACAAAGTGGTACACACTGAAACGAACGGCCACAAGCCCAGTTTGCAGATCGGATCGGGCCTTTAGCTAAAAGCTGGGAGATAAGAATCATGGTCCAGCCCTAGACGCGACTTGACTCCATTACCCGGTGTTCCATGTTCTGCAAACTCCCACCACGATCGCTGAATTTGAATTTGAATTCGATTTCGACCGCCCACACATGGATCGTCGATTCTTGATTCTCGATTCCTGATCGTTCGTTCTCTAGGCCAATAACAATCACAGTCTTTGCATAAATTCTGCGCCGAGCCGGAGAACGGCCTCCTCAGAAAATTGAAAATGTGAAGAAGGGCGCATAAATTTATTGAGATTGTGTAAATATTTGCCCAGAATTGAAATGTGCAATGGGCAGGCCATAGAAATTTTGCAGTAGAGGAAACACTCTCTGCGATAAATGTGGACCAATAAATAAGTTTGCGTTTTTGTTTATGTTTTGGGTAATTTTTTAATTTTATTTGATTGGTTTATTCTGATTACAAGGATGAGTTCCAAATCGATTAAATTTAAAGAAAAAGTCCGATTTTTAGATAATGACCTTTTATATGAAATTATGAAATTGATCTTGAACTGCATCAATAAATGTACATAGAAAGATAAAAATCATACAGAGGAAATACTTTCTGTCTCATAAATAAATCGGTGATTTTTCACCCCACCGAAAATGGTGCACCGATAAATTAACCTGCATTTTTGTTTATTTCGTTTTCGGCTAGGATTTTTATTTATTTTATTTTCCAACCAGCAATTTTTATACACTTAGCTGCAATTGCAGCAATTCGATTTGATTTTGTTGTCGCCGACTTTGGTCACTTTCGATCTTGGAGTTTGGTCTGCGACTCTGGCTTTGGGTTTCAGTTTCACTCTTAGTTCGGTTTGATAAATGCGCACGGCGAGCACGTAAAGTGGACAACTCGCTGTACATGGCAAGTGCCCGGATCGCGGATTTGGGATCTTGAATCTTGGAGCGGTTAACGGTACCGGGCATACTTGTTGTGGTCCGTGTGTCCAATAAGTTAATCAAAAGTTCAACTCCAACTGCATTCGATTCGTTTAGTTTTTGTTTTTTGCTTTGTTTTGCTCACCGGCCCGTGCAATTTGAATTTGCGTAATTTAAAGCAATTCCAGTTCGAGGCGAGACGCACCCACACACCCCACTGAGCACCCTATCCACTGGGCCACTCCACTGCAGAGCCGATCGAACCACCGCCTCACCACTGCGGTGAAGAGCCGCATAAATCAATTCGCAAAGTGGTCGCAGCCAAAGTCGAGGTGGTGGCAAACTGTGTGGTACATATGTGTGTTTGCGGGAATGTGGATCATATGTGTGTTTGCGGGAATGTGGAACGCATGAGGTGCACAAGTAAAAACTGCATCGAAATATACAATTATTAAGTGGAGAAAACAATAGATCGAAAAAAAGAAACCCAAAATGCAGATTTATTTATTATTCCCTTACATTTTATTAGGCAAACATATTCGGAATCAGGTGTCTAATGGCTAAGTCAACTTGTAGCCTGTTTCCATGAGAACGTTACCTAATCACCGATGTATTTCTCTATGTGTGGGCTCGGCCCGGCGATTTATGCGATTTTAAATATCGATTTTGTTGATTTTGGTAACCTGGCAGCAGGTGGGACTTGGGACCCCAGACGCAAACTCGGACTGCGAAGTGGATTACTCGGAAGCAGGCCAAGCGATAACCGCCGAAATTAATTATGATTGTGGTGCGGTGGTGCGGCGGTGCAGGGTGGAGCGCGGCGTCTGGCCAAATTGAATTTCACTTCATGGCCCGTCGCCTCGAAGTGTTTTTCAATGTTTATTTGAAATATTTTGCGCCATTAGGCAAACTGTGAATTGCCAGCTCGGTTTTCCTCTTTTTTTCACTTCAATGCATTATGCAAACTCTGCAATTAAGTTGCCAGTCTCCAGCCTCGAAGCACCACATCCCAAATGGTGGGTCCGTTTTTCTCCCGGTGGTTTTTCAGAGTGATTTATGTTAATGGCACTGGGGGCGGTGGGCGGAATCTGGGGATCGCAAGGGGTAGGATTCGGTATCGGGGCGTGAGTTAATTACGCGCTAACAATGACAAATGTTGTCTGGCTAATCAGCCCCAGACTGGGTTCAATAAACCCAATGTGATCTGAGAACCCCATTGGACATTCCATTGGTCAAACGAACCACAAGATGTAACCGCAAATATCAATTTTATTCCCGCCATCAAGTGATGAAGTTGTGTGTGCTGACAATCTTCTGATTCCCAACCGCAAACACACGCGGAAACAATATCGAAATCAAAATTATCATCATACTTGGGTCCACTGTGCTTTGACCACAGGAAAACAAATGGAAATTGCATTCGTAATGAAATTGCAAGACTGCAGTGAAAGAAAATTCTGTCAATTTCATAAAACCCCTTTAGAAATATGGCATTGACTAAGCTTAAAGGGCTTAAGCTTAAGCTGTGAGGTTACTGTGACATTCACTCTATTTTGTTTATGTGGATAATGTTTCATTAGGTATGCTACACCTTTTGAAAAGTAGCAGATGTTAAGTAACATAATATTAATAGAATCTTCGCAATGTTTGGATCGAATATATACTGAACCATAATTATTAAGCTTATCTTTAAAATTGGGTTTTTTGTGCTGTGTAATCCTAGAAATTCTGCCCAGCAACCGCAGACGCAGGCTACCATCTCCGAGGATCACTTTCACTGGGTTTTGTATTGCCAACTGCAGCTGCTGCTGATACTGATGCTGATGCTCCGGCTGCTGGCGGGCAAAAATTGGCTTGGGCTTTGTATTAATGCAAATATCTGTTTGGGGCCTGCGTTGGCGACCCCCTGCCAGTCGCAGTTTTGTATTTTTTTCCCATATTTTTGCGAGACCCACTCTTTTGTGCTGGCGATGCCCATGCCGATTGTCTGTGACTCTAGCCGTCTGGGTTACTGTTTCTGGGGCCGTATTTTTATTTTATTTTTTGGGGCTCCGTTAGCTACAAACGAGTTACAAACACCTGTCATTACCCCGGGAAAATGCCGGGGCAGTCGGATGGAGTTTGAGTGAAAATTGCATAAGTCCGAGGCTCTAGTGCGGCTCCCATTTGGCCGCGACTTGTTTATGAAAATGATAAGCGGACGCGAATTTATGGCCAACAAGCGTAGCCTCATAATTGGTGTACGCCGTTCTGCCAATGCAATTGTCTCGGCCGGAGTTTCATTTTATAGTGAGTGGGAGGCGGGACAGAATCTCCAGTAAACACAGTCCCACCGTGTCGGCCTCCTCATCATCACGTCCAACAATTACTGGGAACAAAAAAGGACGGTGGAAGGCTCTCAGTGGAGCGTTTTGCTGCTTATGCAATGCCCCCGAAAAACTCGTTGCGATGCCTAATGACGGAAATATTATATGCGTTCGGCTCATCTCCCCCTCTTCCCAAATCTCCAGTCATTTTAATAAACCATTTTTTCAATTAGGCCGCTGGAGAGCACTAAAAAAAAAGCAAACTTGTGGACAACGACGACGCATTGGCAAAAAGCGAGCAATTTAATGGAAAAGCGAGCGAAGTGGAAACCCAAAACCTGTCTCAGATCCTAGAGCTTCATTTGCAGTCATAAAGATGCCGCATAATATATAACGACAGGCGGTAATTGTTATCCCAAAAAAATTATAAATATATATATTTTATAAACTTATAAAATGCGAATTACTAAACTAAGAATCATATTTTAAATGAGTTTTGTAGTAATCGGTACAGAATTGTACAAACAAAAACTATCATAGCCAATTTAAGATTGCGCAATGAAATAATTATTTTACAATAAGTGCGATTGGATAAGACAATAAAGAAATTAAGTACCGCCACAATAAAAAATCAAAACATGAAATTAAATCGCTGATTGACAGTAATTACGATTATGGAAAAGTGGAAAATAATCGATCGGAGTGATCAATGTAAAAGGCGAGCAGAGTGGAAAGCCGAACCAGTCTTTAGTAGTAATAGTTATGAAGATGCTTTCAAATTGATTTTGACAGTTGGTTACCAAATGGCATCAAGCTAATTAGCATGTGGGAATTTTGTGAAACCAGGAAACATAGATGAGGTCACCTTACATTGAGTAATTAATCAGGACACCTGAAAAGTAAAATATGGGAAAGTTGATTTAAACGGGAAATCTCAGGAACAACTTGCCGCTTCAATTGATTCGTGCACACTACGTTTTTTCGCCACAAGTATTTTTTTCGGCAAACTTTCAATTAACGAATTGTACTTTCTATTTGCTGAATTTCGTAGTGCAATGCAAATGGCCTTTATTGCTCAACTTTCGGCCCAAAAAGAAAAGAGTAAACAAAGCGAAACCAAACTGCAATCCAATCGCCTTCGCCATCCCAAAAAGTTGACTTCGAGTTCGAGTTGGAGGCCAATTTTGGTCAGCGATGCGTGACTTGGACCATGTCGTGTTGTTTTTGCTGTTGTTGTTTCCCGGGGCGAAGGAAAAAAGGGGAATCCCACGTACAGCACCCCCTGTCAGGAGATGCCAAAATGCCAAAAGAGCCACAGAGTCTATAAACAAATTTGGTCAAGCCAAAATGCAAGCCTTTTTCGAAGTGATTTATGCTAATTACGAGCAGCTTCAGCCCAAAAGCGACAGCAGCAGCACAGGAAAGGGCGTTTAGCAAACAATTTTCCGAGCTTCCAATAGCCAAGAAGCCAAGTAACCAAACTACAAACTAAAGGCAAAAACTAAAGCCTGAAACAAAAACAGATTGTGCCACATGTGGGAAACTCGAAAGAGTCGACTCCAAGTATAGAAAAGTAATTTATTTAGTGACACGCCCATTTCGATATAAAGGTTTTTCTTGGCTCGAGACTGTCGGACTCGAACTGGTCACAATATATAATTAAAATCAAAAGGCCAGATGTTCCACCATGGAGAGCGAAAGGAATGCCGGGTAGATCAGCGGCGCAGAAAGATCGATAGAACTTCAGAAAAGGTTTATTCTTAGAGAGCAAACAAAGGAGATTCACGCTGGACTCGGATCAAACCAGGGGCGCAGATTGCTAGTTATTAGCAGACGAGAATCCGAAAGTCCGACATTAAACCAATAAGTTGCAGCCACGAAAATTGCAAAGTGCGATGAGGGAGAAGTGAAAAAAAGTGCCTTAAAAAATTAGCAGGAGCCCAGGATGAGCGCGGAATGTTTATGCTGATGTACGTCACCCAAGATGGCACACTGTAAAAAAACCACATAAATCATAAATATATAAGACCATTATCACATTATGAATGAAAATTAATGCCTCAACTTTTGACCCTTAGTAATGAAAATTTGGTGTTTGATTTAACAAATAACTTAAAACATTTTTAAATTGCTTATTTCCCGTAATAAGAGATCAAAATAAGAAGATTAAGAATTTTCCCAAGCTATTTTTCTTTAGTGTACGATACCTTTTCCATGGTCTGAAAACCATGCGTAGCCATAAACCCGAGTTACGTGGTAATGGGGAATCCATTGGGGCAGCACCCGAGCTAAATTACTGTACTTGCGATTGATGGTCAACGAAATGGAATAGCAGATTGGATGTGTAGGGAATATATACGAAGTACTGGAAGGCAGGGGGACCGATACAGATCATAAAAATATCAATAAACGGAAAGAAAGTGTTGCAGGGCAGGTGCACAAAACAGAGAAGAACTTAAATCGAACAAAAATCGTTCTAAAAATTAAATTCCTCAACCAGGTTGGAGAGATCTGCGATAATCTTCCACTCGCCGCCTTCTAGAAAAATAAAAGCCCATATGGAAAGGGGCGGAGGAAGGGATAGAAGCAATCGATCGCTGGTAATTACCTCTTGCTATCGATCGATGGGGCTAAACAACTTTTCTAGATGAATTTCCGAGTCCAGACAGGCGGAGGGGGAGCTGTTCTGGCTACATAGTCTCAAGTGTTTGATGGTACTTAAAAAACTACATTAAAAAATAATAACAGCAACCTTTGCCGAAGTTTATTGAAGCCAGATAAGTGATCTTGTAATCATCGGCCAGCCAGAAAGAGCAGTCCCAAGAAAACAATAAGACATAAAGTCGAGATGGAAAAGACGAAGAAACGAAAAGTATTAAAAGTTGTCGGACTCCGTTGCGCGATCTCCACTGAGACCTATATGCCGTATCTTCAATTCTGTGTGTCGGGTGTGGGGTGCGTGTGCATCGAGAGCTGACTGTAGCAGATGCCAAGGTTAGTCCCTGGGCATCAGGTATAAGGTGTGTATTTGCCATAATTTGCCATAGCGGACACATGCGATAAAGAGGGGAGGCACCAGGAGGGGCATGAATGAAAGCCAAGTCGATTTGGGGCAGCAGGATCGAGCAATTCGGAGTCCGACTCAAACTTCGGTCTCCGACAACGGCACATCATCATCAGCAGCATCGTCAAACTTGATGGGCACTCACTGGGACAGCAGGAAAAAAGTTACACCACGAAAAAAAGATTTGGGGAAAGTGCTTACCAATGTTGTAAATTGTAAAAGGGCGTACAAATTGGGTACATATTTAACCAGTTCAGTTATTATAATGGATTGCTATAACCCCAGAATCAATGGTTAAATTCACGTCTTCCATTTTAAAATGCGTTTGTTACTAATGAGTTTCAATATATAGTTATGGTATAGTTTATAGGGATTAGTTCATTCTTTTTCGCTGTGCATTAGTAACATTACATTTTTTGGGGCTGAATAAATATTTTTCTCGGTCAGATAGTAATCACAGCTCCGATACACACATATTTTGGAATGTAGGGAGCTGAGAGGCTAAAGACGCTGATGATGGGGATGATGGAGACGTAGACGGCGCTCTCATGTGCGCTAAAATTGAACAAAATCATCAACAGTGATCGACATGTGAGTCAAAGTTAATAACAAAGCCAACCAAATGGGAGGGGAATGCGAAAAAGAAAGAGGGTCGGAGAGAAAAGGGAACTGGAGCCTGTCTGAAAACTGAAAATACGAAGAGCGAAATGATTTTTAATAAGCGATACGGCAAAACTGCTTATTGGCTTCTTCTCCAGGTTGAAGGAGCCCAAGACAAAGGCAGGAAGGTCCGAGCAGCAAATATTTATAGGGATCTTTGGAGGGCGGAAGATGAGAGTGGTTACCCGAGGGGGGGCGGGGTTCCAAATTATATTGAAAGCAAATCGAAAACTCAACAGCGGCTGCTGCCAAGGGAACTGTTCGTTCGATCATACTCATCATTTTTGAAATTGCTTTCAACACCAGTTGGCAAGGTGTGGTACACAGAGTGCTCCCTTCCTTTTCTTTAAATTTGGTGCGTAAAATCATCAACAAAGACGCTTTTCAGTGAGGGGTAAGGATGTATTTTATGTGGGGTGTTGCCCTCTCGAAAAGTACGCGTGGTTCGTTAGACGGTGAAATAAGTGGGTGATACCCGGAGAAGGGGTGTTTTTACCAGTTCCAGACGCGACTTCTGTGATAAGCATTTTGCGTTAATTTGCGCGAATGTGGCTTAATGTGCGCTTCCTCCAAAAAAATAAAAAAAAAAGTGGGTGTACGATCCACCCCTTTCAGATGCCTTATCGTTAATTGGGGAAAGCGTTTGGAACTTATTTCGTATTTTGAGCAAATAACAATTAACCAAAACAAAAGACTCAGGCAACGAACTTGACCAAGGGAACTCGGTTTTTTAATCTCTCAAAGATCTTCTCGGTCGAAAATTGATTGACAGTTAAGCTAAATCATTTGTGCTGTCAATCTGGGGTAGGGGAGATATACAAAAGAACCCGCCTCGAATCTGCACATAAATACACACAATTGACAATGATAATCAAATGTTATGCTAAAAATCTATCGGATGCTTACTCAGTTGCAAAAAGAAGACTACAGGAAGAGGGTTTTGGAAACAGAGGGGAAAGCAGATCAAGCCCAAGACAATGCGTACAAATCGTTGACAAAAATTTATAGTAGCAAAAGGCAACGAAAAAAGAGCAAAGGCAAGAGAACGGAAAGGGCATAAAGAAGCTCAGAACAGCGTCCATTGCACTGCAAAAAGTTAAGTATAATATGATTTTATTAAATTTGGATATTACTTTAAAAGGGCTGGAAACGATAAAATCAGGGGAAATTTATGTCACATCTTCAGTGCAGCTCATTTGAAATTTGATGTTGAAGTCAAGATTCAATTACTGCGAAATCCCGTTTTAATGCTGAATTTAAGATATGTTTAGTTTGGAATACACAAAATGGCTTATTAGCTTTTTGTTCTGTGTAGCCTTCGTCGTCTTGCTGTCCAAGTCTCTGCCTCCATCCCAATCGCAGCATTTGCCAGTTTTCTGTTTCTGTCCCATAGCCCCAGCCCTCAGGTCTACATACAGATCCAGGTCTTGTTCTTCTAGTGACTGTCTTTGTTTGGAGGCCCCGCGAGTCAAGAACGCGGCGCATCCTTGCAGCTATTTTGCATACCAGACTGGGGCCCTTGCCACTTGCCCCTTACCCCTTAGCCATCCCCTTACCATGGAATCAGTCAGCCATGCGGCTTCCGAGCGAAAAAGTCCAAGACCCAGTCGAAGACGATGCTATCCCTACGATAAGAAATTAAATTAACGAGATATGTCAACGATGAATTCATTGCCATGGCTTAAGCGCAAATGCCGCCATTCTTGAGCTACCCCGTCGCCCTCTTCCTGCAGTCTTTGTCTTGGTTTGTCCTTCGCTTTGCATTTTATTCAGCGTTCCATGGGCAGCGATTAGCCTCGCTTTTTGGCATTCGCATTGAGCTTAGACCCACATGGACATTCAGTCAGTCAGGGATACTACAGGTAGCCCAGGTATTATCGAGGCAAGGGTCTGCCGTTGGCATCCCTTTTCTGTTTTGGTGCTTCTGCTCCTTTCAATATCAATGTCTGCCACAGGTTTTTCTGCCATTCTTCAATATAATGACATCACAAAAGCCTTCAAGAGGGGGTTACTGTGGTCTGGCCACGATTTTAATCACATTTCTTTTGAATTAGATGCGAATTTAGCCTCAACTGTTTGTGCGGCTTTTCATGAGTCAATCACTTGGCCCTGTTCTTCCCCCTCTGGTGACTTTTTTCTCTTTTTTTTTTTGCTCCTTTGCATACCCCCAAAGAATTTCCGAGAAGAGGCAGCCACCGCTGTGTAGCTGCAGTTGCATCTTCCTCCCGAAAATGTACATTTTATTTTCAATTCAATTTAACAATTTCGCGACTCGCATTCAGATTCCCTCCGTAGCCTTTCGCTTTTTCTCGGGAGCAGAGAACGCTGTAGAAAACTGTCAGCGCAGGTGAATTTATGTGCCCAGATCCAGCTGGGCACTAAATCATCGGCTCTTGACTCGCTGATCGCGAATCTCGCCTTGCTTCTGTCGCCGGTTCGCTGATTGTTCTCCCCGGATTCCCGGTTATTTCTCTAGGTGTCCCTTTCTCCACCGCCCCCTCGATAAACCTTATGACCTGGCCCCGTTTTTCGATTTGCGAGCCACATGTCCGAGAAGATCAACTTGCGAAACCCCGCGAATAAACAAAAAGCAAGCCACGAGGTTTACATCATTATTTCACCTTCTAATCAAAATCTGCAACATTGTTGCCCCATGCATGCAGGGGAAAATTGGTACACGGCAAGAAACATACTTGAATGTATTATTATTTTCTGAATACATTAGTGTTACTTTCTGCTTATCTTATTCTTTCCAAAACCTTCTTAGATTTTAGATATATATTTATAATTTGTTTGAAACATATTATTATTTATAACGTTTTTTACACATTTAGCATATGTTTTACATAACTTCCGCTGCCAAACTAGCCTTCAACTTTTCCCATAACAACTTTTATGTCTTTAACTTAAATATATAATCACATGGCTGTGTTTCAGTGCACAAATTCACAGAGTATCCAGGGGCCAAAGAGAGTCTTGCTGGGCGGGTTTTGCCCGGAGTTTTTTTCTTTTTTGTTTTCGTAGACGGCGGCGCCTTTACCCGCTTAAATGTCAGAAATCTTTGGGCCTCTCACGCTTCTTGGCTCTGGGTGATAAGCTGTGATCACCTCGTGCCTGCTTATTGCCATTTAACAGAGGAGTGCAGTATCTAAATTATTTTTGGGAAAAAACTGGCTGACCCAATGCGCGAACTGTTCAATTTTGCTGTGGTAATTTGTGTCATATTGTGTGGCATGATGAAGACATTATTGTTGGAGGGGGCTAATGCCACCTTACCCTGAACTGATCAGACCCCACTTTTTCTTTATATATATTTCTCACCCCTCTGCCCGCACTTCATTAGCGAGCAATTTAATTTGCACACACACTCAACTCGCCAACTTTGAATACAACTTGGATGCAGGAAGTGGTTGCCTAGTACTCGTACTCCCCCTTATTTGCACACCCCCTTTTTCGGGCCCCCTCGGTTGGTATCTTCAAGATTTATCAGAGAGGATGCCACAGCTGGAGTTGTCTTCTCCGTCTGCGGCTATTTAGGCATGAGCATGGTCAACAATTGTACAGGTTTCCTGCCTTATGGCCCCTCTGCAAAGCTCCCTTCTTCAAACTGTTGGTTTGTTTGTCTGTTTGCTTTTGGTTATATTTACTAATTGAATCGACACCAAAAATGTAAATGCAACAACAAACAACTCGCAAAACTGACAATGCCGCAGGATGAGGTAAATGGGGGGGGGCTTACGAAGGGGATACAAGGGGCACGGAATTGGTAGACCAGTTTCCACCTTTGCGGCCAAAGGCAGATGCGGCAAATGCAGTTGCATTTCGCAGTTGCAGTTGCAACTGCATCGCCAGAGTTTTGCAGCTTCGCCTGGGCCAAAAGTAAACAATGAGAAAATTTATGTTAGTCAAGTGGGATTTTCAGTGGAAAATGAGAAAAATACTCGCCAGGGTCGATCGTACATAAAACTATCGCGGTCTTCACCTCTTTCCAAACTTTAATTGGAAATACGAATAGTCGAAGTTAACTTAAAACAGTATTGGTATATCCTAAAAGTTATATTTATTTAAGCTATAACGATTGTGGAATATGTGGTATAAATAAATGGATTTTGAATTTAAAAAGTGATTAATATTTTTCAATATTTCATGTTCTTATTGAGAACATGATTTTAAACATTTCAATACGATATAATATTAATCCATCTACAGGTTAATTGAATATCTTGTCAAATAATAAATTTCAGGAAATCACTTTGCTTTCTCTGGAAGTGTTCTGCAGACAGATGTCGCGATTGCAGATGAAAATAGTAGAGAGCAGCAGCCTTCTCGACTGGAGATAATGCCAGGCGCTGGCGGATCGGTTCCGATTGGATCGAATGTGAACGAACGTCGCAGCTTCTAACTGTACTCCAAGTCCAACTCTTGGCCTTGCCGCCGCTGGCCAAGAAGATGAGGGGGATATTGGGAAGGCCAAGACACGCAAAACAGGCATCAATCATGCGGCAACTCAACCGCTGACAAGAGGAGCGGATGGAGAGCGGTTCGAGGGGGAGGAAGATCGACAATTTGAATGAGGCGACACCTCTGGGACGGGAAACAGGTCTCTTGTCATAGGCAAATCATATCTGTGCGCCCGAGCCCGAGCCCCGAGAACCTTGGTTATGGAATAACAGTTTCCCCCGTGGCCAGATAAGGTCCGCCTGCCTAATGAGGCGGCGGCTAATTTTGAGTCACTCTTCTCAAAGAATTCTCCGGTGGGAAGCTTTGATTCTGATTCTACTGCCCACAGATCTCAGAAACAGGAAGACGGAGCCTCTCGGCAGTCACGCGAAATGCAAATGCAGGTTGACAGTGGCAGCTGAAGAGGAATTCCGAACTTGGCAAGGCGTGTAAAATAGCCAACAGATCCCCTCCAAACTCCACCTTCTACATCTACAAGTTGGGAAACCCAAAAAGGGTAAAATGCCAGAGTACGGAAAATCTGCTAGAAGTGGCCATTTTTGGTCTTGAGTTAAACATTTAGCCGTTTGGTTTCTTTGTCTTGTACTTTGTCGACAATCCAAATATCGCCGAGGAACTCCCGCTTCGAGTTGGTAATTACAAACATGGTCCCAAACAAAAATACCCAATGAAGAGACAAGCTAAAAATTTATAAGAATGAGACATTGACAATGCTCTGCAATTTGCTGGACGAATTCGAGTCTAAATGACTTATTGGGGTCGAGTTTGTTTTTGTTTGTCTTGGCTACTTCTTATAATAATAAGAACCTCTCCCACAAGTGATGGTCCACTGAAGATGGAAGTTACTCGTGAACATCACAAAGAGAAAAACTTTTTATAAAATGATTAGTTTTGATAGAAGTAACAGAGATTTATAATAATATTTTAATATTCAAAATTATGATTACTGCATTTATCATAATAAATTTTTTTATATATATAATGACATATATGTGTGATCTCTTGAAATAATAATCTAAAGTATATTAAAAACTTTTAAGTAAATTTATGGATTGAGGAACGTCAGGGACGTAATAATATCTACAATATTTTTCACAGTGCTGCAATGTTTAATGAATGACCGATTGACTGACTGACAGCATTTCGGACCTCGGAGAGAGCCACTCAGTCACGGCATCATCATCATGGCCGTGGCATCCATGGCGGTGACCAACAGCCAACCCGAGTGGATCCAGTGGACGAGGGGCGGTGCGAGAAGCCACGATGATGGCATGCCAACTGAACCACCACAGGCGGTTCAATCAGTAGCCCAACAGCACCACCAGAAAGGCAAGGAAAGTAACTCGGTATTGTCTTTCCTGCACGAGAATGTAAAACAGCAGAGCAAAAAAAAATACTGAAAATGGCAGCAAAAATTGACGAGAGACGAAAAAAGAAGACAGGAAGAGGGAGCTCCAGAAAATGGCTTCCAATTTCATAAACTTGGACTCTGTTTTTGGGTCGGCTCCTAAGATCATCATCATTGGCCCTCAGCTCTCACCTCATAAACACGGAATTGGGACGACTCTTGGAAAGAGGGCGTGGCCTTGTCTTTAAGAAAGGGAGAATCATCCACATGGAAGAAAGAAAGAGAGAACCATTCTCAGCTACGAGTTACCAAATGAACTTGAAAAGTGAATTGAAAGTGACTCGGTCAGCAACACAATTCCCAATGAACCATTAAATTATTCCTCTCCATTTTCCCCTAAACTATTTGAGACCAAAGGTGGTCTGCCTCCCAGACCTAATTTATGTGAAAGTAAAAAATATTCGAAGACTACGTAATAGTGACAAATGCCGTATGCTGATCAAGCGTATAAAATGCTTTTCGAAATTAATTAAGGCCTGAAATTAATTGTCCAGAGATATTTCTGCTGATGGCTGGAACTTAGGAGCTACTGCCCCGGCAGCTTGTTCACTTTTACCAGTAAGCTTTGATTTTATGGCTTCGATTCGAGATGGAAACGTGAGGGAGTTATTAAAATGAGTCGTGAGTGGGTAAAACTGAAACTGATGAGTGTTTAACCAGGTCTTAAACGAGTTTATGACTCATCAGGATCACATTAAACAGTTAAGAAATATTATTGTAAAGCTAGTGGGTACTGGAAAAACCAAAAAGGTCATCAAAAGTGCACATAGGAAAAAGCTGGATTTGTTTTTAATTTGTATATAAGTTGGAACGGACTGGATCGAAAAAATATATATAAGCTATATCATGGCTATCAGCTATTCAGCTTGGCTTATAGCTAGAAAATGTTTTTAATTTTCAATTAGGTTGTTAAATAGTTTGTATATATATGGTATATTTATATAGTATATTTATGTTTTATATATATATATTTTATATATATAAATATATGTCGTTTATGCGTCACGCAACTCACGAGGAATCGTCTAAAACTCAGTCATAAATCTATGTGGCGTCTCCTCCTATTTCCAGTGATAGATTTTAGGTGGGTAAAAGCTTAGAAAGCGACACCGATGACTGGGACAGCACTTCATCAAATAACACGCCCACACAAGCAGTTGGCTGCCTACGTTCTCCAACATTTACCCATATCGAAACTGTGTACCCTGGGTAACCCAGTCCCCCGCGAAGCTCCTGAAGTGAGCAATTACCGACAACTCATTTCACTAAACGACAAATGGTTCACCCACCTCAAGGGAGAGGAGAAGAACTGTCAAAATCGCTGACAGCAGAAGTTTGCCAGAAAGCATTTCTCCAGGCCCCCCCGCTTTAAAACATAAACCAGGCCATTAAAGCTAGATTTCTATGATTTAGTTAACCAAAAAAAAAAAAAGAGAATGAAAAAAGGCCCCGGGAAAACAAGGAACGAAGACAAAGAGACATTAACGTCCACCCACTTGTTGCTGTTAAAGTGTCAGTTACAATGGCCATTCCCAGTGGTAAATGGTAGCAGTAAGCAGTTACCAGGTACCTCTGAGCAGTAACCGCTGGGAACTTTGGCTCTCGCGCCTGCAAATATTTGGCATTTCGAATGGGAGACTGTAAAATAAAGTCGTTGTATGAGGATCATGTGTTTTTTTTTTTTTTTTTTGTTTTGTTTTTCAAGGAGCAGGAAATCCCCCTGCTCAACTCCAAGATGTTACAGCTTCGGCAGCTCAAATTACAGTTTGCACACCCCCAGGGAGAAAAGTCACGGTGACTGGGAAACTGCAACTGTGACTGGGCCGAGGAAATGGCAGATCAACTAGGCCCTGCAATTGTTGCTCCTTGCAGCTGCCACTCAGAAAAATATTAAGATACTTTTAATATGCCATTAGGCTAAAACAGTAAATAAACTATATCAAAGTAAACGAAATAAATTAAAATTTGTAAGCCAATGATAAAAGTTATGAAAAATATTGATATGCCTTGAGAACTTAATGCTCCATAAATGATATTAGTAGTTTCTTTCAGTGCTTCAGCTTTGTCTTAACTGCCACTTGGACAGAAAGGTCTATGAGTACCCCTTGCCTTCTTCCTAACTTCTGACCGTTGGGTTCTTTTATTTCTTGGCTTTGGGACATTGGAGCTCCTCCAAATCTCCGTCAGAAGTTTTCCGTTGCTTAACGGTGCTTGTTGTTGTTCCTCTCCGCCTTCTCAGCGTGACAGGCGACACTTTTATGTGTCACTGGGTTAGTTACGATCTTTGGAGACCACAAGAGACTCAGCGAGACCTAGACCTCCCTGGGGCACCATTATTATTTTTCGGGCAATTAAAACATAAGCTTCTAACCATAGAGAATTCTCACCGCTTCAAGACTCTTTGCCCCTTTGAAATTCATTTTCTAATTACTTGCTCATAGTTCGGGTGCATTCTTCATTCACTCATTACACGCATATTAAAATTTATTGCAAAATTTCTATAGTCATTTCTCATAGAAGACGAGTAGCCGCCGTCTTCGCAGTAGGAGCTGCAAAAGCGGACCATCTGCCGCTGACGAGGAGCACCCTCCCCACCTGTCGTCCGATCCGATCCTCCAACATTTTTCCACTGCCCATTGCTTGTGCAGTAATTAAAGCGATTCAATTTTCTGATTAGTTCGCCATGGCCATGAACGCACTCCTTTGGGTTGCCAAGTGAGTTTACAGGGAGTTGCCCGGAGACGAAGACTCGGGGACTGGCCTTTTTAACTGGTCACTGGACTCGCGGACTGGACCATAAAATGCAAAGAGCCAGTGCACTCGCTGTGAGAAAATGTTGCAGTTAAACTGGCCAGGCTGTTCGGTTTTGGCCTTTATCAGGGAAATATGGTTGAATTTTTCATGTGGAAATTCAATTGATTTTCATGGTAAATGCATAGCTAAATGGGTACCTATTGATGCTAAACAGTCTAGTGGTTTTTAATTTTTATTTTTGTTCCTACTGATATCTGTATTTCTGTTCTAGTTATAAAATTAACAAGGCCGAAATCGCATATTTATTAAAGCAATATGTGGAAAATCATTTTAAAACATGGCTTCCAGGTCAGGATTTCATTCGTTAGTTTTTAGTGGGAAATATGATCATCAGAGGTAAAACAATAATTTTTGCACCGCTTTGAGTATGTGAGAAAATGTCGATTTTAAATTGAACTCCTTTTTTCATGATAGATTTCCCTTTTGATCGCATTTTATTATGAAATTCTCTTCTTTGTGTCGCTGTCGCAGCTTGGCGTTTAGCTGAATGACATTTTTGTGCGCTCGCCTTGTTGCATTTCAATTCACCGAAATCGCGATATTGCTTCGATCGTGTCACCCAAAACGGTTCAATGATTGCGCAACACTGCCCAGAGTGTCCCACTCTTGATTTTGCCTTTTCCGATTTCATTCAGGCTATCCATCCAAAAAGCAGCTCGCTCATTCATTGAAAAAACTGTGAAAAACTCAATCAATAGCAGAAATACCGATGCGTTGCTAAATTGCCATTGCCATTTTCCTGTCCGAAAATTGAAATGCCGATAGCTCAAATTTCCAGCAACACTTTTGGTCGGCTAAAAAGTGGAACTTGCCTTTTGGTTAATTTCCAAATTGGAGTTCGAGGCGAGCAATAAATTTTTTTTTTCGAGCTGACTAATGAGCACTTTGGCATTTGGCCTGGCCTATCGGGGTCTTTAATAAGCATTTGACTTGGCCTAGGTTCCTCCCATCGTGGAAAATTTATTTAGCAGCATTTTGGGGCGTCAGAAAAAAAAAATATTACAAAAACTACCGATCGACAGCAGCCTAGGCAACTTTTAATAATTAATTGAAAATAATAAATTTATGACAGATTTTCGACTAGCGCTTGGCAGTCCCCCCTTTTTTTCTCATGTGAGTTGGTTAATACTAAAGGCTAACGGATTTTGTGGATTGAACAACGAAATAGGCGAACACATTTTTAATTAAAGCATTTGTTCGATTCGGCGGGACAACCTGCTGTTTTCCACTCGATCCTGTTAGGCCCCCATTCTATACATCTTGTGGGTGTTTCGATTGTGGAAGAGTGGCGGCAATATATGTTGGAGGTTGTCCAACGGTTTTATGTGTATAGATCACAAACATGAGGGATATAAACAATGAACAAGAGACTTTTCCTTATTATAGTAAAGTACTTTACAAAATCTATTGAAACTTTCGTTCAAAATCATAAATGGAAAATAAGTTATTTTTATACCCTTGGCGTAGTTTGCTTTCCTCCTTGTTTAAAATTATCTTATTTTAAATCCCCTAAATCGAATAAAATCTTCAAGCCTTGCTTTTTTGGCGCAATAAATTTCATTAATTATCTGGCAATCAAAGATATTTAGCCCATGGGCACTTACTCACTTTCTTCACATATGAATAATCTGTGGAAAAGAACCTGGGACTCTTATTTGCTCATTTGAATACAGCTTTCGACTTGGGCATTTTTCTGAGTCGTAATTTAGGTTTCGATTTTGTTTTATTAATCAATGGATGACAAACCCGAGAGGGGAGAAAAGTGCAGATGAGTCGGAGAATCCATTGCCCTCTAGTCGTGCTGTCCAAATGTTTCTGTTGGCATTTAGGGCCAATCAATTTTCTCAGTTTCTTCTCTGTTGCTCTTACTGAGCTTGATCTCAACGCAATTAATAGCAGATTATGCAAATCAGTTGGAGATATATGATAATACGTTAGATGCGTACACGTTGCCGTTTTTTTCTTCTTGGGGTTTCCTACTCTCTAAGTTTATTTGTAGAAGATGACCCAATATTTCTATTTAACATTAATTCTCGATGTTTTTCAAGGGCTGAAGATAATATATTTCTTCTTGCATAAATCTAGTGCAAAATTGAAAATTGTCTTGAACCGCATTTGTTGATTAGGCGCGTAAATCGATAAGCGAAAAGCAATTTCCGATTGGGCTGAGTTATATGCCGCACGATTTATGATTTGCGGGAGGTGGAGTGCAATTTGCAAGAGCCAAGTTGCTAGATCATCGGTGTCGAACTGGAAGTGGAAGTGCACCTTGGTAGAAAGAAAAGCAGAAGTAGCAGCAGCTGCTGTCGAAAACTGAGGCAGGGCGAATAATATAGAATTAATTAAAGATGGTGAAGATAATTGATTAGGCACAGGCGATTAATTCATGCCTCGTTTGCCTTTTGATCAGATAGTAACGAGTGAAATGTAACGAGCTAAAAATTGTGACTTGAGCCTCATAAAATACATCAGCTTTAATGAAGGAAAATTCATTAAAAATAAAATGAAGCAAGGTCGATTTTCCGATAAGTTCTCAGAGTGGAATATGCCTTTGAGTATATGGATATTTGGTAAAACAGAAAGTTCCTATGGGAGCTCTATGATATAGTAGGCCAATCCGGCCCCTTCCGACTTATTGCTGGAATGACGAGAGCTTTTTAGAATTTTTTCAAATTTATCGTTGAACTGCCCAAAGTCGAATTCCTCATTTGGCGGCCATCTTGCCGAGCAACTTGTGCGACTGTTTAACTAAACAGCTTCCTGTCCATGTTACCCCATACCCCGCAGCTTTTTTCCGACTGGCTCATAAAATTTTGCAAATTATTTGCTGACTTTTTGTTCTGTTTTTAGCAATCGGCAAACTCCACTGGGCGAAAAGGGGGGACAATCCGTTCCGAAAGTTATGGGACGCTTTGAGCAACTTGTGTGGCTCCCGCGAAAAGAGCCAGGGGCTGGGGAAATGCATTTCCATCGGCAAAGTGGTTATCTTTTTACTGCAAATTATTAGTTTTTTTTACCGCTGACGACAAAAAATAGACAGCGGCTGCAAAGAAGATGAAGAGCTCAGAGAATCGGGGTCTCAGAAGCGGCAACAAAAGAAATAAAAAGTCAAAGACGATAATTAAAACTCTAATTGTACGCGCTACCGCCGACGACTCGCTCTAAGTCGTAAACTTTGGCAAAAAAAAAAAACCCATCGAAACCGAACCCCCAGGAATACAAGACCGGGACCTTGCCCCAAGTTGCATGATGTGAACGGGCAAACATTGTCCGGTGGTCAACTCTTTTAAATGCATATGCTACAAAGTAGTACCGCTTCGAACTCGACTTAACATTAATTTTAAAAGCGTGTCTCTGCTGCCTTGGCGAACGAATATGGGATAACCTAAAAATATATTTTTTAACCTATGCCGCCTGCTTAATAGATGTTTTAATTGTTTTTCGTATACCTCTAAGTACTAGTAACGGAGTAATTTCAAAGTTTATGGATTTTATTTACGAGAAACTACCATCAAAAGCAACCGCTTCTGTTTGATTGGAAGCCAGTGCAATTTTATTTATAGTTTTCCATATCTATTAAGAAGAAAAGTTTAACCCACTTCTTCGTATTATAATAAAACGATAAGGGATTGTATTTTTTTACAAATCGACTTTAAAGTATCCTAAAATGCGACTTGACATTGATTAAATTTTATTTATGAAATTCTTATTACCAAATAAATGCGCCGAAAAATTTGTCAACCAAAAAAATCATTTCCTAATCAAACTTAAAATAAAATAAAATACAATTTTTCTCCTACATAAAAATGTCTTCTTTCGCATTAATAGATATCAATGTTTCTTGTTCAATCTCGGTGTGTTGAGCAAACCGCAGAATGTCTGTTGTCTGGGTCTGTCGACACTCAATACGAAGTTGAGACGGCCTTAACGCCGCTTTGATCTTCTGCAGCCGAGCACAAAATCAATTCGTCTATTCCCTTCTAAGGGAACTCGATGAATCCCCCGGATAAAGATAAAAGGGGGTTTCAGCCACTTGTCTCGTTTTGCTTTACATGTAAGCTCACATTGTGAGTTTCGCGGTTAGCTCTGCCATTCGGGCACTTTTGGTTTCATGGCTCTAGGTTTCATTTTTGTTCTCCGCTGTCGTCTGGCCTTATTTCCGAATCGAGAAACCCGATGCTGTCTGGGGCCAGACAAGTGAAACGGAGAATAAAGAGTCGGACAAAAGCTCCAATTGATGAACACAATCGGCGACCAAAATTCCCCTGGCTCTAATTACGGCCTGAAATTGTCTTGTTTTGCATCATTATTTGATTGTATTTTTTGGCCCATTTCTACCCACACCATCGGTTGGCCGGGAGAGTAACCCATCATTATAGGAGGTAGAATTTCTCTACTTTGTGGATATAAAATAATAATTATGTTGCTTGCCCTTTTCTCTTTGGGCTCCCTATTCCGGGGTAATTTCATTTTTAATACTCTGCGATCCCCTGTATTTGCTTACAGCATGATTATTGCGATGATGAGCCTAATTATATAGTGCAAAGAGGAGACGCCACAGTGAAGAAGGAGTTCCCCTCGAATGGAGATGAAATGTGGTTGTCAGGCGATTTGAAATACGAGGTATACGATTGCATAACCTCGCAGCGGGAGAACGGGATACCCATCCCCATCCTGATCACTCTTGTATGTATATGTCCAGTTCCATTTTTATATGCATCGATTGAGATGGGCGATAAAGAACGCAGGCCACAACTCTATCGATAGCAATCGATGTCACATTTAATTCATTGTTATGGCCATCATAAATCTACCACACAGGGGCGTGGGTTTCGAGGGGGATCTCTCGAACCAGCGTTAATAAAAATGTCAACGCGGCCATAAAGCCAACTCTCAAGCTACAGAGCCCCGTTGTCATTAGGGCAGCTGTATTTCTCTCTCACTCTCTCTCCCTGGCTTGGTTTCTACTTCCTATCTCGGGTGGATCTTTTGGAGCCCCCTGCCAACCGCCCCCGACCGTTTTCATTAGTAGAATTTAAGGTGCACATAAAAGCTCACGCACAGATGCGTTTCCACCGGTCGGCTAAGAGTGAGTGCAACCAGCTGTGCATGAGCCAGGGACTAGATACAATGCACAGGAAACATTTTGGGGGATATCAAATGACAGCGTATTTTTCATTTAATATTTAGTAGTTAAAAATTATTTTAATGTGCATATTATGGGAAGCTCGAGAATAAAAAATGTGTAATAATTTTGTAATCTTTCTTTAGCTAAAGATCTCAACCATTTCATTATCAAGCACCAGAATTATAGTTTAAATAAATCGACGACGATGTTCTTCACATCTTTAAGTCTAAAAATGTTTTTATCACCATTAATAAGTTTAATCCCTCGCTTGATTTCAGCTCATAGAAGCACAGATAAATGCTGGATATAGTCGAGCTTATAGATGCATCCTATGGAAGGCTAAAAGGGTGAGGTGGTGACCTCAGCTCGAATTGCTTTTGAGTGACGTGCAACAGCGAGTGAACATGGCACTAATATGGCTGCTTTTCCAAAGGGGAGTGCAAAGGGGCGTGGTCCGATCTGATTTAGTTTCTGTGGCAGTTGCTGCTTCTTCTTGATTCTCTGATGTTCTTGTGTTTCGTGTCGGCATCGTTAGCTCACATCATTTGTTTGACATGTTGCTTTGTGTGTTGACAAACGTCTTGACAGGCGACAGGCAGCCACAAAACAACAAACAACCAACAAAGAGCATCAACAAAAACTACTAGCTGAATCCAAAACAAAAGGGGAGGATGAAAGAAAAAATTACAGCCACCCAATACTCACGCCTAGTTAAGCAATTCGTATGGATTCATCGCGCAGCGTGAACTTACCTGCAAAATAAGATAATAGAAATTAGTTCAGAAAATCTTTTAGTTAAAGGTTATAATTACGAATATATTGTTTTTAAATAGTGTTAATATATTAAACCCTGCTGATAGTTCTGACCCTTGTGGTCTTCAAATAAAGCTATATCCTAAATTTGGTGTCTAGAAGTCTTGCAGATGCCCAGATGTAAGTGTTTTTATGGTGACACTTACACCCACGCATAAACACGATAAACCCCGGCATTCTGAATATCTACGACTGTTTCTTTGATCTCTGGCAACATTCGGTATTCGTTCGGTTGGGTTCTGGTGCTCTTGCTCCTTCTGTGGCAACAATGTTGCCAAGGCGTGCGCGCAACAAATCAAATGTTGACCATGCAATGCCATCAACAACAACACAAACACCAGGCAACCAACAATGTACAACATTTATGAGCAGCGCCAGCTGAATTCACCTTATCCCAGTTTGGCCCCCTCTTTCTCTTTTTCGACCCCACCTGGGCAGGTATTTCCTTCAGCTGGCAACGGTAACCAACACATGCGAACAACAGCAGGAGGAGAGAAAGAAGTGGCTGAGCTGCAAGCAAATGCGAGAAATGCAACAAAATTAACATCATCAGACAGAAATAATCTATAATGAACATAAATCTACTTTCAGCGTGGTGAAAAAGAGGGGACTTCAGGGAGAGTAACATTATGCTGACTCCTTTGAGGAAGTACTTTTGGTGTTGAAATGAAATGCTAGAACCAACAACTGAAGGGGCACTGCGAAAAAAGTTTAGAAGGAATTGAGGAGGGCGTACAAAATAGTTGCTCATGATAGGAAGTGGCTTTTGTTTAAACAGTGGATAAAAATAGATTTTTTTTGTGGTGGGATTAAAGTAAAACAGTGTGCAAAACACATAATTTATATTCAAATTACTAACAAATAGTAAATCATAACAATTTTATTGACTGATCAGCCCGAATTAAATGTTAAAATTATATTTAGAGGTCCAGGTGTTCTTATAGCGACACTACTACCTCGGTAGCTTCTCTCACTGCATTCCAAGTTCAATCTCCATCCTCAACTTGTTCCTCTGCTCTGTCTCTGTCCCACTATCTGCCCTCTCACTCGATCCATCCCACTGTGCACGTGTGTTGCTGCTTTTTCTTGGCCATCTTGTGCTCCTTCTTGGCCACTTCTTGCATCTTCAGCTGCATCGTGTTGTTGTTCGCGCTTGTTCGTTGTCGTGGCAGCCGCCGCCGAAGAAGAAGAAACATTTTAGAAATTTATGCGTTTCTGATAAATAGAGGAAATGTCTGCAAGACTGCAAGAAGGCGATGGCAACAGCAGCAGTAGAAGAAGCGCAGACAAACGGACAGAGCAAATTATTAGAAATATGCGAGTTTAATAACCAACTCGAGCGATCTTCTCTTGGTCTTCATTTCTGCCCCCTGAATGCCTCGCTACCCTCAAAATTTATTAAGTTGTCAACTGGCAAAAATGTTAGCAATTTCTGCTCGTCTGCTGCTTTTTAAAGAAAGAAGTTAAAGTCCGATTCGCAATGAAGCGCCGCTGGTGGGCTTAGAGTGTGATTACTCCACCCATTCTGCAGCCTTCTCTCTCTACGCATATTGCCCAGTCTCCTTCACATTTATGTTTATCAATTTGGTATTCTTTTCGCTCTCATCACGAATCGCGTTTAATGAACTTTAGCAAATGTCACCAACCATGATTTGTGGTTCTTGCGGCTAATTTTGGATCACTCCCAGTAGGGATTAGTCTCTGGCTTAATTTGCATATTTAATTTGCTTTATTTCCCCATATGGCCAAAAACAACTGCGAGTTTAATATGACATTTCCGTTTTCCTTTTCGGTTAAACTTTTGAGGTGCCTTTAATCACCTCCGGAATGAAGATATTAAAGTAAATAAATTAGCCGAGATTCAAGTCTCTAGAATGGCCACCCACTAGAGACTAGCAGCAGAACCAATATTTGTTCTCTTTAAGAAGCTCAATTTCAAGCTCTTTAGGCCGACGAGAGCTGCGCAAACAAAACGCGATGGCAGGCAACTTGTTACCCCAAACACAACGAAGGACTTGCCTGGGCAACGAACTCGAAACTAAATGTTTGCTAATTTGCTTGATTTTTGAGGGTGCACTGTGAAAAACATTTAAGTCGGAACCAAATATGTATTTGGAATATTAAACATAGTTTTTTTTAATATATTGATTATTTTTTTCAGATACAATATAATTTATTTATTAATAGCTTGGACGAATGAATTCTGTAGGATTTCCAAATTGATTTAAAAACAATCTTCAGTTAAAGCTCTATTTAATTGAAGTCGGTTTGGAAAGGATTGCGATAATATTATCCGTGCGACTGTTTAACCTTCAGCAGCTTGGTTTTTTGAGGTAAACCACTGAGGGAACCTTGCAAAAAAAAAGTATAAACAATAAGAAGGAATCGAAAACCGACAAGGCTCTGCTTCGAATACTCCAGAGAGTTCCCACTTTCGGTTTCAGGCCTCGTTGCAACGTCCTAAAAATAGCCGGAAAGCCAAGTGAGCAACTTAAGATCTGTGACTCCTTGACTCCTCTGATTCCGATTCCCCAACCAGAGCTCATCCCCAGCGACATCGATTGCATTTTCTTTTTTTCTGCAGGAGTATTGTACGCAGCGGCTTTCTGCTCGAATCTTTTTAATTGTCGACAATGTTTGTGGCCAGTTTTTAATGAAATTCGTTTGGCTGGTTGCTGTGGCTTTTTGTGTCTGCGGTTTGGTTCTGCGACATTTCAGCGTGTCCTCCAAATAATTCATTAACACTCTGTCTTGTTAAGTTTAATTTGGAATTGGTAGCCCCACCTCTTCGCTTCATTTTGTCTTTGTTTTTTTTGTGTATGGAAGTAAAATGAAAGTAAAGATTTTTGTTGTCAGCTCTTTAAAAGAATAAAATCTCTTAATCCGCCAATCCCAAGTGTATAAAATTTCAAACATGCCAACAACGATACACTTTCCTGTCCATCAACCTGCGCACCTCTCTTCGTCTGCCCTGGTTTTCTACTGTTCTTCTGAAGAAAGAACCAGAAAGAGCAGCACAAAGAAAAGGGAACCCGCCAAGGGTAATTTGATATTTTCGTTCCCTTTTTGCTGTTTAATGAGACGAATGCACAGAAATTTATGATCCGGTAAGCAGGCGCAGTTTTGTTCAGCATTCAAATCTGGGTATCCTCATAGGCCTGCCCCTCGTCGCCCAAAAAAATATACAGTTAGAGCGGCCCACTTGATTGATTGATGGCAATTGACGGCGCTGTCCGGGGCAGAGTGATCACAATTCGACTAACGAGAGAGCCCCACTGGGGGCAAACGTCATAAATCCACTAATAAACAGTAAGCACAGCTTGGGCAGCATGGCAACGACCACAGCAAATAAATTTGTCTGCAGAAATGAAGCCACAAAAAAGGAATTGCAACCGTAAAGGGGAAACGAAATGCCAAGACGAAAAGCCCAAGCACAAATGTGCATAAATAAGAGTTTAAATAAGAGAACTTCGAACGCTTCGACACCCCGAACTTTGCAGCCTGACACTGAGCACAACAGTTACTTTTCGAATTCATCCGCAGCGTGGATCAAAGCACAAATACAGAGAACAAAAAATTATCGACATTTTGCCATTTTTATAAAAATGGCCTTGCAGAAAAGTGACCTAAAAACTGCACTTCTACGCCCATAACTTTTCTTACAAACATCCGATTTCAAAAATGCATACTTTAAAATGATTGTAGTAAAATCCCTTAAAAATCTGTATACTCTTCTTGGTTAGTAATTTTGGGTCGATTTTTCATCATTTTTACAATGTAACAATTTTCTAAAAATGGCCTTGCTGAAAAGTGACCTAAAAGCTGCACTTCTAAGCCTATAACATTTGGTACAGACATCCGATTTCAAAATGGCATACTTTAAAATGATTGTGGTTTAATCCCCTAAAAATCTGTATACTCATCTTGGTTTGAAATTTTGGGTCGATTTTTGGTCACTTTTACAATGTAACCCATTTCCAAATTTTCAAAATATGGCCTTACAGAAAAGTGACCTAAAACTAACATGACCTAACATAACTTTTGTTGAAGACATCCGATTTTAAAAAGGCATACTTCAAAATTATTGTGGTTTAATTATCTAATCTGTGTTTTCAACTTGGTTTGTATTTTTTGGTCGATTTTTCGTCAGTTTAATGTCTAATTCTCATATATTTTCAAAAAATGGCAAAATAGTGACTTAAGAGAAATCGCAAAGATTTTTAAATATTCATGGCTCGACTTCCAAGGTTTTAGTTTTTCGTAGAGTGTACGACTGCTCGTTCAATTCGCCAAATCGAAAAGAATTTAACGCTCGACACGAGACTTTTGCAACTTCATGCAACATAAACTATAAGGAAAGCAGGCTCTGAGATCCCAAGCTGCAACCTCTTCTTCGACTCTGGGGAATTCTCTCTTATGCCCCGGCTGGCCAAATTAAAATGTTCTTTCAACTACGAACTTTCGACAATAAATTGAATTGAACAACAAAAGGCGAAGGCTGGACATGACGGGGGTTATACGCCTGCGGGGATCAGAGAGTTCGAGCGGTTCTCCGGTTCTCCGGTTTTGCAGGCTCCGGTTGAAGACATTTGTCATGTCACTTGTGGCGGGGCAGGAAACGACATATGGAAGAGAATCGAAGAAGAGGAGGATCCCTGCCAGAAAAAGGATGAGTTTATCGATGCAACGCACACTATCGCAAATGAAAGGAATATGGAATATCTGGAGGAGTTATCCTCAAGGGTGTCACAAACTCGCACCGGGAGAAAAGTGCGGATCAGAGAATTGAGGCGGAGAGGAGCTGAGAAATTGAAGTCGCCATTCGAGAAACGCGTTATCGCTTCACAAATTAACAATCAGCGGCAATAAAAGTTTGCGTTTGTTTATGGTGAGTCTGAAAAGGCAGGGGGATGGGCTTGAAAATACAGATGAGGAGGCGTTCGAGGCTCCAGTCCAGAGTTATCCTTATCGGGGGCCGTTCGCTGGCCTTAACAAATTCAATTAAGCATTTTAATATCCGAGGCCACGGAGGTGTTGCACTCCGGACCCTGAAATATTAACTTGATTTAATTTATGAATTGCCCGCCAGTGGCAGGAAGTCGATGTGGTAAATTATGGAACTTCGGGGCAAAGCGAGAGACCCACAAACGAAGTGGGTCAAAGTTGGAGAAGCCTGAGCTCTCCATTTGCCCGATGGGCTGTAAAAGGGACTAACATTAATATTGCAGGAGAAAAATATATAAACCTTAACAGATTTACTTTTCAAACATTTTTTTAAAAAGATTTTAATACTTGATGTATTTGGTAGACTATTAACTACGTTCATGAATAACATAAGCCATGTTAAACTATATTAAAAAAGTTGATTGTTAGTTAATATGAAATACTTTAAATGATTGTAAATACCTAAATACAAAGCTAATTGCATTTGTTTACAAATATCACATGTTTGTAAATATTGTGTATATTCGTGACTAATACCTTTTTCCTGTAGTGTAAGGACGTCATTCAACTCCTTGCCTTAAGGGAAGTTCTGTACTTCTCTGACTTTCCTCAAGGGCATTTACAGCACAGAAAAGGGGTGGGGCTGGGAGGAGTTTTAGTCCGAGTCCCGTGCCCATTTTTTCTGCAATTTACCTTTTGTTCCCTTGCAAATTGCAAACTGCAATTACACGAATTTTGGGGCTCTACAGTTATTCCTGGCTCAGTTTTTGTCGGTCCTTTGCCTTTCGACACGTTCTGTTCGCTTTCAATCAGTAATTTTTGGCCCCGCTGCCTTCTGTTATGGCTCTTAATCAATAACTGTGCGGATATGCCCCGCTTCCCTCTCGTGTGTCGTGGCGGCCCACCAACATGCTACAATGTTGCAAGTTTTATTGAGGCGCGGCACCCAGTGAAATGAGCCCATGAGATGATATCTCCCCACCTGAGGATGTTTTCTACCTCTTTCGTTAATGTTACACATTGGAGCCGGATGAAAAAAAGAACCTTCAAAAAAGTTGACATTACCTGAAGATGGATTTGATTTATGCTCGGTCAGCATGTATCACCAGTAGCCAGTCGAGATAAACACTTCCCATGAGCACTCAAATCAACTAATCGCCGTAATTTTTTAGCAGTCGCTGGTTTTTGTGTTGTGTCGTTTTAGGTCTTTGCATAAGTCGCCTAATAATCGGGCACAATTCATTATTTATGTGTGGCTCTGGCCCAAACATAGATATCTTGATAGATCTTTAGATCTTTGCCCACCACCGACAAAGTGCCAACAACAGTGACGAGAGACAAAAGACCAGACAAGCCAATGACTGTTTAAAAATTCATCGAAAAATTTCGTTTATATTTCGATGGGTGTTCGTTGCTGTTTGTAGTCCGCTTTTCACATATCATTTTGGCATTAACTTCTCTTCACGCACACGTCGATCGGGCCAAGTTATAAAAATGATTGACAATTTAATTTGCAAGCCAAAAACTCTTGTGGGGATTTATGAAATACTTGGCTTTGTATGGGCCGTGTTCTACACACAAAAATATGCAAATCCGTTTGGCCATAATCATCATCATCGTCAGCATTCAGCAACAATGGGGCCAGATTCGATGTTATGAATGCTGGGCAACCCACACGAGGAATTTGTTTCGTCCACAAGCTGGTCAAGATTGCTTGGTTTTGGGCAAGCGTGCACTTGACAAAAAAATGATTTAATGATGATTAAGAACAGAAAAATCTGTAGGTTTATTTGTATTAAATAATACAAAAATTAAAAGTAGTTATAACTGGAAATTTAAATGTAAAAAAATAGAAAAAAAGGAAAAAAAACATTCCAATTCGCTTTGATTTTAATTATTATCAAGCGTATTTCAAATAAGAATAACCATTCAAAGTAGTCAAACATTTAAATATCCAACTTCGTAGCCACAGTCCATTGAATTTTCCTTCCAGTGTAGGGGAAAGAATGAAGAACAGATTCGGAAATCTGTAAAGTTGGAAGCACAGCTCTCCGCCGGTGACGACAAATGAGTTGGGAGACAAAAGACAGGAGACAGTAGACAGCAGATAGGAGAATGCAGACTGCAGGCTGCAGTCTACAGGCTACGGAGAATGGCAGAAGGGAGTCCGAGAAGACTGGCCGAGATGCACGTATGCAGATTGCCGGCCATTCCAAACCTCGGCGAAAAAAGGTGGAAAAAAAGATAAACGGGAGGAAAAAACTAAATCCCCAGCTGGGACACAATGTTTGGGATCAAGCTGGGTAGGGATTTGGGATTGGAAAAAGCTTTGCTCTGTGGCTCCGGCTTGCGTTGAGCTCCCCTTTTTTATTTGTCTCTGAAATCTTGTTTGCTTAAAAGTAAAAATAATTAACTAATTAAAATTGTGAACCCGCTTGTTGCGGACTGGCTGGCTACATTAGGGCCAAATAAGCTGCCAGAGTTTAGCTGCTGATTTTCTTATTTTTTTCTCCTCGGGTAAATACATTTACAGGCAACAACGATATGCAAAAGCTATCAACGGAGCATCTCTGGCCGGGACTTTCCAACTCCACAGACCTGGCTTTTGCTTTGGGTTTCGGCTTGGGTATGGCCTCTTGGGCCTTGTAAGCTGTTGATATGCTCATTTAGAATCGCACGTTTTTTCCCCAGAAGTTGTTAAGCGTCTCGGCTTTTGGAGGGGGCGGAGCGATTGCATTGATTGCCATTCGCATGCAGATGAGCTGCGAAAGAATTGGATACCGAAGAGAGTCGCAAAGACACGTGGCTTGACCTCAGACTTTGGCAGCCCATCTTGACTGTGGATTTTGACTTCCACTTTGGCCCATCAATCAACACACTTTCAGTTTTTTTTTTGCCATAGTCTGTCCCCCTTAAATTGTTGGTAGAGTTCACCTTGCGTATTGATTTTAGCCGACAAGTCTGGCCTAATGGACAGCGAGACGAGTTAATTGTTTGAGCGGGGCAGGCACTTGCATTCCTCTCAAAAAAAGAAGCTATTTGTGATTGACGGACAGTGTGAAATTAGTGGCTAGAATTCGTTGGCGATAAAGGTTCGACTACGCGATAACCTTTATAGCAGGTGCAGATTGTAAGCTTAATATAATTCAACAGCCGTTTTAATATAATTCAACAGCCGGGTTTTAATAGATTTGGCAATTACAAAATTTTTTTTATAAGGAAGTTTAATTGCTTTAAATGCTGGCCTTGTTGGGTTTAAAATTTCTATCTTTGTTAACATTTAATTCAAAAATTAACTTTTAAATATTTTGAAACTAAAATTCATTGGATTTAAGCCTGAGTTCAAATAGGTATATTTAATATCTGGCTTAAAATATCTTGGCTGCTTCCAATATTTTTATCAATTGACCACATCCCGTAACACCCTGTTTCTCTAAAATGAGTGTTACCTCTTTGTTTGCTGCATATTCTATACTTTGGCAACGGCCTCCTCTCACGGAGACAGCCGGGGAAAAGCGCGCATCTCCTTTTCCTGGCTGTCTCCGTGACTTGGAGGAGCTGTCTCAGCTTCCTGCTCTCCTCCGATCCTCCGATTCTCCACTCATTTCTCCGCTCTTCCCGCGGATGACTCGGCTCTGAGCTTTGAGCTCTTGGCGGCTATGCAAATGCAGTAGCCAATGCCCTCGGGTTGTTGTGATGTGTGCGCGCGCGTTGAGCATTTCAGATCCCAGCATCTCCATCTCTGTCCCCCACACGCCCCCTCTCTTTCGCCTTTTCCCTCTTTCTCTCGACTGTGTGTGTGTGTGCGCGCTTTAATTGCACGTTTAAAGGTAGCCACAGAAGCGGTATTTACTAAATATGGCCACAGAGGCAGTCACAGGAGCAACGGCTCACTGGGAGAAAACAGGGCTAAGATCTCAGCATCCTTAATAGTAAAAGATACCTCTAAAAATGTATAAAATTAATTCCTTTGCTACCATTATTTGTAATATTTTTGGTGTTCAGGTTTTCGGTGGCGTCTAGGGCCCCAACCGCGATGAATGCTGATGATCTGATCAATGATGGATAGTTTGTGATTTCTTTTCTTTGAATACAAAGTACATATTACGCTTTGAGCTTCGATGGGTTGATGGGAAAAATGTGTACTTTATACTCCAATATTTTTCGCTGTGCATCAGCAGTACTGAGGTTTGGTCAGTGGCATCCACAGTGTTGCACGCGTGTCTGACTGCCTGTTATCGCGTTTGGCCCGCAAAATTGATGCACATTTGATGCGTCGACATCAGAGATTTTCTGGGTCCTTTGCCTCTTAGTTCATATATGCAAAATGAAAGCTCTTTCTCTTCACTCCCCCTATCCTTTCCCCCTTCGTACACCCTCTTTATACTTTTTACACCCTTCATATTCTCCTTTCTCCTTCCTTGGTGCCTATCAGTTAAGGTTTATTGATGTTTTGATAGCGATCAGGGCCCTCGGCTATTTTCGCCGTGTTCTTGCTGTTCAGCTCAACGGCTCATCGGTTGGTTCCTTTGCGGCTTCCTTGCAGTGTTTGTTATGGGCCAGGAGAGGCGATTATCTCTCGATGCCTAACTTGGCCCGCGAAATTGTGTCAAAAATTATGTTGTCGTGTGGCGGCAAATGGCCATTCAAGGCTCTTATCTCGTTCTTCCCTCGCAACTTAATTAAATTATTAACCCAAACGCTAGAGGGAGACGGAATGTGGGTTCTTAGTCATGTGGTTGTAGTATGTTATGGAATCACACTAAGAAAAAAAGCAAAAATCGTATTAAAAAAAAACCGGCTACGGCCATGATTTTCCAACCATTTTGTCTTGGCCCAGAGATAAAGAGAGAGGACGAGAGACCGAGATAGAAAGAGAAAGATATATCTCGGCCAAAACTATTTCGCTTCAAAACCGCTGAATTTCTGAATGGCAGCAACTTGAGATAAATTCGCCTCATGGCGAATTCGAGGTGAGTTTCTCCAGATTTCTCTGGGTCTCTCTTCGGCTCTCTGGGCTGGTATTTATGGAATGTGAGCGCTCAAAAATGCGTTAAAGGTGTTTATAAAATTAAAATTGTGCAAAACAAGTCGCTTAAACGCAGAGAGTGAGAGGCAAAATACTCTCCGGAGAAAAAAAGAGAATCTCTCTCTGAGAAAACCTAAGGATATCCCCTTATAAAAGGGCATCGCATCGGTGTTTAGAAAAATGTGAATTGAGCAAAGAGACAAAGAAAATTGGTGCACACTGAGCGCCGCATACGCAATCAAGGAAAGGTGGGTAAAAAGGTGGGAGGAGAATGGCAAGTTGGCGCGGCATTGGTGTAGAGGGGCGTACAGGCGGCTCCCTGCCACATGCACCCTCCGCCAACTAAAACCAGTTCAGTGTGAGTGCGTTTGTGCGAGTGTTTGTGCATTAGAGGAGCGACCACATAACTTGGCCAAATGGGCAGATCGTGTTCCCTTTGGGCCCCCTTCGATGCCTTCCTCCGCCGCCTCTGTACCACCCACCCCTGGAAACACAACGTCGTAATTGTGGGAGCTACCCGAAATAGAGATTTACGTAGATTAGTCAAACAATGCGAAATTACAACACCCAAGAAAACGCAGAGAAAAATATAAAAAGTTAAGCTACAACAGCAGAAGTAAAGTTTTTATTGGTAATCAAAAGATTTCCATTAATAAAAAATGGTTGTCTTGTTAATTAAATGCTTTAAAATAATAAAAACAAGGAATAAGAAATAATAAGAAAATATTTTTGATGAATAACGATTTTGCCTTATGACCAAGCAAATATTTTTATTTTTTAAAATCTTTTTTTAGGTACTTATTATCCGTGATGAATATATATATTCTTTAAATATTATGTAGTATTATTTTACAATTTTATTTTTTTTTATTTCGGTCTTCTTTCTCTGCAGCAGCAGTAACATCTAATTTCGGTGTTTAGACAGCTTCTACTCCGGACTTTTTCCAACTTGTTGGCAGTCCGAAGTTCCAGCTGCCAATCCGTTGGCTTTTGGGAAGGGGCCAAATGACTTAGGAATCTGCGAGTGCAGTTCCCACATTCCCTCACTCTCCCTTTCTGTCTTTCCCTCCCCCATGTAATTGCCTGTAATTTAGTGTGTAACTGCAATGGCAACAACAAATCTAAGATGACAACAACCACACGACGAGCAAATTATGTTGTCTTTTTCCAGTTCTTCCACTGCCAAAAGGAAACTCCAAGTTGGACGGAAGAGTGGGGGGTAACGGACTAGGGGGGCGGGTGCCGCATTTTTGTTTTATTTTGTTTTCCTTTCTTGTAATTTGCATAATGAGATTTTAATTTTTACGCTCGCATAATAATTTCAAATGGGGATAAGTAATTCCCCTTGCCACTCCCACTTGGACGCAAGTTTGTTGCCTAAGTCTTTTGTTTCATGGCCCGAATTAAAGTGTAATTTGGTTAGCCATTAGTTGGCCAGACGCGCGAGAGCCGACGACGGAGTCGGAATGGCGGCATTTGATCTCCTCTAATTAAATAGCATTTCCGCTTCTTCGGCTAGAAAATGATACAGCGGCAGTAAAGGCAAAAACAGCTGCCTGGAATGACCAAGAAGCAAAAGGTGTGGTGCTTGAAAAGGTGATGGTAACAATGAGGAAAAAGGTTCATCACTAGCCAAAAAGATAAAGGAATTTTTAAAGTTATATCTAAAAGATTTTAGATTTGAACACTATATTTTTGGGGCAACTCCGATCAAAATGGACAATGACATTAAAATAACTTCCAGGAACTTTAAAATATAAAATACTTTCAATAACTTTTTGCTTGGATCATCGAAGGTGAAAACTCACAATCCCTCAAAAAGTTATTTCAAATTAGAGACCCTCTCCTTTCTTCTCCCGATTCCACACAGTTTCTCCCTCAATTATCTTGGATAATTGCGAATTCCTTTAGATGGCTGCAGCACCGTGATCCGATTCATTCGGGCCAAAGCAATAATGAGCAGCTTGCGAAGTATTTTGGATTCTCACTAAGAGCGAGTGACAGTTATGCCAAAAAGTGCTCTCTTTCAGCCTTCGGGGACTCGGAAACTTTGTACAACTATTTGTGGACGTTGCTTTTTTAGAATTATTTCTTTTTCGGACAGCAAACTCTTCAGACATTTGTGATTCGTATGTGATTCTTTCAACAACTTTTTTTGTTGATCGGTTTTAATTTTCTTTAGGTGCGGGCCATAAAAAAGTTTTCTGGAGGTTTGGCCCTTTGGCCAGAGCTTCTTATTTCAGTATTTTTTCTGATTTATTTTTTTTTTTTTTCATATACGAAACTCCGATTTTGCGTTTTTTTCGAGTTTGGGATCGGTTTTTGGGTCTTTTATTGTCTTCACGACCACAGATTGGCTTCAATATGCGGCCGAATAACAAGAAAAGCAGGGGTTTGCGGGCAACCGAATTTTGTTTTTAGGGCCTCGTCTTCGGACTCATTTTATGATTATTGAGCCCCAAATCGCAGCAGATACTGAAAAATCTCTTAGTATGGATGGTTATCCATCTCTTTCTCAATTCTTTAGATTGCCGAGTTCAGACCTCATCATTTAAGTTTCGGTTTCTGTTATTTTATTTTTGCGTGAGCCAATTATGCGTTTTGTATTTCGTATTTGGTTCGTTTGTGGTTAATTTTCGGGGAGTATCAGCGTCAGCAAATCTGCTTTTCTTCCATTGTAATTAAGGAAACGTGACTTTTTGTCAGATTCCATCAAATCTCTTCGTTGTCGAGAATTGGCGTTGTTATTCCAACTTATTGTTGTTTCGTTTCTCTGGCCCGGTGTCCGTCTCACGTTGTTGTACTTTTAATGAGATTTGATTCGATTTGATTTGCCTTGATTTGCGGAAATCATCTAAGCCAAAGGGCGAAGGGAAGATCTGCGTAATTAAGCTATAATTAGCCATTAACTTGGAGGGTCCATGCAAAAGTTAAGTTAAGTGACATTCCAAGCAGATTTAGGCAAGTAAAAATGTCGTAAGAGAAAGCTTGATTTTTATTACATTGACTAGATCTTAGATGAATCAGAAAAAATAACTTTAGAAGGTGCAGGGGATTTTATATTTTCAATCAAAAGTTAAACCGCAGTGAAGTGCACATTTCCGACTGTAAGCTTACTGACAACTTTTTTATATTCTACTTTTCTGAATTCTTTCCTTATTTTCAGTTGAAATACAAGCCTTTAAAATCCTTATTTCCCAACTAAGCCTTACATATTTTTCGTTGGTAAAGAAAAATGTTTAAAGCTTATAACAATCTTTATCACTTCGTATTATTTAAAGAATGATCTGAAAGGATAGTACCACGTATCAATTGAAGCCTAGACTAGTGTTTTATTCTTCGGTGTGTGTTTTTGTAAGTTTTTTTTGTAAACATTGCGCTGAGTTGTAACTCGTGTTGCTGTTAAATTGCTGGGAAGTTTGGAATCGCGGCTACATTTTCAGTCAGTCGGTCGAGGGCTTTTTTCCACCGTTTCGTTGTCGGTTTGTTTTTTTCTTGTTTTTTTTTGAGAGACAAGAGAGGTCACATTTGATAGTCTGAACAAAAATCTTGTCGACGTCTCTAGACGCTCTTGTACATATATCAATGTGTTTAGAGCCACGGAAGAATGGGTGATAGCCGCCGCAGAGAAAAGAGCGAACAAAATGCCTTCGTTAAGCGCTGGAAACGGTTTTAGGCCTTGTCTCTCTGTTGTTGATGTTTTTTTCCAACTTTTTTCCCTATTTTTCGGCTGCCCATTTTGTTTTTGTGAGCGAAGAAAAATGTTATAAAAATGTAATTACCCGATGATGAATGGATTAACTACAAAAGAGTGAGAAGCCTGCATTGCTCAGGGTGCGGATGAGGATGGTAGTGGAGGGGTGGTATGAACGGGAACTGTTTGAAATACTTTTAGATTGCCACACAATGTTGGGGATACCCTCACCGAACTATTTTTTCCCCATGCAAACAACAGACGTATATTAGAAGTACACCCACCTAATAAAAGTATTTTCTGCCCAATTTCATGAAAGTATAGTATTTATTGAGTAATATGAATGATAAATTGCCTTTATTATTTTATTCTATATACTGATCACAACCCATTTCTTTTTGCGTTACCAACTTCCTCATAATTCCTACATACCCTTCCAAACCCAATTGTAACCCATGCATGGCATGCACCGCATCCATCTAACTCCCCTTCCCCTCACGATTCCCTACGGATGTCGATGTCGATGTTTAGGCCCGATGTCTGATGTCTTATGTCCAACGTCCGATGTCTGATGTCCGACTGACTGATCTGACTGGGAGCGGGTAATTGATGCATGAGATTAGTTTTGGGGCCCAAGTACGTGGAAAATCCATAAGCGACGCTCGTTGTGTGGATTCGAGGCAGTTGGTGAGACAAACGTTTTAATGACCCACCAGGAAAGTGGGTCACCAATGGAAAAACGGGAGTTGGAAGTGAAATAATAGTGAACCAATGACTCACCTTAAGAATGCACCTGCCCACGGGTTCGTTTTCAGCGACAGAAACATTGTAGAAGCTCTGGTCGAAGATCGGTTCGTTGTCATTTACATCGTGGATCGTTACCAACACGGTGGCGGATGAGGAAAGGGGCGGTACTCCGCTGTCCCTGGCGATAACCGTTAGCTGCGGCACCGGTTCCGTTTCGCAATCGATATGCGATCGGGTGGTGATCAGGCCCGTTTGTGGGTCAATCTGAAACCACTGGGCATGGGTCTCAGGTGTCTCGGCCAGGGAGTAACTCAAAGCCGAGTTCAGACCTTCATCTCGATCGTGGGCCAGAACTTGGAGAACCGAAGTACCCGGATCGGCCACTTCCATCACATTAGCGTGATAAAGATCCTGCTCGAACTCCGGTGGATTATCATTAACATCGGTAATTCTCAGGAAAATTGACTTGGAGGCGTGCAAAGGCGGCGTTCCCTTGTCGGTGGCTACAACACTGACTGTATAGTTGGAAACCATCTCCCTATCCAGCGGTAGATTGACTATCACCAAATAAATACTGTTGTCCCTGGTGGTCAGGGCAAAGTGCCCATCTCCGCCATTTAGAGTCACATTGACATTAGCATACTCCGTTTTCGAATCGGGATCATGCACCGAAATCCTGGCTACGAACTCGCCCGGTTGAGCAGACTCCGATATCTTAGGGGATGCATCATCACTTAGAAAAATCACGTTTATAGTAGGTTGGTTGTCATTCACATCAGTGACTCTTATGGAAACAAAGGCTGTCGTCTCCAGAGGCTGTTCGCCGTGATCTTTGGCCACCACCACAAGTTCATGCAGCTCTTTAGTTTCAAAATCCAAAGCTTTGTTGATGTAAATAGCTCCTGTTCTGGGATCTATGCGAAACATTTGCTCCTTATCGCTCTGTCTTCTATTGATCGCATACTCCACCAATCCATTCTCATCGGCATCCGTGTCAGATGCATAAACCTGAAGGACACTCGTACCCACAGTGGCATTTTCTGGAACCGTGGCAAAGTATCTGCTTTGATTGAAGATCGGTTGATTGTCATTCACATCTTGAATGGTTATATTGACAGTCATGAATCCCCGCAAAGGGGGACTTCCACCATCTAGTGCTTCAATGAGAAGGCTATAACCAGGTGTGGTTTCCCTATCCAAAAAACCACTGATCTGCAGGTCCAAGTACAGGACACCGTCTCTTTCCCTGTGAGATGATAGCCTAAAGGCGTCATTTACATTTCCAGATACGATATTATATCTCTGGGTGTTATAGGGCTCCAGGTCCAGATCCCTAGCTGGTAGCAAAGTTCTCTTAACCTCCCTGGGCGTATTCTCCGGAAATTCAATGTGCATCGAGGGTTGTGGAAACGTGGGTGCATTATCATTCTCATCTTTGACCGTGACCACCACTCGAATGTTACGTCCGCTTAGGGGAATGGCCACCAGACTATATGAAGCTCGAGTTTCTCTGTCCAATTTCACTTTGGTACGGATCTCCCCTGTGGCCCGATCTATAGCCAGATCCGTTTCCACTCCCGCCTCTGCCACGATGATATATGGCGGACCACCGTCGATTCCATCGAAGTCTCCTATATAACCGATCTGATAATCCACCGAAACGCCTTCGAAGACCTCCAGCTTCCGCTCCCTCTCCTTATCATTGGAGGCAGCTTGGCAAGGTCCCAAGAGTAAGATCACTAGAAGCCACAGCAAGCTTCTGCTCAGCATGTGCGAGGGATGTAGGGCGGGTGGCGAAGATATCGATTTGATGTTGAAACGTCTCCGGCATCGATGGAACATTGTGAAGTCCTTCGGCTGTTGGCTCCCCGTGGTTGTCCTCGTCGTTACTACCGAATCCATTTCACTTTCGGTGAATTTTTTGGAGAACGCTAAAAGGAGCTAAGAACGTCCTTGACTGAGATTACCTCCTTCCAGCATGGCCATGGCACATCTAAAAGAGAAAAGAGTAAAGAATGTCATGAAATATACAAGATTATGTATTTTAAAATCGTTGCTAATACTTCAAAAAAGGAAACTAAATTTTATTCATTTCAAATTTCCAGAGCGGGGATCTTTTAGGTCTAAAATTAATTCTAAAATTTAACACCCAATAATACAACATTTTGTGGCAGTGCAATAGTGACAAATGTGCTGACCATAATCCACCGCCCACACTACAAGCTGCGCGCCTAGAATAAAAAGCAACTTTGAGAACCCCCAAGAGAAGAACACATAGTTGCAGCTAATAGACTGATAACTGCGCCAATGCGCTTAGCTCCGCCTGATGACTGCTATGATGATGATGGTGAGGATGGAGAGGCTTACGCATGGTGGAGGCATTTTCATTTGGCCATTTGAGGGAATTTGAAATGCTAATAGACGGCCAAGAAAGATCAGGAATGAAGACAAAAGACCCGAGACGCGGACGATGCCGATTCTACCTGCGTGCGAACGGTTCAAAGGCTAAAAGGGTCTCGGGTCTGCTTTTGGGCCTCTGTTATACTGGTTTTGGTTTTTGGTTTGGTTTTGGGCTCTCGATGAAATATGGCTGACACACATACACACACATTCCGAGAGAAATCGAACAAACAATTCCTCTGCCAAAGTTGCCATTGCTGGATGACCAAACTCTGGACTCAGAACTAATGCCATGTGGCTGGAATTGGAATCGAAATGGGAATGCTTCGAGGTCCGAGCAATTCGTGGCGAACATTTTAGTTAACAAGACCATGACTAACACTTTTTTTGAGTGGCCAAAACAACATTTGTTTCCACTGCAATTTGGAAAGATGTTTCTCGCGCGATAAGCGAAAATAAGAAAAGAAAATGGGAGGGCGCGCAGGCGAACAATATAAAAAATTATGATTATTATTTTGGGAATGCCTTTGAAATTTCATTTCGTGAGCAGATAAAGATCTTACAACTGCTAACTCTTGAGAACACGGCCCAGATGATCCTGTTCGATCATGGCCAGCAATTAAAACGGAATTAATGAGTCTTGGGAAACGAAGAGATCAAACTTGGCGTTAGAAGACTGACGGATTCTTCCCCTTCAAATGATTGACACACAACCATCACCCCGAGAGTAAAGAGCGATTTCTGCGGAGAAATTAGCCAGCCGGCCAAGCCTTTCATGTCCATCGAGAGATGCCGGTACCATTAGGCCTCTAATAACTTTATAATGATCATGTCCCTTCCTTCCCTGACATGAGGCGTAATTTAATAAACTGCAACGGGGCTTCCATCAAGAAGGCCGAGGAGTACGTTACGTTAGACCTGAACTCTGTGATACGCAAATTACCCCAGGAAAATGCGGTGTGGAGAGTGAGCTGCCGTTGCGGAAACGTCAGTTTGATTTGCACTTGTCATAAGTTTAGATGAACTGCTAATACCCGAACACATTAGAAAGCCCGTGGAGTGGATCCCGATTCCCAAACCCCAAGCCCCATTCCCGTTTGTGATCCCTGGCGTTCCAAGTTGGACAGCTCCCGTCCAGATCCGCAGATCTTGGATCGTAGAGCAGTCCGATTTGAGTGCCAGCTGGCGGTCGGTCGCCTTGCGTGTGGCTGCACCTGAGACCTGAGATCCGTTGGAAATGGCCGAGCGGACGAGGAATGAGGGCTGTGGGAATGACCGGTGGATGGAGCAAAACGGGAGATTACACTCGAGAAAAGAGTTTCACCCAAAGACGTTAATATGTTAGTCCATAGGGATAGTTTTTCTTCCAAAAATGAAATCAAAGCCACTGAAAAGCTAATTGATTCTAAACTAAATTTGTTTCGAGTCTCGGAAACTCAGTGACCCTAAAATCTATCGATTTTTCGGTGTCTCATTGGCATTTGTAGAACAATAAAACAATTTTATGTTTGTCAAAATTATTAACCATTTTTCTTTTGTCATCAAACTACCTCAGACAACAGTATTAAAATTTGAAACCGAGTTAATGTTAAGTTTTATCTGCAATATTTCTTTCTGTGGGCTAATGAAAGAGTGTATGTAGCAGAGTGAGTGTCTTGGGGTTCTGTGCACTCTGGCGGCATCTAATATCAAATGACAAAGTTGTAATTATATTTGTGGTTTCAGTTCTTTACTAGAGTTCCAGGGAGTTCCAAACAATTTCACGTTCCCAACCCAGGTTTCGGCCATTAAAAATTATGCTTTTTCCCGAGAGAATTTCGTTTTCTTGTTTCATTTTTTTTTTGCTTTTACGAGCGCACAAAAGCTCGTAAAACCGTTCCAACAAAAACAAAAAGGAATACAGAAAAATCAGAGTCGAAAACAGAGCGGCATCAATAAAATCTAGTTAATAGCAAATAAAGGCAACAACAAATACCCATAACCCTGGAGAGCGGTATGGAGCGGTATAAAACGTACACAATCATAACAATAACAGCGTAAACTTTACAGCCCAACTAATTAGACTGGCGAATAAGAAAGAAAAAAAGGTGATGGAGGAACGAAAAGGAGCACTTCAAATCCAAGGATTTTTGAACCAAGAACTACTGTAAGCGCAAATAGAGATTTTAATTAAATATTTACTATTTAAGACCGGTCATTCTTTTTTGATGCTTGTTTATTTACCTGCCTTAAAGTATTTTATATATAGATACTTTTGTTACTCGTTATTAAAGTCTATATAAAGATCTCTTATATGCGATTCTTAATTGTTGAACACATTTCATCTTGTTGCGATTGCAATTCTAATTTATCTTGTATTGCATTTTTTCGCAACTTAAGTATTCCTATATTTATTTTCGCTGCTGAGAGGCAAATAGTATGCTCCAATTTTGAGGCCGAATGGAGTCTTTGAGCCAAAGAACAAAAACCGGCAATCCAATCGGAGTCCAAACTGTTGAAAAGTTTTGCATAGCGTCAGAGAAAAGAAGTACAATCGGTAGCCGGAAGAAGTGTTTTGCCAACGCTTAATCACTGACCAAACAAAAGGCAACTAAAACAAAAATAAAAGTTTTTTTTAAACTTCATTAACATGCACATTACACATGTAGGAGAGATTTTCTACTCGAACAATTAAAAAGAGTCGAAGAAGAAAATCAACTTGTTTGGCTTAATCTTGTTGTTGCTGCGGTTCCGCTCGTGATTTAACTGCAAATTATGCAAAATTGTTGTCTAAAACCAGAGGCTAAGTAGGTGGTAAGTAGACGCTTTAGAGCGTGTTTAATTAAATGTTGAGTAATTTATGAAAAAAGACGAGGGGGGCGGAGAGTCGGTATAGGTTGATACGGCCGGTCTACCAGCTAATAAGTTATTTCTAATGACTTTCTAATTGTCCGACACACACGAGACGGCAGGCTATAAACAGCGAAACTTTAATTGTCCGCATATTAATCGAACTCATTTAGATGCAAATCTGAAAGATCCGACTGGCCAGATCCGAAGTCTCCGAGAGATTCGAGGCCAACCAAGCGTGGATCACGTCAGAGATTCAAAGCTGCGAAAGCGTGAAGTAAACACGAGTGTTTTTCTGCTAGGAAAAGTGCGAAAATGCAAGTGAAACCGAGTTGCAAACAAGGATTTTCGTTTTCATTTTGATTATGGTTTCCATTTCGATTTTACTTTGTGTGTTTTCATTTCCCTTTTAAAAAGCCCTTTGTCAGTTTACATAAAGCAAGTTTGACACTTTTTAATTGCCAGTGGGGAGAATTCCCGATGCTGTCGAAGAATCGCATAATGAGCGCTAATTAGTGGCAAGTGTCAGGAAAAAAAGAGCGACCAAGATGAAATGTTTTGGTTTATATCTTATCGCAGCCACGACAGCGGCAACATCTACCAGTTGTAGACGGCAGTTGCCTCTTTTAAATGTACAAGGTTTTGCATCGCAATAAGGGAATACGCTCAAAAGAAAAAAATCAGATTCTGCTTAAAACGAATAACATATTTTGAATTAAAATAAAACGAAAAACATTTGTAGAAGATTAACTTGAAGGCTACATTTAGAAGTATGATTTATTTATAATATGAATAGAAATAATTAGAAACCCTGTCTACCTTTGAGGTGCAATTTGAAGTGCACTTCAATCATAAATCTGGCAGCTGGGGTTTACTCTTCCAGTGGCATCTAACTTAACCGTGGGCAGCGCATCTCCGCAATCATTATGGAATACTAAAATATTTACACCGGAAGTCTGTTCATGGCATCATCTTCTCGCTGGCTCAGATTCCAAGTTTTGTTTGGGTAGCCGAAAGCATTTAGCAATAATTGTCATGGCAGAGTGAGTTTTTGGCCATTGTTTGGCGCCTTTTATGACCACCATTAGGGTATAAAGCCAAGACTCAGCCCCTAATGCTAATCGCCGATCTCGTGTTAAAAAGCGGTTCATTAACCCATGGCAGCACCCGCCTCTCGCTATAAAACACAAATATTTCTCAATCAGAATCCGATTTCGATAGGCAGCAAAATGTATAACATTCCGTTCCCCCTTATCTACAGTCGTATTATTCTGGTTCTATGACCAGTAAAACAAATCAAATTATGTAGGCAACATGTTTATGTGTCTGAAAAACAAGTGTGAATATTTAAAACAAATACTCTTTTCTTTGTACTGGATAAAAAGTATAAATTGTTAATATAATATTTAGAATACTTTATATCTATTTTAAAGTTTTGTAATTTTTTAATATTAAACCTTTAATTTAATTGTACAAAATAACTTCGTTTAGTCTGATACACCTTTTTAGAGTATACATCTGATTTAAAAGCTGATAATTCTATTTCTGGACCTTTTGTTTTATTTTCTGATTGATCAGATTCAGAACAGTCCCAATATCATTTCGATTTAATGATGTTTACCCGTGCAATATCAGGCCGGCACATGTGGCCATTAAACGGCATCGAACGTTAGATTGGTCAGTGCAAGATGCTCGAATTAAGATGGTTTATTGTGGTAGCAAATATTTATGCCCACCTGGCACGAGATGCGAGTCGAAACTACAACCTGTTCCATTATTTTCCCAGCGAGAGAAGTGTCTTCATCCAGCGATGGACGATGAACATATTCGCCGACTAATCACAGGCCAAGTCACATTCGAATGTCCGCGGTGCCAACTCGCATGAGGCTCAACAAAGAAATTAGCGCGAGGAAATTCCCCTTGCCCCCTTTAAGAAGCGGGTGTTGGTGCTTGCAGCAGGTGCGTGTGCTCCCATACAGTAAGAAAAATATATGATATCGTGAGGTTTTGGATGAGAATATTAATTTGTATCCGAATTATAAGAATCATTTAATAATACCAAAAACTGATACTAAGACTTTAACTGGAGCTAATGTTAAATGTAAATGTTTAACGGCTATATGGCTTATTCACATCCAAATCGAAATTAACAATGTAAAATGGCCATCTGCTTTTTTTTCAGTGCAGACCACGGCCATGTCTAATGTTATTTTCCCGGTACATCGGGCTAGATGTGTGTGGTCCGCTCTGATGGGTTTTCCTCCGCACACACGCGAAAATAGATTAAAGCGTAATCTTTGTTTGTACAGCGCTAAGCATTGCGGCAATTAGTGGGGAAAAAGGGGGAAAGCCGGTGGAGACTGGAGCAATTTAAAGCGCATTAAACTGCGTTTTGCAAGTTTGTGTCCTCAATCTTTCGTTTGTGCGCCCGCACCTTTACACGAACACCTGCCGCCTAGAGATAAAACGAAGAAAAACCTACAGTGCATACCCGTTAGGTCTGATAAAGCAAATATTTAGAAAAGGCGGGGTTGGGAACAAGCACTGAAAATGGGAAATGAAAATTATATTTTATTCTGTTCTCCCTTCTCTCGGCTCAACTTTGAACTCAGCGGTCTTTTGTTTTCTTGTTCGGGTTTTCAGGCCAACTTAAAAGGAAGTGTAAATTAAGGGCCATAAAAACTAGGCCCTAATGTTCCGACTGCTCTGGCTTTTAGCAGCATGAAAATTGAATAAGGGCCCCCGTTCGAGAATTTCTTAATAATTTAACAACACACAGAACTTTAATTGTAATGCCATTAAAAACCCGAGCACGCCTTGAACTTCCTCCAATCAAATTTTCAGTTATAAAATATTGGAATGTCGTTCCTGAGAATACAAAACAAAAAAAAAGAGGAATTTTGTAGAACTTATATGGAAAAATATATTTAGATCAAAATAAATATGTTGCAATTATATAATTTAATTCGTTATTAGTATATTGTAAGAAACAGATTTTTCTGCAAAGACTGTACACGGTAATTACATTCTAACATCTCAGATCTCATTAATTAAAGATAGTTTATTTACTCCAAATGCCCTTCAAATTTTTTCTGTGTAATATTTGGTATTGTCATAGCTGTGTGCATTTTGTTTGGAGTTTTTTTTCCAGGAATCACAGTTAAGCGACACTTTGCGCACATTTCCATTCCCTTCACGTGTCGCTCCGTATCGACAGAGATTAGAGATCGATCGAGCCTCAATCGTCGTCGTTGGACGACGTGTAAAACAGGTAGAAGAAAAATCCCAACCACACCAACGCCAAGAACACCGACTCTATTTGTTTTTCCACATTTTCCTTGGGAGCGAACAACAAAAAAAAGAGGCGAAGATGGAAAAGAGGAAAACTCGAACAGTGGTTGAAGAAATGGAATACAAAGTGGAAGACGACTAGAAACGAGAGGCAGAAACAGACAGAAATAGATAGAAATACAAGCACCCAAGAGGAGGCGGTTCACGGAGTGTAGAATGTGTGTTTTCCTCCTCTTAAACCTCTTTCTCGGCTCCATCGCTTTCGATTACCAATTTGACTATTTCAAGTTGTTTTCGCTCCTGTTTCCCTAGCACAAAAAGAAAGAAAAATATCTAATTAGGCCCGGCCCAATCTACGCCTTTCTGAATTCTGGGTGTTTACTTTAGTTTTTGGGCTCTTGTATCTTTTATTTTTAGCTCCCAAAAGCGGTACTAAATTTTCTACCTAAGCAATTAGATGCTTTTTATTTTATACTTTGCTAAAAATGTTGGCTTAATTTTTTGAAGCTTTTTATACCCTTGCAGAGGGTATTATAATTTTGGTCAAAAGTGTGCAACGCAGTGAAGGAGACATCTCCGACCCTATAAAGTATATATATTCTTGATCAGGATCACCTCCTGAGTTGATATAGCCATGTCCGTCTGTCCGTCTGTCCGTCTGTCCGTCTGTCCGTCTGTCCGTCTGTCCGTCTGTCTGTCCGTCTGTCTGTTTCTACGCGAACTAGTCTCTCAGTTTTGAAGATATCGAATTGAAACTTTGCACACACCCTTCTTTCCTTTGCACGCAGTATATAAGTCGGAACGGCCGGGATCGGCCGACTATATCCTATAGCTGCCATATAACTGAACGATCGGAAATGCCATAACTTTGGTGTTTGTAAAGTTAGGAAGTTGGCATTTTCTATGGGTGTTATATTTGGCCAGCCAATCCGACCTACCAAATTTCATAAGGATCGGCCGACTATATCCTATAGCTGCCATATAACTGAACGATTGGAAATGTCATAACTTTGGTGTTTTTAAAGTTAGGAAGTTGGGATTTTTTATGAGTATTAAGAATGCATCATATGAATAATTTTGGAGAATATAATTTACAGAGTATTCTGCAAGGGTATATCAACTTCGGCTCCGCCCGAAGTTAGCTTTCCTTTCTTGTTATTTACTCTAAGACGACTTTTCTCAAACACATACCACTTAAAAATAATGGTAGCACATGTATGCTTACAAAATTTTTAAAAAAGTCTGCTGCCTTCATACAATTAGACAATTTATATAATAATAAAAATTGGGAAAAGCAAATCATTCAATTGAAAATTAAATTAACTGACTTGATATTCCTTATTGGAAATACCATATTAATATATTTCAAAGATTTTTGTTCTTATTATACTTGGCTTTAAATTTAGTGTCTTCTTAGTGCTTATACAAAATTTGCCATACTTCAATCTTCGCGAATTTATTTTTAGGAATGGTTTATAATTTCTCTTTAAATTATTAGTGTTTGTTCACAATGTCCTCTTTAAGTGTTGGCTTATTTTGGGTGGTACTTTTCATCTTTTTTTCTTACATTTTGTGGCCTCTTCTTTGCTGTGGTGCTGCTGTTTTTAAGCCGCTGAAATGCTACGGCTGTTGCCAATATTTTTCACCAAAGGCGCAAACGGCAGCAACAAAAACAACAAGTCGAAAACCCGCTGCCACAAACACAATGTTGTTGTATCTTTAGCCACACGGCCGAAGCGAGCCAAAAAGAACTCGTTTGACTTGTTGAACAATATTTCTTTTCGCCTTTTACTCTGTGTATTTGTTGTGCTGCTGCTGTGTTTTGTTTGTGTATTCGCTGTTGAATTTTCTTGACTGCCTTTTTGAAACACACTCTTGCTTTTTGTGATAATTCTAGGCAATTGAAATATTATTGGACATCAAAACTTATCACCAAACTTTTCTCACACGCGGCGAAAAGCAGCAGCGACGGCGTCAAAAAACGGTGACGAAAACAAAAATAAAAACGCGGCGATCGAAGATTTTCAGGGGCTTTAATGATTTATTATTTCTTCAACTTTTTGTCTGCACTGCACTTGGGAAATATTTTGCACTATCTTTCGTATATATTTTATTATATTAATAAATATTATGGCCGTATTTTTGTATCTCGAATTCCGACGGCGACACGAGGAGAACGCGACTTAGAAACGAATTTCCTCCGCTCGCTGCGATTCTCCAATGTGACTGCGACGAAAACACACGACAAACTGGCGAGAGCCGAAGACCGGAGACTGGAGCCGGGCTCTCTCTTTCTTCAGGATGCCCGGAAACCCACCTCGAAACCCACCTGTGGTCAAGAGATCGCTGTAATGAAGATGGCGAGCCCCGAAGAATCGCTGAGAGGTGAATAGTTTCTCCCCAGAGTGGTTTGGTCGGTTTTTCGGAGAGACTTGGAGAAGAATTTCAAAAGGGGCACACACAATACACAAAATAAAATCGACGACAGGTCCACAATTAGCCAAGAAAGAGAGCTATCTATATATTCTCTCGCTTCCAGAGAGGGTCTACCATAACTACCCATTGTTTTTGTGGCAAGTCCAGGCTCTCCTGGCATGTAAATTAGCTGCTCTCTCTCTCACCTGAGCATTAAAACCGGTTAGTAGTCATGCTCACCTGTGTGCCAAGTTGTTGTTGCCGAGTGCAGTTAAAGTGGTGGCTCTACACAGAAAGAAAAACCGATATTTAATTGATATAAATCAATTTATTTGTATGAGATGTCCTTAAACAAATAAGGTTATAAACGGGGCGTAAATAAAAAAATTCGTAGCAGTAAAGAAAAAACACCCAATGATGGGATGCTGCGATATTCAAGCCAGGTCCTTTCAACGGCTTATATCGGCTTGTTAGCTTTTAAAAGCGAGTTATTTTTCCTGTGTACAACAGAGTGTGCAGAGGGGATAAAGGGGATGCCGGGGGTAAAGTGCGGCGTTGAGTGTTTGGTATGCAGCCCCGCTGCCCCGCCCCTTCCGCTGCCCCATCCTCCGCCTCCTGCTCCTGGTTCTTCCCATTGTTTTTTGTTTTTCGGGGGCCTCGAATTTAGGAAGGAGCAACAAAGTTGCGTCAACAACCAGACAATGCAAATGTTGCGTAAGTTGTAACAAACAAAAAAGCAAAAGAGGGCTGAACACTGAATTACGGGGACTGCCCTATCGATAATGGCTATTTCAACCCAAAATAAAAACCAAAACACAGATTTTAAGAGAATTCAACCACAATCATTTAGAAGTATGCCTTTTTGAAATCGGATGTCTGTAAGAAAAGTTATGGGCTTAGAAGTGCAGGTTTTAGGTCACTTTTCTGCAAAGCCATTTTTCGAAAATTTGGAAAGGAAACACTGTAAAAATGAAGAAAAATCGACCCAAAATTACAAACCAAACTGAGTATACAGTTTTTTAGAGAATTAAACCACAATCATTTAGAAGTATGCCTTTTTGAAATCGGATGACTGTAAGAAAAGTTATGGGCTCAGAAGTGCAGGTTTTAGGTCACTTTTCTGCAAAGCCATTTTTCGTAAATTTGGAAAGGGGTAACACTGTAAAAATGACGAAAAATCGACCCCAAAATACAAACCAAGTTGAGAACAAAGATTTTTAGAGAATTAAACCACAATCATTTATAAGTATGCCTTTTTGAAATCGGATGACTGTAAGAAAAGTTATGGGCTTAGAAGTGCAAGATTTGGGTCACTTTTCTGCAAAGCCATTCTTCGTAAATTTGGAAAGGGGTAGCACTATAAAAATGACGAAAAATCGACCCAAAATTGCAAACCAAGATGAGTATACCGATTTTTAGGGGATTTAACCACAATCATTTTAAAGTATGCCATTTTGAAATCGGATGTCTATAACAAAAGTTATGGGGAAGAAGTATCGTTTTTGGACACTTTTCTGCAAAGCCATTTTTCGAAAAATGGACCCCAAAATACAAACCAAGTTGAAAACACAGATTTTTAGAGAATTAAGACACAATCATTTAAAAGTATGACTTTTGGAAATCGGTTGTATGTAAGAAAAGTTATGGGCTGAGAAGTTTTTAGAAGGTTTTAGGCAGTACGCTTTCTGGCTTTTAATCGCGGTTGCCAATCAATACTTGCATTTGTAGATCTAGAGTACTAAATACTTTTGCCATTCGTTTACTTACGAAGCATGGAAAATTTGGCGCCTCGAGTAAAAGTTGCTACAGCAACATCAACAAAAATTCCGACCCGCTTTTTGGGGTGGGACCACCGTAGAGATGCCATTGAGCAGATTCCGATTCCGTTCCCAATTCCGCAGAACTCTCGAGCAATCGCAAATGCTGCAATTTGTCTGGGAAACGTACACGAAAAGTGCGTGCCGCATCCCAAGAACCAACATGGCAGCGAAGTTGTGGCAACAGTTGTTGCTTGTTGCACTGAGGTGGCTCAATGAGCAAGTGGGAATGGAATCGCCCTGGTAGACCACGCCAGTTGCGGGAGGTTTACCGACAATGGCCAATGGTTAACCATTTGGTCATTCGCCGCTTGTCAAAACCGTAAATGACGTCGCTTATCTGTCGGCTTGCATTTGCCACTTTTCAAATGAAATGAGTTAACAGCAACAACATGAGAGCAACAACAATCTTGACAGTCACTTGAAAAGCAGAGAGAGTTATGTCTGGTTGCACAAAAAGAAAAAATATTTTTTAAAAAGTATATTTAACTTTAATATAGTGGGCATAAACTTGTTTAGATAATGAGATAAAAAATAAAATAATAAATCAAAGCATAGCTTATGAATTAGGCATTCTTGGTTTGGTATAATAGTTTGATTTATTGTTAACGAATTTGTCTCCATCAGCAATAGTTTATTGCTGAAATGGAAAAAAGGTAAATATAATAAATAATTTATTAGCTTTAATTACTTGTGGTCTAAATATTTTTGGGGTAATATAAAATATTTTCAAAATATCCAATTCTCAATACATAGAAACTACTTTTTTTTTTGGTGTACATACAAAATGATCCGAGATCTCAGTTAGAGCGGATAAAGCTGGGCATTGCAGCCACCCACACGCAGACCTAGATCAGAGGCGTACTTGCTGTGGCAGAGGGGGTGGATTTAGAGGGGTCTGAAAAAGAGGGATTCACTGCCCGCCCGCTGCTTGCAAATCACTTAATGGCAACGACACAATTGCGGCTTGAGTTGATGGATTTATGGATAGAATCCGATGGATGGACGGATCGATATGGTGGATAATTTGCAGCAGCCATTGAAATTCGGCACTCCGGCGTAGAGATTGGATAAGCAGATCAGATCAATCGATCAGCGGGCATCTCCAGCTGCTTCCTGCTTTGTCAACATTTTGAGGCCCAGAACAACGTACAGCATTTCAGCTTTCAGCGATCAGCGATCGACGTTCAACATCGGGGTTGTTGCTGCAAAGCCCACACACAAAACGACAAAACGAAGCGAATCGGAATCCATCATGCGAGTAATATGCAAAGTTACATAGCTGCAACATCCTAGCCGGCAAAAATATGGAGGAAGAGGACTGGGCTGGGCCATTCATTCGCCTTAAAATCAATAGCAACGTTGTCGTTGTTGTAGCCGCTTTTTCTGCTGTTGTTGTCGTCATCATCCTTGGAATCGTCATCATCAACAACTGCAAACAACATTCGCCTGTCAGCGGCAACATCATAAATTGTTGTTTAGCCACATGTTGCTGGCTGTGACTGCGAGTCCGACTGAGAATAAGACTGGGACCTGGACTTGTACCTTTTCAGGCTCCTCGAATACTCTCCTGACAGGCTCTCCTTTTTTTTTGGTTCTGTAGCTCTGCAGGCGCATTTCTTTGTCCTCCCAAATGGAAACTATTAACTTGGGTCTTTTAAAAGCCCTACCCTTAAATATTATTACAGACTTCAGACCCATTGGCAAAATAAACCTCGATTTCTTTAGGCATAAGGTTAAGGAAACTAGATTTCTTTAGAATTTCATTTGGGTTACAAGTCACAATATTTACTTGTATGTCATTTCAAACCAAAAATAAACTCATAACCTATTTTTAATAGCTTAATTCAAGCAAACATTTTAGAACTTAAATCTGAAATTTAAACAAATTAATGTATGCAGCAACATTTATATGCTGAATATTTCCATTTAACAAAATCAACGTTTCTTAAAGTTAATAGTAGATGTTTAAGAAGGGTATACAAGTATTTACTTACCAATTCAAGTAGCTTTTCCTTCCCTCTTGACTTCCCTGTTGCTTTTTGCTGCTTGTTGATTTCCTGCGTCCGATAGTAAGTTTTATTTATTTGCTTGCGACTTCTGTCCCATTTGCCCATCCCGAACTCCTGGAAAATCCCTGTCTAATCCTTTGTAATGGCCATGCAAATCTAGGAGATGGGACTGGTGGAATTCCTGCTCTGATCTCGACCTGTCAATGGGCTCATCATCAAATCATAATTTGAATGCAGAATTCTTTTGAATACCGGGAATGCCACCCCCTCTCCTGAGGGAAAATGTCAATAAATTTCGCTATTTTATTTCGGTAGCCGACGCCGTCATCGTTGTTGTCGCTGTCGCTCTGTCGACCCCGGCGTCGTTCATTAATCTCTAAATTATGCGAATTTTTAATGAGACTCGCATTTTGTTCGATTTTTCATGCGTTCGTACGCCTTCTGCTCTGAAGATGATATGCACTTAAAAAATTAATGTGAAATGATTTCTAAGGCACTTTAAATGTAGGGAAAATAGTAGGCTTTTAAAAAAAGACAAATACGTACTTCAAATGTAACAATTTTGAAACATGACATTTTTTAATGTTAGTAAATACCTCCCAACGATTTGAAGCACATATTGGACCATAAAAAATATTACGAAAAAATTGTATATATAATAAATAAGTATCAATATTTGATAAATTTTTTTTCAATGGAAGCAAATTGGCAATAGCAAGTTTATTACATTTAAAGCCTGTCAAAATTCATTACTAAGCTTTAATCAAATTAAATTTTGTCGGTGTAGGGGCTCGCGGGTGAAAAAGATCTCTCTCGGATCTCGGGAGTTCCGCAACTTGTTTGGCCTTCTGTTTTAGTTTTAATTGAAATACGCTTTCGATATAAAAGCCGGGTTTAGAATGGCCCGGCTTGGCAGCCAGCTCGGTTTGGACTTCTTTAGCCAGTCGGCTGATAAGGCGGCGTTCCACTTACATGAACCACATGATCGGCAGAACAACTTGGGTGGGTTTCTGCGTGTGCTAATGAAGTCGGACTGCTGTGCCGATCTGGTATAAATAATAGCGCGGGAAAATGAATTCCTAAATTTGGCTAACCTTTGGCTTTGGCTCTGGCGCTTGGTCTTTGATCTCTGAATCGGATCTCGTTTACTCTTTGTGTGTTCCTCCCAAAAAAAAATGAAGAGCTAAATCGATAAAAGCGACATAAAATACTAATTGACTCCAACTGGGGATTAATTCTAGCGGTGAATTTATGTTACACAACATGCGAATTGAAAACTTGGCGGTTTTATGTGAATTTTTTTTTCAAATAAATTATGGAAGGAACCAGCGAACGAGGGGTTCTCTGATTCTGATCGATTCTTTGTCACCGAAATTATGTAAACGCTTCCCATAAACCAAAATTATGCATAAACTCGCGGAATTTAGCGAGAGTTCTTAGGAAACTTGAGACATACTGCAGCAACAGTTAAGGGGCGTGGTGAAAAAGTTCCCTAGGTGGTTCATCGAACCTCTACAAATTTCTCATAAATATACCGCGTGCTACTGTGCTAGGGTATATTAACTATTTGTATTTTTTCAAAATGGTTTGTGTATAAAAATATTTTATTCTGAAATAAACGATCCCAAGCTTATAAATGTAAGCATTTAATTTAAGTAAAAACACTTAACAATTCATCACTATATATAACCCAGTCCACTTACCATTGTTTTAATGAGTCGAAAAAGATATTATTTTTGTACCTTTGGTTATTATTTTTATAAACAAATATAAACTTTAAGAATGCTGTCAAGAGATATCTTATGGTCTGGAAACTTGGCTTCGGTTTCTTTCCACACTTTGCATTGCAAATTTTCCGCTGTCTGTAAGCAACCTGCGATCTCCTGCGTTCTGTGAGCATTATCGTTATAGAGCCGTGGATATCGGTGGCTGCTCATATGCATATGCCACTCACTGAGGCAAAAACCGCAGCTGAATTCGGAGCTGACCCCGCCGCATCAATAGTCAATAGGCATCAATCTCTAGCAGGAAAAAAGCATGTTGCATGTTCCCTGCTCTGCGAACTCCTTGCCGACTTTCCTACCTTTTGGAGACTGGCTCCTTTGTGGGATTTCTCTGCGGCTATATGTTGTCGCCATTTACTAGTCTTCTGTATCTGTATCTCATGCTGGCTATCTACGCTCCTGCTGTGCCTTCCGCTTAAGTCTCAATGTCGCCTCCTCCGGGCTGCCTCTCCACACTGTGGCACGCACGTTGCAAACTGATTTCCCATATTTACTGACAACTAGACAAATTTCAGGCATAAGTCAGGCCAGGACAGACAAGGCCCTGGTCCAATGCCAATCCCTGCATTTGCATAAGTTCGCGCATTATGTCCAAAACTCGCATTTGTTCTTGGTACTGGGCTACTCCTCCGGACTTTTTCTGCTGCGTTTCGTGGTTGCCGCATAAATTATCGTCGAGCATTAAACAAAAGTCTATTGACCATTCCGCGAAATTGCGGTTGCAGTTAGCAGATAGAAAGAGAGAGTGCGGCTTGATTGGCCATGATCATGTCCACGATTATGGTTGAGATTATGTCTATGACTCTCTCTTGAACAGAGAAAAAAATACTTCAGATCCACTAAATGACCAACTTATATATAAAGGTATTTAATTTAAATTACTTTCTATAACCTTGTTGCTAATATAAAGTCTTTATTAATAATATTAGAATTATGGTTTTACTTTTATATGATTTGAACAATAGGATCGAACGAAAAACGTACATTGCTTTATTGTTTTAAGCATCGAAATATAGAGTATTTAATTTATAAAAAAAATTAAAAACTTTAGTTTTATATAAACTTGTTTTCTTGATGTGTAGCGCTCGTTAGATCCCATCTGATACCAACGATTTCCCATCGTTTAGATGAATCGTTTTGTCTGCCATTAAATTTCCATTTCCATTTTGATTCGAGTTTTGATTAATTGCCCAAACATCAACAGCCTCGGCAACGACTTCATTAGCCCGCTGCCTCCAGCTGGTGGAAAGTGGATTGTAGACTACAGATCGTAGATCGTGGATGCTACGGTTGCTCTATTCTAAGATGGCTTCTAATCAGCGGGTCGGCAACAACTTTGGCTAATTAAGATACACAATGACATCGTCCCTCTGTCTTACCAACTTCCCAACTCTGCTCCCGATGCTCGCTCGCTGCTTTTGCATATTAAATTTCATTGATGATCTACGGATCCGTAGAGTTGCATTTAATTTTTCATCGCAACGGGAGATTTTCACACATCGTCTGCAGGTCCCAATCGCCGGAACATCTCCGCAGTATCTGCGTTGGTTCCACTTGGCGTATGATTAATGGGCCAGCGTTTAATTGAGTTATTGTTGCCCCGGTCCCTGGTTGCGGATTAACCCAGCGACCTTGTCACCAGTTCTCAGCCAGTTTATCTGATAATAAAACTCTGTAAGCTTAGTGATCTGTCTGAAATTGGAGTGAACTTAGGTCAGAAATTTACCAGTTTCAATATAAGACTGGTTTTAATTAAATCTAGCTTCAAAACTAATTTATACTAAATACAAATTCATCAACTAATTTTTCTGTAATATTAAATAGATTTTATTTAATTATAGTTCTGTTATCTTGTGTTATTTCGAAAACATTGTTTTCATAACCAAGTGTAAAAGAAAATGTTATAAAATTCTTACTATAAATACTGTAAAGATTGTTCAAGTTCCAACAATTCACTCCTAGAAGAATCATCCATAGCAACTTGCTTGGGGATCGACAATAATTCTTCATAAATTTTAATCAAATTAAAGAAGGCCACGCAATTCAAGCTCGCCGAGAATCGAGCTCAAGTTGAGCTCAATGCAAAAGTACGCATAAGTAAGGTTTACGCGAAGTCCAGCTCCAAAAAGGCCCAAGTACAACTGGGGGATAAATCCGAGATTGCTGTTCTGCGGTTGCTTCTGTGGCTCTTTTTTCGAGTTCGAGGCAACGAGCCAACAATGGCGCATAATTTTCAGTTTCTCAGTTTTGACCTCTCAATTCGCCGCCGAGGGAGAAGTTCGAGCAAGTTAACCAGCTAACTAAAGCGGACCACTGACCACGGGATGTGAATGTGCAAAATAAGTGCACTTGGAAAAATTATACTCAAATTGCTTAAAAGAATCCAAGATTTAAATATATCAAAAGATACCTTAAAAACTAAGAAATTTGCACAAAAATTGTCATTAAAGCTTTTCATAAGATGTTTCAAGCAGGATGCTAATATTATTTTAATTTGGATTTTTTTTTTGTGAATATCTGATTGTTTTCTCTGGAAGTAAAAAGACCACAGAAGGTAACCAGCGAACTCTTATTGGGGCTACATTCCGATGCACTGGCAGAAAATAGTCGTGTTGGGCTTTAAGACTCCAATCCCAGCTCCCCCTCTCTAATCCCAGCTCCGTCTGCTCCGTTCGTCAATTCAAATTAATCAGAATTAGGCAATTACAGAAATTACAAAAATTACATCGTAATTTTCTGGGCTCTTCACTTTAAAAGCTTTTGAAAAATTGCGCATGCGTATTGGGAGCGAGTAGGTAAGCCCCTCCACAAAACCCTCTTCTTCAATCTGCAGCTTGTTTGTGGCTTGTTGTTTGTGCCCAGGCTGTTGCTGTTGGCCAGGAATTTATCGCAAGTCAGTCGTAGCTTAGTCTTAGCCGAGTTTGAAGCTGGGACAGTCTGTGCGAAAAATGAGTTTCTTATGGGAAATTGAGAACAGTATTTTGGGTTTGATGAATGCTTTTGCGGGGACTTAAATATCACAGCGAATTATTAAATGTAAGCCCGTTACGTTTTAAACGATTTAAAAGAAAAAAAACTTTACCTGAAACAACAATTTCATTGCTATTTGATACTTTTTGGGGAAATTAGAGCTTAGCGTTGAAAAAAAGGCGTGTTTCTAATCAATTACCATCTTCAATGTCCATTGCCTCTTTGTAAAAATATTTATTGAAATTTCCCCCACCGACATTTACTCGGGATTCCACGGGCTGGAAAAACTCCCTGGTCGATCGACAGATGATGATCATTCGCTATCCATATCGCTTACTCACTTGCCGACTTCTGTCCACTGACTTCTCGTATCAGCAGCTGCCGTTGAATACACAGAGTGAGCTTCGTATCGGCAAATCTCTAAATTGCCACAAATTAACAGATAATTCGCGATGGCCAAAACCCGAACGTGAAAAACAGAAACAGAAACGCCAAAAGACAGCGACTGCTAAACAGATTCCGTTTGACTTCAGCGCGCAAAGGCGACGCTAATAGATACTTTGCGTGCTCACACTCGCATTCGCATTTCAGTTTTGTCTCTGCAAAGCTGCAACAGCAGCAGCGAAAGATACAAATGCAGGCGGGGAAACTGAAACTAAGACTGAAGGTAGCAGTTAATGCACTGAGAAAATAACTAGGCTTTGAAACAGCTCAAAACTCTTTTAAGCTTTTATTTGAATCTATTAAGTTTGTCAGTATTCATTCATTTGTACGTTGTAATGAATAATATAATCTGTCAAATATTGAAAGTGTTCTTTCTTCAAGGTTTTCTTAAATCTTTAATTTAAAAATAAACAATCTTTTATTATTGTCGTAAATGCCAATTTAAGTTTCATCCAAAGGCCGATACAAGAAAAGTTAATAGATTTACATAAAAGCAAGACTGTAACTTTTCAGTGTACTAAACACCTGATTATTTTTTTCTGTGTGTCACTGGCTTCCAAGCTGGTTGCACAATACCCAAATCCAATTTTCGAATTCCCACATGCGTTCATTATCGGCCACGGATTCGGATTCGGAGATCGGGTGCTGGAGCTGGACTTCAAGGTGGAGACTGGGGGACTTGGAACTTGGAACTTGGGGACTCGGCCGCGGGTGCGCGCGTGCGCATAACTCATTTCGCACTTTGTCCATTTCATAAGACCAATTAAAGCGCCGCGATCCAGAGAAGCTCAATGGAGCTGAGTCGCCGTGGGGCGCCTTTTACCTGCCTTCGCGCGGGGCCTGTGACAATTTTCCATGCGAGCACGGCTGACGTCGGATTAAGTGGAAAATTTGACAAATGCCCCGGCGAGGAGGAGGCTGTGATAATCACCTGATCCGATCCTGAGCCCGGATCCTCGGCCCCTTCCCTCCGTACAAATTTGCGCATTTGTCCGAAGCAGCGTGAACATTTCGCACAATCGCCAACAGGAGAATCGGGGGAATCTCTTTCTCCCTTTCGGGATCCAACCAGCATTTTTATGCGCATTTCGTTTTCGTTTCGTGCCCGAACCGCCAGCCACGAAATTATGTCAATAACTAAGGTCATATGCATAAATTCTGAACCAGCAGCCTCGGATATTGGACATCGGACATCGGACGTTGGGCAACGGGCTCCGGAGACCCAGAGACCCATAGAGAGCCACAAACGAGCACAGAATCTGTAACTGCATACTAAATACTGAATTCAGGCTACCCTGCAATATGGGTATTCTGCTTGGTCAATCAGGATGGTGTAATAATGGGCAAATGTTTGAATGCCTTACCCCTGGGAAATAATAATAATAAGGTCATGCATCAACTTGGATAATAAGTAAGTCTAAGTAGTGCACTGATCAAGCTCTCTAGATTTTCCTCAATCAGAGTATTCTGTCTTCGCATTAGTGGCTAGTAAATTGGCTTGAAAATTAAGCTTAACTCGTTTGGTTGCAAGTGCACGTGTCTTGCATTTGTTGCTGCTTATAATGGGTATATTCACCAGAAAGAAGGGCTATGGAAATAGAGAACGCCTCCACCTTGGCACTTTAGCCGAGTCCGCATGCTAATAAAATGATATTTTATTGCTTTTTGGCGGCTCATCAGAGCCAAAATGGCACTATAAAATGCTATAATGGGTGGTGAATAGGTCCTCATTGGCAATGGATGTAAGGCGTCTTCCATGGCTAATTGCCTTGGGAATCTGTTACGCATTCCCCGAGATTAAATGCCCCATAACAGACAGCGGTCTAAAAGTGGGATAGAAATGAGGGGAACTTAGGTGGGAGTATCTTGTTGTGGAAATTGCCGAGCGCAGATCAGGACTTGCAGGTCCCTGACCCAGTAATTGGATGTGAAGAACATGCCAAAGCGCAGAAAGCCAACCAGCAGCAATCTCGGGATTGCATTTAGATGGAGGCGACTGAAGGGGATGAGGACTCTGCGCAGAGACAAGCTGGGGCAAGAAACTAGCCCAAAACACGATTAACCCACATCTTGGACGCGATCATAAATTATTATGCAGCTGGGAGCAGGCAGCAAGCAGCAAGCAGAAGTCTCTCGATTGGGATGGTCGCGTGACTGCTGATTTGGGGTAGTTGTTGACCAAAAAATGAAATAAATTGATAGGCAAATTAGTAACTATATATTAAAGCAAATAGTTGGCCAATAAAATAATAAATACTAGTTAAGGGTTAATAAATCTCAGTTTTCGAACACTATGTATTGTTTTGATTGTCAATCTTAAAAATGTTACTTAAAACATAAAAAATGTAAGTGTTTAAGACTACACTCGTGAGTGGACTGATCACGCATTCACCTCTGAAGAGGGGGGCAATGTTTGGGATGAGGAGCAGGCACATTTTTCGGCTGATTCTGCAGCTTCAATTCCAAGTTGCAGCACACGAACATGACTTTCTAGCGGATTTCTTTGCATGTGCTTTTCGTGGTGAATCGAAGGGGGTTTTCGAGAGGGGGTTTCAGGCAATGCAACTATTTATGCACTGTTGCCGAGGTTTCCCTCCTCTACATTTAATTATTTTGTTTAAAAAAGTTTTGACACCGCGACGCGCATGCAGATTTACAGTCGGACTGGGATTTTTTTCATTTTTTCTTTTGGGTTTTTGGAAGCGGGAGTGGAAGTCATAGGAAGACTGACAGCCTCGGCCAGTGGCTCTTGGCATGTGTGGTGGAGCAGGGGCGACAGCCGTGACAACAAAATGTTCAAAAACTAAACAACAAAAAAACACACACGGTGAAAACATTTTGCCACTCAATTTTGTGGTTGCTGGACGAGCACGAGCTGCAGATTCGCTGGGATTGTTAGTTGTTAGTGCCGAGTGTATCTAGATTAAGGCGCGACAATAAGTATTAAGCATTAAGTTGCCTTTGCCACGGCGGCGTGTGAAGTGCCGTCTCCGTTCCGACGACTCTGACTCTCCGGGTCAACTCTTTTGTCCACACGAGTACGACACTCGTACCGATGTGACAATACAAATCGCTGGACGAGTGGGTGGCTGGATTGCTGTGGGCAGGAGAGTTTTTTGAAAAAACGGGTAGGGTATTTCAGCTTTGCGATTATGTAGTGCATTATACCCTATTAGTTTTCATAGACAACTTAACGTTTTTTTTTATAAATAATCTATTGTTTTTAAAAAATATTACTTTACTATTGATGTAATTTTTTATTATTAATCTTAAATCATACAATGCGCTACAAATTAATTATTATTTAAACAACCTTTTCTTTCTTTTTAGGTTTTGTTGCATCTATCAATGGGGTAAGTGAAATGAAACAAATTTTTATTTCATACTCTGAGAACTTTGAAGATCATTTGTTGTGCTTAAATATATTTTGAAATTTAAGTTTAATGGCATGTTTAATTAGATCAACCTTTGCCGTGAGAGTTGGGTCAAATTCCGCCCACCCCTTTCCACAAATTATTTTTTCTTGGCTTAGTCTGACATTTTCCTTTTAATTTATGCCACAACTTGGGAGATTACACAGATTGCGGGTTATGCAAATTATTTTGCCACCGCCACTGCCACAAAGGCTGCCGTTTGGTTGCTGCAATTGCTTAAGTTTAAGTTGTTGTGCGGTGGTTTTAGTTGTTGCCTTCCCACTGACAGCCAATTTGGCAAGTCAACCGCGGGGGACAACGCGGCTAACGCGGCGTATGAGCGATGCCATTTAAGCGGCGGCGTGTTAAATAATTTTAATTGTTAACTAGCGAATGTTTGTGCATTGTTTGCGGACTGATAAACAAACACAAATTGAAATCAAAATTGAATTGGACGCTGCACGCATTCCTGGTCACTCGATCGGCCATTCGATCGGCGGACCGTATAAGAATTTTAATTGCACAGCGACCGATATCCAGCTGCTCACATGAGCCACTGCCTCCTTATACTGAGGGAAAATCTCAATCTAATTTAAAAAAACAAAAATTTTAATTAAGACTTGTTATGAATGGCATGCAATGGTATAGAGCTAATTGTTCTTAACATAAGAACATTTATATTACTATAATTCATTGTTTAGTGTTCCCATGCGTATGGTTTTCAAGAAAATAGTTATGGGTCTTGTTTTTTTCCTTGTGTAGCACCTGCTGCGCGTTTTTCGAGGGGCTGGGAACGGTGCCAGTTGCTCATACGACACGGTGGCCGGTCGGACTGGCTTCCAGCTCCCCGGCTTCAGTCAAATCAAGTCAAAAAGTTAATTACAGTCAATGCGGCAAACGACTTTCATGCACTCTTGACACCGCTTGGTACGTGACAATATGAGGGGCAGCCTTTCAGAGCCGCAGAGTTGCCTCAGTTGAGTCAAAAAAATCTGGGAGCAAAGGCTAAATTGTGACGAGGCTGTTGCAGCCGCCATGCAGAAGAAAATATATACAAACAAATAGTGTAGTTTACCATTTTATAGATGTGTTCTTGTGCTTCCTTGAAAGATATAACATAATTAACACAGAACATTTTCCTACTTAAAAAATCCATACTCTAAAAAAATTGATTAAATATTTTTGAAAGTCGATTTGAGCTCTGAATGTTTTTTTTCGAAGTGCAGGTCATTGATAGATCGATTCCATGATCTCAATCTGCACTTCGCTGCCCCAGATCCCAGATCCTGGAGTTTCGTCTGCCCGGGCACTTACGCAAATGGCCAGTTTGAACCGCCAGTCTACCGTCTGCTCGTTCCTCATTAAAACTTTCTTTGTTGTCTGCTTCACAATTACCCGAACGACTTCATCTGCTCAATCCGTGGAGATCCGCGTCTAATGACAGCCCCGATAAAAGTCTAGCAAAAGCAAATAGGAAATTATCGGCCACCGGTCAGTGGGTCAAATTCGGCCCACAACAAGTCACAGAAATCAATAGGAGAATCCCCGAAGATGGCTTGCAATTAATAATAGATCGAGTTTCCCTCTTTAGTGAAAGTAATTTGCAGAAGACCCCATACCCTGTAGCTAAGTTATAGCTTGGATCATCGTAAAGCCCACCAGGTGGTCTTCGACCCCATGGACACTTACACATGTCGCAGAGTGTGTAGAAATGGAGAGAGCGATTGCGAGGGCAGGCGAAGAGGCTTCCCCAAGAGTCGAACATGCAAATGCCCCATCAATCAGTACCACCGCCCTTTCCCCGAAATCGTTGACGGGGCTTTCACACAAAATCCAGCTACTGTGCTACCGCTTGCACATGGCAATCAACGCGTCAAGCGGCCAGGAAACGGTCTCCGATTCCGACCCCAACTCCAGCTCCAATGGATATTCCTGTCTCCAGCACAGAGAGAAAAGTTACCATCTTTATCGATCTTTATAGGGGCAAGCATTCATTATTAGGCATAACCGTTTGGTAATTTGTTAGTCCCCGATCTTACATCGAAATCAATAAACTGTGAATAACTACAATACAAATACGTCAGGAGAAAAATATTCTTTATTTGTTAAACGGCTTTATGAGAAAATATTGGATGTTTGTGTACTGTGCACTGTGCACCCAGCATCTCCATCCCATCTCCATTTCCATCTCCGTCTCAAAATCCCCATTTCCATTTGCTATTTGGCTTGCAGCAAAATGTGTGAATTTCTCTGGTTGCAGTAGGCAGCAAACCATTTTTGACAGCTGCCTTCGAAGTGGGAACGGCCAGCCAAGGAAAATGCATCCATCCTCTGTTTAGAGTCCACAGCAGTTCTAGGAAATCGGCAGACGCTGTTCTTATTTGTGGGTCAGCCCCTGCAACCGAATAGAACTGCAAATGGGCAAACTCCACCCAGAACGTCGGGGCTTATTAGCTGCACGCTAATTTATTCCGGCAAACAGAAGGCCCGGCTTCTGTTGTCTAAGAATCCAGATCCTCGATCGCAGACGGTCAGGCGCCAGACAAATGCAAGTTGTGAAATCTGGCGATTACCTGAAAGTTTCTGACCACATCTAGAAAATGAACAGCGTAATAAGTGCTCGAGGAAAATCAATATAAGTAATGTGAAAGGGAATGGTTCCTATTTACTTGGATACAAAAAGGTTTAATATTATAACGAAAACGGAAGTTAACTTTAATGCGAAGTTAAGAAGTTCAGTGGAAAGAAAATTTAGACAAATAATCTTATCAAGCTGCTGTGAAGCTGACAGTAGGCTTTGATCAATAACTCGCTGTAACTCTGTCACAGCTGCCCAAACAGTCGCCAGTATTATCATTTGTACTCACATCCTTACTGGAATCGAACCTTAAAATATTTAAACCATTAACTTCGGAAATTTTGATATTAGTTGCAACAATGTTTCGGTCTTGTGTATCCGAGGCGATCATATCGAGTCGCTGTTTTACGCGAATGTATTCAAAGGATGTGCGCTTTGGACCCGGAGTCCGTGCACTGATGATCCGGGGAGTGGATGTCCTTGCAGATGCGGTGGCCGTGACAATGGGTCCCAAGGGACGCAGTGTGATCGTGGAGCGTCCCTGGACCTCACCGAAGATTACCAAGGATGGCTTTACGGTGGCTCGGTCTATTGCCTTGAAGGACCAGCATATGAACCTGGGCGCTAAGTTGGTTCAGGATGTAGCCGACAATACAAATGAGTCTGCTGGAGATGGCACTACCACAGCCACTGTTTTGGCTCGAGCAATTGCCAAAGAGGGCTTTAATCAGATCACCATGGGTGCCAATCCCGTGGAGATTCGTCGCGGAGTTATGATGGCCGTGGATGTTGTAAAGGAGAAACTGAAAGAGATGTCCAGGGCGGTGGAGACCCGCGAGGAGATTCAGCAAGTGGCCACCATATCGGCTAATGGTGATACCGAAATAGGTCGCCTCATTGGCGAGGCCACCGACAAAGTGGGTCCCAAGGGAACTATTACTGTAAAGGAGGGAAAACGTCTCAAGGACGAGCTAAATATTATCCAGGGTTTGCGCTTCGACAATGGCTATGTCTCGCCCTTCTTCGTGAATAGCTCTAAAGGTTCCAAAGTGGAGTTTGCCAACGCCTTTGTGATGATCTCACTGAAGAAGATCACCGGACTCTCGGAGATTGTGAAAGGTCTAGAGCAATCGCTGCGGCAGCGACGTCCTTTGATCATCATAGCAGAGGACATTAGTGGCGAGGCCTTGAATGCTTTGGTTCTGAACAAGCTACGACTGGGTCTACAGGTTTGTGCAGTCAAGTCGCCCAGCTATGGACACCATCGCAAGGAGCTCATTGGCGATATATCCGCCGCCACGGGAGCTACTATTTTCGGAGATGACATCAACTACTCCAAGTTGGAGGACGCTAAGCCGGGGGATCTGGGTCAGGTGGGCGAGGCTGTGATTAGTAAAGATAGCACAATGTTGCTGCAGGGCAAACCCAAGCCAGGACTTCTGGAAATGCGCATCGAACAGATCAAGGACGAACTGGCAGATAAGCAAACCAAGCCGGAGCAGCGGGATCGTCTGCGACAACGCCTTTCCGCCCTAACGAAGGGCGTGGCTGTACTCCACATTGGCGGAGGCAGTGAAGTCGAAGTGGGTGAGAAAAAGGATCGCGTGGTGGACGCTTTGAATGCCACACGGGCTGCCATCGAGGAGGGAATTGTGCCGGGTGGCGGTACCGCCTTCCTGCGCTGCATTCCCCATCTCCAGAAACTAAAGATGGATAGTCCGGATCTCCAGAAGGGCGTCGACATCATCTGCAATGCCTTGAGAATGCCCTGCCACACGATTGCACAGAACGCAGGAGTGGACGGCGCTATGGTGGTGGCCAAGGTTCTGGATGGCTCAGGAGATTTCGGTTACGACGCCATGGGCGATGAGTACTGTCGGCTGGTGGAGAAGGGCATCATCGATCCCACCAAGGTGGTGCGGACTGCCATCACGGACGCAGCTGGAGTGGCCTCGCTTTTGAGCACCACGGAGGTGGTGATTACGGACTCTAGGAATGATGATCTTCTGGCCAAGCTGGCCGGAGCCGGCGGAGGAATGGATGACGGGCTGGACATGAATATGGGTGGATTGGATGAACTGGCAGCCCTAAGTGGATTGGCGGAAATGGGTGGCATGGGAGGAATGGGGGGTATGGGTGGTTTCGGGGGCATGGGAGGAATGGGTGGTGGATTCGGTGGCATGGGAGGAATGGGTGGTGGTGGCATGAGCGCGTCCCCCAGCGATGGACCCACTGCCGAGGAGATGAACGAGATGGTCAAGTCTATTCCCGGCATGGAGAAGGTGGAGGTGCGGGACATTGATAGTGGAATGATGTAGTTCACATCCCCTAATATTTGCATCCATTTACTTTCCAATCATCTCTCAAAACTGTGTTTGGTGAGATTTAAATTTTATGTGTTCTGGACAAAATTAATTTCCTTCTCAAATATAAATTGTCAGTTCTGTGTTCGAAGATAAAAACTGAGCTAGAATGCGAGTATTTTAACAATTGGGGAATCGGTGTTTACCAATTGGCTTGAAAATTTAAAATGAAAAGCGGTTCCCTAAAAAAAGTGAGGCCGATTTCAGGCTTTTCCCTTCACCATTTCTTTCACCCGCACTTTTCTTTCTGTAGACGCGTCTAATCGGTTCATTATGCTGGTCTACAAAAAGCCTTGCTTCCTTCACACTTTCGGTTTTTAATTGCACTATCCAAAAATTTGGAACGGCGACTGGCAGAGCGAATCCAGCTGCAATGCGATGATCATTTGCATAAAACAAACAGCAATTTCTCACACATGTGCGGCTGCCCCTCGGCCTTCTCCCCCGTGCTTTCTGTGTTTGCGGATTGCATTTGTGGCCCGCAGCTAAAAAAGCGATTCGTTACATGAGAGTAAATGTGCAAAAAGGGGGCCTGGAGCTGGGGCCTCTGCAAAAGCGTCACATCAAACATGCATCAATAAATAAATAATTCCAATTTGCAAATTTTTCATCGAGGCCCCGCAAACGAACCGAAAATGGTGGACCCACCGAGCGTGGGCCACGGGAAAAGCCACAGCCTCTTGGACTGAACCCCTCGATCCTAGTCAGGTGGTTTCGCGTCGAAAAGGAAATTGTTCATCTGGCCAACACATTGGGCACCATCGCGGAGGCGCAGCAACAACTCCATTCGCAAGTCGGAAAACTGAGCTCCAAAAACCGAAAACAGACGAAAGGCAAATAAAAAGGCTATCGCTATCGCTCTTGGCCAATCTGCATGTGCAGGCCCACAAAGCATTCAGTAAACTCAGCTTTTTGTTTCGTTTTTTCTATTTTTTGCGTGTGAGGCTGCGGACAATGACAACAATGAGTAAAATCATGGGCACATCGTAAGGTCCCCCTCTTCTGTCGTTAGCTTTTTCTACACGTCGACAAAATAAAAAATATATCTTATGGGGCTAGCAAAAAATTGATTATCAAGAATTCAATCTAGTTTACACTTGCAAAGTTTAAAGCTGACAAGTAATCAAACTTGTTTTTGAAATTATCTTAATAATCATGTATTGCCTCGTTAAGAGAAATCGATAAAAAATATTCTAATGGCTATTGGATCCGTTATTTGTTTATTACTTTCATAGTGTGTAATTTCCCATTAAAAACTCAATTCATATAATTGAAAGATTCTCATTTTATTCGATGTATTTTAGTTCTTATTTATGGTCTAAGAGTGTTTGTGAGTGTAATTCTTCAAGAGGTTCATAAACTTTCTTTAGATTTGTGCTATTTGCAATAAAATAAATACGAGGTATTTAAAAATACATTATTTAATAAGAAAATGATAAAATATCTTAATTTATGGTGTAATTCTGTTTGCAATGCATTTGTCGTTTTTCCTGACAGTGTAAACAGCCGAAAGGCCAACGAGTGATTGGAGCACAGTAAATGGCATTTTTAGCTTTTGACATTTCACGCGTGCAACTCCTCAGTCTTAGCGTCATACACGGCGTATGTGTGATGTGATACGACTTTTCGCTCTCTCCCGTTTTGGTCTTTCCCGATCGCGACCCCAAAAACGGGCGGCGGCACTTTAATGTGACTCGAGATCCGACTGGAGGCTAATGCCATAGATTTGAGTAGCCGACTAATTCCCGACAATTTGCACCGATCGTCGATTACAGATGGGGCATTCAGTACCCCAGAATCCAACATCCAGCTTCAGTACCCCAGCATCCATTTCCTTCTGGCTGATCGGCCTACGCTCGCTTCTCACTGCTCTTTACTGCAAATGCATTTTTAATTACATTGGCAAACATTTGCGCGTACTCTGGGTGGTGAAGAACAATGGGGGTTGCACTGGGAGAATATATTTGAAGCATATAGTTATTTTTGTTTTTAGCTGAAAAAATCAATATATAAATTGTTGAAGGTGAGGTCTCCCTAATGGGAACTTTTATTCAATAAAAAGGCATTATATTAGAGTCCTAAATATAAAATTATCGTATTTTTCTCTGTGTCCGGATGTCAAGGGGATGGCGTTGAAAATGGGATGGGTTGGCCTGAGGACGGACCGGGATATACTTTAGCTGGTGATGAGGCAGTGCATCATCCACTTGGCCATTTGCCTGATTGCGGTATTTTGCCTCGGTCAGTTGGGTGGAAAAACATCTAGCCAGAAATAGCAGGCAGCAAATAGCATATGGTAAATGGGAAATGTCCGCATCGAATGCCGCGACTAAGACTAGTATATGTTCGCAGTATCGATTTCAGGCTACCGCTCCCAGTTCCTCTGAATCCCGATTCCTCTTAGGCGACTGCATCTCCATCTTCATCTTCTTCGGCTGGCGCGTAAATTTTCATGTCGCTTTGCGATTTGCAAGCATTTAACAAAGTCAAAACAATTTTAATGCACAGACGGGGCAGTTAATTAAAATAGCAACGATCTGTTGGCCAGCTTGTAGAGTTGGCCATGGGCCTCACTCTGATACCCTGCAGGGTGCCCAGGCTATTGCGGTCTGCACTAAAGTGGAGTGGCTGGGCAGGGTGACTCCCCCTACTAGTTCCCTGCAGACTCAAGGTTTTTATTTGCGATCATTAGTTGATGGCTTCGAACGATGTGATATCTATCTAAGGGAGTTTTACTGGTAGGGCATAGGCAAAGTCATTTATGGCTGCGGCCAAGGATTTGGGTATACACAAAGAAAACCTATCTAACTTATAAATAAAGTTACAAATAAAAAATATATTTTTAAGAAGCAAAACCATATTGCTCCATTTTCAATGATTTCAAATATTGCTAGTTCTGAAAAATTGAAAACTGTACTGAAAAACTATTTTCCTTATATCATACATAATACATTCGCATTGTTAATTTAAGTTTGCCACCACAAAAAGTGTTACATCGTACAGGAAATAACACAGCCATTATTTCGTCTCAAAAGATTAAACATTCAAGAACATCTGAAAGCATAATTTAAGATATTTATGCTGTATCTGAAATTTCTTGCTGTGTAGCTGTTCAGACGGCGAACACTTGTCAGGTTGTTCGAGGGATTGGGCCAGAGACTCTGGGACTGCGACTGAGACCTCGAGAGCTGCGCTTCCCATGTTGTTGCCTTTGACAAAATCAAATTAATTTTAATGCCTGTTGGCCGCTTTGCTGCACATTATTTACCAGCAACGAGAGAGGAGCTTACTTATCCCCCTCCCGAGGGCCCATCATTCCATTGGCTCGGCTTTTTGGCATTTCAACTGCCGACTGGTTTATAATTCAATAAAATTTGATTAGGCATTAATTTGCAATGTCGGCTAATTAATGAGCGCAATATTCAATGCAATCTACTCTACCTGCTCCTGCTTCTTCTTCCGCCTCCGTTGGCTAAGGCATATTAACCCCCCCTCGTTTCCTCGGTCATATCATAACCATATTTGGTTTGGTGTAAGCGCGTCTAATGCCAACTTTTAAGTATGAAAGCACAGTATTAAATGGCTTTCGCCGCTTCCTTCTGTCGTGTGAAAGGGGGCGTGGGGTGGTGGGCGTGGCAGCTGAAAAGGCGACCTACTGCAGATTCCTGGTCCTGTTCTCTTGCTATCTCATTCTGCTGTGTTCTGTGGCATAATAGGCCAATTATTACTGCAATTTGCATTAGACCAACACACCGAAACACGAGGGTATATAGATATACGCCGAGATATGTAATCCATGAGAGGAGGAAGCTCAAAAGAAAGCCAAGAAAGCAGCCCGCTTTGAAAATTCTTTTGAGGAGCGCGTTGTTATTATGAAACCGTTTAGAGAACGTGTTTGTGAACAGCACGGTAATTTGGTTAGATTACCAGGCTGGCGACGACGACGATGATGATGATGATGATGATACGGATGATGTGGATGATGCAACTGCAACAGCATCAGAGAAACAGCATTTTCCACTGGCCAAGGGAAACCAACATCATGATCTGCTGCAGCATCAACTGCATCGCGACGAATGTGGGCCAATCTATCACCGCTCAAAGTCACACCAACAAAATATTGACTGCAGTTGAGTTGAAAGCACACTGGCAGCAAAGAAGTTGACTATTATCTATAGTTTGCTTAGAAACGGACTTGATCGACTTGTCTGGTGATGCAGATCAGAAATATATATACTCTATAGGGTAGCCCTTCATTGCGTTGCAAACTAAGGGTATAAGAAATGTTATTTTCGGGTTATTCAGTTTTCTCAAGCTTTAAGAAACTATTGCTTAGCATTTCTAGTATTTTTTCTCAGTGCATAACTTGAGATAGAGTGGCACTGGCACTGGGACTGGCACAATCCCGTTTCGCGCGGAACGGCAGCGTGTGAATAGAAACGTTAGCGGAGGCACGTTCTGGACGCTGGCTGATAAAAGTTGATTGCAAATTTATAGACGAGCAGATTGGCCATAAACTCATGTCCGAGCAGCGGCAGTGAGTCGTGCCAGTGCCTTGCATCTCCGCCAGAATCTGAATATCTGCATCTGAACTTGGGCTGCAGCTGTACCTGCCGATCGAATCGATCAGAGTCAATCTCAATCCAAGTCAATCGTCATGGCGATAAGCGCGCTGTCGTTGTCAACACGAGAACAACTTCCGCCAGTGCTCAATCATAGCTGGGACCCATAAAATCGAGAATCGAGCAATGGAATCGAGAACCGCGAATCGCCAGGCAAGAAAGTGAAACCGCCCCGGCGGAGATTTGCTTTGACTCGCTTCTTAATTGAATTAATTAGCTTGCGCTTATGCAAATGCCTTGGCTAAAACCCCAACTACAGCACCATAATGCATTCTGCATAGATAAATTCTGAAAGCCATATGTGCCAAGTGTCAATATATCGTGCGCCAAGTTGTATTCGCCGTGTTCTGGCACACATGTGCCCAGCCATTATTCTTCAAAATGCGCCGCGAGCTTAGTCAAGCAGCCGCTGTTTGTTTCCTCACACAATTCCACAATGAGATACCCCCTACGAAATACCCATGCCCTATATCGGGTCCAATGGGTCAATCACGAACTTTGTCACACGCAAGCTGGGTTTTCAATTGCCAGAGAAGTCACGAGAACGAGGGAATCGGGAAAAGGGAAACCCCCTTTTATGGTTAATGCCAATGGTCGAGCTATGAACATTGTTTCCTTTTCTTTGCTGTTGAAATCAACGAGGTGCCAGTGATCATGTATGAATCAAGGTCATCTTCCCTTTTAAGGAGATATATTTTAGGACTGATCTATTTCTCAACTGTATGATAAGCAAATACATGAGCAGTCTTTCAAACGAATGATTATCATAAGATCCTATTTATATAGAATTTTGTATTTATAACAAGAAGAAATATTAAAGTTTTATAATCTTGACTAGAGTTCTGAAGGCTTTGTATCCTAAACAAAGATTAAGTTAGGTGTTCAAAATATAAAAAATAATATATATATAAAGACAATATGAATTCTTCGAACTAAACAAATTAATAAGGTGTTCGAATTTATATTTATCATAATAAGAAATGAAAAATGGAGTTATAGTTGTTGTGAGAACAGTTTTGCAATAAAAACTAGTTCAACTTATAGACAAATAATCTTCTTCGATTAAAATACTTTCAAAAAGCTTTATAAAATATTTTACGCACTTGGCCATTGTATTGTGAGGAATGCATTTTTCAGAGTATTCCATATCCGATCTACCTGCTTAGCTTTACCCGAATGTTGTTGCTGCTGTGCTGTTTGTTTGCACTCGTATTTCATTTTATCGGGCAGTGACGAAGGGGAAATGGAAAAGGGAGGGGTAGGTGCAAGGTGCGAGGGGCCAACGTAACGCCAACACACTCCAAAGCCGCTGCCAAGTAGACCTTCAGACGCCAAACACTCCAACGCCAGCTTCAGTCGCAAAAGTCGGAGCAACGTCGCAGCCAACGCAGCCACAAGAGCATTCATTCGGCATTCAGCATTATTCAGCCAGTCAGTGGGACAGTTGGACAGGTGGCAGGGGGGGTTGAAGGGGCCCAAGAGCCCCAGGAGGGGGGGCCAAGGGGCCAGGGGCGCAGACAGTTGGACTGGCAAGAGAGCTCGACGCTCGACAGCTCGAGTTTGCAATTGCGCACTTCTGAAAGCGGCCAAAGCGCAAATTTTGATCCGTTTTGCATGGCACACACAGAAAAAAGAAAACGCTTAGTACGGTATATTGTATATTAACAGGTCGTAAAGATATAACACATTGTTCATATCATTTACATGTGTGAAGAAAATCAAAATGATTCGCTCTTCTACCTCTCGGCGAATCCCTTAAACACAGATTTTGCTTTTTAAATCAGTAATTATGTCGATTCATTTTCCTTTCTGTGCATGCACTCTGCACCACACACGGAGGTCGATTATTCGCGTCTCACAACTTGCATCTTGCATCTCCATAAATATGAATACTGCCACCTTTGCCCACAGCTCGCAGCTCATTTGCTTATTGTTTACTATCCGCCGATTTCATTCACCTGTGCAGTTGGGCTCTCGAGTCTGTGAGAAGTCTGCGCTGCGGATTGACACCTGACATGGCGGCGGAATCGAAAAGCAAAGCGGATCTAAAGGTTGCAGATTTTACATCCGAGATAGCACCAACTTCACTGTAAGAAAGGGTAGACAATAGACTAGCAAATAGTTCATAATTTTATATTAAAAACGTATTCAAATTAACTTTTTAGGGGTTCTAGCTCCGGGTAAAGATATCTTTAAATTGATATCGACTAAAATTGGTTCGAGAAGGTTAATATCTCAACAATTGTTCACAATCATAATTGTATATGGTATAGAATTATATATATTGAAATCTAGTTGATAATGGTCAGTTTCCAAAAAGTGAAAAATATATGAATCAATTATATATAGTGTTTCTCTGCAGATCTTAGTACCTTAACCGTATCTTGAGGGGCTCACTACGTAGTAATTTATTCACTCATTCATATGCACATGCACCTATGACCGTATCTATATAATTATATAAGCCCGATTTGGCTCGCTTGTGCAAGACCACTGGCCAAGTAGTGCAGGCGTTGAGTTATTGGGCCCAGTGATGATTCATTCTGTCTATTCGCCCGATCGCTGCTACTCACCCATCTATCGGGAGATTTATGGCCATGTTGATAGGCAAATTTCCGTTTGCGCTCGAAACACAGAAATAAAGTCGCAGTAAAACGCGATACAGATGAAGATATAGTGTGTGAATACGAAGATACTTAATCTAGTGACACATAATTAGTAGGGGAATAAACAGACAAGCCATTTATTATTAATACGGAGTCATTAACTTGAGTAAAAATCGATTTTAAAGAATGCACTGGTGTCCTTTAAAAAATTGATATTGTAAAAACATAATTTACTAAGAGATAAACCCTAAGAAGATATGTCACGATAGCAGCAGCCAAAGATGCATGCCTAGGAAACCAAATTTAATATTAAATTATGACGTGATGCTGAAATGTAAACTTCGCTTGACAATGCACATTGTGCAAATTAACATAAGCCCAAGAGTTATAATTTCATTGTTGTTAGATCGTTGTATTAGGTGTTAAGAAATGGTTATCTGAAAAACAACGACCCTGAAGACACATTTAAAATAAACTCGGTTGTGACATTACGTTAATATTCCCACTAATATCTTTAAATAGGTGGTATAATAAATTTTATTGTATTCAGCGTATGCGTTTGCGTACAAATCGAATGTCGGATATTGGTTAGTAAGTATTGCATATATGCAGATACATATTTGTTATCGCTACTAAGTCTGCTATCAGTCTACGAATGCATGTGTGATATTTGGTATCGGTAATTGGTAATGGGTAATTGATAATTGGTAGTATTTAACGAGTAGTCGTTCATGGTTAATCAGAGGCGTGTAACCAAATGTGAGTTGCAGAAATTTAACAGACCAACTAAATCTAGAACTAAACATAGCAAACTTCTTCTACAACCTGCTTTTCTGCGTTTATCCGTCTATCCCTTGATACATTGACCTTTCGAAATTCTTCCAAACAACACATATATAACGTATAAATAAGCAACATTGTAAAATAAATTAGTGTGACCCCATCACAATCGAGCTTACAAAATAATACCCATAGATTATGCACATAGTTCCCAGGACAGATCACAAGAATCCCTCGCTTAGCGTCTCTTCGTGTTTTTGGGGTTGGGGTTGGGGTTTTAGGTAAAATGTGTGTGCTTATATGTGGCATATAATATCCTTATGCGGTCTCTACTAGGTGAATATTCGATATATACGTATGCGAAGTCCTTTAAGTGTTCAGGCTAATTAATTGCTATCGACACTGGTCCAAAAGAGGAGTAAATTCAATACGGGTGGGTTCGTCAGACAGTGCCTCCATACATATCCAATCGGTTGTTTCTTAAAGATCCTATATCAAAAACGTTTTTGGGGGAACACTGTGTTCTATTGGTGGTGAATATCATAGGTGTTATTGTTTTGCTGATGGTGGTTTTGGTTCTGGGACTATTGAGCAAATGCTGACGAACTAAAATCTTCTAGACCCTGCGGTTGCAGTGCTCCTGCTGCAGGTTCACGTTGTTCATTACCGCACTCATGTCCACCACCACCGAGTCTGTCATCGTCATCGTCATCACGCACTTGCCGCTCGTCTCCAGCTCTGTCTGCCCCTCGAGAAGTCCCCCCTCGAGGTGCCCATGGCCATGTCCATTGGGGGTGCTAGCGGGCATGTCCTAGAAGGAGAAATAATCAGATTACCATTAATACTTGATCATCAAAATGTACACTATACCTGATAATTCACGGAAGCTGCGTCCAAAGCCATCAACTCCTTGCGCGACAGTTCCTCGACGACGGCAGCGGTGTAACAGTCGCCCAGCATATTATTCGTGGTGCGAATCCGGTCCCTGGAAATCCCAAATATTGTATAAATTATGATTGCCCCCAGAAAGATGTTCCAAATCAGATCCATACTCACACAAACCAATCCACGGCGAAGAGGAGCGTGACATCCTGAACAGGAGCATCAATGGCGGTGAGCACCACGAGAAGGAGTACCAGAGCAGCACTCGGAACACTGGCCGAGCTCATCGAGGCAGCCGTGGAGGTCAGGAGCACCGTCAGCAGTTCCCCGAATCCCAGAACCATACCGCTCATCTGGGCAATGAAGATCGAGGCCACCGCGATGTAGAGGGCCGTTCCGTCCATGTTGATGTTGCATCCGATGGGCAGGACGAATCGCGTTATCCGCGGATCCACACGCAGTTTCTCGTTCATGCACCGGAATGTTATGGGCAGGGCGGCGGCGCTAAGGGGCGTGGCAGTCGCAGTTTTGTTGAGGTGTGTGGTGGTGTTATTTTTTTTTTTTGGGAGTGTGAATTAGTGGGTAGTTCGATACAACATCAGGTCGTGGCAAATACCGGAAGAAAGAAAAAATACACATTTAACGCACTCCTACCGAATTTGAACCTCAGTTCCTAGTTACAAAAATTATTTAACGAATTTAGATTTGCTAGGATAAGTCTTTCAAACAGAAACAAAGTCTTGACATTACAAATATTTTACAAGAAAATGGAAAAATCCTGGAAGCTTTTCGATTTTAGTACAGTATATAATTACTCTAATTTAAGATTTAAATTATTCAAGTAATTTTTAAAAGACGTGGAAATTTGGAATCGGTACCATTGTTTATATTTATAGATTTGTATTTTCTTTGTGATTACCCAATTTCTTTTTCGGAAACTTCACAAGACTAATTTTGAGTTGCTGTTCTGACAAAAAACTTATTGACAATAAGTATTTCAAGTGTCGTTCAAGCTGAAATTAGTTTCATTAGAAAAATGCACTTGACTTAAGCTCTGTGCACTTTTTCTTGGCCAAAAGCCTTCAACAGATTCTACACTTAAGGACTCATTCGGTCCAAATGGACACAGAACTCACGTTGAGGCCGTGGCGAAGGCGGTGAGCATGGCCTGGATGAGTCCGGCGTAGAACTTAAACGGATTGCGGCGCACGACGACGAAATAAATGGCCTGCATCACGATGAACTGGTAGATAAACACGCCGATGGCCACCGTGAGAATAAACCACATGAGTTGCGACATCACCAGGCCCAAATCGCCCACGCTGAGTATCTTTCCAGCGATCACAGAACTAATGCCCACCGGGGTTAGCCACATCACGCAGGTCACCATCTTCATGATCACCTCGAAAATGGCGGCGAAGAAGTCGACCACAACCTGACCCTTCTGGCCGATGGTGCCCAGAAAAGTGCCAAATACCAGGCAGAAGAATACGATGCCCAAGGTGTTGGTCCCGCTGCGGTACTGCACGTCCCTCACCAGCACCACCTCCTCCGTAAGATCCTCCGAAAGCCGTTGGGCGTCCGCGCCGGAGAGCAGGGTGTCGTTCATCGTCTCGTTGAAGGCGTGCAGGATGCTCGGCTTGGGCAGATAGACGGTGTGCGCCTGCTGAATGGACGCCTGGAACAGGTTGTCCGGGAATACGTTTCTGGAGGTTAAGAAATAAGTTACAGGATTAATGTATATTTCATGTTTCCATATAATATACATAGTAAATATATGTAATGGTTAAACAAAATTTAAAAATACGCTTTGGTAACTTGGTCAGTTAAATCCAGATGCCTTTTTAAGTTGCCAAATGCATTATTTTATAATTCTCATTTAAATTTGAATTTTTTCTAGGCTCCGTTAAATGGAGAAACAAGTTTCATATAACATTAAGCTTTTTTAATCTTATTTCAACTGCTTTACTGAACTGCTTGCCGGCTGGAGACACTAGTTGCTGTTTAGTATTCACATGTAGAGGGCGCCACATAGGAAGATAGTATGTCTACGTTTTAGGCCATACAATCGGTTTTTAAATTATATTTAAATCAACTATTTATAACTATTTCACAATTAATGCTATTTAAGATAGCTTATAACATGTAAATTAAACTTGCAATGTTTTCTTGTGTACAAATGTATGCGCAACTCACCTGCCCAAATCCAAAAGACTATCCAGTAGGTTCACCGCCCGCCTATCCGTCGATCGATCATCCGCATTGTGCAGATCCGGATTTCCGGGATGGATGAGGAGTACGAGAGCGATGCCCAAAGCGGCGTTGAAGAACGAAGTGCTGGCAAAGTAAACCAGCGTGCGCAGTGCTATCTTGCCATTCATCTTGGCATTAAGACTGGCCGATCCGGCAATCAGACTGGATATAACCAGCGGCAAGATCATCAGCTTGAGCACACGCATAAACAGTTCGCCAGGATACGAGATCAGCATGATAGAATCCCCGTGTAAATTAAGCGGCCGCAACGAGAGTCCTGCGAAAATACAGTAAATGTTATAAATTACTCGAGTCGATAAAATTTTAATGTTATATTTTCCCTCGAAGTCTTGGCCTTGAAAACTACTCTTACACTTTTACACCTGAAGTGCTGTAGAGCACCCCAAGTTTCGTTGGTCATGTAACTCACCCAGTATCACCCCGAGTAGGACTCCGGAGAGAGTGACCAGCAGCATGAGGTTATCACTTAGCCACCTGCGATAACCAGTCAGTTCGACGGGGGCGTCGCTGCGCTCCGTGGTCTTCGGGGGCAGCTCGGTGGCGGTGGGGGGACCCATTTTGGCGAAGAGGTAATCTGAAAATTTCCCAGACTTTTCCATTTCCATTGTCCAAATGTCGTAGTGTCCGGACGGCGCAGAACGAGGCGCAGCGAAGCGGGGGCGACAAAAAAAATACCAAGAGAGGAGCAAGCGAGACGGGGCGAACGAGAGAAAGAGAGAGAGCTAGCAACGTTTGGGGTTCCCGTGGTTTTTCGTCACTATTTCACTCGGATGCGGATGCTCCTTTTGCAATGGATGGTCGGTCGGTCGGTGTCTAGTTATTGATTTTTTAAGTACTTTACATTGAACTTAAGAATGTTGATTAGGTAGGCCATTCTACCGGTGCGGCGTTGTCTTCCTTTTGTTCGGCGGCGTTTGCGTTCCGCCTCGAACCGTCGTTCCTTCTCTGCGGCAGCGGCGGTTGCGGGTTAGCGGCTCCGTTGTAGTGGTTTTTGGGTACTTTCCGAACCGGAATGGCAATCAAATGGGGCTGGCCGGGCGCTACTGACCTTCGCGAGTGGGTGGCTCTCTTTAAGGCGCTGAACTGCACTCGCGGGTTGTTGTGCACACACACAGAGATAATCGATTTTTCAGAGTCCGGGTCAGGAGTCGATTGCAGTTGGGGCAAGGGGAAACTGTGTCAGGCCCTGCTCCGGTTGGAATCCAGATATCCGGGAAAGAAGAGATGTCTTGAATTCGATGGGTCCTTTTTAAAGTTCCTTGGCCGTGGCTTTAAGTCGCCTTCTTCCGCTTTCGTTTTCACTATTTTCAGCCGTGTCTGTTTCTCTTTTTTCCTGCTCCTGGACTTTCAGCTCCTTCGAATGCCAACCGTTCAGTTCAAGCTTGCTCCTGCGAATGTGCCACTCTCTCGCTCGGTCAGCTTTTTATTTGAAAGCCTCGCGGGAGTCGAGTATCCTGTGCCATAAATATGAAACCTCTCTCTCTTTTTCTCGCGGCACATTTATGGCAAATGCCGGCAGGGAAATGAAAACGAAATGAAAATTGAAATTGAAATGGAGACGCGCTGCAGACATCACGCACCGTCGAAAAGCTGATTGACGCTCCATAATTATCATAAAGCGGAAAATTCCGCTCGGCGGACACGCAAAAATTGATTAGCAGCCACGCAGAAAAATAATTTCAAGTATATCAAGTATAACTATCATATCATATCATCAAATATTTAATAGTCAGTTATCATTCATTTTCTGGACAGGATTTCTCTATAAAAGCAGACACGTTTTTATGAAAACTATTAACCTAAAATTTATTTATTTATTATAGTAAATTAGTACTCATTGGGACAAGATTTTGAAAGCCTTTACCCCATTGGCGGTATATAGTTATACGCCGTCTAAAGAGATTTCTCTCAGTGCAGAGCAACATCCCGAACCCTTCCAGGTAATTTGATTTAATAGCGTCGCTAATCGATTTAAGTGACTTGACAATTCCCCCTTAATGTCCTTGGGGATAAGGGGAAAAAACCTGGGAGAGGTTCGTCTCGAAAAGACGTTTATCGATCCGCCAGAAAGCGCGCCTTGTTAGCTGTCATTCATAAATCATGGGAAAAACCCCTTTCCGCTTTGTCCCGAAATACCTATTACCCATCTTTCGGGCAGTGGGCCAAATCAATAGGGCAGTGCTATATTTAACTTCTCGGCCTGGCCACAACAAACAAAACGTTCCGCGTCCGCCTCGATCCGGCTGAATTCGGTTGTCATATTGCAATTCGCAATTTGCATTCCCAGTCGCAGAACTTCCTCGCCATATTCCCCCATCTTTGGCAGATAATTAAGATAATTGCAGCGACGAGTTTTGACTGTCCCGCTGTCAGCATCGCTTTGATTTCTGCACGCTGCCAGACACAAATTTATTGGCACTTCCCCATCGCAAAACTTTCAGATAAATAACATATGTAGATTTCAGATTGGCGAGCTGGGCGAACTTGAACTTGACATTTGGCAGGGGTTTCTTTAAATGTTATAAAGAAAGAAAGAACCTATGACGGGAATCTATGGTAAGGGTTGAGCTCTTGTGTTTTTAATCGATTCAACCTGTCACTTGGGCCATTCATTTCGGTTTCGCTTTGCTGACACAAATAACAGACAGGCACGAAAGCGGAAAACTTTGAAAGCTATCGAAGGTCACTCTGCATCCCCAAATCTCACACTCTTGTGGACTGGTAAAAACAGTAGACAATGTCATAAAAAAAGTATTATTTTGTATTCCAAATTAATTATATTTCATTATTGTTTGCCTATTGTTACTCTATATTTTTACAACATTTATTTTTATAAGATTATATATTTAAAGGCATAAAGTATACGACTTCACTTGATAAATACTTGATTATTTCTCTAAGTGCTCTTAACACACTCCACTGTTAATGCTTATTTAATAACTATATTTAGGCTTTTACTTGTCGCCCCCGCTTGTTTTATGGTATTTTTTGGATGAGCTCACCTCGGACGATTAACCACAGATTACCCAGGATGGAGCTGGTTTATGGCACTCCCCGCGATAATTATTGTTTTTCGATATGTCTCACTTTGCACTCACTCGTTCCCTTTCTCGCTTTGCAATTTAAACGCTTGCTTTTTTACCGCACACCACTGCGTATGCTTAACGTTTTGCCAATGCAGTCAATTGGAATAATTTCCGCAGCAGTTTCTGCTGCCGTTGCATCAACAGTTTCAGAATGCGTTGCACCGCTGTAGCCGTTGTAGAGAATTGCTTTCTACCTGTGGATACAAGGATATTTCCGAATGCGTTTTTTATTTTAGTAAGAGCTACTCAGGTTTCAAGGTTTGTTTACTAGTAAAGACAAAGGTAGGGGTGCTGATTGAAATGGTTCATTAAGCAAACATAAACTCAGAAAGCCAACGAAATATTAAGGTAGGCCCAGAATGGTTAGGGTGTTATTTTTATTGACGTGCACGTTCCTATGGGCTGGTTAAATTTAATTATGCGCCCTTTTCAGATTGGTCTAACTGCTAAGGTGAATCACAATACGAATAGCTAACAAGAAAAGCTTAAGTTGTTCTTCGGTTGCCCGCTGTAAGACCTTCAGACCAGTTATATCATAAGTTATAGCGATACTGAAAAACTATACATATTGGCTAAAAACACTATAATTATTGACCATCTAATTAAGGAACATATACAATTTAAAAACATACTAGTCATAGGATGAAGCTTGTACCACACAGTCCATACTTTTGAACCAATTTAAAAATAAGGACTGACACTTTAAAAAAAAGAAGGCTGCATATACTAACAAACCTAATTATGACGGATAAATGGCCTGTATACGTTCGTCAATGCCTAATCTTTGATTTGTTATGTTATTATCAGTCAAAGTTGATGAGGTTCTGGTACTATCGAGTATCTACAATTTTTGAGGCAGGACCTTGCTAGGTATTCAGGAGTGGAAAGGACCTATGGGTACCTCAACACGAAACACTCGACCCGACACGAAACCGGGAACTGCAACCGGAATGCCGCGAGGCCGCGGACTTAACTGCCTGGCGATCGACGGACGCGGAACGCTTTAAACGAAGTCTCGGACGGAATATACACTGAACGTGATCTAAAGACACTCCTCCAATGTCCGCTGGGCTCGGCAATTGAACAAAAAGTGAGCAATAAATTGAATTTAAGCAGTTGCGACAAGAAGAGCCCACCGCCGGGAACATTTCTTTGGCTTTGTTTTTGCCACATTTCGTTTTCATTTTGCAGCAAGGGTTCTCTGTGTTGGTTCTCTAATTCTCAGGTCGTCTAATGCGACAGCGAAAGAGCGAGAAAGTCGCCCGTGACGCCAGCAAAACGCGTCAAAGAGACCCCGTCCGTCCTATTCATATGCCTACTATACTAAGTATGTATATCATCGCCCCACCTCCTCGCCCCTTGGCAAAACAAACGTTTCGACACCGAAAACAAATGACAATTGTTTAATGCACTTTGACACACTTTAAATCTCTACGAAAATTGCCTTCAGCAAACACGAATGCCAGATGCAAATAAGGTGATTAACGGCGGAGGGAGACGAATGAAAAATACCTTTCAAAGAACTACACAATTAGAAAATTCCTTCGAAACATGCTGCATATATATATATAATTTCTTAAGAACTTATAAATTTGTTGTTTTTAATTTCTTTTTGTCCCTTCTATTAAGTAAACATTTTTGAAATGTATTATTATTTAAATCTTTTCCTAAGTCCAGCACACCCCTTACTACTCTTTTTGGGTATTTCAAATGATCAAGTAAAGTATTCTGTTATTCCAACTTGCGTGGATCTTGCGATCTCATCCTAAAGTGGAAAATTGCAACGCGAAGTGTGCAAGAAAACCACAAGCTGAGAAAATTACGCATACGCCGCACTGTCAAATGCCAAGGTACTGAGATGAAACGCTTTCGTATGTTTCGATTTGTCATTTTAATTAGAGCGCGATGCAGGTGCACTGCTCGTAGGAAAACGGGAAAGTGGGAAATGTGCTTCCAATGTGTAAGAAATGCTTTCAAAAACAAATTAGCCACCGCAATCTGGCTTCCTCAAATGATAGCCCCTATTATAGGCCCAATTTACATAACAAATAAGCTGTGTTATTTAAACGATGACGGAAAATAAGACTTGCGTGCCGACTTGGATCAGTAAAAGTTGAGTGGGAGTGCCCTAAAGGTTGACTTACATAAGCCGGCTATTGAGTCTCCAAATGTCAATTAGGTGAAAAATTAGTAATACATTCGAAATAGGCGAACAATTAGTTGTTAACAATATGTGGAATTGTGGTATAAGACTAAAACAAGAAAAGAAGCTTGGCTTGGAAAAGATCAAATGTTATATATTTGAATTTCAACATAATATTGTTAAGTCCACGAATTCTGGGAAACCGACAGAAAATTATATATCTTATTTTAGTCGAAAAATAGGACACTAGTTGTTGCAAACAAATTAGTATTGTTCCTCAAATATTTGTTTACTTATTTGCGTTTCTTTTTCACTTTTATGGCAATGTCCATTAAAATGCTTGTGCTATAATGGGGTTAGTGTCCCTGCTAAGGAAAAGCTGTTATGCAAATTATTAATTCATTTACAGGGTACCTCCTGCAACAGCTGTCCTTTGTTTATAACCGGCAAATGTAAGCTTATTTTTGTACTGGTTGAACATAGCTGAAGGCCCTAAAATTGATGCTGGTTGCTATAAAAGAAAGCATTTCGCTGCCAGCATTAAACAGTCTGAAATATTCGCAGACCCAGCGGCTGCAGCGGAAAGTCTGTATACTAATTCCCCAACAAAAAATCTATAACTTTCTACGTAGATTTCAAATTAAAAATTTGAAAATATAATTAGAGTCTAATCTCACCTACATTAACAGTTTGTTATGTTCCTTTTTATTTTGTTTTTCTTTAATTTTTATATTTTTATTTGAAAATATGGAGGAAAAGGACGCATAATAGAAAACAAAATATAACTTTAAAGGTTTTTAGATTTGTACAGCCGGCAAAAATTGTATCTAAATATTTATCAATAATCACAAATAAATAAGAAAAGTTAATATGTGAAAAGGGGCATTTGAACTTAATTCAATTCGAGGGGATACAAAAATCAAATCAGTTGACTGTCAATCAGCAGGCAAAATCAAGTTTAAATTGCCGATCGCGGGACAAATCAAATAAAGTTCAGTTTTGAGCTGGCCAAAAAAATGTGTGCGGACTTTTGGGCCAGATAATTCAATTTGGTGGGAAAAAGCCGAAAACGTTAACTTTCAAACGGAACCTAATCCAATTAACCAGGCTGCAGAACCGGAGCACATGCAAATTATCCAATTCTGCTCCGTTCTTAATTAACATTTAAAATGCTTCAGGTTTTTTTCTTGACGTACCCTCCGGTTGAACCTTTTTGCGCAAAAACCACTCGGTAACCGCAGTTGTGGTGTGGCGATGGTTTGGCGGGGGGTGTGGCACTTATACCCACTCTGGGATCCATATACAGAAAGTTGCAAAATGTTAAATATTTGCAACACCTGAAAAATTGAATATTTTTCATTAAAAGTTAAAAGTTGCCCAACGTCAGCGACTGCTGTGTGGAAAACAGGGAATGGTGGAGGGGAATGTAAGAGGTTCTGTCTCAACCGCAGTCAATAAATAAACTTTGGAAAGTGCGTGAAAATGTATTTGCAGATTGAACAGTTGAAGCCTCAGTGATGAGTGAGTGAATGGAAGTTGCTAGTCGTTATGTGAAAAAGTATACTGCAATCTAGAAAATAAAAAATATATCTTTGAATCTTTAGAGGAAAATTTAATATGACTATATATTTAGTTATGCGTTCCGTTCTGTAAAATAAAATTAGTATTTAGAGTATTGCGCATAATACATTAAATAATCCAAATTTAAACAAATACTTTCTTGTGTGTAACGACTTGTTTTCTGCTTTGAAGTTCGTATTTGTTTACATAACTTTTTTACAAAGATACTTTTTACTTATTTTGCTGTGACAAATACTTCTGTTTAGTTTCTCAACTGAAGTTTTTCTACCACCAACTCGCGTTTTTGTTTTGTTGTCTTTGTGATAACTAACCTAGTCGTGTTTTTTGAAGCATGATTTTGCATCTTGGATGAAACTTGGTACTCTTAACCATTACTTATGCTTTCTGTGATGTTATTTACCCATCTATGCCATACGAACAATATATATATTTTTTCTGAGTGTCTATTCAGCAAGTGGCGACTAAATCAATTTGCAAACTTCAGTCACAGTCGCAGCTTTTTCTTTTCCTCTCTGGGAAAACCGCGACATGAAAATGGACGACAGCCGGTGGTGCTGGCGGTGGTTTTTCGTGGTGACGGCGGTGGTGGCACGTGTTTGTGGTAGTCGGCTTACAGCAGATGTGGGCCGAAGTCTGTTTAAAGCGCCATCATAATCAGCATCATCATCATAATCATCATCATCAGCATCAGCTCAGAGACCTTCTCCCCTTCCCCAACTGGTCATGTTGTGCTTTGTTAAAAGGATTTTCACGGATTTCCGTTGTAATTTGAAAAGTTTTTTGTGCAACTTTTTTCATTAGAATAAGAGAGAGGCATAGGCGGGACGAAAGGTGGGGCACCATCGGCAACCCAGCTCCTGCAAAAGGTAAATGGCTCGGCCGTGTTAGTTTTTGAAGTGGCCTGCCACGAGCAGCCGGCGAACAGGTGTTAATTGTTTTCAAGCTAATTTGGCCCGGCGATAATGAATTTTTCGCCAGACCAGGCCCGAAAAGAAGAAAATTATAATTAAATTGCTCTGAAAGCGACGCGGATTTGAAGAACTTTACTTAAGTCTTATACACAACAAAAAATTTTAGTCGACAGTATAAAAAAACTGTTTAGAAGCTTTTGAGTTTGGGTAGCGTGTTTGAAAACGAACTATCTACTATAACTAGTATCATCAAACTGTGATTAAGGTTTAAGTAGATTTTAACTGGTCCTTAACTCTACCAACAAAGTTTATCGCTAAGCTCTGAATAAAGAAATAAAAATGCTTATCGGTAATTTTTGCGATGTTAACCACCCAAAAAGAACTGCCCCACTTCACTTTTCTGTTCAAATTGTTTGAACTAGTCTGAAAAGGAAAGGGATTTAGCTGAATCTACTTGGTGAGGCCAACTCGTTCAACTGTTGACTAAAAAATCGGAGGAACAATAAAGTTGCCAGTGGCTCAACATTCCACCCTCCTCTGAGCTAACTGCCTCCCCTTAGCAATTCCTTTGTCAACCTTGAAAACGCGCGCAGGTGTGAAATGGGCGTGCGAAATGGAACCAGGCCTACTCCAAAGGGAGAGACTGGGAAAAAGTGGAAAAAGCGGATGGTGAGGGGCAGGCGTGTGTGGGAGATAATTGAATTTCTGATTTTAAGTGCTGCCGAGGCGGAGACATCAGCAGAGGGTAGCTAAACAAGTCACAAAAGTGCAAATTTGCGCCGCAAAGTATGCAGCACTAAATTACGCATACGCCATGTGCCACAGCATTAAAAGTGGTAGTAGAGACCGGAACGTGTAAACTGCCGGCCTGCCCAAAAGTTGTCCTGCTGACGGGGAAAGCTGCCAATTTGCCAAGTGTCCGCAAACAAAGCGAGCTACACAAACCAAACGAGACAAACGAGCGAACAACAAATAGTTGCTAACACAACGGTCAGCCAATACGAACAGTGGGTACACTTTAGATAAAACAAAGACATGGCTTGTAATTTGAAATTTGAAAATTCTAATCCGTAATCAGTTTTTAGAAATCTTTATTCAATTTGTATAACAAACGTCATGTACATATACTTCAACTACTTTGAAATCCCCCTAAAGAACGCCAGTATTATTTCTTACCTTTCTCATTTGTTATGCCTCCTGTCTTTACGTCACTACACCAGCATTTGTTATTATAATACTGTGTAGGTGTCCAATCTTCAAGCCGTATTCCAAGTAGCCGCCTGAGAGAAGTTCCTCCGACAACTTCAAGTGGCATTGTAAAAAGTTTTCCTGCCACCCCATTTAAAATGCAAATGGAGGCCGTTCGTACAGAGGCAATTGCTACGTCCACCTTTGCTCTCACTCCCATGTCGGCAAATTAGTTTGCAAGCAAAGAGAAACATAAACAGAACACGCCAATATATCGCCCATTTGGACTATAAATTATCTGAAAGATCACTCCCGCAACGGGGCTCTCATATTCGGGATTTATTTCGGCCTGCTCGGAAGTCGTTGTGCCTATAATCCGCTTTGTGGCCCAGCTGAACTTTGGCCTTTCGGCTCTGGCTGCTTTTATAGAGGATTGGGGGAAGTCGCACCATCGCTAACTTCTTAAGTGCAGTGCAACTTTTGACACTTGAAATTGAGTTTTGCGGTGTAATTGCATTTTATTTGCCAACTTCAGCCAAGGGAACCAAACAAAAGTCGCAATCCAATCCCGTTCCCATTTACAGTCCCCATTGCACTGCCATTGTACGAAAGTACGGGAATCCATTGGATGCTGTATCTTTCTGTCACTTAGCACCCGAGCAGGGACGGTGGGTGGGTAGGTGGAGAAGTGCCATCAAATTTGCATGGATGGCGCCGAGGAGGCTGGGACTCAAGTCAAGTGGCGATAATCGCAATCTTTGGCTGGCCCGTTATTTGCGCCACGCCCCTTTACAACCACCCAGTCACCTTGCATGTGTCCACACAGTGAGAAAAAATTTGATTTAAATTGTTACCCAAAAGGTAAATCGGACGCCAAGTATTAATATACTTAAGGTATTATTAAATCTTAAAAAAACAAGGCACTCAAACACTTTAGTTTGGATTCAACCACAAGTTTTTCAATTCAGGTTTTAGGTGGAAGTAAAAACTATTTCTAGTGTACAAGAGAATTGAATTGGATCATTTTCGCAAATGGATTGCAGAGAAATTGAAGGGGGCTGTAAGTTTGTGCAAACTGCAGTTTGGCAGCTCATAAAATCAACTTTCTCCATTCCACTCGCATGCAGTTTTCCCCACGAAATGTGGTGGTGGTAGGTGGATGAGGGCCAGAAAATTAATTACAATTTTTTGAATGGATACCATTGAAAGCGGATGGAAGTGGATGAGGAGCAGCAATCAAATCAAATTATTTTCCATTGCAACTCAATAGGGGAAACGAAAACGAAACCGATCCCAGCAAAAGGCCACCAGTAAAACGGAAAGGGAAAATAAACTCGGGCATATTATGCAAGCCAAGCTAAGCTGGGAAAAAGCAGAGAACTTCCCTCCGCTTTTCCTGCCCCTCCTGCCCCTCCTGCCCCTCTGTTGAAATGTTTAACAAATGCCAAGGCGGGCATTTCAATTTCAGACAGACTGACTTACTCAATGCAGCCATAATTAAGAGTGTCCTCGCTGTCAGTCTGCCATTGTTCAGTATTTTCTGTTTCTCTGGCGAACGGGAATGCGAATCGACAGCTGGCAATTTTCTGGCAGCGAGATAAATGAATTTTTTATTAAAACAGTTGCAAATTATTTAGTTTCATGTTGGGCATTAATTTGCATAATTTAAAGTTAAACTTTTCCTGCACAGTTTTCAATTGCCGCAGCTTGTTGCTTGTGTGCCCCCAACTCTGATTTTTGTTTTCATGAATGAATTTTCGGCGCGCTTTTCACGGCGCAGGCGCTCTGAAAATCGGAGAAGAGAGAGAGAAGCCGGTTGAAGGTTGATGATAGAAATTGAAACCTCAGCCTCCTTGGAGGATGTCCTTTCAATCTGCGATTCGTCAGACAAAAGTAGCAGGACTTCGACGGCGGCCAACAGTTGCGGTCTGGAGCTCGTGGGTTGCACGTCGCAGTTGCTAAAACCCGGGACTTAAAAACACTCGAAAAATCTAAGACTTCGTCGTCGTGCGGGATTCGCCTGCCGAAACTTCAAAGCAAATAACACAAATTAAATTATGGCTTAAATATGTATGAAATGCCAATATATTGTCATTTGTGTGTGCCAGTGCTAGTGTGTGTGTGCCCTGTGTCGTATACGCAATATTTATGAATGCAATTTCCCACGACTGAGCAGAGACAATACTCGTAAGCCAAGATTATTGTGCCTGCGTATCGAGCATACTAGCCAAGTGAACCCGAAAAAGCGGATCTGCATTGTCTGTGGTAATCCCTGTGGAAATCCCCGAAGCGATTTTCCCACACCCACCAGCCTGCAGCTGAGTATTGGCTGCATAACAAATCGCATCAAGCATTCTGACATCGCATCTCGGATGGCGTCTCTGAATCTCTGAATGGGCAAAGAAGTGCTCGCTGCTCAGCACTCTCCCCACATAACTCCCATTGCCCCCTCAGTTTTTCTTTCTTTCGCTTTTTTGCCAGCACATTGTGCCAGCAGTTGCAGTTTCACAGTTTACACACGACGAGCAGCGAAATATGGAATCTGAATTACAAATGCAGCCAGCATTTTGCATAATTTATGTCAAGCATGAAAATAACAACTAAAGCGAGCGATGACCAAAATGTGGGGGAGAGATGCGGAGGGGCCGCAGCACACATAGCCATAAATAAGTGCAGGTTTAAATACCACGGCAACAATTGTGAAATATGGCAGAATAATAGAAAGGACCAAAGCAGAGCAGCAGCTAAATATTCATATACTCAAATGTACATTGCACTGGGAGAAATCAGGGAGAGGGAGGGCTTAAGTAGACCATTCGATTCCCAGAACAAAATTGGTTAAGCCACCTAAATCTACCCGTCACTTCATAAACATTTAATAGTGTTACCCCAAGACTGGTTTGATCTGATTAGAAAATGAAATTATCAAACATATCCTAGCAACGCATTAAATTAATGTCACTATAGTTTAATTTAATAAAATTTCTAAATAAGCACAGCTTATTAAAAACCAAACGCATTGAATTCAATTCGATGTTGATTATTTCATTAAATTAAGTTTGTGAGTTTGTCGATTATATATAACAATTCGGTTTTGCAGGCATTTCCAATTTGTTAAAGTGATTTTCTCACACCCATTGTTTTTTTTAACAATGTCAATGTTTGAAATATAAACGCATTATAATTCAGTTTATATAAACTTCACTGTGCAATGCTCTATTCCACTGTTGATAATTTAATTTCCAAACTAAACTGTCAATATTGATCAAAAGCTAAGCTAGCTTAAATTAAATTGATATTGAAGTTATTCAAAATTTTAAATGAATTCTAAATTGCATTTAAGTAAATGCTTTTCGCAGACCAAGCTGCCAAAATGTATAAGCATACATCAACGTAATCCGAACATTTCATGCAACTTGTTAAGGCATAAAGTGTCACAACCCGCTCCACTAGATTGCAAGTTCTGAAAAAGTTTTCATATTTTTCCTTGATTTGAGTCTCGAAATGAAAGCCACAAACATTGTTGGTTTGTTTTCCTCGTTTTTCGCCAGTGCATATACAAATATGAGTTGTTAGCTACACGAGTAGCCCAGTGCAAAGGGGGCTAGGCAAGGGAAGCGGAGAGTGGAGGGCAAATGTCAACTGTAGGCGGTGCACCCAGGGGTTAAAGAGTGGCAGAGAGGGGTTAAGTGGGGCTGGAACCCCCTTCGGGCACGCCACTGTTCGCAGCAAGAACTCTGAGGACAAAACAAAGCGGGCTTCACAACGAAATGGGCCAAAAAGTTATTTTAAGCGAACAGCGAAAAGCGTGCTACAAAATTGAAAGAAAGCTGAAAGCAAGAAAGAAAGCGTCCATAAAGTGGGCTTAGGTGTGGGTGAGTGGGTGGTGGAAATGTGGAAAAGCGGGGGAGGACTGCAAGTTGGTAATCTCGAAACAATTATGCATACACGCGCATACAGCGGGAAAACGTTTCACTGAAATCTGTGGCGCGTGAGACTCGACAAAAAGTAGCCCAAAAGCCCGCAATGAAAGCGCAAAATGTTTGGCCATTAGCATAAAAAATAATGGCCGAGTGGCAGCCACATAACAACAAAATCTGAGGTGGTGGCAAAAGGGGAGTTGAAGGAACGTGTCCATTTCATCGAAGACTTCGTCTTAATCCTTTTCAACTGGTAAATTGGCGTAAAAATGCCCTTTGGGGCTCCCCAAGCATTTTCGATTTCTGTTTTTCGTGACCATTCCCTTGCACAAGGAGAAAAATCAATGTTTTCACAGAGGGCGGCCCCTGTATTATAAGTAATTTTAAAATATTTGGTTTTTTATTTAATACACAGACTTAGGCAACTTAATAAAGTATGTGCCACTAAGCCTAATTGCTAATAAAAGTGCCAAGAAATTCGTAAACTTAGTCAGAAAATAAATTAAATAGGGATTGATACAAATCGTGTGAGGCCCATTTTCTTGACCTCCTGTTAAAATAAAGTACGCTTATAGTCAGAAAATGCATGAAATTGCCAGTTTACCATTAAAACGAGAAAACGAGCCTAATTGTGTTAAGTGTGAAATGTATCTTAAGGAATTTTATAACTAATCGACGGAGAATTTTACCTTTAAAGGTTTTCAGAATGAACTTAATTCTACGAAAATCATCCAAAAGACCTTCGAATAGTGATTAGATTGATTGCTTTATTGACTTTGACAATTGTTGACTTCTCGGACTATAAATACCAACAGTTCGTGGTGTAATTTTTTTCCGTGTCACCCAATCCTGTCAATCGGACCCATCGACAATCTCCTCAGCATTGCATACTTTTATGGTCGAATACTTTGCGGAGTGAGTGTGTGGGAGGCAGCAGAGCAAAAAGATACAAAATGCGAGCAAAAGTGAGGCCAATAAAAAGGCGATAAAATTGACGCCGATACAGGAGGAAGGAGCAGAGGGACGAGTGCGAGTGAGAGGAAGAGGAAGCGAGGCGATAAGCGTATCCTGTCGGCAGAGTGCATAAAAAGGAGATATATATTCCGGTGTCCTGCGTGTCTCGTGTTTGTTGCTGCAGCCTCTCTGATAGCCTGCGATTCAAATGCCTTGGTGATTAATGGGCCATTGGCCATTGCCGACGGGATGCGCATAATTCAACCGGGCCCAAGGACCAGATACGGCCAATGGCCGGCCGTAGGACTTCGGTTACTCCTGGCCCTTGCCTGGACCACGGCGGCAGCGGCAGCCATGGAGTCCTCGGCCGAGCTGCAGGCCCTGGGCTACGAGGCAATTAGCCCGGGCTCTGCCTCAATTAGCACATCCAGTTCGCCACCCGGAGAATCGACAGTGGCTGGCGGCGGGATTGGTAGTGCCCCCCGCTCCGACTGGAAATACAAACGGACGAAAGTCAAGCGACGACAGCAGCGCCTCAATTCGCACAGCAACCTGCCCGGCAGCACCAATGCCTCCCACGCCCACTCCCACCACCCCCTCGTGAACCTGCCGCCCAGGCAGCGCTACCTGAAGGTCAACCAGGTGTTCGAGAGCGAGCGCCGCATGTCGCCGGCCGAGGTGCAGCGCAATCACGGCAAAATCGTGCTGCTCGGACTCTTTGAGCTCTCCACATCGAGGGGACCCCGGCCGGATGGACTCAGCGAACTGGGAGCTGCCACCATGGCCGTGGAGCACATCAACCGCAAGCGCCTGCTGCCGGGCTACACCCTCGAACTCGTGACCAACGATACTCAGGTGAGTTAAAAAGCCGAAAGCCGCAAGTCGAGTGCCACTTCTAGGCGGCGTTGTTCCATTACGAAATTGAATTTTCATTTAGTAGCGCGTGCAACATTAAAACTTAATAAGAAAAATCTTGAGCAACAAGAACAGACCGGAGAGCAGCTGCGGTTGCGGTCCTAAAAGAGGGGCAAATATGTCATCAACGTTCCGTCTGAAGCGCTTTTATTGCGATGAGTCGTTGCCACTTTGATGGGGCACGGAAATGTACAAAAGCACTGACACTGTGGAAAATTAAGAGCCTGTTATCAAAAGGCTTTTCAGAAGAAAAGCTTCTATGAGATCTAGCAAAAAGGTTATATACCCAAAGAAATTCGATTTCTCCCCTTTTAAGATGTCAATAATTTTTGTTGTTAACGCTTGCTATTTAAGTGTATGCATATGCACATCTACCGAAACAGACAGTCATATCTGGGGCCGCATCTCCGGCTGTGCCTCTATCAAAGTCGACATTTTAAAAATGTTTATTGCGCCATCTTGCCGCTTTTTTATGACGGCGAAACGAGTCGGTGAACAACGGCCTTTGCCCCCTGTTATTTTCCTGCCCCCGATTGCTCATCTCTCCTCCATTTCTCCCCACTCTCCATCTGGCAATCAGTGTGATCCTGGAGTGGGCGTGGATCGCTTTTTCCACGCCATCTACACACAGCCCTCGACGAGGATGGTGATGCTGCTGGGATCGGCTTGTTCGGAGGTCACCGAAAGCCTGGCCAAGGTGGTGCCCTACTGGAACATCGTGCAGGTGAGTCCTCTGCGACTGATTAAAATGTAGATATCCTTCCCATCCACCTCATTCGGTTCATCATCTACCCATTCCTAATCGGGCAATTTCTCAAAAATCTAATCAACTCACGTGCGTAGCTCGATTAGCATAAATGCTGGGGAATCCAGCCGATTCCAGCACCCCATAAACCTTTGAGCCATAAACATTTCCACAGCCCACAAATTATGAGGTCCACAAATTCACTTAGAACATTTGCATTTGGCCTTTGAAGTTTCATTTCGGCTGTGCGTGTGTTAAATGAGTGGGGAAACTGGGGAGACACATGAGCTGGAGGGCTGGATTCCTAGAAGCATGTCTTGCATTTTAAGCGACCTTAAGGACACGCAGATACTCTAACGATTTCCATCGATGAAAGGTCTCCTTTGGCTCAACATCGCCGGCGTTGAGCGATAGGAGGGAGTTCCCCTACTTTTACAGGACCGTGGCCCCGGATTCCTCGCACAATCCGGCGCGCATCGCTTTCATCCGGAAGTTTGGCTGGGGAACGGTGACCACATTCTCGCAGAACGAGGAGGTCCATTCGCTGGCGGTGAACAATTTGGTCACCGAGCTCGAGGCGGCGAACATATCCTGTGCCGCCACCATCACCTTCGCGGCCACCGACTTCAAGGAGCAGCTGCTGCTACTCAGGGTAAGCCGCATAAATGCCACGAGTGCACCAGATTATTAACAATAAATGCAAACTGTTGGATGATTTTATGGCACATTTTGAATTTCAAAAGTTTTTGTTTTGGTTGCTTTTTGAGTGCATTAAAAGCACACTTTGAAACAAATATAAATTATACACTTGAGACCAACATATACAAAAACTTTTTTAACAATACTACTATACTCTTTTTTCTTGAAACTAATATTCTGGCTGAGAATGAAAAATATAAACAAAAACTCCAATGTTAACTGGTTACTTAAAAAGCTTACGCATGAAATAATATTCAGAATCAAAATGTTATATTCCACAAAGGCATTTTTATTCCAACTTTATTTAAAGCTCTTACAAATATTCTTCTTAATAATGTCATCGTTATCTTTCTATGACTTCAACTTATTGCACAGTTTTTGCCTTAAATTTAATGGGTCAAGACCATTGCCTCTACTCGCTTGAATAAATGATTCACCATTAGCAGACCAACCATATCGCCCAGAGCTCCTTTTTTCAGCATGATTGTTACACTTTTTTTTTGAGTGTGGGCGGGCACCAGTGCAAATCGAAGGATGACAAATGACAAATGGCCAAATGCCGTTCCGTTCCGTTTATATCGCCACAGGAGACGGACACGCGCATCATCATCGGCAGCTTCTCGCAGGAGCTGGCCCCCCAAATCCTGTGCGAGGCCTACAGGCTGCGAATGTTCGGGGCGGACTACGCCTGGATCCTCCACGAGAGCATGGGCGCCCCCTGGTGGCCGGACCAGCGAACCGCCTGCTCCAACCACGAGCTGCAGCTGGCCGTCGAAAACCTTATCGTGGTGTCCACGCACAACAGCATCGTTGGAAATAACGTCAGCTACAGCGGACTGGTAAGTTTGAGGGGCGACACTGGAGAAAAATAGTATTCAATATTTAATTCCATTCAAGAACTTCCCAAACTCTAAGCCAAATTAGTATTAAAGAGAATAAATATAGATAAAATCTATTCTAGGACACCAATAAGAATATAAGGAGCATGTTGTTTGGTAGTAAAATAAAATGCATTAAAAAGATGAACTCAGTAATTTTGAAAAAAATATTAAAATAGATTAAATATTTAATAGATTACTTTTACGGACTCGGCATACCGTATCAGCCTTGTTAGATCTCCAAAATTCCTTAGAGCTGTCTTTTTCGGCATTATTTCAGCTTTGCGTTAACGTTTCTATCCGTTTTCTTTTTATAAACAGCCGGCTGCCTTGTCCTTCTGGTTGTCCTGCTCCTTATTCTGTTTTGTCTGTCCTTTCCGTGCGCGTCCAAAACGAAATGATTTATTTGATTAGACAATCCCGAGGCTGCGATTGCGTTTTGCGATGGCTCCAGCGATGGCGATGGTGATTGCCAAGTGGGCCGCCTAAGTCCTGCCTGTCATCGCATTCGCATTCGCCATCGCAGACGCACTTTTATGGCTCCTTTAGTGCTGGTCATGAAATTGTGGCTGGAGTGCGGGGGCCTCAATTCCGGGAAGGGGATCTGGTATAGCCAATCTCATTACTGGCGGCATTCCTGCGGCATTCGTGGTCTGTTTAATCGCGTTTCCACTTCACAGAACAATCACATGTTCAACTCGCAGCTGCGCAAACAATCCGCCCAGTTCCACGGCCAGGAAGGATTTGGTTCCGGTTCTGGCTCCAGGATCAGTATCACCGCACCGCAATCGGATTCGCGCCGGCGGAGGAGGAGGGGGTTGGGTGGAAGCGGAGGTCACCTCTTCCCGGAGGCCATATCGCAGTATGCACCGCAGACCTACGACGCCGTGTGGGCCATTGCTTTGGCCTTGAGAGCCGCCGAGGAGCACTGGCGGCGCAACGAGGAGCAGTCGAAGCTGGACGGATTCGATTACACTCGGAGCGACATGGCCTGGGAGTTCCTGCAGCAGATGGGCAAGCTGCACTTTCTGGGAGTATCGGTGAGTAATTTAAGGACGACGAACAGGAGTATTCAAGAAAAAACATTAATCTTAAAGCCAGTAAAATTTACTCAAATTTCGAGGAAGTGCTCTAAGGTGGTCTTGTTATCGGCGTTTTATGTATTTTAGGGTCCAGTTTCCTTCAGCGGACCGGATCGCGTTGGCACCACCGCCTTCTACCAAATCCAGCGCGGTCTTCTGGAACCGGTGGCCCTCTACTATCCGGCGACGGATGCCCTGGACTTCCGGTGTCCTCGCTGCCGGCCGGTGAAGTGGCACAGCGGGCAGGTGCCCATCGCCAAGCGGGTGTTCAAGCTGCGGGTGGCCACCATCGCTCCACTGGCCTTCTACACCATCGCCACGCTCTCGAGCGTGGGGATTGCCCTGGCCATAGCCTTTCTCGCCTTCAATTTGCATTTTCGCAAGCTCAAGTAAGGCGAAAAGATCATTAATCACTTGGCTTACTCCTTTTATGGCCCTTTTATTTGTTTTTTAATATTTTATTTTCCATTAAGTGGTTATTTAACTGGGAGTTTGAAACGGGTATGATTCTTTACCTTCAAACCTTAGTTAACTTATTTTCTTAATTTGCCTTAGCTTGTGGTAAACCCATTTAGGTTTGCCACTTGCACTGATTTCTAATTGATTACTGTATTTATTCTCAACTCTTCAGGAGTTTATAAATGTAGCTTCAGTTATGTGTTCCGCACCCAATGCTTACTTTGCACTTTTTCTGTGAAGGATTGGAGGCACCTCGTCTCATAACCATGACCGTCTCCCATCTCACTCCACAGGGCAATTAAACTTTCCAGCCCCAAGCTGAGCAACATCACCGCAGTGGGCTGCATCTTTGTGTACGCCACCGTCATCCTTTTGGGTCTGGACCACTCGACGCTGCCCTCGGCGGAGGACTCCTTCGCTACGGTCTGCACGGTGAGTTGTTATCCTTCGGCTCCCAAATCCTCCGCATCCTTCTTTTCGCTCTGCCTTCTTTGTTTGACTTTGACGGGTTTCTGGCGTGTAAGCAAGCATGTGGGGTCTTCATCAAATATGACTTTCAGTTTTAGGCTGGTAACTTCCGAGCCGCGTTTATGTGTTTGCTTTACTTATACACTGCAAAGAATATATTACTTTTTAGTGTTAGGTTGAATTGGTCTTAGTATTACAACATTTTTAATGTTCAAAGGGGATATTTATAAGCCTTTTAATACAAGAAAGAATGTTAGCTTCGGCAAGCCGAAGTTTATGTACCCCGGCAGCTTTTAAAAAAATTTAGTATTCTATAAAGCCATAAACAATATATTAAATATATACATTTTTCGATAGTAGAAACTGACGTACAGAAGGACAGACTAACATGGATATATCGACTGAATATATAGGATAAAGAATATACATAGTTTATAGGATTGGAAATGTCTAGTTTAGTTGCAATTTTTTTATTTTTCCAAGTGTATTTTCTACTCGCTCGACTTCTCAGCTTGCTATAAATAGCCAACGGATTAGACTGCAAATCTCCTGCTCTTTAAGCTAGAAGACAAGTCGAGTTTGACGAGCTTTCCGTCCAGATCTGCTGCCCCTTCCCCTGTTTTCCCCTTAACAACTGCCTCGAACGCCACTCCTGGGAAATTTGCTGGTCGCTGTTGTTTCTGTTCCTGTAACCATTTCGCCTCCTGTTCCGCTTTTCGAGCTGCCAGTTGGTTTTTTCTTATTGTTGAAACCCTCGTGGTGGCTGGGGGGCTGGGAAATGCAAACACATGACAAGGAAATTTACAACTTTTGTGATATTCCTTTATTTGCATAAATTTGAAACGCACAACAAAGTCTCCATCACTCCAAGACTTGTGGTCCATTGATGATTTTCTCCAATGTTGCCGCCGGTCTGGTTTACTTTGGGTTCTGCCTGACATGACAATTAGTGTGTTCATACAGTATTACCTATGTACCCCTAACCTCCGTCTCATCCGCTTATGATGTTGTGCAGGCACGCGTCTATCTGCTCTCCGCCGGATTTTCCCTGGCTTTTGGATCGATGTTTGCCAAAACCTACCGAGTTCACAGGATCTTTACGCGCACCGGAAGTGTTTTTAAGGACAAGATGCTGCAGGACATCCAACTGATCCTGCTCGTCGGCGGATTGCTTCTGGTGGATGCGTTGCTGGTTACCCTTTGGGTGGTCACCGATCCCATGGAGCGGCATCTCCACAATCTTACGCTCGAGATAAGCGCCATCGATAGGAGTGTCGTCTACCAGCCGCAGGTAATATAAACTATTAATTAAAAAAAAGTTATTTACATTTACACAAATGCCTTTAAACTTGCACTTATTTCATTTACTTACTTGCTATTTTCTTTTGTGACAGTGCTCATATGGCAATTGTTTAACTAACACCTTTTTAATTATGCTCAACGTCCTCATTCATGTGGACAAATGGCTTTAATTAAATATTAGTTTCAATGCAATTACTTATTCGTTTAAATCGTCTTTTAATTGGAATGCAGTGTATACTTCCAGTCCATAAAGACGAATAATCATACATGTCGCTGATTAAAATTTAAAATTCAAAGGATTTCATTCGCAGTTTCATTTTTTCGGCTCAACAAATAAATAAAATACGAAAAAGCTAAATATTATTTGCAATGCTATTATTTATTCAATTAAATCTCATTCTGAGTTGATTGCTTTATTTAAAACTGTCAAGCGAGATCCAAGAATTGTTGTTATTCAAAAGAATTAAAATAAACAAATATTGAAACTTAATCGAGCAGAAAACTCAAACGTGTTAAAAATACAGAACATTAAATATTGTTTTCAGGGGTTTCTTTATTTATTTGCTGGATTAAATGTTTAAAAAAATGCAATATTTTGTTTAGCACACAGTAAATAAATAAAAATGGCACATTAAATTATGGTATTGGGAACACTCACAAATAAGTTATTTCAAGAATATCAATTAGTCCTTTCCGTCTGCTATTATTGTTTTCAGGTGGAGGTGTGTCGTTCGCAGCACACACAAACGTGGCTAAGTGTCCTGTACGCCTACAAGGGCCTCCTCCTCGTGGTGGGTGTGTACATGGCCTGGGAGACGCGGCATGTGAAGATCCCCGCCCTGAATGACTCCCAGTACATTGGAGTCTCTGTCTACAGTGTGGTCATCACCAGCGCCATTGTCGTGGTGCTGGCCAACTTGATTTCGGAGCGAGTCACCCTGGCCTTCATCACCATCACGGCTCTGATTTTAACCAGCACCACGGCCACGCTTTGCCTGCTTTTCATTCCCAAACTTCACGACATCTGGGCGAGAAGTAAGTACAAGACAATAACAAAATAATCTTATATCTAGTTATTCATTTTGCTATACTATATTATATTATATTTAATTTTTTTTACAACGCTTTCTTAATTTCTTCCTAATATTTCTAGATTTAGATTTCGTGCTTATCATTTTGTATTCGTTAACCCACTTTTACTTTTCACCCAGCTATGATATGTCCTCATAACTCGAGTTTTACCCCGCAGACGACATTATCGACCCGGTAATCCACAGCATGGGTCTGAAGATGGAGTGCAACACCCGACGATTCGTGGTGGACGATCGAAGGGAACTGCAGTATCGCGTGGAAGTGCAGAACAGGGTTTACAAAAAAGAGATACAGGCCTTGGACGCCGAGATCCGCAAGTTGGAGCGACTGCTGGAGTCCGGACTGACCACCACGTCCACCACGACGTCGTCCTCCACGTCCCTTCTTACTGGCGGTGGTCACCTGAAGCCGGAACTGACAATCACCACTGGGATTTCGCAAGCTCCGCCTGCCAGTAAAACCAGAACACCGAGTATCTCGGGAATACTACCGAATCTTCTGCTCTCCGTGCTGCCACCGGTGATTCCCCGAGCCAGTTGGCCCTCAGCAGAGTACATGCAGATCCCGATGAGGCGGTCTGTGACTTTTGCCTCGCAGCCCCAACTGGAGGAAGCCTGCCTGCCGGCACAGGACTTGATTAACCTTCGGCTAGCCCACCAACAGGCCACGGAGGCCAAGACGGGATTGATCAACCGACTGCGAGGGATATTCTCGCGCACCACTTCGAGTAACAAGGGTTCCACGGCCAGTTTGGCGGATCAAAAGGGTCTGAAAGCGGCCTTCAAATCGCACATGGGTCTGTTCACCCGTCTGATTCCCTCCTCGCAAACGGCCTCCTGCAATGCCATTTACAACAGTCCAAATCAGGACTCCATGCCCGTGGAGTCATCCCACCCAAATGGCAATCACCTCAAGCCCATCCACAGGGGTTCCCTGACCAAGAGTGGCACCCACCTGGATCACCTCACCAAGGATCCGAATTTTTTGCCCATACCCACCATTTCGGGGGGAGAGCAGGTGGATCAGCAATTGGGCGGAAAGTATGTGAAACTGCTGGAGACCAAGGTGAACTTTCAGTTGCCCAGCAACCGCAGACCTTCGGTGGTGCAACCGGCCCCCAGTTTGAGAGAGAGGGTGAGGGGCTCCCCTCGCTTTCCCCACCGCATTCTGCCGCCCACTTGTAGTCTCAGCGCTCTGGCCGAATCCGAGGATCGTCCCGGAGACAGTACTTCCATCTTGGGAAGCTGCAAGTCCATACCTCGCATTTCCCTGCAACAGGCAACCAGTGGAGGTACCTGGAAATCGATGGAGACGGCGGCCAAGTCGAGGCTTTCCCTGGGTGATTCCCAGGAGGAGGAGCAGACGCCTGCGAACGGCCTGGATTAGAGTAGATGCCCTGTCCTTTGTCCACGGTCCAAGTCCAAGTCCAAGTCCTCGTCAATTAAAAGCGAAACACCAAGCAATTATTTAACGACACACCCACAGATTCTGCCTCCCAGAATAGCGCGTGTGCAACTGACCAATCATCAGCTTAAAGCAATCAAACGCATTAGGTTAGAACGCTAGATAAGTCACGATAGGAACCCCCTTTCCTCATTTATTATTACTCCTAGCTAGTCATCTTCCTGAACTTAGCAGAATCAGCTGCACAGAGAAAAATGCAAGCACATTGTGCTCTGCCTAGAAGTAGCATTCGTCTAGATATTCGTATTGAGTCTTTGTTTTTAGTATCAGCATAGTTTTCTAAAAACTAACATCAGTATTCGCTTATTGAATAAACCTATTAATAGTATATTGACTAACTCTAGTTGCCAAGTTTTTAGGTATTTGACAGGAAAATTGTTATTTTTGTATAACATGTTATTTATATGGGATTGATCTCTCAGAGTATAATTTTGTTTTAAATATTTAAGACTTATTATTTAATAATTTCTCAACATTTCAGAGAATTTTGGTTGACATGTTCATTTTAAAGGCTTAATTCCAACGTTTTAAGCCAAGAAAGAACATAATATTTTTTTTATTCTCATTTTTATACCCTACAAACGGTATAAGGGTATCGGCTGATCGGCAACGATCCAGCCAAACTCACTCAAAAATTTTGGATATTTATTTTTCTTAATTGTTGATTATAATTTTAGTGACATTTTTGAGGCTTATTAATCTTTGGATACTATTACATCGAGGTCGCTTAAACATAGTTTTAAACATAATCGCATCTCTCTGTGTAGAACCTCCTTCGCCATGTGATTGATCCTCTCATCTAGTTTAAGTAGATGAGCTGACGGCCAGCTCCAGTTGACCCCGCAAGTTGTGATTAACCCGCTTCTTAACCCTTGCCTCCTTGGTACCCTAGATTTAAGTGGATCCGTGTTTGTTTTCTTGTTGTTGTGCCGCCGCAGGACGGCAATATCTGCGGTGTATCTACAGTGTATCCAGTGAGCAATACTAAGTATCGTACTTAAAGTTTAGACTTAGCATCAGCCGAGAATCAGAGTAGAGTAGGGGCTAGCAGTCAGTCAGTTTGATTAATCATCGCAGACGAACCATGAATCATGTAGGAGTCCAGAGATGTAAGGGCGAAAGCCAAAACACTTGAGAACTCCTCAAGACTAAGCCGTAAGTTTTAGTATTGTAATCCAATTCGATTCCACCCCACAATTCACACTCGACCTTCCAACGACTCGGATAACTTGAATAAACAGAAAAGTCTAAGCAGAAATGCCAAGCCAGAATAATGATTAATTAATTAAACTTGTTTTATTGAGTGCCGCCCCGGGGGAACCGAAACCGCTGCAGATTCGGATACAGATACAAATGTCGGGCGGGCCAAGAGAAATGACTTTGTATAAAGCCGTGAAATGAGTTGGCCAAGTGGATCCTGCACAATGGCCACCGAAACTAATAGAACTCGGTGATTAAGTTGACGCTGCAATTTGTTACCATAAATAAATAAATAAATCGGATGACCGAAAACGGCGGGCGGTCGACCTGAACTACGGCTTCTTTTCCATCCGTTTGTTCCTGCACTTTCTCTCCGTAAATCCTCGTGAGTTTGGTGGCGTGTGAATTTATCTTTATGCTCGTAAAACAAAAAGCACATGAAACGGAATCGGCCAAATAAACAGTGACGACATCCAGGACGTGTTTCCAAAGGGGACGACTGCACATAGAAAAAATACCTGGACATATATCTATATATTGTATTCTTTAACTGTTAGTCATGTAATTCATATAATTTTTCAGATTATTAATAAAAATATATAATTGATAATAATATAAGTTTGTTTTTTTCTACGTTTAAGCATCTTACTGGTCTGACTTCAGAAGACTTATGGAAAATAAATACCACAATCACTCTATTCCCATTTCAATTCCTAAATTACATGTTTAAATATTTATTCTCTGTGCATGAAAATAAAGTGGCAGGGGATAGATGTGCTGGTGACACTCGTAGCCAAACGAATGAATACGCCAACATTTTTCATGGCTCCATTCAGTGGCTTCCACTTCCCACTTTTCATGGTTCCAAACTGACGCATCAGGATTTATCCGCGCGCACTTTGTTGCCACTTGGCTCACGGTCGGCGGTCGGAGGTTAGGGGTCGAAGGTCGCAGGTCGCAGGTCGCAGGTCGTGCTCCGCTTCCGCTCAATAAAACGGAGCTGGCTGTCTTTATATTTGCTTTATTACAGTTGAAGTACCTTTTGCCCGAAGGGCTGTCACAGCGGCGAAATGTTTATTTATTGCACATATTTGCCACAGCTGCTGCCCCTCTCCATCCACATTTTCTTTCGCTTCTTTTATCCGTCGACAACATTTCGTGGCGTCGCAAAAGTTGAGCAAATATTAATTTTAATCAAGCTAATTAATATGGTCAAGTCGAAGGCAGAGGCAGTCCCCCAAAAAAAAGGACTGAACGACCAGTAAAATGAATAAAAATGGGGTCTTAGTCAGTTGGGATATAAGGATGAATTTTCCGGGGAGTTTGCCAATGCTTTATAAGCCTTATTGGGAAAGCGGTGGAAACCAAATCAATTATTAACACTTTAATTCTATATAAATGAAACAAAATTCTATTTTTAATATTTGAACCATTATGTTCATTTTAACGAGCTAAGCTACAGAATCTTCTTAGAGAATTCGAGGGGGTCTGTAAACCCCTCGCATCGCTTGCTGCCCTTCTCAGCACTCATGTTTTTCGCCGGCACTGACAAATGGGCAGCTGGGTCAACAGGTTGAGCCCTCGCGCAAAAAAAGGGCTCCCCACATACACATTGTTGAGTTGCGATGCTCCCTTTGGTGGGGCTTTTGCCTTGGTGGTTCTGCGGTCGGTTCATTAACGTTGAGCCCTCGGGCACAAAGCCCCCTTAATTAGCACCCGCACCATGGGCAATTTACGCATATGCCAAAGTGCATTAAGTGAGCAGATCTCTCCTGATACGATGGTGTCTCTGCGGGGCCACGCGCCAATTCCCTCTAATTATTCAGGATTATCATTGGAGAGCAACTCATATATATGGCTGACAACTGTGCTCAAGGGTCTGCAATGATTCCCACGAGGCGCTGAGCACACAACTTTCCCCCAATGTCTTGCACTTTATTTACCTTTGGCATAAAGCGCTTGAGTTTATTCCCCCGCTCTCATCCAGAAGGTGGCACATAAAACGGCACTAAGTTATTTTCAATCAATAAAAACAACATAAACAAAAAGCAAGCTGTAAAAAATACACTCAAGTGCGACGGCACACACACGTGCCCCGTCCCCTCCGCCAGAAAAAGGGAAATGAAAGGAAACCACTGTGCTCCCAATTTGCCAATAAATTTGCCTGCCATGCACTGCCTGTAATTCAAAGCAGCGAGTGAACTGAAACAGCAACACATAACAAGCCAACAGCCTCATGATGGAAATGCGAGGAAAGTCAGGAAAATGGGGGGAAAAGCCAAAGCCAGCCGATTCCGAAATGTTGGCCAAAAAGTTTTTCGCTCCTCTGGCCTTTCTTTCAACTTTTGTTTTTGGTACGTGGCTGCTGTCAGCGATGGAAATGACAAAATATGCTCGTACACAGGTTGGTGTCTCCCTTCTGGGTTTTATCCCCCGACCCTCCTGTTTAATCAGGCATAAAAACATCCACGTTAAACATTTTCCGCACTGATGACAATTCGCACTTTTAATTGAGATGCGGACACTGAGATTAAAAGTGGGGCGTGATCGAAATAAATGTGTTTCCTTTATCGAAAATCCATTAAATTAATCAATAAATCACATGATTTTTAAGCACATTATTAGTCTGTTTATTATCTTGAGACTTATCAAATTTGAAACTGAAAAAGGAATGAATTATTATTTTATTTGTAATTACGCTTTACGTTTTGATTTTATAAGAGATTTTTTTTTACTTATTTTTTATTTAATTTTGTTTTATTTGCAGTGAAGTTGGCTTAAAAGGTGCATAAGCGTTCTAATTGGTTATCTCGGGGGAATCGCGGCGAGGGAATCACACCCGAACGACAACGAGTAAGTGGGAAGTGGGAAATGGTAAACGAGTAGCGGAAAACGGATTTCTAGCCGAGTGAGCGGCTGATTGAAAATTTTCGAGTGGCGCGAGGGAAATGAAGAGGAGCGTGTCTCATGCAAATTCCTTCAGATACAATCTGAGTCAGCAGCCAAATAACGAGTGGTTGGGCTGTTGCCGTTCAAGTCATGATTGCAATTTATTATAAGCGAGCTGTAAGCAAATGCAGGGAAAAATCTTCACAGTTATTGTCGCGAGAACTGGAAAAGACAGGAAACAGCTGCCAGAAGGAGTGGATGTCGCCGGGGATGAAGACGAGGATGCACTCACATGTTCAGTTGCCATGGGAAATTACGCGAGTGGAATGCCAGCACTCACACACGCGCACGTCTGCTGAAGAAACAACATAATGTTGTTGACACACTGCACACACCCGCACACACACGCAAAGCCAACTAGAAGCGGAAACGGAAGTAGCAACATGGCGACAGATGAGGAAGAGAAAGTCGAGGCTGCCAACTGATTGCTATAGATGGCACCGAAAGGGGCGGCAGTCGAAATTGGAAAGTCTGCTTCAGGACCGCCAACTTGTAATACTCTAAAGATTTCTTAAGAACTTACGTCTCTGAGTTTTGGAATCTATACTTAAAAAACGATAGAAAAAAGTCGCGAGTTCTTTAAATAACATGTGGTCATAGTCAAAGATAGCACAAGTTTATTATATTAGATCTTGAAAGGAAAATACTGTCTTAATATAACTTCCATTACAGAGCAGAGTTTATACCCTTAAAAAATCATAACTCAAACTAATATACCCCTGACAAAGGGTAAAAAGCGATGCGAAGACTGCGTCTTGGCAGCCAAATGATTAATTTCAACAAGCTGCCACAAACTGTTGATGGAGCAGCTACCAGAACCAGAATCTCACGGAAAGGGTCTCCAAGAGGAGGAGCAACTGTCGTACGTGTCTACGCTCGAGTTTATCGAGTATGTGTGAGGCAAATGCAAACTTCGGCGACGATGCCAAGAATCGAGACAGCGTTGATTTTGCGCTCCAGAACGTAATGAACCACAAAATAACAGAAAACTCAAGGATTCGCTTAAGCATGCCCAATCCCTTCAAATCTGGCAAATAGCTGGCAATATTTGCTGTCCAATCTGCTCATCCACATTATTATTGGATAGCACGTCTAGTTGGCAGCCAACTTGATTTAGTATTTATCACTTTCGGAGCAGTTTGTTTTCTTGCTTTAAATTTCATTTAATCCACTGAGTTGAGCTCTATCCTAGGATTTTGATCAAATCAAATCCCAAAGTCTAATTTTTTTACCAGAAATTCTGATCTCGGACCTTTTCTGAACACTAGCCTTGATTTGTCAAGGAAATAACTTAAATATTGGACCTCCAATCTCATCGGATTACCTTGTAAATGTCAGGAACCTTGGAAGTGGAACGGAATTGGATTTGCATTTCTATTGAAAACGGAATTCGACCAAAAAAGAGGTGGCCTTACCAAGTGCTAGATGCCCAAAACGGAGATCAAATAACAGACCCGAGAGTTCAACTGTCAAAACGTTTTCTGGCAAATTTCTCAATTCTCATGGTGGCTGGTTTTCGGACCCCCCTCTCTATCTCACTGCCCTTTCCCAACCCAGTTTGCTGTGTTTGATTTGCGGTTGTGCATCCATTTCATTGCAAATGAAGCAAACGAGCCGTGTGGTCATTAGATGTCGCCCTGGTCAGCATCCTGGCTACCGCAGTGTTTGGCCTGTAGCTTCTGGATTGGAAGGATATGGTAGGATGGTATTCCATGGGACAACTCGTAAATATTGCCGGACTTTAAAGCGAGGCCTGGAATGGAGCACTAAAATCAGCTCGTTTATCCCATCTTAACTGAATTAATTTGCACTGCCGAGATTTTAATTTGTGGCGACTGAGCTCAGCACACAGATGAAAAGCTAAGCCGTGTCAACGTGTCAAAATCAGAGTCAAAGTTTTGCTACGCTGCGCGTCATTTTACGTTTTTGGGACACACAACTTGACACGCTCACACTCAACCACTCTTGAAACACATGGCGTATGCGTAATCTGCATTGTTTGCCCGCAGCAGCAACAGCGTACCATATATTCCACCTGCATCGCGATGACTTGATAAATATTTCCATTGGCGTCAACATAATCAACAACAACTGAAGCGGTAAAATGGGGCTGAGGGAGAACACATCCCCTTGTCTTGGTAAACTGCAAAAATAAGTTTTAATTAGACGTCCCTGCAGGGAAAGTTTTACGGGCTCACGCCGCGTATGCGTAATGCGCCAGGCAGAGATGAGCGCAGCCCGCAAAGCTTAACTCATTCTCATCCAATATTACAGGGTCTTAAAGTTCAAAATCTCATATTTAATGATGCTTTAATTACCTGTGCTAAGCTATACTTTTTTCCATCTTTTTATTCAAATCCTTTGGCAAGACTTTGTTAAGGGTATAAGTAAAGCTAGTTTATTATTTATTTTATTATCAATCTTAAAAGGCCACATTTTATGGTTCAACTTATGAAGTTTATGTACAATCTTTGGGCATGCTTTTATGGATATTAAACTGATAAATAATGTAAGTAGTGAAACTAGATGAACAAATTAATAGTACACAAAAGGAGTCTTTTGAATTAGATTTCTATATTTAAATAATTCATGACAGAGTCAACAATTCCTCTCATCTCTGGCTGTAAACGTCGTGTTGTTGGGCCAAACTTTAATCAAAACTTGTGTTCTTTTGCAATTACGCGACAAGAAGTCAGTTAAAGTGCACGTACCCCGAACTTCCCTTTGGCCCCGTCCCAAGTTCACCTCTAATTAAGCGATGCGAAGCGTTTTAAGCTGGCACGCGGGATGGCAGATGCAATGCATCATTAATGCACACTGACTAACACAGTGTTGGTGCCACGCCCTCCCGCCCACACTCATCCACATCCTCACAAGGATACATACACTGAAATTCAGCTTAACAATGTAGTTAGGGACTTAACATTAAGTGAAGTTTACTATTTTAACTGTTACCGAATATTAATTAGCTTTTTTCCATAATTTCAGATTCCAAAGACTAAATCCAACAACGTTTAATACTGGTTGATAGAAAAATGGAACTCATCCGCGAATAATGTATTCATCAAAACTGAAATTAAAGTTCGCAAATTAAGGAGTAAAACCTAAAATAACCAAGCAATACAAATCATCTGTGCAGCACACAAAGGTAAGTCCCGATTAATCTTTATTATATGTAGATAAAATATAAGATCTGTTGGGCCCATTCCTCACTGTCATGTTAGATTGGTTTTTTCGAAAAATTCGACTTTAAAGTAAATTAAATATTTTTTGTAGCAGTGCACTCAGAATGTGGCTGTTGAAATGTGCGTGTCTTCCACGCCACGAATGGGCTCTGAAATGGGGAAACGGGGAAGAGAAAACCGGTTGGAGTGGGAAAATGGGGGGAGAATATGTCAGCTAATAGCTCCTTTTATGCTCCACTTGAATTCCCCTTTTCGGCGGTTCCGCTTTTCGGTGGTTCAATGTTTTGCCACGTAGGCAGCATAAAATTTTTCGGCCGTGATTATTACGAGAAGGGTCGAAGTGCAGAAGGAGCAGGAGCGAAGGCCGTCGTAATTTCATTAAAATTTTATTAGCTCGATATATGAGGCTCAGGTTGGCTGTTTGCGAGTCTCATGTTTTGATTTGGGCAAATGAAATTATCACCTATGCGAGCTATGAACATAAAACCAACAACAACAGGGCGGCGAACAAAGCTTTTACTTTTAAGTACCCCGCATTCAGAGTAAGGGAAAATGGGAAAAGTCCACCCTAGAATAGCCCTCAAAGTTGCAGGTTTAGTTAAGCGAGTGTGAGTCATTCAATTTCCCCCCCTGACTTTCAACATTTTCCGTTTTTTGCTGGCCGAGTGGCTTTTAATTTCCATTTTGCTATTAATTTCAACCTCAAAGGTTACAAAGGGCGAAGGTGGGCAGTGAGTGGCGGGTGAAAGGTTGCGGGTTGGAGCATATCACTGCCACACAACAAAGCCGCAAAGACTTGCCTCGGCTTTGGTTAATCCGAGCACTCGCACATACGCACACGTCAAGATAGATCCGGGCACTAATACTTGCACAGCGAGAAAAACTGTAGTCATTGGTAAAAGAAATATATAAATTTAATACGAAAAAAACAATCCAGTGATTACAAAATCAGATTCCTTTCTTTTATATTTTTTGTGTCACTCTAGTATTTGTGCATATCGTTGTATTGTCCAACATATCTATTGGATTCACATTACTTTAAATCAAGTGATCGAAAATCTCTACAAATTTTCATTTCGATTACACATGTTCGGTATTATTTTAAATATTTCTTTTTAAATTGAGCCTTTTGTCTTTAAGAATTATTTACAATCAATTAGTATGAAATGTTTCATATGAGCATGCCGTTTATTACAAATTATTTTTATGCACAGATTTTGTTTTGTGTGTGTGCCGCCTTTATGTTTTCTTGATTGAGTTTCACCTTTTGCATATGAAATTCAATTTAATCAGTTTGCCAGGCATCCCAGCAGCCACACGCAGACACGAAATGAAGCCAATAATAATGAAGTCCTTTTGTTGTTCGACATTTTCAACGAGAGGGCTTCAACAACGGCAAATTTGCTTTGGGTACGCAACAATTTTCATGACGGAGCCGAGGCCAACCTCAATAATGTTTTCACTTGGAAATCAATAAATACAAATAACATATATTTGCCGACTGAGGGGCAAGCGAAAGTGGGCGCAAAACCAGAGCCAGCTCCTGACGGCCATAAACTGGCAAATTGTATGCAAATAAAAACAGAATCGAAACGCAGTGCCGCAAGACAGGCCAAGTAGCACCCCCGATTTTGCCACCCCACCCAAAGTGGAAAGTGGAAAGTGGAAAACCAACAAACAGCCGCACGATAGAAATGCTGACGCTGCAGCCGCTGGATCCGAAGCTCCATAAAACAACGAAAAGAGGAGAATGAATTCTGGGGGAGGGATTTGACCAGGGAAATACAAGGAAAAACTTACTCGGCGACAACTTTTTATTAACTCTTTGTCTTGTTGGCTCTTTGGTTGTCCTCTCCCCGACTTTCGGCCTGGGTCCTCCGGCGCCAATTGGCAAAAACCCAAGGCGCAAACACAAAAAGGATTTACGGGGCGGGGACAGCAACTTGTTGTCATTCGTTTCTCAAGCCAGATGCAAATCCAATGGCCCACTGAGAGTACCCCAAAAACGGGGTAAGCCAGCTAAATGATAAACCCTTTGCGCCACAAAATCAAGCTGGCAATGTGTATCCTCGAGCATACCAAATATTTGTAATGGTTAATGTGATTAAGGGCATTTACATTTTCTTTTTACCATTTCTGACTTTAAAATTGTGCTGGAAACATAAAAACATCACAAAAACAAAACTAATTTAGGAGAATTTATATATATGGATTGATGGACTCAATATTCATGAAGAAAGGCACAAAATATCAGCTTCAAAAGAAATAAAAACATATTACAGTCCTCTGCACAAACTTCACTTCGAATATATCTTACCATGTTTGGTATTTTTAGGGCATAGCATCTTCGATGGCGAAGAAAAGTTATTGTTTTCTTCATTTGGCAACTGCTTGTTGACATCGCCTCTTGGACAAGGACAATAAGGACCAAGTGCAGAGCTGCGGTTAGTGGGCCCAAACAATAGTATTGATTTAGGCCAAGTCCGGCCATCTAACATATGTTACACATGCCGCAAGCGCGGTCATGTCTTGGTGGGCCAGGGAAATTGTATTTCGGGGCCTTGTGGACTGACATTCAGGCTCTGCCATGGGACTTCGACTTTAATATAGCAGAGAGTCTGCCTGGGCTTAATCGCATTTAGCTCATTTAGCGGCAAATTGAATTTGCCAACGTCACGACCCTCAATGAAAACCCCTGAATAGGCCCCCCGAAAATGAGAAATTCAATTAAAATCAAATTTTTACAACAGCACCCGCTACCCAGATATCTTTAAACGGATTTTCAGTTACAATTTCATCGCTTTAACATGGCAAACACACAAAATCGAAGCGGCGATAAATAGGCTGAAATAATTGAGCTTCTGCTGGTGCCATGGAGGCATCATTCCATCATTTTCCCATCTCCCAGACGCCATCGTAATCCCAGTCCCACCCACTCAATCCCCTTCTGAGGAAAGGAATACGGGATAATCGCCTCAGTTTTCTTTGCGGCCCACAAAATTTTTATGCGTGGCAATATTTTTTGCGCTTGGCTTCAGTTTCACACAGGCCACTGTTCGTGATTAGCTTTGGTCATGGATGGACTCGTCATGATCATTGGAGTGGGAAAAGGAAGGCACTCCCGATAGTAGTAAATGGGGGAAAGGCAAAGGCTTTGGCTCACTGGCTGGGGCGATAATTAGGACTCAAAATCCTAGTCCCGAAGATGATTTATGATGCCAGCGCTGCTGGAGTTCATAGCTCGCTAATTTATTACATTTTCGCCGTTAGGGATCAACGCTTTTCCACTCCGCTCCACCGCCCAAACAATCCCGAAAGTTCTCTTACTTAAACTGTAACTAAAATATAATTGAGTTGCCACTGAACTTGACTTTCGTTTGTCTTCATAAATTTAACTTGCTGTTTTCGTGCCAGTAATCGAATAATATAATTTTCAATTAAAATTTCTTTACAAAAGTACATTTGTCTTGCATGAAATTAAAATAAAGTTTTAATTTTTTAAATGTACGTTTTCAATGCCATGACTCATGATATTATAACCCATCTGTTTTTGTATATATGAACAGAACATTAAAAAACTTGTTCAAACGCAAATATTAATAAAATAAACACATAAGTTCTTAAGCTAGAAAAGCAAACGGTTGTCGGTGACGTAACTGGGCAGCAGCTGTCTTGGAGGGGATTTCTCTGGAAAAATTTAAAACTTTAAAAATATGAAAGGGCTTTAGCTGAGGGAAAAAGGTATTTTCATTTGACTTTTTCTAAGCAGAACAAGGAAACTAAAGAGAAATTGCGTTCCTACATTATGATTGCCCTTTTCGCTTTGATTGCTGTGGCTGCCGCTTAAGGTGACCCAGCAGGTGGAGAACTAGTAGCGGTCAGCAAGGATCCCAGCAGGGAAGTCCTCAGGAAGGACAAGGTGGCCGGCAGGGTGCTCCATGGGTTTTGCCTTCGAATGGGAAAGTTCTGTCCAAAAGCACATCACCTGAAACCACTGAAGCTATTACCACAGAGGCAAATAACCACTGAGGTTTCCTCATCTAATGGTGTAAATACCTAGATACTAATCTAAACAAGAAAGGCAGCAATTTTCGGTCAGCTGAAAATTGTATAGTTTTTTTCGTAAAATTAATGAATAATCAGATTGATATCCTGGCTTATTGCCTTATGTTGTCAAACTAAACTTATTAAACTAGTAAAAATCCTTTTAGCTAATGCCTGCAAATCGTTTGATGATGCTCCTGCTCATTTCGGTAAAATGTTTTGTATAATTCCAAAGCAGCAATTTACGCTGAAAAGTATGCAACACTGTTGTGCTTCTGCTCAAAACCACTTAAAAACAAATCCCAGGAACGCTCCTCATTTCCACCTCCTCCCCCGAGAGTCTTCGCAAATTGCCACTGCTCCGAAATCTGCGACAAACATCAGTTGCAAATGCAGAACGGATGACTGGGGGGAGGGGGTGTGGGGTGAACGCATATGCGGTGGCTCATGAAATGCAGTACAAAGTATTCCTCATCCACTCGCTGTTCAGCGAAGCGGCCACTTTCAGTGCACTGAAGGGTTTGGCCGCAGAGGAGAGGAGAGCTGGGTGGATGGACGAAGGTCGTCAGCTGTGGACCGGCGAAATGATCAATTGATTTGCATTTCCCATTCCGGAAAGCGAACAGCGAAGTGCAGTGCAAAGGCGCTTTAAGCCAGCCTTGCCATTGACTGGACGCTGCGGCAAGGTTTAACTCCGCCGAGCTTCATAAGCACTTAACCCAAGTCAGCCAGAAGGTATTAACTGGGGGCCAAAAAAATTGTTGAGCATTCCATTTCCATTTTGGACTTAGAATAAATTTATTAGCGAGTTGGGCCCCTTATAAAAAATATTGTAGAATTTGTTGTTAATTCTAAAAAGCTATTGTACAAGTTTTGAGTAAATCCTTTAATTCATTTCGGGTAATAAATCCATAAAATATTTCCCAAATATTCCTAATTCAATTGACTTCCAATCGAATGTTTGCCAGACTACCATTGATTTATTTCTGATTCAGTGATCTGTTGGGGCCACAGGTGGGTTAAGCCAGCTGCCACATGCGAGTGGGGCATGTGAGGAACTGGGGCGAGTGGGGCAGGCAAAACAGCTCGCTGGGGAACAGTAAATCACGTCGAGCGCAGAGCGCAAATTGGTTAGTGAAACACATGAACCATTCATCAGGGGGCAAAGGGAGGGCTCTCACACACATGAGCTGGCAGCCGACTAAATTCGCGCTTTTGAAAAATGAAAGCAACTACAAAAGTACAGGAACACACGCAGAAATACCAAAGTAGCAAATGTAATCTGCAAGGGACCAAAGAGGTGGGTTCGGAGCGGAAGGAGCTGAAAATCATATTATCCTTGGGTGGAATTAGTTGCCCCTTGCCGAAGCAGAGAGAGAAATTAGCATTCAAACCTTTAGCAATATAATCTATCAATTGAAGTTCTCTAAATTTTCAAACTTTGAAAACAAATTAATCCCTTCTATGTCACATGTTAAATATATGAACATATATTGAATATTGTTACTAAATTGTTGGGGTTATTGAATCCAACATTTGAGTACATTTGCCTAACTTTCATATAAAAATGTCCAGAAAAATAAATCTTCATATGGCGAACTTTTAAAGCCCACTAGATTATTTTTTGTGTGCATTAGCCAACGCAGCAGGAAGTTCTACCCAACGTAACTTAACTTGAGTAAAGTCCTCGCTCTGCTTTGCGTCGCTCCAGCTTGCCCTCATAGACTTTAGTTGCACAAATTGAAAGGAAAACACATCCTGGCTTCCTGCAAAGGCTGCACGAGCAACCAGCAACAAAAGCGGTAAAATCAAGATGAGCAGCAGTCGCGCTGAAATGCAGCAAATGAAATTTCCCAAGGCCGAAGCGATCGAAGTGAAATTGAAAAAATAATCATAAATATTGCATGCAGCTTGGTTGGGCTCTTTTTGCCATTCTTTTTTTTAGCCGCTTTCGTTTTTTTTTTGCCCATTAAGCGGCGGAAAGTAAATGCAGGCAGCACCAGTTAAGTATACGCCGCGTAAGCCTCACAAAGTTGAACCCGAAATGTGCACAAGCCGCTTCGTGTCATCCATGGCTCGATTCCGGATGGAAATGAGATGGGTTGGGGTTGGCTTTTGGGTTAGAAAGTGATGAAGGTGGGAAGCATCTCTGCCATATTTACACGGCACTCCACTTCAATGGCGATGCCGCCGCGGGCAAGGAATATTCTAAAATGCTTCGTGTGAAAATAATTTGAAGGCGGAAAACAAGGTTAGAGGGCTAATGGCAAGCTTTACGACTGTAAGATTCTCTGGTATTTGGAATAAATTTTATTCTGATGGATAGGAATCTGTAAGCTGTCAATATTTATGTTTTGTACTAAATAATGTTGAAAGGGTATTTACATTAAATTGTTTACTAAAAAAAACAAACTAAGCAAATAGTTGTAAACGTTAGGAACCACTTTAGGCTGAATATGACGTATATTTCAGGCAACATTTATTCACAAACTTCGTCTTTGCTTCTAGCTAAGTAAAAATATTTGATTGCTATGAAATAGTTAGACAAACGATAAGATCTATTTGAAGCAAGAAACCGAAATCAAATCAAAAGTAACTGCCAGATGACGCACAGAAGTTAAATTAGTCAATGGTAAACAGTAAACATTTCGCCCAAGCTTAAAACTCTAATTGTGTCTGGTTTTCGGCTCTACCAAATTACCACAGACGTTTGTTTGTTTTGTGTGACGTCGGCTAAGCACCAGCTGTTTTAGAAGACATTTCTTTGGGCTTGATGGAAAATTTCAAGAGTATAAAAGGGCTTGGGCTTCGGTAAAAAGGTATCACAACCTGATTTCCCACAACGAAAGGCAAAACTATTAAAAAAGAAAAAATGCGTTCCTACATTTTGATTGTCCTCGTCGCTCTGATTGCCGTGGCTGCCGCTCAAGGTGGACCTCAACAAGGAGGCCAGGGTGGATCCCAGAACGGTCAGCAGGGCGGTCAGCAAGGATCCCAGCAAGGAGGTCCTCAGGGAGGACAGCAGGGTGGTGCTCAGAATGGCCAGCAGGGTGGTCCTGGTGGATCATGGAACTCGCCTTCCAACGCAACAGTCTCCTCCAACTCAACCACAACTACAACCAGTGAGGATAGCACCACAGAGGCCAGCACCACTGTGGTTTCCTCATCTTAGGATGTAGCTGAATGTCACATAATACATTTTTGCAATTGATATTAATAAAAGAAGTTTTCCTTTAAAAGGTTCTAGTTATCTATTGAAAAAGTATATATAATAGAGATCCTCCGAAACAGTTCCAAAGCACCCAAGTAATCAGCTAAGCAATATACCCACCAACGGCAAAGAATAGGAACACATTTAGTAGAGTAAAAGGTGTTACAAGCGCCGAACACGGAGAAGCGCTTAAAGCGCTCGGGGTTGTTTGAGCATTTAACGGAAAAAGTTTTGCCATTCAGCCACCGCTCCACCTCCTCGCGTTTTTCCGCCCACAGAGCTCGACTCTTTAACATGGTGAAAATTAAAAGTTAAATGCGCAAAGTCAATAAAAGCCGGCGATGGCGATACTAACAAATGGAAGCAAGAACGCGGCCGTTGGGAAATCCTTTAATGCCATCGCATTTGCATAGCAATATAGACATTGGGGGAAGTGCAGGAGTAGGGGGCGGATGATACATCAAGGACAATAGCTCGCCTCTTTGTGTCTTTTGTGCGGCACTTGCGACTGTTTCCCGCAGATAAAAACTCGGTTTGGTGCTTGAGCAGCGCCCACTAATAAAATGCACTTGCAGTAGTCGGAATTCGAAGGATGGATGGGAGGGCGGTCCTTCGGAATGGTTTGCGTTTTGTCTTTGCCGGCTGAGTGGCAGCGTTTGCTTTGCTAATTGATGCACTAGGCGCCTGTGTACTTTTCAATTACCATGCACTAAAAACTTGGGGATTTAAAGCTGGGAGAGTGCCCGGGCAGATGGAATTCTTCCCATAAAACTGATAGTCATCTGATTAAGCCATCAATACCCGAGGATAAAGGCGTGACCGGAATAATTGGAACAGTTTTATTTGCCCTGTTTGCCCAGCACCCTCTTCAACTGCAGTTGGTTGGGAGGAAAACAAAAATCAATTGTGGAAAAATATGCAAAGCGTTTTTAATTAAAATTTTGAGGATCTTGGTTGCACAGACCCCACGCAGCTAAGCTTGGCAAATTATAGAGAGCCAGAGCATTGGGCCGTGGATTATGGCCAGGGGCGAAAAATGGGCAAAAATCGAGGGCGAGGGCATTCCACAGTTGTTCAGATTTTTTAATTGCAATTGCAGCGCGCTCATTAAAGCGATAATAATTCAATGCAAATGAAATTTTCAAATTTTAATTTGCCCGACTAATGGGGAAAAGGCAAAGAGGGGCCGCAACAAAACGAAATTAGTTTGCCACATTTTCCATTTACGCACAATAAATTATCACTTTCCCTACAATAGCATATTATTATCATCGCATAATAGAGGGGTAAAGAGATTGTAGGAAGTGTTTACTGTGGCCATAGCAAACTTTGGGCACTTGCTTTTAGGACTAATTACTCAATTTATGTTCAATTTACTAATTTGTGGATGCTCCACTGTAACATTGGACATCGACATATGTATCCTGCCGGTCCTGGCTGGGCACACAGTGCGTATGATTAATGTTTAATTGCGTTATGCTGAGTGCAATCGCCGACTACACAGCTCGAAAATAAATGCAATCCTAATTTATTAGTGGCTGAAGTTCATTTCCGATATTGCAGTTAAGAACGGTTTTGCATTCAGAGTGCAGATAAATTTTAGCAGTTGTTCAAGGAGATTTTAAAATACTCTCCAAGCGAATTCTAAACCTTAAAAATATATAAGCATAAGTTCAAAGTTACCACAAGCACTCGACTTAAATATGCTGCTAGAATAAAAGTTCCTCTGATCTAAAGTCATTTGCTTTTAGGAATATTCAATAAGTCTTTACAATAAAAAATGTATGTAACTGAAATACATTTTTGTCCGGTTTGGTGCAAGTAAATTAAAGTGTTAAAGTGCATTAGACCTTACCATTTTCACTGACCCAGCTAATCAAATGAACATTTATTTATTGGTCCTGCATTTGGAGAATCCATGCAAACTCATAAATTGCATCCGTTGTTAGTCAAACTGATGAATTACCCGCAAGCCCAATAGAATCGAATCAGATGGCGACAACTCCATTAGCTATGAAAACCACCCGTGCCAGACACTTTCTGTGGTGATAAACATTGAAGCGGACAAACTCAACAAACCGGGCAGGGCATTATTGAAAACGAATCAAGACCAGCTGCTGTGTGACGCAGGGAAAACCAGATGAATAAATGGCTAGCATTTTGGACCAGTCCAAGACTCTTTGTCTAGCTTCGGTTTTGCCAAACTACACCAGACGCTTATTTGATCGCCGGGCGACGTCACTTAAGAGCAGCTGTTCATACCGTCAGCTAAGAGGTGAAAGTATAAAAGGCGTGTGAAACCGGCGATTAGGTATCACAGTTCAGTTCTACTGCTAGATACAAACACCCAACAAGATGCGTTCCTTCATCATCATCGCCCTGTTCGCTCTGGTGGCCGTGGCCGCTGCTCAACGTGGACCTGGTGGACGCGGAGGTGGCCGCGGAGGTCCTCGAGGTGGACCTCAGGGAGGACCTCAGGGAGGACCTCAGGGTGGACCTGGTGGACCTCAAGGTGGACCTGGTGGACCTGGTGGACCTGGTGGACCTGGTGGACCTGGTGGACCTCAAGGTGGACCTGGTGGACCTGGAGGACCTCAGGGTGGACCTGGTGGTCCTGGTGGTCCCGGAGGTCCTGGAGGTCCAGGTGGTCCTGGTGGACCCGGACCATGGGGTCCGCCTCCAAATGCCACTACCACCACATCGACAACAGAAGCCACCACTTCGACCACATCGACGACATCGACCACAACCACCGAAGCCACCACCACCACCGAAGCAACCACCACCACCGAGGCTTCGGCTTAATAAGAGAGCTCGCAGCCAATCTAAAATCCATTTTTGGCTTGTCCTCCTCCGCGCTTCCCTTGATATTAATAAAAGTCTTTCTTGCAAGAAGTAAATCTTTCTCACATTTTTCTAGACACATTGCGCACAAGATACTTGCATTACGCTTACAGGGAGAGAAATCAAAATATGACAATTTTTCAAATTTTTATTGAAAACAAATTGTTACCTTAATATGTTAGTTGTGCAGCTATTTGAGACATACAATTTTATTTGTCTCCCATGCAAATATTCTGTTTCTTTGTGGCAATATTTGTGTGTCGAAATGCTATCGAATATATATTTTTATTCAATTAAAAATGTTATATTAAAATCGGTTGAGAAATTCTTTCAGTACAGCCCAGTGATGGTTGAAAGGCTAGGAAAAAAAGAAGGCAAGCGCAGGGATTCGGAAATCGAAATGTAACTTATTCGCCAAGGCTGCATGGTGGCTGAAAGCCAGCGGCCAAGAGAGATTCGCTGGGTGCCTGCAACACTTGCAGAAGGCACGTCCTACGAAAAGGACGAGGCAGCAACAAAAGCCCGGCAAATCCAAGGATCCGCTGCAGTTCCTTTAGTCGCATTAAAGGATGAGGCTGCGCCAGCGCTTTTTCTTGGCTGCAATTATGTCCCACGGCGAACACACTTCGTAGGCATAAAAAACAGCTAAACACTTTATTTATGCAGTCTCG